>NC_043971.1:23786296-24482130 GCF_902148855.1 Sphaeramia orbicularis | reverse complement strand
AGATGCAATGCAACTGCCTACATACAGTATAAATCTCATTTGTAGCCGGTTGCATTGTTTCTATGACAACATGGCAATCAGAGCTGGAGAGATTATGCAGTTCCATGCTAAGCAGGTGTATATACTGACATGTTACACTTCTCTTGGTTTACATATGTCTATCATTAACTGTGATTTGTGTGATAGTTTAAGACAAATAATGGCAGAAAAGAAGCATGGAAACACCGTCTACCACTGCAGATGCTTCTATATTAGAGTGCTGAACAGTGAAAGCCATCCAAAGCTTGTGGATATGTGTTTGTTTATGGTGTATTCTACATATTTTCAAGGCCATACACCATCACATAGCCAGTCATATTCTGTGTTGCCATCAAAGTGCCTTAGGGCCAGCTTCCTCAATGAACCAAAGAGAGAGAGAGAGATCCCATAGAGTTGGTAGACAGATGCTGAGCTCTGGGATATGCCTCAGATATTGCTCAACACACCCTGCCAGTAAGTCTTAGAGTTTAGTGAAGTTATAAATGTATCCATATCTTACTGCTTGCATCATTTTTACCTCACCATACACAGTTATATAATTGTCAGCTGTGGGGCTTTGGAGTGTAAAACTCATCTGTGTGTTTTTTTTTGTTTTGTTTTGTTTTTTTTTATAATTTATCTTGAAGTGTAGCAGCAGACCGACAACAGCCTCGAATTGCTGTCCATCCTTTTAGGTTCTTTCTGTCTCTCCAGTCAGGTGTGGAGAACTATTTTCAGCTCTGTCTGAGCGGCAGCACTGATGTGTGCAATGTTTTTCACCTGCTCTTCATCATTTCGTTTCATATCCTGAGCGGGTTTACTTTGAAGAAGTGCTATCTAGCTGACATGTCTGTGTGTTTTTAGCTGCTTTTGGGTGGATTTAAGAGGTTGTTTTTATTTTTTGTCTTTCCGCTAAAAGAGAATCCTCTGGGCTTTTACGAGTCTTCTGTTTCATGTGGCCTGACTGCCCAAATGTACATGAATGGAAAACACCTGAAAAAATAAATGGTATTATGCTACTGTTTGGAACATAGCATTGATATAACATAAATAATTGGTTCTCCCTGAATAAAACAAGCAGTGACAAGTATAGTGTGTATAATTTTATTACCTGGATTATTTTGGTTTATGCATTTTTCTCACTCCCACTCATTTTTGCTTCCTTTTATTTCTCAGTACTTTCCTCTGTTGGTGGCTCTTTGCGTTGTGCTTAAAACTGAAATCAGATGGTGAAGCATATTTTAAAGGTCACTATGGTGGTATAGGCGTCTGCTGAATCCGGCAGAAAGGGAGACCTGCTTGTGTGCTTCTGGGGCTAAATGATTTTGTCTTAGCTGGGGTGAAACTGATGGCTGATTGTTCAGATCTCCTTGTGAAACTTGGAGGTAAAAAATATTGCCCGTTATCCCTAATGTGTCTTCCATCTAGCACTAAGGTCTCATGGCAGTTTCTTTTATTCTCCACTGTGTGTGTGACAGCTAAAAACAGCCGGCCGGTGCCATTTGTGCACATCTAAAAAGTTCTCATACTTCTGACCTGTACTCTGCGTGGGTAGAGACCACACATTGAAGCTCTTCTGCCATGTCAATCTAACCTAGTACCCCCAATTATCTCATTAAGTGCACATTTTTGTGAAAGTAAGATAAATGTTCATGCAACATATGGCTCTTATTGCACTCTGAACAAGAGACTGTTGTGCGAAAGGTTAGCTTTCCATGAATCATGGGGGGCAGGTTGGAGAGCAGGGATAACCTCTCGTCCGTCATGCTGCAACACTAGGGCCAACACACCTCATGGTATTTACGTTTGACCGGGCTTACTGGGCCTCTTATGTTTGTTGAACATATGGAAACATCACCCGACTGCTTGTGTCATCAAAAGCTCACCTTAAAGTGCACCGTGCCATTAGTATCGTTAATGCAAGCCTGCTGAGAGATCTAGCGGCACTCCGTTATCTCCTGTTTGCTTTTCTTATCTGATGCCTGTGACCGGTATAGCTGAAAGAATAATAAGTTACTGCTCCGCTCAACTCCACTAAAGCAAACTTACCTCAGCAAATTATTTCAAGTGAATATCTAAACTTTTGTAATACACAAGTCATGTAACCTTTTCTCAAAAGGACCTTGAAATACATTATTTTCTACATTATAGGGGCATAATCAGGCCCATATTATCTTCTAAGGTTACATAATTTTTACCCTCAGCCCTCGCTGCTGGGTATTGTCACCAATTCATTGTCCGTATGTGCAAAAACTTTGGTGTGGACTGAAGGCCGAGGGTTTTCAAGTGGAGGTTCGTTATGTTTTAAAGGAGTGATATTTTGCTTTTTTAAATGGAATTATGCATTTTAAAACATTTCCCTGTGGTCTACATAAATTGTAAATGCTATACTTTGGTCTGAATTCTTCATTAATTAAACTCCACAGGTCCATCTTCAACCCTATTTTTGAGTAATGACACGAAAAAGGTTGTTTTGAGCGCTGGCCCTTTAAATGCACATGAGCCCACCCCCTTCCAGGTTGTTGACTCTGCTGCTCTGTCCTGTTCAACCAACAACTTAACCTTTTGGGTAATCAGCTCTAAGTTTGGACATATTTTCAGTATGGACTACAACCACTGCTGCTGACAAACAATTATGTTGTACTCGGAAAAATGTTTGTCGTAAATCTTGACCTTATATGGGCAAATGTCGTAACGTAACAAATTAGGAAGAAATTAAAATAGGTTGTAGAAATCCACAAAATTTTTGCTGGCATGAATATAAAGATAGCTTTGCAGCACCTAGAGGGTTCAAATTCAAACTTTATAAACTATTAGGGTCCTCAAATACACAAATTAAATGTACCAAAGACTAATGAAAGTGGGTCTAGCAAAATATGACTCCTTTAATGTTACTGACCTGCCTCAGCCAAATTATGACATAATAAATACCCTCCTGTAATTTAATATGACCTGAAAAAATGTTTTTTGTTGAACTGAAAGTGAACTTCCCCTGTACTTTTATTGGAAACTTTGGAACCTCTGTAAGTCCACACATTGGTAAAGTCTAAAATTCCTCTTTTGACCACTGCTCCCCAAAAAAATCCACTTTCAGTCTTTGCGCTTTATTTGATTTTTTTTTTTTTTTTCCTTTTTTTTTTTTTTTTTCCTAACTCAGCTGCCAATATTTTTCCCACAACACAAGGCTGGTATTCTGTCAGACATGAACATGCTTTTTGGAAGACAAGCTTAGTTAATTTACCCAGGCTGGTGCCATGGTCAGATATCGGAGCCACAGCTAAGAATAAGAAAACGAACATTAATTTGTCCATTGTTTAAAACAGTCACTTCAGCATTTTTGAAAAGCCTGTGCAAAGCAGTGGCAAGGTCAAACTCTGAGTTTAGTGTAGCGCTCAGAAACAGACCCCATAAATGTATGTATTTCAGCATTTCCCATGCCACTAAAAGGCAAGAGTTTATATGTGCTCTACTAAAGGCTTCTCCCTGGTGAGACATTTCTGTCGGGGGTAACAAAGTGAGCGTATGCGCAGCGTGGCATAGCCCTCAGTGCAGAAATGGCTGCATCTGTGATAAATACACATGGCAAACGAATCGCAGTAAAGCAGGTGGGGAGCCGACCAATGTTACACATGACCTTGCATTTTCTAGACATAAACCTTTGCTAAATTCAGCAGTTCAAAACATTTCATTTACAAGACTGCTGAGAGACAGGAGGAGGAAGGAATTGAGAACTGAAAAGAAAAAAAAGACAAAAAAAAGAAGGAGAACTGAAAAAGAGACAGCACCGGGCTAGATTCCAGTACCAACCCAGCATCTAATGAGATTTTACTATACCATCAATCCAAGGCATTTGCATCCACCGCACGTGTACTCACCGTGTGGTAACTTCAACTGTATGCTGACATGTTTGATCTGTGCTGTGCCATGTGTTACCAAAAAGAGTAATGTATTCCCATAAGGACGTGTTTCTTATAGCTTTTGGTCTCATTACTCAAGCACGCTTTCAGCACACTGTGTATGTGTGTTCTGTTCCTTTGAAGTATTATGTGGCAGGTGTACTGCTGCTAGGTGCATCCTTTTTGTTGAGTCGCCCTCCCTGGAGGGGTTTGGTCACAGTTGTTCTTCACCCACATGGGGCCCTGAAAGTGTCTCTGCAGAAGGAGGGGTGAGGTGAGGACTGTTGAAGGAAGAGTGTGAGAATGACCTCTATTTATTTCGATATGGTCTTCTCACAGAAGTTGTCACTGCTGCCTCACACTGATGGGCAAGTTTTGATGCTGTTACAGGTAATCTGTCTCTGTATGGTTGTGAGTGCATAGAGGAGTGTATCATCTGGGACCCGGGTCTCATGAGACCACAGTGGCTGGATGGGTTCTTGTCACAGCTTCTTCGGTGGCGGTACCTGGAAAAGGCACAGATAAGAGGCTGCTCCAGTGGCCTTCACAGATGGAGCAGTAATGGGGCCATACCCTAGTTCCACTGACTGTCTCTGGGAAAAACAGGACCACTATAGTCATTCTTCTGTCATTTTAGCGAGGTCACACACAGAACTAGCAAAGTGCCTAAAGGTGATGCAGAAAAAAGATCAGAGACTTTTCTGAATGCTGCTATTGTGTTGGGTTGACTTTGTTTAGAGCGGTTCTTGTGATCGAGCAGATCCCAGATTTGTCCTCGCATTGGATTCCTTTGGGATTTTCTGTCTTGATATTGATAAGTGAAGTGCACAAAGAAGCAGAAATGCAAAAACTGATTTGAAAAGCTATGCGCTGTAGCGGCAGTACATACGATTTCATGTCCTGTACAGAAAATTTGATGGTTATCACATTATGTGCATGTATTATCTACAATGTTGAAAAAATGCACCTGAATGGAAAGTCTAACCCCTTTCCACTTTTTTTCTTCAACATTTGTGTTGATCAAAGAAAGACCAGTTGAATTGGAATATCTCTAAATAGAGAATACTTTGTAAAATGCCCTGCTCCTTCTTTTCTTTTGCTCAAACAAGAGATATATGGCTCCCTTTATTTATACATTTTTACTTCATTTACTTCCTCTAAAATGGTTTCAACTTTAAAACAGGCTAAAACATTTGTTAAAATAAAAATGTCTTTTTTTCCATTACTTTATGGATCCTTATAAATAATTGCACTGTACTGTATATCCTCTGGAGACCCAGCAGTAGGAGACAAGAGTTTCACAGCTTTACTAAAACAAACAAACAAAAAAATGCTGTGCACTGCAAAGGACATTCCATCCATTCCAGAAATGGAGCCTATCTGAAAAACTGTTGCATCATGATATTTCCAATCAAGGTCATTATTTATTATAAAAAAGCCCACATTTTTTACTGTCCTGGGTCTGGAAACTATGGTGCTGTGAGACAATTTCACTGGTCTACTTTTTTTTTTTCTTTTTATAATTGATCTGCCTCAGAGTTTGAATGTGCTAAATTTCACTAAGATGAATTGGAAAAGAAATGACAAAAGTACTAGTTAGCTGATGTTTTCATTGTATATGAGTGTTATTTCACACATATTTATTTGTTTATGTACATTTATAGTATAGATTTCTGATTCTTCTACCAGAAAGAACCTGAAAAGTGAATGTATTGTAATGTGCAGACAGTGTTTTGAAGTTGATCTGGTAGCTCTGAGACAAACATCCCCTTTGAGTAAAACCCGTTCTCTCATTCATTCACAGAATTTCGCATTTTGACCCTAAACTGTATCTAAAAAACTACAACATTTTTGACTTGGTAAAGTTTCACGACTTTTATTCTGGAGGCCTTTTAATTATAGACCAGTGTTATCCTAGCATTGAAAATGTCATACAGTTGCAGCTCATCTTATTCATTTGTATGTTCACATTGTATTTGTTCTACACACTAAATACATTGCCTGATTGCTTATTAGATTACATAGGTAAAATCTAATATCCTTTATGTAAAACATTGAACTGATTCACTACATTGAATCCCTCCGGTCCACATTATCCAGGCAGCTGGTTCAATACTGAAGGAGACAGTTTGTTGTGATTAGCCGTCTAATTGCAGAAGCTATATATATGAATAATGAGTGGCACGCAGGATGTGGAAGGAGTTGTAAGCCAGCTGTCTGTTTGGAAGAGTTTGGGTTGAGAAGAACCTAAACATCAATTACACAGAGTGCTGTAAACAGGAAGTGGTGATTCAACTTGTTTTTCTTAGAAATTGATCTCAAAGCTTGCTGCCCACTACTTCATCCAGCCTTAGACATGCTTATCTTTAATTATACAATTAGATATATTATACCAAAATGGCATAGAGAATCGCTCATCTAGTGATCAATGGATTTTAGGATTCTGCAACTGAATCAAAATCAAACTTTCTATTTAAGTAAAACCAGCATTTTTATTTTGTCTCTCTGTGGATTCACACAGAAGTGGAAATGCATTGATGTTTATACACAGAAGTGCTTTCCGGAACACAGCCATATTAAATAACCATCTCACATTCACATGAAGACAGGCCTCAGTCCAGCCCCAGGGAGAAAGCGTTTCTTTCAGTATGAGATGATGCAGCCCCCTGCAGTTTTCTCTTATTGCAGCCTTGTGATTGTCAGCATGTTAGCAACTGTATGACACTTTTTTTATATCTAGTAACAAGATTTTCAAAGGCCTTGTGGCATTATCATATTACTTTGAACTCCAAAAATAAGAATGAAAAAAAAAAAAGCACTCCTCAATTTCAGTACTTTGGGGCTACACTTAGGTTTACACTTGCCAGTTCATCATTTATTTGAAAGAGCACAAGGTCAGAAGTTATTATCTGATTAACAAAAATATTTATTTGCTTCGGGCTGTAATATAAAACAACCCACTTGTGAAGTCTTTGAGAAGCAAATGGGAGCACAGAGGTCTACCCAGTTGAAAGCAGAATAAAGACAGCCAAAGCTGGGGGATTATTTTAATCAGCTCTAGTTTATATTTGCGTACAAACAAACTTGTCACCAGCCAAATACACTGACTCATGTTTTTCAGCTGAATAGATAAACTTGAGCTTAGATTTTACTTTAGCGTGGATTCACTGTAATGACCATAAATGGCATCAATAAGTCGACTTCAGTATTCTGTGAGATGTGATACAAGACAAACAAAGACATGACAAATCCTGTTGGCATTGGCAAACACTGGCAAAAAACATATGATTATACAAAGTAGAAAATCGCATTGAGGCTTATAAATAATTTTGTGTCTATTGCTTCTCTTATAAAATCTTAGAGCACATCTCACAGTAATATAGAATTTTTATTTTTTTTTCTATGGAGCATTAGCCTATATTTCATCAAACTTGCTAAACATCAGTGATGTCATTATGATGTTTCAAAGTGTGTTAAGTGCAACAAAACTACAATTTAAATGCACAATGCTTCTTATTCCTGTTTCCTAACTCTTACTTACCCAAACACAGGCTTGAATGAGCCTTTGTAATTACTGTCATTAGGATAATTTAGAGAGTGTGTGGCACATGTTGCTAGAATGAGAGCGTGCTTAATCTCTCCACCCGCAGTGTCTTTCTCCATCAAATCCACGTCTGGTGCATATGTCTTAATTGAAATGACGGGTAATAGAATCTGTGAAGGCCACATCACTTTCAGTCTCCCTGCAGCTGTGCCTCCAACAACTGTGTGTCTGTGTGTGTTCAGCTTTGTAGATGTGTGTGTGAGCCTCACTGATATCTGAAAATTCATGAAGCTCAACTCTACCAGCTCAAGGCCCTGCTCGCCCAAAGCCCATAGAATTATGATGTACTACCCCGGCTGTTTGGGGCTGCAATCAGAGAAATGATGAGATGCACTTGAAGTGAAAATCATCACAGTCTAATGTTCAGTAGCAGAGATGAAAGGATAGACTGAATTTGGATGTGTGTGTTCTGTTTGTGTTGGTTTTAATAAAGGCACCATAACAGGGCACCTTTTCTGCAGTGAATCCAGCAAGTGAGCAATAAATATTGTAGATCCCGGATACATCTGATTGGGCAGATCGTATCTTCCTGTTGAACTAACATCTACGGCACACGTTAGTATTTTGCCAGGCCTTTTAGTTCCTTTAAAGCATTTATCTGAGGTGTTTCTAAGGGGAACCATGTCTTACAGGAAAATCAAAATTGTATTTACCTCACAACATGAGCATGGAGGATGTTACCCAGCAGGGCCTCCTTCCACTTACACACAACAGTGTCACTGCATGCTGTTTCTGAGCTACATCGCCACATAGCCATGTCCTGCCTGCTGAGACAACACAAACAGATCCAGACCTGTGGATATCAAAGTCTGTGGGTATAGTTCATGTGACTGCTTCTGGATTATTAATTAAGGCTTTGAAAGATTATGTTTGACAGAAAAAAAATACATATGATACGCAAAACTAAATTAAAAACTGTAATTAACAAGGCGACACAAACAAAAAATACATTTCTTTTTCAAGCAATGGTAATAGTTCATGATGTACAACAATACAGGAGTTTTGGACAGCATGAGGCTTTAAATAAAGTTTTTATTTTTTTTATTTTTTTATCTATGTTATATCATACATTTTTCTATCCTGCCTTTTCAGCATCGATAACTCAAAGCTTCCCTAATGCATACCTGATCAAAATTTTAAGACCAATTGAAAAATTGCATAAATTTACATTTTGCACTGTTGGATCTTAAGAAGGTTCTAAGTAGTTTCAAAATGCAAAAAGAGGAAATGGGATTGAGATAAAAACAAATTTTAGTAAGCAATTTATTGAAAACAACAATTAAACTGAAATAGGCTGTTCATCAGCTGATCAAAAGTTCAAGACCACAGCCTTTAAAAGCCAAAATCTGTGCAGAAATGTAGATTCAATGTCACGTATTCACACTGTCATGACCTCCTGTTGGCAAAGGCAAAAAAGCTTTGTCTCTTTGAACGTTGGTTGGATTGTTGAGCTGCATAAGCAAGGCCTCTCACAACCCCACCATTGCTGTTGAGGTTGGACACAGTAAGACAGTCATTTTGAATTCCTTAAAAGATCCTGAGGGTTATGGAACAAAAAAGTCAAGTGGTAGACCCAAAAAACTTTCACTGCTGAGCCGGAGGATCCCATTGGCCGTCCATCAAGACACGGGACAATCCTCAACCCAAATTGAGGCCATTGCTGGTGCCGACTGCAGCCCAATAACCATCAGAAGTGATCAACAAGAACGGTGGAGCTACTCATTACTGAGTCCTTTTTTTAAACTTTTATTTCTATTTTAAGAGGGGTGAGCTGTGATCTTAAACTTTTGATCAACTTATGAACAGCCTATTTCAATTTAATTGTTGTTTTTAATAAATTGCTCACTCTTTTTTTTTTTTTTTTTGTCTCACTCCCATTTCTTCTTTTCGCATTTTGAAACTATACTCAGAACCTTCTTAAGAGCCAACAGTGAAAAATTTAAATTCTTGCAACTTTTCAACTGGTCTTAAAATTTTGATCAGGAGTGTATGTGAAAACCTAACTCTACTTATGTCTCAAAAGAAAAATGTCTGTAACAACCATTGCACACACAACAAAATGGCAACTAAAGTGTGATGAAATGAACTGAAGGACTGAAAATAAATAACTAGTGAAAAATTAAAAACCACAACAACTGAAATGGCCTACACTTTGCTCAAAACACACATCATTTGCTTAACAGCTTAATTTCTGCATCAATGGATAAATGTCCTTCATTTTTCTTATTGTGCTACAGAAAAGATCATGTGCTTTGTTTTGTGTCTAATAACTCAGCATGTTTATTACCATTAATTTAGGTTATTGATGTTTGACTCATTTTGCGGATCCACTGTAACGTCTGATTTGACATTTTCTTGAAACATGAAGCACTCGAGTGCTGTTGAAGAGCAGTGTCACCTGGCAGCTCAGTCAAGCTTAGAGGAATATAGCAGGAAGCCCAGAGCAGGGAAACAGCTGGTGGTGCTGCTCAGTGACTTTCTAGCTCCGTCTACACTCTGGGCTCGACGTCCCTGTAGACACTGCCAGGGCCATTCTTACAGTGTGTGTACAGCAAAACGATCATCACACCCCCTGTGTTCATGTCCTTCACTATGGGCCAAATACATGCACTCACACACCTATCTCACCTTCTGTTCAGCACAGTAAAGCAACAAAAATGTATGTCAGCAGGCTTCGAGACGGCTTTTGAATTGAGTGGTTATTTCTTTGACTCAACAAGCTTCTTGACATTTGAAGGCGCTGTTGTACTTTATTCTTGTCTGAATTTATGTCTGTAGCAAAATCTGTAACTTTAAAGGTGCCCTACCACACAAAACATTTTTTACTTGTATTTTTTGAAAAATGTTAGGTCTATAGGTGTTTGTTATGTAATGAAGTTGAAAATGTCGGCTATTGGATGAGGTCAAGGGCGTCACAGATGGACAGCCCACTACTGTTATATTTTTATATTCATAACTTTTGAACTAGACAAGTTTAAGACAAATATTACACATAATTGGAAAGGTCTAAATGTGATCTTAAACATACTCAAAGGGCAAAATTTTGTTTCAAATATTTTTAAATGAAAAATATCAAAAGCTACTGCGTCACCGATGGACAAAAAAGATACGTCTATTTTTTGCAAGAATTACAAAGTTCTCAAAAGTGAAGTTCCCATGACATTTTCATCCTAAAATGTGTTCAGTGTATACCTGAAACCCTCTATTTTACAACCTAATAATTGGTTAGAGGAAAAAAAAAAAATTTGATCATACCTAAATAGCAAGAGTTTTATCAAATAGATGGACAAAGCCAAAAATGACATGGATGGACAACAAAAGTAAATATAAAATTAAACATTTTTTTATTTCAATTATCAATATCGTATACTTTTTTTTACACAATATTTACAATATACAAATAATATTAACATTATATTCAAATTTACTTTGCATAGATATATGCACTTATTAATTTTATACACTGTGTGTTTAGAATATGACATAAATAATGTAATAGTCAAATATTAATGTAATTGGAATAAATTTAGTTTATTTATGAGAGTTTATAAAATGAACCCAGAATGACGTCATTTTCCAAACATTTACACTCATAAAACTCTTCAAATTTTTTTCCACAATTTTTTCTCATTTCAAAATACATTTTCCTGAAAATATAAGTAATTACCTACCCAAAAATATAAGGCGACACGGTGGTGCAGTGGTTAGCACTCGTTCCTCACAGCAAGAAGGTCCTGGGTTCGATTCCAACACCGATTCCAACACCAGTCGACAAGGGGTGGGACCTTTCTGTGTGGAGTTTGCATGTTCTCCCCGTGTCTGCGTGGGTTCTCTCCGGGTACTCCGGCTTCCTCCCACCATCCAAAGACATGCACTAATAGGTTAATTGGTTAATCTAAATTGCCCATAGGTGTGAATGTGAGAGTGATTGTTTGTCTCTATATGTTCAGCCCTGCGATGAACTGGTGACTCATCCAGGGTGTACCCCGCCTTCGCCCCTATGTAGCTGGGATAGGCTCCAAGTGACCCCTGTGACCCTAGTGAGGATAAAGCGGGTTCAGAAAATGAATGAATGAATGAATACCTAGCCAGAAATATAAGTTTGGTGTAGATTATTGTGATTCAGTTTTTTGACCAGGCATTAACCTTCCCTTGACTTCGCCCTATTGCCACTGAAAAGAAATAAGCGGAGAAATCAGGTCAATTAGAAAAGCTGGTCAGTGTGATGTGTTATTGCCTGTAGAGCCTGACTGATATGGGCTTTTTGGGGCCGATACCGATATTGGGGATTAAAAAAAGCTGATATCCAATATATCGGCTGATATCCGATATTGGCTGATAACCAATATATTGGCCGATATATGAAATGAGAACACTGATCTACACAGGATATAATAATCTTATATTAGATAATTGTGGACAGGTGGATAAACAGTTGCATAAATCTTTGTTTATCTCACAAATATAATTTACACAACTTTCAAATGCAAACTATACAATCACAAAAATAATTAGAGCAAAAAATATTACTTACCACACAATTATGTTTTCACTCACAAATTTTGATGTGTCTGCCTCACGGCACTACAACTTCTCATGTGGACTAAGGACTAAACTGAGCATGTGCAGAGTGAATTAGGTGAGTCCTAAATTGTTCCTGATTGGAGCAATTGCAAGGGTTACAACTGACCCGTGTTACAATTGTCCCCAGTCTCCCCTACACTATTAACACCCAGGCCTGTCTGTAGAATGAAACTGTGAGGTAGACAGCAAGTGCACGGACATGGTGTGTGTGGGGGAGTGAATACTTCATAAGACGGGGGGGGCATTAGCGGTCCATCGTAGTCAGAGCATGCGGTAGTAGTCTGTGATTTTCGCCGGGGGGGATAAGGAGTCCATCCTTGTCAGAGCATGCGGGTGGGGGGGTGTAGCTCTGTGATTATGTGATTGTGTGAGGGGGGGTGATAGCCTCATTGTCCGAGCAGGAGTGAAAGTGAAACTAACTCGCTTTAAAGTTCCTCTTATTCTCTGGGCAGCACACACACACACACACACACAGGAGCAGCGAGCAACAGAATCTCCGCGTAGCAAAAAAAGTTAATATATTGGCTACATCGGCTACATATTGGCCGATGTTGATTAATTGGTGATACGGTATAATCTGTTAATCGGTCAGGCTCTAATTGCCTGAGCTCATTATTATTCATGAGACCACGCCCACAGAATTTGTCTAGCTCAGTGACAGTTTTTGTATACAGTAAGCTGGGGGTAAACATGACAAATTCATGGGGCCCAGCATTCCTGGGGGGGCCATAGAGCAGTGGAGATGGCCAAGTGGATATAGGTTAGAAGTTGTGAAAATTCCATGTAAGGTCCACCGTACAAGAGAGATAGAAGCTGGGAGTCGAATGCACACAGCATGTTAAGTTTAATTTTTGGTCACACCAGATCCTCTACTTGTTGCACAGGGTAAAGGATGTTGAAAAGCCAGGCTCTCATTGGCTAAATGTTAGCCAATCAGAGTCAAGCAGATTAGGATGTTGAATATTCATGAGAACTGGCACAAGTCAAGCTGAGTCTTCTAACAGGCTTTCTATACCACGTTAGAATGGCTTGAAACTTGGTAGTCAAGAATTTTTTTTTCCACAAAAAATGTCCATGGTAGAGCTTAAGACATTACCACAAAAATAATGAAAGACATGTGGCAGGGAACATCTAACTTGCCGGTAGATGCAGTAATAGACAGTATGGAGAAGTATTGATCACTGCTTAATGGAAATGTCACATCTCTGAGTCACTTAAAGGCTTTCCTGCTTACACAATAAATAAAAAAGATGGCACTGTATGGTCAGCAGTGATTAATTCATGCAGTGCATAAAACATACATGCCATTTTAGCTGTTCTTGGTTTGCATGAACTCTAGTATTAAATAATTACTGGCCACAATCAGGAAAACATGCCTGTGATATTGCATGTATGCACGAAGCTCTGTCATCATCCACTGGAATTGCTCCTCTCTCACTCCTCACCCCTTAGCCTGTTTAAGTGTGACAGAATCTCAATGACACTCACAATAGAAAAGCTCTTTGAAAGCCAAGTGTATGAATAATCACTAAGACACCCTTAATCCATTTTTAAAGAAGGGGAATATTAATGCAGTAACAACTGTATCTGCTCGGCATGCGGCAGATGATTCCAGGTCTGCAAAAAGCCCCTTTTTCTGCCTGGTACTTCAGCCAGTGTTTGGGGATCACTCTGCACTCTCTGTCACCATGACAACACCAGTTCCATGTCCGAGTGGGTGTACACACTTCATTTAGTAATCCTCAGCAACCAACATGGGAACAGCTGTGTGCATGCTGAGAGGGTCCAGACTAGCAATCATGCCAAAACACACTTAATTACTGGAAATGCGGTCACTCTTGTGGCTATTAAGATTTGAGTGGCAGTGTTTGGCATCTACTGTAAACAATACATATTGCTTTAATGCGAATTATTTCACTGAATTAGTACAATTTCACTGGTTAACTATCCAGTATATGCAATTTATTTATTAATTATATATTATGGACATATAGCTACAGTAAACATTGATAAACTGAGAGCAGCTGTCTGTTTATGATACCATTATAAATACATGGATACTAATTAGCAATCCCCAACCCTGAAGGGCTAAAGAGGCTGTACAGTTACAGCAGTAAGAGCTAAATAAACTTAATACAGCAAAACAGCCATCCATTTTTTTGAACCACTCAGTCCTCATGAGGGCCACGGGGGTGCCAGAGCCTATCCTAGGTACCTATGAGTGGGTGGGGAGTACACCATGGACATGTCACTAGTTGCAAATATCATAAAATGTAATAAAACTGAATCCAGCATGATATTAAAAGTACACATTGCATTTAACAAGTTGACATCAGTACAGGAGTGTTGCTGAATTAACCAGACTTAGGCAGAGCTTTTAAAAGTAAAAAAAAGTTTGCAAAAAATTTCAGACAATCAGGTAAGTAGATCCAGAGCTGTGCCACTGTGACTGAAAAACCTGTAATAAAGCCAATTATTACTCCAAAATTATAAAACAAACAGCTGCAGATGCACCAAAGGTGTTGGCGTGAATGTGGTGAAGTCAATGTAGACCATTCACATATATTTTGGAAACGTCCATATATTACTGTGTTTTGGAAGATGACTGGGGACGTACTGTACCATGTGTTGGGTTATCTAATTCCACTGATTGCTGATGTTCCATGTCTTTGTAACTTTCAGGACACTACCATTCTTAAAAAGGACAAATACTTAGTCAAAATACTCTTAATAGCTGTAAAAAAAAAAAAAAAAAGAACTATAACAAGGAACGGGGGGAAGGCAACCATTCCATCAAAGGACCAGTGGTTAGCCACAATTGAAGAAATATTCCTAATGGAAAGATTAACACAGACTGCGGCTGCAAGAACCGCAACTGGATAAAAAGTGTGATAAATAGACTATATTTACACAAAATCAATAGACTGACTGTTGTTACCCAGGCACATTGTTTTCTTTTGTACTCATTTGTGCTCTTGTTTGTCTGTTCTTTTTGTTGGGTTTTTTTGTTTGTTTGTTTTTTTTGTTTCTTTTGTTTTTTTGGGTCTTTTTTGTTTGTTTTTGTCTGCTTCTTTTTTGGTTACTATTACAATTCCACATAAAACTCAATAAAGATTTAAGTTCCAAAAAAAACAAAGACGTTCACTAAGGTAGGTGAGAAATGCTAGGTGTGAAATACTGATACTGTGAATACTTTTACTTTGCTTCTCCCAAAATCTATGACCAGTCAACTACCATGTAAACCTTTGGCTAGTCATGTTAAATACAGTGCACAGCATCTTAAGAGAAAGCTAAACTGGTTTCAGAAATGCTCTGTAAATATTCACCAGTGGTTGTAGCACCCTGTGTTTACACAGGTGGATCCTCACCTGTCAAGCTCAGTATTATGCTGCGTTCTGCCCTGACACACTGACAGTGAGTTACATACCAAGATGAAGGAATGAAAATTCTGGAGAGCTCTTTGAAGCGAGATGTCATCTCTTTGATTTTTTTTTTCACAGGCCATTGAGCGCTATGAAAAAGACGCCTTTATGACTGACAGAAGATAGATGTGTCCCCTCAGTTTACAATGACTGGCACTTATTTCCTGTCATGTTAAGATGTGTGGAAGCATTCATTAATTAAAACCAGTGTGTGTAGAGAAGTTAAAGGATTGATGTTTTATTTTGACTGCTTGGCATTGCTGAACAACACTGAACAAGAACATGAAATTATAGTGCACCACGTTGAGCACATGGCATTAATTGAAGTTTGCATAATATTGTAACATGCAGTAATACTATACTGTAGAGAATATCCTAGTTTCAACCAGTGGAACTTTATAGAAATAGATTTCTTCCCAGTTTTGAGCGGTCCATCTTCTGCTCTCCTGTGATTGGTCTCCTTTTCATTTTAGTTCATGTTTTAGAGAAAAACAAAAATTCAATATTAATGGCACCAAGACGAGCTGTGTTACTTTATTGATCTTCTTTCCTCAGTTTGCTCTGATGCATTACACTATGAGGCCTTTGTAAATCAACAGTTAGAAAAAAAGGAAGACAGTTGATGCACAAAGCGTTTTCCTCTGGCTTTAGGAAATCCCATGGTTTGAAGCTACCAGACAAGAATTGTTCACAGTCCTCAGGGATAGTGTTTTTTTTTTTTTTTTTTTAAATAAATCATACAACCCTTTTTTGACACTGCTTTTACTGGTTTCATTTTGCAAATACTCTTTTTCCCCTTAATTACAATTCTAACAGATTTGCACTGTCAATCGACCTTTAAGAATGAAATTTGTATAATGTCATTGACACCTCTTGACTTTACAATAATATGCAAACAGACCTCAGTCAGCACAGTGAACTCAAAAGCACAGTGAATAAAATGCAGCAGGTTTTCAGCATCAGGCAGAGAAGTTTATAGAGGCTCTTAATTTTATTAGTAAGGCTTTCACAAACTAATAGGCCCACAGTCCACTCTCCATACAAAACCTGGCTTCAACCATAAAAATGGTGACTGCATTTAAATTCAATTTTGGCACAATTTCTTAATGGAGTGTAAGTCATTATGTGCTTTGTTGATTCTTAACTGTGGAAGATAATTGCCATGGGCAGCATGAAAGTGGTTTGATTATTGTCTACAGCTCTTTTGAATTATAATAGATCTAAATGAGGCTCCAGTATTCACATATCTCATTGGTGCTAACTGTATTTATATTGTACCTCAAGGGTTGCCAGTTTGAATGGGGCATTCAGGAGCAGTCACACTACAATAAATGCGCTCATGTATTTTCGGTTTCTCTGAGTTATTATATGGAATGGTAAAGCAGTCTTAAAGTCAGTGCGGGCAAGTAAAAATGAAAGATTGATTAGGCTGTGAAGTGCTGGTCCCTCTCTGAAATAGCATAGTACTTCTCTTCTAAATGAAGTCTAGATATTTCAAAAGATTTTTTAGTTGCTAAGAAAGTGGCGTCTTTGAAGTGTGCATGTCCCCTTGGTAGTTATTCCTCTGCTCTCCCAGAGCTGAGGAATATTTTAGTAGGCATGTCTAAGATGTTCCCACAGTCGGTGTGTTAAGGGGTCATTTCATGTCTAGTCCATCTTGAACTGATCACACTTTCCGAAATTCACTTGTCATTAGGAATGTCTCAATCAGGATTTTTGAAATGTGTTTACTTGCTTATTTTGTTCTTAGTCTGAGGCCTTTACTCTCATGTAGGAATCCCTATCTGATATTTATACATAATGGATCTACACAGTGTACAGCAGGGCCCATTTTATTTTAATATTTCAAGTATGTATAAACTCCAAAATAAGCCTACATAAAAATGTCTGGCAGGCTGCAGTCAAGTTTGTGGTGTTGTACAGAGTTTGATATCTTAACCACCTCCTACAGCTCAAAATCAGAAAAGTTGAGGTGGAAAATACTTGTTTAAAAGGAAACCGGTGATATTAAAATGCACTGTGACTTGTGTTTCATTGTAGATACTGTGAAGACAACATATATAGACTTTGTTTCATTTGTGTGTGTGTGTGTGTGTGTGTGTGTATATATATATATATATATATATATATATATATATATATATATATATATACACACATACACACACACACACACACACACACACACACACATTAAGGCTATTTACCATATTTATCAGTACTCCAATAACCCCATACTGTTGCACATGTTAAGAGTTGTTTGCCGGAAGATTGGGATAGTATTGCACACAACATGCTTGGCGTCCTCAGGCTTGTATTCTGAAAAAAATGCTGAATGGTAAATGTTTTATTGTCCTAATTTTCTGTTTTTTTGTATTTTTTTTTTGGGGGGGGGGGGGGGGGGGGGGGGGGTCTGTTTGGAGGTGAAACAACAAATTATGTTCTATTGTATTGTTTTCCGTTTAATTCTTAAGGCACTGGTATGAGTTTTAGTTTGTGTTTAACATACCACGCCAACTTTTTCTGATGTGAGATGTAGATCATCCGTGGAATGAGGACTATCAGCCTGCAGCTGCTTTGAGTTGGTTTTTAGCAGCTTCTCCTCATCCACAGCATGTAAATTAACCAGTAGTTTAAGTGCCAATAGCAGTACTTTACAGGTGTGTTGCACCTTCAAAAAGTCACTGAAATATATAAAACAGGGTAAAATACCTATTTTTTAAGTACTCAGTACTCTACTTGCTTCACTTGCATTACACTTTCACTTAATACTGGTTTCTTGAGATAATTTCTACTTTTTTGTTGCATTGTCACCTGGCATAATAGCTCACTTTGGTGATTGTGTGTTCTCTGATGTTTAATATGTTTGTTTTGACTTTGTGACAATAGCCACACCAGATGGTGTTAGTGTTCAGACTCTAGAGGTGTTATTATGTTTTGAAGTTGTCCTTTCATATGTCCCATTCTCGTGTGATATTTCAGTTACAAACATTCACTTGGACTCAAGGATGGACTGATTGATTTTGTTATTCATAAAAATAACCTCTAAATGGAGACAGAATATTTCTCACTACCATTATTCAATTATTCACTGGAGTCATACTTGTCAACATAGTGATGAGCTTCATTTCACTAAGAATGTAACACATTACATTAATTCCTTTCAAAGTCATCACCATATAGAGGGTGAGTCCACATGAATGTAAACTGCAAAATCACATTAAGACTGCCTTTATTATTATTTTATTAACTTGACTTGCAAAGTGCACTCAAGAATTATATCATGACTCACTACCTGATGAGTAAATGTTCAACAGAATCTCTGCCTTTCATCTTTCTATATTATTTCTATATATAAACACTTTGCTGCTGATGGTATTCAGATAGGTTTTCAGGCAGTGTACGTATATTCCCTCCTTTATAATTGTATCCAAGCAAATTTTTGTTACTCATCATCTGCAGAAATGGCAACAGGTATCATCACAAGAAATTGCCACATATTATGCATAAAGTAATTTACACTTTAGCTCAGTGTTTTTCAACCTTGGGGTCGGGACCCCATATGGGGTCGCCTGGAATTCAAATGGGGTTGCCTGAAATTTCTAATAATTGATTTAAAAATAAATAAATAAATAAATAAATTAAAAATAAAAAAAAAATAAAAAAAATAAATAAATAAATATATATATATATATATATATATATATATATATATATATGATGTGTTGAGAGAGACAATCACAATACATAAAAGACAAGACAAACTTTGAAGCTGAAACTGAAGCACTGTGGTACTGTTTATCTTTCAAATGTTCATTGTGGTCAGTTTCAGATGCTGCAGCTCTTTCATAATTCATAGTTTGAGTTCTTGTTTGTTCAGTGTTAATTGTCAGCCTTGTAAATCCAAGCTGGACTGACTGCACATTTCCTGACCAAGGAAAATAAAATTCTCACTTTGTGCAGTAATCTCAACCTGGCTTTTCTGCCTTTGTCCATAATAACATACATTATATTGCCTAACTCTTGTCTAAAATTGTTTATTTGCAATATGGTATAGCAAACTATTACATGATCAAAAACCAATTAATTTTACCCAAGAAAAAAATGTCTCTGTTTTGAATGTCTGGGGTTGCAAGAAATTTGTGATGTTAAAATGGGGTCACGAGCCAAAAAAGGTTGGGAACCACTGCTTTAGCTGCTAGCAAAAAAAAAAAAAAAGCTTTTTTGAATAATCATCTCTCTTTGCTGGTTCAATTGACCTTTTAGCCTAAAGCAAGAAACCGCATTGATTCAAACCAGCAGGCAGTAGTCTTGAAAAAGAGTGTGCTGTGGGTATTTTGTCGTTTAGTCATTGTTTATTACCTCTGCCGTGAAGTTTATGTGATCTCTTGAGTCTGTCACTGTCGGTTGGCAGATTTATGCAAAAACATGGTGACAAACCCTTTGAATTTAGGAGCAGATTCATAAAAAAAGAGGTGGAGGCAATAACTTTTACCCTGTTTACCCCCAGGCTAAGTTAGAGCAGAGACATTAGTCACAATGGTGACTGTCAAACCACGTCTTCTGACTAAAGATGCAAGATTCCAATATCCAATTACCAGGTCTGAACACATTATGAGAGGTTAATATTTTATGAAATTGTTGGTTTCATAATTATGAAACGAAGCATCTTATCCACACACTAAACAATTATAACAGCCCTTGATATTATCTAAAATTAACAAAATTAGTGTTTTCTGAAACAGTTTGAGGTGTTCTGACAGGCAAGACCCATTTACAGCAGCTCTGAATATATAAATCTCTTCTGTCTTATATTATCAAAACCAAACCCACCAAGCATGTCACCAATGTCTCCCATCATGCTTAAGAAATCCACTCTGCTGTACCACAACACTGCTGTAAACATTAGAAGAACATATGTTGACATCAGGGAACTGATCGTAGCTTAAGCTAATTAGCCACAGATTAGCTTTAACCTTTGCATCAGCAGTGAAATGGACAAAATGGGATTCTTGTATCCTGACATGAAAGTTGTTCAGTTAAAATATCCAATGGTACCAACTGACAAAAAAGAAGAAAACATGGGTCATAAATATTTTTTTGATAGTTTATTATTATTATTATTATTATTATTATTATTATTATTATTATTATTATTATTATTATATAATGAAAGGGTTAGAGGTTTGTGCTCTCCCTGTGTCCTAGATTTCTAAAAGTTGATAATGGTTCTCACTTAATATTCATTTTACTCACAAGTTAAACAAAAATAAAGCAATATTCACATAATAGTCATAATGCACTACAACATTTCATTGTCGGTTAAACAGTCACTCTAGTTATTTATTTATTTATTTATTTATTTATTTTACAAGAGAAAATCAAGATGATTGGTTTGTGTATTTTTGTGTTTCATGAGTGATTCACACTTTCATAACAGGCCTTAATTTGAAAATATGAAGTTGTAAAAACAATCTAAATATCGGCAGATTAATTTCTTTTGTAATTTCACAAATGCTCCTGTCATGTATTTAATCAGGTCATTCCTTTGAATGTTTTCACATCAATTATCATCCCAGAAATCATAGGAATTAACCCCCTGACGTGCAAGAGTATTGTTAGTAATCTTGTCAACCCCTTAGAGATTTATGTGCCTATATAGTTGTTTTTTTTCAGACACTGAAACACAGGAACACTGAAATATGTCTCTCAGCTAATGGATTCAAATAATGATAAAAGCTGAGGTTTTTGCAAGGAGAAGCAGAGCAAGGATGATTGAATGATTTCTCTCCTGTCATGTCACATTGAGTGGATCATCTGCCACAGCCTGTTAAACCCATATGCAAACAGAATATCTATGTCTAATTTATGCTTTGGCAATGATTCTATCATAGATCATAATTTTGTCTTACACTGATGAAAAATAAAAAAAAATATGCAGGTTTTTACATTACATTAAAACTGTCCATAGCTATTGCACTGTGCTGAGAATCTGAATACTTTTTAATATCTATGCAGAAGACTAAAATACATTTTTGCAGGACAGTTTCTTAAGTCTTTAAACATATATCATCCCTTAAATTCTTTATAAAGAGCATCTTAATGACTTCATCTAAAATATTTTGACGAAATAAGGAAACGGCTGTGGCTTTCCCTTTAAGCAAAACAAATATCCCCTGTTGCTCCAAGTACAAGGCTACAAAGGTCATTTGTGTTTAAGTTTACTGAGATCCCAAAGCAGCTGCCAGAGCGCTTTGGAGGGCTACAGCAATGAACTGTCCTTCCTGTAATATCCCTCCTTAGTTACAAAGCGAAATATGTCGTTCACCTTACAGAAACACTGCTGTATAAATATTTATTTGATATGGAAGTGTTGAAGATACGAGTGGATACGTGGGTACTGGTGAGATAAGAACTGTTTAAATTTTCATGAATTCACCAGTAGTCTGGTTTTTGGCGCTTGCCCACACTCTAATTGGCATGTTGCCGTACTTGTAGTGAGGAACTTCATGAATTATGCAGGAAAAACAACTAACCACGTGTCCCATTATAACCACATTGTGTGCTGCAATTTTCAGCCTGCTATT
Source organism: Sphaeramia orbicularis (assembly GCF_902148855.1). NCBI lineage: Eukaryota > Metazoa > Chordata > Actinopteri > Kurtiformes > Apogonidae > Sphaeramia > Sphaeramia orbicularis. The sequence goes on along the minus strand of NC_043971.1, from coordinate 24,460,019 downwards.
CTGGAAAAAGACAATACTTCAGACAGCTCCATTCTCATTACAGCCCAACCTCTGCAAAGCTGGGGATCACCCAAACCCCTTGTTTCCTACTTCTCCCCTACACAAAATCTTACTTCTTAAGCAACACCAGTGAGAGCTACTTGATTACTGTGCCTTCCCATGCATTTTATCTTCCTGACCTAATAAGCAAGAAGACATACAACTGAGAACTAAATTTAATCTATGAATGATTTATGGTTAAGTGGAGTAGTAATATGGCTTACATTTATTTTAAGGAAAAGTGAGGCTAAGTGCTTTATATTATGAGTAAACGGTGAGGTGAGGTGTAAGAAAACACATGGGGTGACTACTTTTCTAAACATGGGCTGCTGCTGTGTTTTCTTTGCATGCCCTCACCTGAACCAGGTCTCTTTTTTCAATATACATACTTAAAGGGGTTTTAATATTTTAGTGCACAGAAATGGGCCCTTGATGCGTTAAATTGCAAATGTATGAGTCCGACTTGATCTATATTTAATGGGCCATGAATTGAGATTTACCAGCCGATTGTGATGAATGAAGTCGAATTCTGCTATTTGCTCTCCGCTTTAGTAGAACAACATTCATCAATCATGATCTTCAGCTTATTTATGTAAACACGGCACTTTTACTGTATCATTAAAATCCTTGTAGTTGCTCTGCTGCATTAAGGAAACACCTGTGCTTAACCCTCATGGAATAATGTAGTAATTACCTTTCTTGTATATTGATGTTGACCTGTCCTGTCCAACACTGAGAAGGCCAAGGGTAGCCAGCAGAATGTGGAAGATTATGTTTCTGTCAAGTCACTGCTTAGATTCTCTTATTTTCCTGTCATCGCTCCTATAATTCAATTAAGAAGCTGCATTCCTCTGTCTGGCCAGGCCAGACAAGGAGACCAGTGATTGACAGGCAAAGACATTACTATGCGTAGGCAAAGGGAGTACAGGGAGAGATATGAATATTTGAGTAGTTGGCATAAAAGAATCTTGTAATTGATTTTCTATCTAAGCTGCCGTTTCATTTACCGAATAAATGCATTCATTTCAGACAGTGGGTTGTTCATGCTGCTCCCATTGTCTCATTGTGGAGACAAACTTTATCATATTTTGTATTGGATGATGATTTTGCAGATTCTGAAAACTTTGGCAGAGCAGCTTTGTACTCATCGCTATACTACATGACACTACTAGAAACACTGCCAACTGTATAACCTTGCTAGAAATGGGCTTGTGTTCAAATGAGCTATGTGTGCTGTTCCCTTCCGACAGATGTGATCCACACCGTGGGCCCGGTGGCCAGAGGTCATGTGGGCCCTACCGAGACCAATGACCTCACCTCCTGCTACCAGAACTCCCTCAGGCTGATGAAGGAGCATGGCTTGAGCACTGTGGTGAGTAGAGTATGCTACCGCACTCATCTGAGGGGAAATTAGTCTTTCTTCTGTGCAGCTTGAAAGAAACAAATTCTATGCCTTTGTGTTATTGTTTGACAGTGAGTAAGCCTTCAGTGAGAAAGGCTGTTTGAGAAAAATTTGGAAAAGGTACAAGAACAAAAGGATTTAGCATCTTTCATTTTAGATACAGTTCTGAAAAAGCCTTAATCTTCTTTATTTAAACAAAAGCAACAGAGAACACAACAAATGGTTATGTTTCATGTTTGTTAAATAAAGGCTTTTCATGTAGACTACTTTGGTTTGTGAATAAATGAAAAACAAGCCTTTGTATACACCTCTACATATTGACATCTGTACTATAACTACACAGTTTTTCCTTTTGTTTTTCTTTGGTAAGCCACTTATAGGTTAGAAAACACTGACTTCCTTGATCATCTTTGAGTGTTCACATAGATTTTTTATTTATTTATTTTTTCTTATTGAAGCAAAGAGTCATCCCTCAAATTTTGATTGTGTACATGTTTGTGCCACCTTGAATAAAGTCCCCTTAAAAACAGTCAGGAAGCACACATTTTAACCATAAGGGCTTTAAATGAGACAGAGCCCACACAATCCACAGCTGGCAGTAGTCGATCTCTCACACACTGTCCAAACTCTAGCCTGCTCTGAGCAGCATCTCAGTCTGGTTCACATGATATATGGATTTACCCAGCCCACAGCGGGTAAACGAATCGGCATCACACCAGATAGCCACAAATCACATTTTCAGCACCAACCTATTGCCCTGCAGCCTCATCAGAGGCCAATCAATGGAAGTACTTACTAACAGGGAGGAAGACATAGATGAGTGCTAGTTTCATTAAAGATGATTGTGACAAATTTCTGGTCTGTTGATGACATATTGTGAGTGCAGCAGACAACTCTAGGTAGCAATTAAATGGATTGTGAAGCCAGATGACTGAAATAGTTATGATAAGTGTTTTGGAGTGATATCAAAATCAGCAGCATCCCTGCTGATCTTTAAATAACAGTTGTTATGAACACTGATGAACCACTAGCCTGACATGGCATTTGTTCAATACAATAAGCTACTGTATATTCATGGGTTTGAGGCTTTATGGGCTCAAAAAATATTTACCTAACAGCATCTCAGCCCTTGGGGCTGTTCTCAGAAACACACCACCAGCTTGTCTGCTTTCATCCACAAACATCCCAGTCCTTTCTTTACTTCTGGCACATTCCAAAGAGTTATTTAGTTTAAGTCAATCGTTTGATTTATTTATCCAATAATCCATATATTTATAAGAAACAGAGCTTTTGTTTTTACTAGGAGCTAGCTGGATCCTGTCTAATATATTTTTACAGCTGCTCTGTGTTGAGTAGGCTTTCAGTGAAAACAGCGGCGTTCTGTGATTGACTGGCCTTGCAGGATGAGCCTCGTCATTACATTATCCTAGCCACAGTCCATTTTGTCTCTCCTTTCCACAAGGACAACAGAAAGCCTTTTTGCCAGCAGACTAAGGGAAATGGCTGTTTCTTTCCTCAAGCAAGGATGTGGCCTTCATTTAGTTTGCTCTAGCCTGCCTTGATATGCAAGACTTACTTGAAGAGTGGCTCCAGGGGTTCTCTAGTCCTAATTCTTTGTTAACAGACAGTCTTGCAGTCTCTTGGTGCAGAGCACAATGAGTCCAAGTTTTGGTTAGCTGCTCAGTACTAAGCTCATTCTGACTCATCTAAAGGGTCTTGCTATGAGCTTTACAGTGTGAGAGAAACGAGAGATCCCACTGAAGACGGGCACACCGCCAAGTGGGTCCACACAGTGGGCAAAAGAGAGGGGGACATTTGGGAATCCTAGAAGGCTGCTTTTCTAATGGGGATTCTAGAGCATTACAAAGGAATAAGAGTCAAAACAAAGCCTAACACAAAATAAACGTGGCCATGAAAGATTGAAAAGAAGCAGAGCTTGATAGTTAATCCCTGTTTCTTAAAGCTCAAAATCACCCTTAAGGCTACAAAAAAGTACAGCAGCAATCACATGAACATCTTCTTGTGACTGTAGCATGTCAAAACAAGGAATTTAAGAGGAATACTGCTGAGTTTCAGGACTGAAAATGCATTCAATTTACCTCAGGGCAGCTCAGTTTTATGACTGAACATTTACTACTATCCCCAGAAGACAGAAATTAGACAGAAGAGCTTTTCCTGTTCCTAAGTAATGTTCCACAATTTTACAACTCTACTAGGGAGATATAAAATATTACTTTTAGGCAACCCAAGGCAATTTCTGGCTGGGTTTAGGGGTGAAGTTTGTATTATTACCATTACTTTAAAAAGAGCCCATTTGGAGGTAACAGCTTGAATGAATATCCATAAGTCACTCAGTACGGTCTTCTTTCTGGAGCAGTTCAGATAATGGATCATGGGGCCAGTAAATTAGACCCCTGTTTCCTCATTTTAGTTTTCAGACATTACTGGTTGTATTTGTAATGTTATGTAAAGCATGCCAGTGTTTTTCACTTACGTACAACACTAATGTACTTGCTAAGTATGTAAATATGTCATTAGGGCAAAATGGCTGATATGTTCAGGCACATTTTTATGACTCCCCCTAGCACATGGCAAACTCTAAGTATAGGGTGCAGTTCCAGTTTTACTAAAGGATGGCTTTCATATGAAAAATGATGATCAATCTCAGCCATGAAACCTGCTGTTTGACTCCCACACTGAAGTTAAAAGGTATCTGGAACAGTCCAGACTTTAATGCTCTCCCTCTGTCTCAGCCTTTGGATAAATATCAAATGGCTGAATGGCCTATTGAGTAGTATTTTCCAAATCATTTGGCTGCAGTGTTTGCTTGATAGTGATAGTGTGTATCTTTGTGCATGTGCATACACTATGTCTTTTACGTGAGTTTTTCCTGAGGCATATGTGAATGTGTTGGTGGTTCTTAGCACACTTCTTCTCTGCCTAGAGGACTCTCATGCTTCAGTGCTTTTTTGCCTTTTTTGCTGCGGCTGAAAGAGCAGCAGCCTGTCACAGCTCCCTGGGCTCTAACTGACCACAGCCCACAGCCAGGATGCCAGCGTTACCAGCTGGGCTCTGCAACATCTCACAGGGGAGCAGTAAGAGCTGTGCAGCCTGTGAGTAGAGATGGATGCAGCTCTGAACTGATGAGTATCGTGTTGTCAAATAGCCCCCTCCTCTGCTCAGTGCTTGCTACACTCAGTTGCCTGCAAAGGTGGCTCAGGTGAGAACAGGAAATGTTTCTAAAATAAGGATTTTTGGTGGATTGATTTTAGGCATGAATTGTTGTGATAACACTGCTCTGATCAATAAAAGTCCAGATGCTGTCACAGATTTTTAATATTTGGCTGAGACAGAACAGATTAAGTAAGACTCCTCATGGCTGCTGTGACTCACAGAGTATGTTATGATATTATGGTCTATTTAGATAACGGTGTAATTTAGAGGAAATCAAATTAGGAAGTATTTCATTTTATGTCTTAAATACTATTGCCTGAGAAATGGGTGGTGTGAATGATCAAGAGACTGTTTCCATTATGACTGAAGGAATCTTTTTTTTTTTTTTTTTTTGCTTAACTTTCACCCGTGTTAATGTGTGCACAGTTGGACCCTGGGGGGCTTCTCTCCAAAGAACTGGGGAGCTGTACAGTACATGTAGCAGAGGAGATGGTTAATGCAGGTCCCCTGTCTTGGTTAGTCATGGAAGGCTGCTCAGATTCTTCCCTGGAACCAAGCGTAGCATCTGTCAGACAGACTGTATGAAGGGGGATGCTACCATCTGGAAGCCATTCCATTTTAGACTGTTTCGTTTTAAAGTCCATATTAAACATTAACTTAGAATGTGACCTTTCGAATCAAGATTAGCCATGTTTATCCAAAACATCGATATTGTTTCATTTAATTTAACAATCCTTTTGAGCCTTTGAGGAGTATACTGCTGAGACAATACTGTGAGGATTTGTGTCTCCAGGGTGTGTTGAATTAAGATACAGCCAGCATTGTATTTTTTGACTAGCCATTTTGTGGGCAACAGAGCTTCCTTTTTGTTTCTAATTTGATGTTGACAGGCCACAATTTGATGCTTTTTGAAAGTGTCTGTCATTAAGCTATTTCTGGCAGTGTGCAGTGGGCTGGCAGCTGTCAGTATGGACAGTGACAGGGTCGTAGACTGCATTTAGTGGCCTTGTCTCTGACTCCCAGGCGGCCCTGGAAGTGTTTTGTAGTCATAACATACTGGCTTCGAGGAGATCCAGCAGGGAAGCCACAAATTGCCTGTTGAGAAAAATGCCGAAAGCCAAGTGGATTGGGGATGAATGGTGTAGAATGATAGGATTAGCCACCCTTCTCTGTGGGTTCATTCCAAGGCTGCTAGGAGCATTAGCCCCCATTCATTTTGCCAACTGTGTTTCCAAAATGCATTCCAGCAATGATATCTTATAATGACACATCAGCATTCACACCCTGCTTGAAGATGACAGTTGATAGCCCCTACTAGTTAATCTGGTTAGCATGACAGGGGCAGCAGCAGAGAACAAACAAACACAGTAACAGTGGGACAAGGAGTCATGCCCCTGCAGTGTTTCAAAATAGAAAATACACCACGGAACGGGTGGCAAGTTGACACAGGCGTCCTCTTAGATTCTCTGTTGGCTGGCTGGTAACAAAAGCATATCCTGTGTCCTCTGGAATAATGTGAAACTGTGCTGTAAATAACTTTTACTCTTCCACCTTTATTAATGTGGGTCACCGGTGAAATCTGAACATGTGTTTTTCTGTGTCGGGTCTTTGTCATTATTTATGTTTCCAAAAACTACTGTATCAAACTTAATGATTTTGTTTTCCACCCTACTCCATTTTGGTTTGACAATTCCCCAAGTGACCAATTTCCTTCCATTTATGTACTGAACAGATTGTGCCCAAAATTTTCTCTATCTGGTTCTCTTCTATTTCTCATAAATTATTGTCCTGCAAAGCAAACGACTCCAGAATGAATTATATAATGGCTGAGGAATGTATGGAAGCGTGATTGTAGAAATACTTGGCTTCTGATCATAGCAAAGTAAACCATGCCATTAATTGGGGATAGAGAATGAGAGGTTTACTACTGATCCGCATACAAATCACCACTGTTCATCTGACGTTTGTTTCATACAGTATTCTATTTAGCTCATAATTAGAATATTTCCAAAACACTGATATTATTTTGTTTGTTCATTACAACCTTTTTTCCCCCCTAAAACTGGCAGCTGAAGAGCATGTGACTGCTGGGAGATATGTGTTTTGAAATCTAGCTTTTCCACTTTTTTTCACTAGACTTCACACTTCAATAAACAATAAAAACATCAAATCCAGTTGTACAGAGTGGGCCACTAGAGGATTTCATTTTAGCCACAGTGTGTGATTAGCCCTTTCTGGTTGTTGCTCATGGCCTAATTCAACATACAGTACCTGCATGCATTGACAAAGGTTAATTAGACTGAAGCTTTCAAAAGGTCATGTCGCCATTTAAATTAGTCATTGCTATTTGTCTGATCCAAATCATTGGCAACACTGGGCCAATTAGGTACAATTACACCGATAGTGGTTGTGGTTGTCCACCATCTCGTTTAAGTTAATGACCAGTGGAACCCTAATTACCCCAGCACCCTGTTTCAGAAGAAGACAGCTATAGCAGGAGGGTGAGCCGCTGGTATTGGTAAAAAGGGACAGCTCTGCCAAATCACCTTCCCTTGACATTCCATTCACTCCAGGGAAGACAGCAGAACTTTATGGGAGGTGAAATATTAGGATATGTAAAATGTGACATTTCCACACACCTCAAGAGGGGTAATCACAGTTGATGGGGATTGAAGAGGTAATCTCCAGAGTGTCTGTGTCGAGTGGGCTGATGTAAGAATGCTGGTGTCTTGATTACAAGCACAGGAAGCCCATAGCAATCATCAGCAAGACTAAATCCTGTCTCCCATAAAGGCTCCTCCAGCTACATGCTTTGTGAGGGAAATGGCAGCAGGTCCATCGAAGATTAATGTTCTCTGACAATAATAAAGGCTCTTCAAATAATTTAAGTACTAAAGCACAGTCAAGCAGTATAAGACTCAGGCTCAGCACTGAGACTGGTTTCACTTCATCTTTTTCTTTGCTGTTGTACCTTCTGTGAGGCGCTCCTAGAGACGGTCTTCTGAATTTCTATGAGGCTCATATCCCTCTGTGGTACCATCTGAGAATAGAAGCGACAGCTTGCACCCAACTGAGGGACTGTCACAGGAAGTTGTTGATTAAACAGATCTCGATTCCTGCCATACGCCATGAGACACGAACACATTATAAGTATGCGTTAATTAAACATACCTGAATAAGGTTGGCAATGGAAGAAACAAAAGGAATTTCTGTGTCTTTGTCTGGATTTTACAATTGGAGCAGGGAACCAACTCCTTTATTACAGAAGGTTTGACTTTTTTTTTTTTTTTTGGAGAATTCAAACAGGAGAAGAAGCTCAGGAATCTTTCAAAGGAAAAGATGGGTAGGAACAATCAGTTGTGATTAGCTAGATGTTGTTAAGATGATCTGCAGTGATGAGTTAATCTTTAGTAACCATGGTGATTTGTATGAGTATGTCTCAAATCCACTGCCTCAGGGAAGATGCTTTTTATTTAAACAAGAGAAAAACTCAAGTCAAAACATGGACAGTGGCATTATGTTTGCTTTGAAGCCTCCACAGCTTACCAACGGATAGAAAACTTCAGCAAAAATATCCTTGTCGTGCTGTATACCTTAAGACCTGTTCTCTCATGTGTACCCCCATCTGTTTAGAGTTTTTTTTTTTAGAGTGCTTCAGACTGAGACTCAGTGTCATCAAACATTTCCTGCACAGCCTGATAAACGTTTCTTCCTTGATCAAAGGAGCTGAGCAAGGAAGGAGGATATGAAATACATTACATGCAAAGCAGTACTCCTACATAGCCCGACAGTTGCTCCTCAACTGAATAAATCTCACAGGTACTGTAACAGATTGCTGCTCATCGGCTGTGGACCTTGGTAGAATGAGTTCTTGTTTACATTATTATGGGTAATTACCATGCAGAATCAGCGCAGACTACAGTGCATGTACTGTGTGTGCACATGTGTCAGTGACAGAGCTGTCACACTCTGTCATCTGATTACTAATGCAGCGCTGTCCTAAGGTAATGCTCTAGTGTATTTGGTCAACCTTGTGGTTATATTTTATATGTAACCGGTCCACAAATCATAGTGACAATTGTGATACGCATGACAACATTTTCAATTTACCACTTACAGATGGATATTTTAATTATTATTGAGTGAATAATAATGAGATAGCTGAATCAGTGCATTCCTCTTATGCACTTAATTAAGGTTACAAAGCGAGACATAACACAAGCATCAGAAAGTAAGCTTGTCGGCTGGGTATGTTTTAAGCAAAAAACAGCACGAACGGAAGCTGTCATTGTAGACATGCAGAGTGTTGGTGCCAATCAGGCTCAAGGTTTGACCATTGCTCAAGATCCTGCTTTTTGTCCTTTGCTGAATCCAGTTCTCCAGCCACAATGTTCTTTCTTTTGGTCTTTCATTTGGAGCTTTTATGAAGCCAGGTGTTGAACTCGATGTCGACCTTGCTCTGACTGTGTCCATGAAACTGGAATTTCCTGGTCTATCACAGGGTTCCATTTCAACAAGCTTGCACCCAATTATCCTTCAGTCATAGTCCCCGGTCTTACAGATGTGTTTGGTCGATGTACAAGGTCTCTCTGCTGTGACACATGGGACGATCTTGCTGTATCCACAAAATGTTTTCAAGGGAAGAAAATCAGATGGCATCTCAGATTAAGATGAATGTCACCCAAGGAACTATTTATTTTGTTATTTATAGCTTATACACCGACTAAGTAGTCAACACCAACTAACAAGAGACAGTGCACTTACACCTTTAGACAAATCAGGATTCTGTCAGGTTGTTGTTTTACTGTTTATTAACCCGCTTTGTTTTCCTAATGTTTGCTCTGTGAATACCATATAGTGACAAGAATAAAAACAGCAGTATTATCTCTTAATCAGACTCCCCAGTGCACTCATTTCAAGTGATAGGCCCTTTTAAATAACAAAAACAGCAAAAATATTTATTTAATAATACTAACTGCTCCTTAACAGACAGAAACAGTCACATAGACTTTGTTTGTAATGAGGAAACAAGCTCTCTGTGTTCCCATGAAAAGAAGCACACAGATACTGTTTTCAGTAATTTTGCTATAATACTGTTTTGTCAACTAAAACATTATCTTGTGTTCAACATTTTGCTCTTTGCAGTTATTTTTTTCAGTCTTTTTTAACTTATATGTTGCTAAATACAAACTGGGTCTTCAATCCTAACGCAGTGTTGCCTATTCTCTTCTCTGCCATGAGATAACTGAAGTTTTTTTCAGTGCAGATTCCATAACCTTCAAGAACACTCAGCGCTTGAGTACCTACTTTTGTTTAACGTATTAGTTGTTGTGTGTTTAATCAAAGAGAATACACAAGGCAGAGAGCTGACAGGTATTTTAGCCTTGGGAATGTTTGTGGTTCTTTTTCTGGAGTGCACAGCTGCATGTCTACATCAAGGATAGGTACAGTCATAAATTAATGTTTAGAACTGCATTACACACATTTGTCAGTGTTTGGACTGGTTACTTTTCAGACATTAAACTGGGAATAGTGCATGTTGTTCCCTCCAAATGGCCTGTCCTTATTCACGCATATTTATGCCAAGATATCCATCTTAGAAAATGCCAGATTCTTAAGACCTAAGTTTTTGGCCCCAGGTGTGTCAATTATTTGTGTGCACTGGCAGCCATGCCATGTTTATGCTCTCCTACATAATTCTTTAATCACCGTGCTATTACCCCACACATACACCCAGTTTAGTGCCATTATTACCCGCCAAGGTCACAGCTAACAAGGACTGACGCATGGCGCCTAGCCTGAGCTGATTGACTCTGTGTTTTAAACTGGCTCAATCTAGGCATACTCAGCAAATCAGAAGACAATGCTGCACCTTGCACAGGTTTACGAGGAGATGTATTAGCCGTAACACTGAAAGATTGGCTTTCTTTGAAGCTGGAGATAGAAACAGAGGGATAGGATGCTTACTTCTTTCCTCTCAAATGTTTTGTCCTTTCTACTGGCAATGGTATTTGCATTTGGATTGAGAGTTCAAATTTGCTTTCAAGGTTTATTGTAGTGATCATTAGTAGTTGAAGAAAAACATCCACCACTGGTCACCCTGTGCATAACATTTACTTATATTATCTGTACTACGCAAGGCTCAGCAGCCAATTATTGTTTAATTTACTTTACGATAGCGAAAGCATTAGCAGCTCAATATCTGACATGTGATTTTGTATGTGTAGGTAGTCCTTGAGTTACACCTCCACCTCCCCCATCATCTTCTAAGTTAATTAAAATTCTAGCATGTCATATAAAAAATATATCACATGTAAGCATTAAATCAGGGCTACAGAGGGAGTCACTTCATGAGGTAATACAGCAGATTAAACATTTCTTTCACTGTCAACCAGTGACCTTAATATCCTAAATGTCAGACTTATTTTACGAATGATGCTGCAACTGTCAGAACCATAGAACAGATTTAGATTTAGATTTAAATCAGCTACAGTATTACTATCCCACTGTCCACCTTTTTCATTTCACATACACAGAACTAGAAACCCCACAGATTCGGCCACTATACCGTAGTATATTCTAAGTGAAGTGCCTGCCAGAGCAAACACAGGGTTGAATCCTGTTTCATGGGTCGAATTTTTGCACACAGCTCGAAATGCCAGATAACCTCCAAATCTCACTCAGCTTAATATCTAATGTCACATCCATAAACCCCCGATAATGACAATGTGCATGGTATAAAATCTGGAGCTCGCTATCTTTAAGGTCTTAGCCCCTTCAGTGGAGAGCAGAATGAGTGTGATGGAATATGTGGAGCAAAATAAGTGTGTTTTTAAGCATTATGTCCCATAGAATGTTAAAAGGTAATGATAAGAAAGATTTACTTAAGCAAGTGTAAAATACATATAAGGCAAAATTACTTACAAATTATACCCAAGAGAATGTCAGTTTTTGTGTTTGTCTCTGCATGTTTTGTAGTATAGTCAGAGCAATGCTTTTTTTTTTTTTTTTTTTTTTTTTTTGTTAAATCTGTGAGCATTTAACTTTTGGAAGCAAAGCCAGAGGACAACAATCAATTTGGACACTGAGAAAGCATTTCATCTGATAATATCCTTTACAGGAAGTTTTCTTTTATCTGGACTCAGCACAGCAGCCATTGGGCAATTAAAAGAACAAGCACTACAGAGCAGCATTTCCTTTTAGAGGATGCAGTGAAGAGGCTCTATTATAAAACTGGAGAGAAGTGATTTGAGATAAGTATAGCATCAAATTGCTTTGGTTTAATCAAGGCCAACATGGCTCCAAATTCCTAATGCGAGAAATTATTGGCTCCCCACCTGAGCTCAGTCCTGCAAACGTCCTTGGCTTTTTTCAGAAGGCGGCAGACTTGTATGGAAATACTATGTGTGTTTGGCATAGAGCTCCATTAGACATAATGATGATGACCTACATGATGGTCTCTTACCTAAGCATAAAAGTGATACCCACTAAATACTAATCAGAGTCCCTGGGCTGTTTTTTTTTGCTCATTACTTTATTGATAAAAGCATATACAGTACAAAAATGCATCATAGCCTGCCTTAACGTTCTCTTGTCGATAGAAACTCTCCATTACTGACATGTTAATTATTTGGTTGATTTATTTATTGCAGCAGAATCCTCATTCCTTGTGAGGCAGAACATTTTTATTCCAAAAACATGTGATGTATTTGGTGCAGAGAAAATGGTTTTCCAGTTTTAGTAACTAATTAATGCTTTATCAATATTCATGATGAACTCCACATTTAGAAAACTGTAATTAGCCGTATTATCCTCTGGCCATTTGTGGAAAAAGTTATTCGTATAGTCAAATCAAACTACGGCAACAACTCTCATTTCTGACCCAATGGTAGACGCTCCAGTCAGAAATCAACCCCCCCTCCCAACAGAAAACCGATATGTCTCCCCAGGCATAACTGACAGAACCTCTTCAAACCAGCACTTAGTCTGCATTGGAGACAGAGGGGACTCATTGGACGGTGTCATAACTCACGTGAGCCACCTGGTGATTCCCTCAGTCACCTTTGCGTTTCCTCTCAGCCAGCTGCTCCCTGTACTCCCAATCAATCTGCTGCGCTGCTGCTGCAAGAATTCACCATGACCTTGAGTGGCGTGTCCCGGCTCTTTCGTTTGGGATGTTTGTGGGCTTTGGGTCCCTTCTCATTCTTTCTCATCTAGAGTTGCACCTGTGCTCAGACCAAGATAGCACTGCTTTGCAATCCACCTCTAGGCTTTCACTACATTTACCAGAAGTCGAAGTAAACGCCTGGCCATGTGCTACATTTTGCCACATATATTAAAGGTACAAAATTAAATATTTCTGCATTAAAATATCTTGACAAGGCCTAAGTTATATTTTTGTTGACTTGTCAGTAATTCAGTATTATATTTCAATCTAACTGCCATTTTCTTTTGTTCACCTGTGAAAACCCCTCACTATATCTGATATGTATTTAAGCTATTTGATTTGAATGAAATTGCAAAAGAATATCTTCCTTTCCTTAAACATATTTAATGTGCTTTTTGAAACTTTGCACTGAAATTTTTACAAAAAAGGAAAGACCTTTGCATTACATTTTACATTTTTTGCAAGCTTGAGATAGTTTTTGCCCATTTTACATGAAAGAATAAATGCTCACAGAAGAAATAGTCACCTTTTTCTAATGAATTCTGATTTAACTCACGCAACTACTTAGCAGCTTCCCAAATTTTCTGATGAAGTGTGAAAACATGTCTAGTATTAAAGGGAACTGATGAAGACACCAGAATATTCCCCTGTCTACTCTCTGAAAAAAAGACATCAGAGCAGGTATAGATAGAAAACAACAATGGTATGTTCGACTTCTTCTGTTCTGTTTATTAGAACCATGTGTAAAACGGGCTACAACACCACCTGCGGGTGATACAACAAAGCGTAGATTATTTGCTCCAAACGAGTTTATTTTGGGGGAAAAAAAAAAAAATAATTTTTACATTTTGCAAAAGTTCCCTTCAAATTCACATACATGGTACTGAAACACAACTAATGATTACCAAACAATGTGAATCCAATTTTTAAACATTCAACATCTGTCAACGTGATTTCTGCTTGAGTCACATTGCAGAAAATCTTTTCAGTATTTATCTATGTGTGTAGTATAGGGTCCAGGGAGTGATGTTGAACACTATAGTTTGAACTTAAACGAGTGATATTTTGCTTTTTTTAAATGGAATTATGCATTTTGAAACATTTCCCTGTGATCTACATAAACTGTAAATGCTATGCTTGGGTCTGAATTCTTCATTAATTCAACTCCACAGGTCCATCTTCAACCCTATTTCTGAGTAATGACACCAGAAAGGTCGTTTTGAGCACTGGCCCTTTAAATGCACATGAGCCACTTCATGCTTCACCCCCGCCAGGTTGTTGGCTGTTCATCCAACAACTGAACATTTTAGGTAATCGGCTCGAAGTTTGTACATATTTTCAGTATGGACTACAGTTGCTGCTGCTGACAAACAATTATGGCATACTCTGAGAAATGTTTATCAGAAGTCTTGACCTTATATGTGCAAATGTCATGATGTAACAAAATGAGCAGGAATTAAAAGAGATTGTAGAAATCCATTTGATTTTTGCCAAAATGAATATAAAGATAGCTTTGCAGCATCTGGGGGGTTTAAATTCAAACTTTTTGAACTATTAGGGTCCAAATGCACAAATAAATGTACCACAGACTAATAAAAGTGGGTTTAGCAAAATATGACCCCTTGAAAGGCCTGGAGTTTTTTTTTTTTTTTTTTTTGTCATGCTCCACATAGTCCAAATTGCCAGCATTTTGGCACTGTGACTGCTAATAAAACTGAATTGATTTTGGTTAGCAGTTTCTTTTCCCTGTTTCTGGTTAAATTATATAACACATCCACTTTCAAGTGCTATTTATACACCACATAAACTCTCTCTTATGTCTCTTCCAAGCCTTTTTTTTTTTTGGTCTCGTTTTTACTTTTTTTTTGTTTTGTTTTGTTTTGTTTTTTTAAGTGTGAAAAAGGTGGGAGAGTTGTTGTTCTGCTTGGTTGCCCCTAGACATGCCTTGTCTGGGCCAGGTTAAGGTGGCAGTGTGGTTCCCTTCAAGACCCCAGTGTGACAGAGCTGTCTCTACATGAAGGTGACCCTCTCTCTGGATCCTCTTCTCTGCCCAGGTTGCCTGTCAGGTCCTACAGGCGACATGGTCTATTAAGCATCTTAATGATGACCACAGCTTCATGCACTCACAATAGACCCCCACTTCCTTTAACTCTATGTGTATGTGGGCTGTATAAGCTTCATGTTTTCTCTGTTTTACCGTTGTCACACAAAGAAACCTAACTTTGTACCCAGCCAGCATCTGAGGGGGGTTTTCTGATTAGGGCAGGATGCTTGGTGAAATAAATCTCTTTTGGGATTTGAAGGTGGATACTTTGAACAGGCAATCCTTCAGAAGGCTTTTACACTCAATAAATCCACTAACGCCCCAATGTTTCAAAACACTGCTTTTACAGCCTCATACTTTATATCCACATCCCACAGTGTGTAAGAGTAAAAGTGACAGGACTGCTTAAAGATGGCAACAAGCCGTGGGGAGCACTCCTCCAACACTTTCACATCTGTTGATCCCTCATATCCCTCTACCTGCCATGAATAAAGGAAGTTTGCTACGTGACAAGGCAGGTGTATTATATGCTCTCCCCTTGAGGTTGACAAGAGGAGACCATGAAGTTCAGAATGCGGCTCCTGGCCTAGCTGTGTGTACATTTTCAGATGAGTGGAAATGTGGGGTTAGGGGATCAGAATAGGTCTCCGAGGGCATCCTCACTGCAGTTCATTCCATCGTAATTACCTTCATGCTGTGTTTACATCCGGTGACTACTGGGAGCTTGTGTCCTCCTGATTCGCAGACAGTGTAGATTAGGAGCAGGGGGCAAAACCAAAGTGCTCAAGTTCCAGGATTATGAATTTTCATCCTACAACCATTTATATTCATGTGTGTGTAAAAACAATTCAATGCTACAGTGAAATAATAACAAGGAATTCACACTGAGTCATAAATAAGCATATTTATGATTTATCTTTAGCTATTGCTATGATTGGTGCCATAAAAACACACATATCTCCAGTTTTGGCGCATGATAAATGGTAAGAGGACTGAATTTACATAACACATTTATATTCCATTGGCAAAGCCCTTTAAAATGTGTCTAATTCAACCATTCACAGGCACACAATCATGCACATTGACACATAGAATCGCATGCCAGTGGAGCAGCAACTGGAAACAACTTGGGGTTCAGTGTTTTGCCCAAGGACACTTGTGGACAGGAGCCAGGCTTGGTTTGTGGACGACCCACTCTATTTCCTGAGCCACAGCCAACAATGAATTTCCCAGGTTTTCTCACGCTCCGTGTAGACGCCATTTTCTGAGTATGATTAAAACCAGGATCATTGCGTATATTGAATTAATACTGTAATACATGAGTCCTGCTGAGAAATCAAACAACCATTCTTTTTTCAACCAACCATGTGTTCCTGTACTCATTATTCCACAGTAAATCTCTTTCAACATTAATTCGTTTTGAGATTATAATGTGACTTATGAGACAGCTGTGCTTTTACACAGCATCATATGGTTCTAGACAAGCAATCTGAAAGCTCATCAAAGAGAGGAGCACAAAAGTGAAGTGTGTATTCACCTTTCAGCATGCAGAGACAAAGACACACAACACTCTTTGTTTTTGCCGTAGGTGTGAATATCATTAAGTCTACCGTGAGTGCAATAAATGCGAGCAGGTACAGTAGCCTTTGCCCAAGAGACGATAAAACACATGTGGAAATGAGCCGACAGCATGACTAATAGCTTGCAGTTTGAACCACGCGCCCATCTCAGCAAAATGCCTGTTCTCTCAAAGTGAGCCATTATGCAGTTATCAATGAGCCTTCTGCACCTTTGATCTCTCTTTTTAAAGTTGAAGGTTTTAACCCCAAAAAAACCACCTTGGTTTGCATGCTGCCAAATGAGGATAAAGTGAACACAAAGGAGGCTGTCACTCCATGTCCCTCCTGTACCTAATCCTCCCACTCCAGAGTCTGTCCCTGCTCCACCATCATCAGAGCTCAAACTGTGAGAGTGGCCCACAGGTCTGCACAGAAAAAGAGCTGACCTCCTCAGAGCTTACTACGTCCTTGCACCAAAGCCCTTTTTACCGCAACACCGTATTCATTGAATACTGATTCTGTGCCATGCGCCTCTATTTTTTACCTGGATCATCAATCTTGATTTGTGGACATTCCCTGAGATTGCTATTATTTTCAAACCATCAGTTGTATAAAGGCATGTTAACCATTTCAACATGCCTTATAGTGTGTATATTATGTGGTCATTTCCATTTTACTACATGCTGGAATCTTTATTGCTTTAAATGCAGCAGACAATATACTCTGTAAATTGAAAAATAGTGTTTTCTCACGCTAATACGACACAGGCCTTGACCTCTCATCCAGCTACTGTTAATTAGTGTTGGTTGCTCTTACCTCTGGGCAGGCTCAGATTTATGGCTTTATGTTGTGTGGAGCTTTAAAGTGAAAGCGGACTACTGGGGCCTAGCCTGCCAGTAGACTACAAGGATAAGCAGGAACTTCAGATGGAGCTGAACTAAAGCTCTGTAAAATTTTCAATCAGTTGCTTATTTTATGTGTAAATTATGTTTTATTCTTTGTTGCTCAGTAAATGCATGTCATTTATGCCTTTGTTAGTTTATGTGATTTGATCGATTTGTAGAAGTAAATTTATTGGGGATCCCAGGTCTGGGGGGGTCCAGATAAATAACCTTCAATGCAAGACATCTAATATGGAAATTCTATCAATATCAGAGCCTCGCTGACAGAAAAAAAAAAAAAAAAAATCCTTTCCTTAGTGAATACTTTTGGTAGAATGTAAAACTAATCTTTTACCACAGGCCAGTAATGATTTATTCAAACAAGAAATACCTTGAAATTTTTGGGCTATGATGCTGCTTTACTCAGCATTACATGTGAAGATCAACCGGTTTCATCACTCCATGTTCGGTACAGAGATAACCCAGGAATGTGCTTAGCCTTAACACGAAGATTGGAGGCAGATAGAATCTGTGAAATGTTGAAAAGAAATGCTTTTCATTTATCTAGGGTTCTATTTATCAAGAATGCTTTGTTATTTTCCTTCTCATGTCCCTTCAACTTTCCCCAGTCTACCTCGACGAACAGACTGGCTGCAGTTAGCCTTTTTATTCCTTGCAACATTGCATCACAGTAGTTCATACAGACTACGTATCACAGGAGTCGTGCAAATGGGATAAACTATCATCAGTGTTGCGGAACTGAGTGCAATGAAGGCAATCGCAGAGCACCCTGAGCTTCCGTTAACAAAGAGAGTTCATTAAGTCCATTAAATTCCCAGCTGACAAAAACATCCCAGGCTTCAACACTTGGAGTAATTATTCCTAAAACACAAGGCCGATGAAGAAATCAGACCAAACCACACGTCCCTGGTTGTATATACTGTGCCTTTACAGTATATGAGAAAAAGACAAACGTTCACTCTTCTAATTGGAAAATGTGTCCCTGTGATTCAATAATAATTATGTATTTACCGTGGCTCCAAAGGGTCAATGCTGCACTAGTACAGAGAGCACAATTCGATTTGCAGTTAATGAGGTTGGGCCTCTGAATGAATGTTAGTTTTTATTTTGTGTGTTGTGCTTTGGGATATGCGGTTATGGCCTATTTTATCATCTGTTATGATTCAGTGCAGATCCCCTATCTACATTCATTAGGGTAATATTTTACTTCACTTTTCAGTTTTATGTAGTTAGATGCAACATTAAAAACATCTTTAAAATGTACTTCATTCCACTGCAATGTTAGGATGGGGACTGAAACTAATTGCTCAACATTATTTTAAGATAGAAATGGTGGAGAAACTGGTTTAAAATATATCTGTGAACCCATCTATTCTACATATCAGTCTTTTATGTGATTGTTGTGCTGGCAAATAATGACTTTGTCAGTGTGCAGTCAGTCAACCTTCAAACACTGGGATTTGCCTGGAGGCTAGGGAGTGTGTGTCTATTGGGATTTGGGCGTTTCATATCCAAAGTCCTGACACTGGCTAGAAATATCCTTCAGTGACCAACGAGCTGCAGCTAAGAATAATCTCCTATACATCAGCCATATTTATTCCAGCCACCCTGCTGACCACATTATTGCGTTTTCTCCATGTTACCTTGTTACACTGACTCCTCAGTAACCCCTACACAATAGCTCTTGGCCCACTGCATGTAGTGCCAAAGTATTAGCAGTATTAGCGTACCCTTACCCACATGGAAACTCATCAATAACTCTTTAATGCTATAAATAATTTAGTTGCGAAATAAAGGTCGATCTAAATCATAAATCATCCACGTTCTCTGCAGATGGCAGTGACGGTTACTCAGCAAATGCTATGAGGGTTTTTGTCAATGCAGTCTCAACTTTGCAAGGTCCAATTAAGGTTTGCCATTGACAGTTTTTAGTGTGCAATGTGCAGCAGATAGGGACCATACAGTGAGTCACAGTTTATATATATATATATATATATATATATATATAAATGTATATACAGTATCTGAGTGGGGCTTTGACTCTGAAGCTCTTTTGATCTGGCATTCTTGAAATGTTGAAGGACACTTTTAAAGGATTAACATTTTTAATTAGTTGCCTTACATTGGAAGGGTACCCTAAGAATGTTTTTACATTGCAAGCCCAGCAACATTTTTTTCTGTCTGTTTTAGCAATGTGCAGCTGAAGATTATTTATAAATGTAAATTTTGATTTTACCATCCTTTCTTGAACTGAACTATGGTTTGGGATTACTGATAACTCTAACCTTTCAGCTCCATATGCTGCTAATCTCTACTGAGACAGCTTGACATAGGGTATAGCTATTTACAGATCCACATATGGTTTGGTTTTACTCTCCATAGCAAGAGATTGTCTCTTTTGCTTCATTTTTTCTTCAGGATTTCAGAGGCTTTTACACTTTGAGATTACTCCTAAAACAGCAGTTTGATGGATTCATACAGAATCCTCATGCAGCTTTAATCGTTTTTTTCTGTATGCCCACCTGTAATTTAGGCCTCCAAAATGCAAATTACTTCTAATGCTACACACCATGCACACATACTCTACATTTTACAAGCATTCAACAGAATAATCACAGGCTTTAGAGGCCCTGAGGCATAGTAAATGATGTTTTCTACACTGGTGACTGCTGTTTCACATATTAAAATCAAACAGAAATATCACAGATACAGGTTTCCTTTATCTTCTGCCTTCTTTGCTTTACCCTTCCACCCAAGACGTCATTCAAAAAGCCTTCCACAGTTTATAATGTCATAGCTCTTGTGATAAATGCAATAAAAATTTCATAAGACCATTACAATCATGTCAGGGTGAAGAGTTTAATCAAAATAAAGTTCAATGTATTAAAGAAAGCGGATGTTAGATACCATAAATGTTCCAATAAAAAGTAAAAATAAAAGCCAGTGTTCAAATAACAGAAGCTGTTTTCTGTTGTAATAAATAAAGCATTGTCAGCAATAAAGGTTAAAGTAAGAGGACAACAGAAGAAATCACTTGGATTGTAGCAGCAGTAGTGGTAATATATATGTAACCATAACCAAGTCTTGTGTTCACTTATATATATAGTATTATTGCTGGATTATTGTTATACAATGTTGAGTTTGGATTAAGTGTAATAATTATAACTCAAACAGAAGATAAAAAACATGAAGGCTTTGTACTGTATTATGATGAAATAATCCAGTCTCTACATCCTGTGGAGGTTAATAAAGATGAAGGCTTTTTAAGTTTCTCAAAATTTTATGATTAGTTTTGATCAGACAAGAAAGCAGCAGACTTTTTATCATATCAGACACTATCCACCCCATAGTATCATGGATCAGAATGCAGAGAAGCCTCCTTTTTTTTTTTTCCCCACCGCAAGCATGATAATTCAGTCAATAAGTCACGTTTAAAAAGTACAAAAATATCGGACAAGAAGCACGCCTGCAGCCGTACAGAGGGATAGTACAGTAGGATAGCAGAAATCCATGTTGTTATTGAGTTTACCTGACATGTTCCTCGCCTACTCATTTGAATTCTGTCAGTCATGTGCAGTTCACCAAGAGGCCAGTCAGTTTGTCTCACTGATGTGAATTTCTTTCTTTTGTCTCTGCTTCTCTGTGGCTCAGTGGTCAGTGATATAATTTCGAGTGATATAGAGCAGGAGTCCTCATACATAAATATGAGCAGACGTCTGGTTGCATGTGCCCTTAGTTCAGCGCAGTATCATTTTCATGCAACTTTTAAGTGCTCCCTATTTAACACTGGGGAAGCAGTGTCACCAGTGGACCAGTGTGGAAAACCATGGCAATATGAATAATTAAAGAGGAATAATTTTAGATCAGATCTGGAATTTATTTGTACAGTCAGACTACTGGTTTAACTTTTGAAGGTTCTTCACGGTGTGGTGTGACATAAAAAGTAAAAGTTTCTTTTTTGTATTGGAAAAATAAAGTCTTAGAATACCACACACAGGCTTCAGGATAAACTGTGTTTCATCAACCATACAGCTGGTCATGGACCAATGAATCAAGCGACCATCAGTTTAGTATCTGCCTGTATTTGCTCCACTGCTCTGCCCTAACCACAGGCTGCAGCATCTACACTTTTTTTTTTCTTTTTTGTCCTAGCCATTCATCTCACCCCTGTCATACAATTAGCTGATGGGCATGCTGTAGTGTGTCTTTCTTTAACCCTGGACATGTAGAGGTGATCTTGGATGTGTGATGAAAGCAACACCTCTCTGAATTTCATTCTGCATCCAAAGAGAGGATTATATTTGCTGTAGCTTCCGTATGAATTTCTTAAACATTAGCCAGGATTTGTGCACTTTAAGCCTTTACACCAACTTTGCTCATATCTTTAGTCACAGTGTAGTACTGCAATATAAAGTATTAAATAAGTGAGTACAGATGGAAATGAGCAGTGCTGCATGTTAACACTTGTTTATACCATTTTACTTGTTTTTTTGGGTTTTTTTTGTCACCGATTACAACAATGCACATTGCCAGTTTATCATAAAGTGTGTTTATGCACATGGTAAAGCCAGTGAATTTCTTGATTATAGAGGAAATGGTAAAGATGGCCGTTGAATTTCAATAAAAATGTTTTAGTGTGAAGTAAAATAAATGTTGTTCATAGTTTGTTTTCATTGCCACTACAAGTTTGCACTCACTCAGCACAATAGATGTGTATTGATGTCAATGAAAACATTGTAGTAAGCACTATTTAGAATTTTTATAGTCTGGATTGTCATTTCTTCCCCTTATATGAGACGTTAACCCACTGTTGCTTAGAGAGAGGATTTTACTTGCTGGTGGCACATTTTCTTATTTTATTGCTGGTAGGACCCTAGAGGGGGACAGGGATGTTGTGTTCTGCTTTATTATGACAACAAGGATTATCCATCACAGGCAAGGTATGGAGCATGCAAACAACACATCCTAAATAAGCTGTTTTCCATAGTCTGGTGTCCAGAGCCTCCTACATGTAAACACAGCCAGTGATGCTGATATGAAGTCCTTAATGGACAGATATATGTGTGATAAGTTCCACCCGATCACAGCAGATATAAAAAATGGATAGTGGGGCTTGGGCCATTAGGTTCCAGGTTTCTCACCCACTGCATTTTTTCATCCTCCATTTAGCATAATGACACTCAAACAATCAGTGCTCGCATTAGAATATGGAGTGTGGTATTATGCAGAATACAAGGGTGTTAATGTGTCATATTTAAATATCCTGATCTGTAACCATGGCATGCTTTTCTCAGCAGCAGCAGGTAGCTGATCCATACAGAGAAACCAGGCATGACCTACATGCTTATAGAATTACAGCAGTCAACAAAGAGGATTCACTTGGAACTCATGTTCTGATACCCTGATGTAAGCCCACACTGTGGTAGCACTGGTGAATAATAACATACTTGTAGTTGCATTTGCACAAGGTCTCCCCTTGCTGCTGTGATTTATAAGCATAAGTCCCATCTGCAAACAGGCTAGCAGGCTTCAAGCTACAGGGGCATCACCCTGGGTCCAGTGCTATTTACTCAGCCAGCCGAGACGAGGTGCTCCCCCGGCAGGATCCTGCAGTCACTGTGCCCATGCTTGGTTTTTTCCCCTTAACGTGTGTGCTTGTGGCTACTCTGCAGTGCCTCCAGCATAGGAAGGTGACAGCTACAGCAGGACAGCCACATTTTGCCACAGGTTGAGCCATCTTTACAGTGTCATTTCCTGCTGCTTAACAAATGACTGAAAGCTGCGGGCTATCATCCTCTCAGTGGAATAAAAGTGACTTAATTTTATGAGCACTGTCTCTAGTCACACTTTGAAGTCAGTAAATCATTATTTTAATAAGCTATGAGTGTTTCAGTTGGAAAATTGAATTCCATCTGTAAATGTTACTGTAAATGCACGTGAATTATAATTAACACTTTCATCAATAAGGAAGTCTTAATAGAACAAGAATAGTTTTGCTAGCCATTATCACTGGAGCCAGTATGTGTTGTGTTTAATATACTGTGAGCTGAATAAGTGTGCAGAGATGCAGAGAGGAAAGGTGCTCCACTTTAAAGTGATGTGATAGATTAGGGAGGAGCCCCAGCAACAGAATAATTTCCCTGGTGACCAATTTCTGAACGCTCCCTAAGCAAAGAAAATCAGCAACAAGCCAACATGTCAGGCACAGGCCTCTGCCAGTGTACGGCGGACATGCTGACTCACTTCTAATGAGCTGCGAGAGATAGAAATAATAACCTAAACCAGGAATCATAGGTCATGACTGCATATATACTGCTAGCTGTCCTAATTAACACCAGGCCTTATACAAAATGCACATATGTGCAAGGTACGTGTGCTAATAACTGTCAAATTAGCTTCTTCGGTGGCCTGGACTTGATTTTCAAAGATGAAAAATAGCACTGTGTTTGCTTTGAACATGTGCTGCATCTGTTTCATTGCATACAGTTGTATTTTTGGCTCACATGCTGTCCTAACAAATTTAGGACACCGAAAATCATTTGTTTTCTGTCTCTAAAAAATATAAAGCTCGGTTTGACAATGAAGAGATTTATTGGAACTAACAACCATCATCTAGTTTGCATGTGCATCTGCAGTATGAATGTACTTATACTGTAGTGTACTGTAGTAGAGACATGGTGCAGTAGTCCTCCTGTTTCCTGCCCATGGTGCACTGAATTTTGCGCTCTATTAAGGTGGCACAAGTAAAGCTTTATGTTTTTAGCTTGAACTAAAACTTCTGAGTAATATTGAGTGTGTCTGTATTCCTTGGTGGCTCTGGGGCTGATTTATGAATGAAAATTGGATGCTTCTGCCAAGACGTTCTTCAGTCCTAACAGTTTTATTGGATATATACCTCTCTTCACTTTTGCCAATAACTGTCCTTTAAGCAAGTAAATGACATTTGCATGTGCCACAAACTGTCAGATCTTTACAGCGTCCTGTTAAGTGATTACACAATCCATTTTCACACAAGAAAGATCGATACATTTAATGGATCGGCTAGAGAACTAATAAAAGAGATTTTAATTGATTATGCTGACGGTATGTCACTGCCACAGCCTGTGATGTTCTAAGGTTTAGCTGCAGTCTGAGAAGAAGTTTTAGTTGAAAAGACTGACATCATGGCCTTTCAACTAACAAGGCTGCTGGCTCAGAATCATTTTGGCAGCTAAGACTGACTGGAGGCATTGACAAGACATAGCCTACTGCTCATCTTGTCTGAAGATTGAATTAATATTAATATTAATATTAATGAACTCCAACCCTCATATTACGCAGCTTCAAACAGATTCCTTCTACTGAAATAAACTTAGTATTTGTGTTCACTATTTCCAGATGTGATACTGGCATCATTTAGAGAGCTTAATTATTGAGAATTTCCTTGCCAAGATGTTGCTAATGAGCCACTGTATTAAAAGTATATCCACACTATGTGAAGCACTTTGGGTTTGTATTATTTTGGCATTTAAATTGTGTTTAAAGCTGCGTTTAAATTTCTAGGCATTTAATACTTCTTCCTGATATTGTTGATCTTTTATGGATTTACTCAGCCATTTTACGTCCTCAATCTCTATATGCCTCCCTATGTTATGTGGGCAGAGCTTGGCAAAGGACTAAAAATGGCCATGCTTTTCCACGCTTCATCATCTGTGGTTTGTGTCAGACTCAGACAGTCATCTGGAAAGGTCAAAGCTTCAGTAAAAGATTTAAATCATCCCACAGAAGAAAGATTCACCTTGACAGGCGGAACCTGAAAACTGGTAAATAAGAATACAAACGGACTCATCCCTCTTTGCTTGAACCAAGGACAAACGGACCACTGCATTTCAAAGCAGGTGTCATAGGTTAGAATGCCTTAGAGAGAAAAATCTACATATTTAATCAGTTATTTGTTTTGCTAATATGTGAATTAAATTTGAATGTTTCTTTCCCTCAGCTGAAGAGACTCCAAAGATTAGAAATGTGACTAGTTGTTTGTGTACTCCTCATATGAGAAAACATTTGCCTCCTACTCTTTCAGATCTATTAATTTTGCTTCCAGTGCTAAAATAAAGTGATCTTAGCAACAGCATGTTTCTAAATACAACTTGACAGGGTCAGTGTGGCAAAACAAACTGTTGGGCTTAGTTTTGGCACTGGAAGATTTTGACATATGGGTGTTACTCTCTGATGAATCTCTTGTAGTGTTTAGTTGTTCTATATTAATCCACTTGTGAGCTGGTAGTGGAAATGTTTTCCTTTTTTTTTCATTTGTCATCTGATTATATTAATGTTGTGGCCACGCCTTTTGATGAATGCAGGAACCAAAGCACGTATTCAGCTGCTTTTGAGGACAAATGGGACCTTTGAAAAAATCCTTTTCTCTTTACTGTTTATTAATATACTTAAAAAGATGAATGTGAAATAGGGAAGCTTACAGCGAGGCCTATGTATCATAATATATTTGCTCACAGAAGTAAAGAATAATGAAACTATTTTCAGCCATAAAGCCATGCTTGAATAATATGTCTGCTGCAAAGTGCTACAAAGCAAGAACTATTACAAGGTGGTTACTTTTTATAATCTTTTTGGAAAAGACGACCATAAATATATGCAGGTTTTTGCTCTTTAGCGCAAGGAAATATTAATATTTGTAATATTTTTATTCTCTACATGTTTGCTTTGTATTGCGTGTGTGTGTATGTGTGTGTACCTCGGTGAATTACAAGCCATTAAAGGCACTAACATGTAGTTAATAGTCAAACTGTGGTTGTGTAAATTCTTAAGATTGTAGCAGGATAAATAGGCTGAAACCAGTTTTGATGGGTAGGATAGCCTTGATCTTTCGGTTAGCTCCCTGAAATTTAATGTGGTCTGTTTATAAGTTTGGGCTGTAGGCGACAGACAGGATCAATCAACCTAATTTGGGTATTCATGTGGTGGAGATTATAGCGAGAACAAGTACCTATGAATTCACATGAGGCTAATTCACTGTTCCCTCAGGCAATATATGCTAAGTATGAATGTTGCGGACATTAACTCTGAACTTCATTGGATGATATATTCTGTCCACAATTATGTTTAAAACTAGTTAGTAGTTTAATTGTGATGATGTCCTTTAAATTTGTAATTAAGAAAATGTTTTTTAAGGCCAGGACGAATTTTTCAATTCAACAACAACAAAAAAAAAAAATGCATTGTATGAGTATGTGTGTGGTGCTTTGCGTATAGTTGCACAGTACACAGTCTGCACCCATCCTGCATTAGCATTGCAAGGATTTGGGAACATAGTATTGTAAATTGCTCCTCCTGGGAATGAAAAAGCAGAGCAAAAGAGGTAAACAAATATACAAAAATAAATGGCAGGCATCCTACGACTGTTACAGTTAAATGCAGACATATACTACATGCAGTTTTAAACACATTTGGGATATGTTTGTTTACTTGCATTTACTATAAAGAGGAACGAAAGAATAAGATTGACAAGAAAAAAAAATAATTCCAGAACCATTTTGTGAAGAGAGATTTCACTTCTTTTGCAGTTTGTGTGTTTTGGCACATAATTCCTCTAAATAATGATACAGAGAAGTCACTGTTTTTTATTCTCCTGTAATTCTGGTTAAACTGTGTTTTGACTGTTTCTTTTCTGTCTTTTTGTACAGGCCTTCCCATGTATATCCACAGGCATCTATGGTAAGACAAAGCTCTTTTATCTCATTTCCCCGTCCTTGTATTGTTTGGAATTCACTATAAATGCATATTTTATCATGAAAACCTGCACCCTGTGAAGCAAACCTCATACTTGTGGCTACATCTTCAACACTGACGTAGAGAGCATACTATATTAGAAAGCCTGTGTCTTTGAAGTATGCAGAATGTTAAATCTTTTCAGAAAGTTCACCTTACAAAATAATTTACAAAGGCACAACCTAGTATAAGGTGAGCCAAATAGACCCTGAGCACTGCTTGTGTTCTCCCATGAGACCAGACCTGATATGCAGCAAGGCATCGCCGACAAAGAGCGAGCATGTTCATGAGACTAAACAAAGTCACATTGAAGTATGCCAGACTTGTTGATACTATAACCAGGCTTTGAATCTGCGATGGAAGATTTTTCTGAACTATTAGTGTTGGAAACGTTGGATTACCGCTGCAGAGAAAAATGACTTCCACGCTATTTTGACTCTATAAAGCAGTCGACAACACAAGCTTTGCACACAAGCTGATAACAGGGGTGACAGATGCATATGGATGGATTGAATGGACACACTCATCTGCATTGTCTGTCGCTGGCAGTAAATCAATAGTAATGACCTTCTAGATTTTTAACAGACCATGATGCCAGATTTGGATACTGCATTGTACTTGCCAGTGTTTAAATAAAAGGCTACAGGCAGCATGAGCCACTAACTGTTAAACAGGATCAGGGATCTGTAATTGGTTGGAAAATTATCTCATGAGGGTTTTTAGTTGCTCTGATTGCTCTCTATGACCATATTAGAGACAAGAAAATTGAGGCCATTTTACAAGACCAGGTACTCCCTATAGTGCAAACACTGCTCCCTCTAGATGTCCCCTTATACATGATTTTTCCCCTGTGCACAATGCAAAACATATTCAAAAGCGGTTTCCTAAACATTGAAGTGAACTCATAATGCTCACAGGTTCCCCCTGTTACCAGTACATCTATTTGGTGTCATCATTAACTGAGCAGGATGGTTTTCTTCATAAAAAATTATTTAATCACTCCCTAACAACACTCCGGTGACATCTATTTAAGTGTTTCGTTACTTTGGTAACTGTGTTTGTGTATGTTTGTGAGCTACAGAAGATTCTGTGCTATGTAATAGAAGATATGCCAGAAACCATATTTAGTGATATCCTATCTACCTGTATAATTATGTCAGCTCTTTGAACTAAACTGATTTATCACCCTTTTCAAAAATATACTACCCGGTGATATATATTTAACCAACCGCAAATTATAGTTTAAAATTTCCCTCATATTTTGTAATACATATGGTGTAAATAACACACACATTGGCTAGGTATTCATTTTACATATCATTTGCAATTTCAGCTGAAATGAAAACCACAAGCTTAGGAAATGATTTTTTAAAAATTATTATTAAACATTTAAAACATTGCATATGGCTTGTAGCTTTGCCTCTGTGATTCAGTTTGCTGTGTACAGCTCCAATATAGGACCCTGTTTTATGTCTGTTAACATGACAAGCAAATTGTAACCTGTTTTCTGCACAGCCACTAATGTTAACATGATTTTTTTTATATATATCCTCAGATTTACAGAACTATATCAGAAACAGCCATAGTGTTTACATTTTATTAACAATGTTGAAATTGCTGGAATGGTAGAACAACAGTCACGGATAGAAAGATAATAAAAGATAGATGCAACTGCTGCAAACACTGACAAATAATATTATGTGGAGGCGGTAACACACTGTCACCAACTACTCAACACACACAACATTTAATTCACATACTAATGCACACATGCCCAAAAAAAACCTTTGAAGGTCTCACTTATTAGCTGGTGAAATACTGTGACTGAAGGTAACATTTTTCACTTTATTTTTATTTTGGTATGTGTTTTTGTCCTGTTACATTGTACGCAATTTTCACCTTGCTACATCTTCTATGACTTCACTCTGTTTTGCATGACTTTGTTGTGATCCACTTTTATCTTTCCTTCTCTTCATCTGCATGTTTCCATTATATTAATCATATCATATATTATTATGTATTTTACTCTCATAGCTAAACAACCTATTTTGGGTTCCAACCCTAAATTTGTAAAAGGTAGGGTTAGACTGTTACATGGTCAGACACTGTCGAGATACAAGGATTTTAAAAAAAGGAAGAGAACTCTCTGCCGGGGAAAGAAGTCCTTCTCTTATAATGGACACAGTGTTTTTAGTTGAGTTAGTTCTTAAGCTAAACACAGCAAAATTTAATAACGTCTTAATATTCACTCAGTCAATATACCTAACAAGTTTTTTAAAGATTGATTCATCCACTTGTGAGTTATGCTGGTTTCACACACACACACACACACACACACACACACACACACACACACACACGAACACGGACACAAACACAAGTGAAAACAATACCCAGGGTAAAACATATATTACAATTGCAATCATGCACTCCAACAAAAGGAAAGAAACAATGCTGTCACCTCAAAACCAGTCATCGACAGTCACAAGCATGCACCATGAATAGGAATTCAACAGTAATATTAAAAGACTACATTGAATATAGATATTCTTTTACTATTATGTAACAGGGTCTATAAACTGAAAGACACAGTCAAACAATTCTCTAAACTCACAAAATCTATTTCCTTTGTGTATTTCTCTCAATTAAAAAAAAAAAAAATGCAAATGAATAAAACTATTACCTTTCCTCCTGCATATCCCTTATACCACCTGAATAACTGTGGCTCTGCTCATTAAAACAGTAATAAAAACAGGTAAATAAATTCAGCTTCATTTTCCTCTCCATTTCACCATTTACTGACCAATAAGCCTCCATCATATTATTAGAATCTAAAATGCTAAATTAGAATCAGTGATATTTTAATTATAATTGGACAAATAATTCGGGTTTTTGAGTCTACTGCATATTATACCATCTCTCTCTCCCCTCTCTCATTTTTCTCCCTCTACCATTACTATTAGAAATGAAACAGAAATGCCAAAGAACTAACTTTAATGTTAACTGCAGAGGATATGTCTGTGGTAATTTACTTTTATTAAACACACATATGTCAGTTTAGGCTAGTGTATGCTCTAAAGAGAGTATTTATGCTTTTTTGTCACTATATGTACAGTAATTTCACACTCTCTGCTGGATAGAATAGTTTTCTCTTAGGACGTTAAACATTTCTCACCCATCACTTGTGCGATTCACACAGTTAACTGCACAACAGCTTCTCCTATCTTCTCTCACAATGTCTCTCTGCAACCTGTCTATTCACGCATCTTAAAATGACTATTACTGAAGTGGTAATTGTAAGAGGAGCTGATTATGTAATTTGTCTCTTGTTGTTATTTTGCACAAAACTAGTGGTAATTATGAGGAGTTGTTAGTCACTTGTTAGCAGCTAAAATCTTGTTAAAATGTCTGACTTTTTACTATGAACCTCCTTAGCCAGATAAGTCTGCAGGAAATCAAATAACAGGGTATAATAATAATAATAATAATAATAATAATAATAATAATAATAATAATAATAATAACAATAATAATAATAATAATGATAATAATAATAGTTATGTTCAGGTATGGATGCTTATGAGTCCATTTTCAAAATGGACCTGTGGTTATTTGCGGTAAAGCAGTTCTATTCCAGAGGCGCGAAGGCAGCCCAAATGCATGCAGCAGGGAGGAGGTCACTGTGTGTAATGTACACTGCTGACGAGGGCACCGCTTATTGCTGTTCACTGTGGTGCTGTGTGCTGCATTGCCAGTGGGAGCTCGTCATACCACTCCACGAGCAGCCCCTCACATCAAAGCGGGGCTGTGCAGAGCCAAGCACGCAGCGGAGGGGGGGAATTAAACAGCCTGTTCAATAAATAAACAGCTTAGCGCTTCCCACAACTGCATCTCCACAGAACAATACAGCTGATTAAGACTGAAGATCTTCACACAGCAGAGGGCAAATAGAGGGGGGACTTTCAAAGAAAGTACAGTAAAGTATAGTGCTGTGATGTTATTCCCTCTGAGCCCCCTGAGTACTGCCATGTTCTGAAAGGGGCCCTGCTCTCTTGTCAGACATTTTGACATTTTCTGTACATTTCAGATAACCTTTAAGGTCAACTTCTATTTCAGCAATGTAAACAAAAGCCTTTTAGACTGAACGGTTCATCTTCCTGATCTGTCTCTCTATCATTTGTGTGTGCATCTGTCTCTGCAGAACGTGCTTTTTAAATTTATATTTACATACGTGGCCGCGTACCCACGTACCATTAATGTGCGTACATGTGCTTGACCCATTTCCACACTTAAACTGTTATAGGAAAACAAATTCTGTGCCACCGACAATGTGACAGAGAGGAATCAGGAACAAGTTATCCAAGGCCTTTGTGGTGCGAAAAACAGATTTGTCAGGAAACCTAATGCTAATTGACACTCTCTCTCACGCCTCTATATTCCAGGAGACTCAGTCACCACTGACAGATGATGGCAGAAATGGGAGGTTGGGTGTAGAAGGGGTGTGCAGGGGTACCTTAGACGCTTGGAAAGAAAAATGAGGGCTCACACTGCTCTGACAGTCCAATCCCTCAGTCCGGCCCATTAGCCACAACAGAATTTCTGCACGGATAGTGTGTCGGAGGTACCACCCATAAACAAACTGGTGCCCACTGTGGGCCACGAGGTCACCCAGCATGATAGAGGTTATTAAGTGTTGCTCCTGTTTCCACATCAATCACAGCCATGCGACCCAGGTTTAAATGGATTATTCCTTCCAAGGAGGAGACACCTCTCAATGTCTCACAAGATCAGTGCCAAGAGTCCAACTACCTAGACTTAGAGAGGTCACATTTGCTTTTGTATCCTCCGCTCTCCTGTCTTTCCTCCCATACATTTTCTCTCATAAGTCTTTCTTACACATTGACACACACAGGCAGAGGCACATACATAAACATCCCACTTCAAGATGCACTGTGAATAATTTAGCCTCATGGAGATCACATTTTAGATGGAGCCCAAAGAGCACTTTCCAACAGCCTTGTAATGAGCTGTACATTTTAGGATGTGTCGTGTAAGATTAATCTTGGAATGGAACAGAAGGCTCCTGTGCTCAACGCCAAGGCAAGGACGTGCACATTATGTCTACTATTTACCTGACAGGTGCCATCGCACTCAGACATTTATAACCCTATCAAAACAATCAGAACACCTCAGCACTGCAGTACAGCTGTGCATCTTAAGACAAATATCTGTGATGTTTACTGCTCACCCTCCACCTTTGGCTCATCTGTCTCTGTGACCGATTTGAGGTTTCTTGACAGAGGAGTTTTAGCACTGACTGGTGGCGGTGGGAGATATGCAGCTGTAATCCACCCAAGCTTTACTGGTATGTCCATGCTCCCATTCTACGGTACTGTCCAGATCAAAGGTTTCAAGCTGCTAAGAATTTTTACTCCAGCCAGCATCATGCTTGGGCTCTCTTCATCCCTGTCTAGGATTAAGAAGGTGGAGCACATTCATGGTACCTTATCTCTCTACAATGATGGGTTGCTGCTAGCTTGCCAGCGATGGCCTCCATGAGGTCCCCTTTCTCTTAAAACCAGAGGTTTACTACAAGGAGCTTAGCCCGACTAGGCTGGGAATTTCGAAGGACATAGGAGCAGCGTGCTGCATCAGTGGATAGGAGTGTCTGCTCAGCAGGAACAGGGGCTTCGTAGTCCATTTAAATGGAGTCATACTCAACATCGCCATTGTACTCAATACCAGCATCTGCCATTTACATGGATGATAAAACACATAAAACATTGCAGAGCATCACATTTTGATCCATTATTATAGTATAGTTTTTATTTTAATTTAGTTGTTCAGTTTGGTTTTTTGTTTCAATTTCTTTTAAGTGCACAACTGGCATTATTTTATTTTTAAGAATTGAGTAGGTTTTGTTTAGTTTTATTTTGTTTTAGTTTTTCCAAGTACTGTGAGGAAAATCTTGATTTATAGAAGCTGAAAAAGGTATAATCTGAAAATGCATGACATTTAAAATGAGGTACAAAAACATTTATTACATCTCCCATGCTGTACAAAGCAATTTTATTTCGGAACACTGAGAACATCATCAAGAACCATTACCAATGAGTAAAAAAGAAAAAACAGATTTCACTGCAATTCTATTTCATTTTAGATTATAGTGCATTGTTCATTGTAGTTTTTATTTGGATGTCTTTTTTGATTCTTTGTCTGCTGTTTTTTATTTTTATTTCAGTTGACAAAATCAATTTTATCAGTGATAGCTTTTGGTGTTAGTCTTAGTTTTCAACAAATACAATAACCCTTATTTCATCCTCTAAAACATTTCTATGGGCATGAAAGTTTTGCATATCATACACTTTTCAGAATGTTTTTAAAAAGTTTAACGTTGGGTGTTAATTTTAGCATTTAGGACAAAAGCATGGTATCACCTATATGGAGTGTTTCCAAGGAAGGTCATCATCATGTTGTGCCACGGAGGCTGCTCCCTTTCTTCCTCCCTCTTTTTCTGCCTGTCTTCCTCACACAGCACCCGCCCATCCCTCTTTGTCTCTGTCTCCTTCTGTGGGCTGCAAAGTCGGTCATGGTCACAGCCCTGCCGTGTCCCAGTGTTAGTGTGGAGAGGAGCTCCGGGCCATTTGACACCCACGCTTTGGAGTCTGGAGTCCTGCGGCGCTCCTCTGTCCTCCACCCTGGGTCACCTCACCTCTCCTCTGGGCCCTGATGGGGTGACAACCCTTTCCCCCTCCCTTTCCAGATGAACACACCGCACCACTGCCCTCAACTAGAGCAGCCCTCAGCTGTGCTGCACTTAATGATTTCCTCCTTCTGCTTAAGCCACAATCAACTTTTCTACTCTGTGTTAAAGTACTAGGTTCTCAAAAGATTCCGCCATATCTACCTGTTGAAAACATTCCTCAGAGACAGTGGTCAGAAAAGAAATGACTACAGGTGGTTTATCAATATTTTGTGATAGAACGTACATCTGCAACAAAAACAAAAAAATATGATATTACATAGCAGTAACTGAGGAAAGATGTTTTCAGTATACTTACAACATTGTCAGGCAAACAGTTTGGAGGAGACATTTAAAGACTAGATAAAAATTGCCATTTTGTATTTTTGTTTCTTATTTTCTGTAGCAGATTTTTATATTTGCCTTTTGCCTTTTCAACACCTGCTGTGAATTTACGAATGCCAAATACCTCAGCCTGAGGCTAGATACTGCTTCAGGGCAGACAGCTCCGAGTTTTGGGATATGAACTTGACCAACTACAACCAAGCAGAGGGAAAGCAAGGCTAACAATACGATTCCTGCCTCAGGGGGACTTTGTATTTTTATTCATTTAATTCAGTCAGCATACGTTATCAAACAAAGGCTCTATACCATTACTTAAAACAGTATGAACTAATACAAAACATCAAATTATAAAGTCCTAAAATACAGCAGGTTGTGGTATTCTCCTCACAATACAAGCCCACTCAGGAAAAACAAAACCAGTGTGGTCTGCAGTATGCACATACAGCCTACCCATATATTTACAAAGAATGGGAATGTATCACACTGCAGACATGTATTCCACTTGTTGACTTACTTCGGCTTGCTTTATCAGGTGATCCAGCTACTTCTCACTCCTTGCCAAAGAAAAACACCTTAGCTATACAAGTTTGTTGTGAAAGTTAACTCTGTAAATTTAGGATATGAAAGAGTTGCCATGTTGGCAAAAGAAAGAGCAATGGGCTTACTTGTTCTCAGAGCAAAAATTCCCCCCAAGGCAGAGTGCACATTTATATTAGTTTTCCTATGTTCTGGTTCAGTGGATATTTTTGAACATGAACTTTGCTTTGCTGCTTCCACAGAGTCGAGACAGAGTTGTCTGTGACGTACAGTGGAAGCTGTTTCATCA
Source organism: Sphaeramia orbicularis (assembly GCF_902148855.1). Taxonomy (NCBI): domain Eukaryota; kingdom Metazoa; phylum Chordata; class Actinopteri; order Kurtiformes; family Apogonidae; genus Sphaeramia; species Sphaeramia orbicularis. Next base: position 24,425,051 of record NC_043971.1, on the reverse strand, counting down.
TGTACTTAATAATTATGTGTACTTCTGAGGTTTAACATCCAAAGCAGTGGATTTCCACTGGCTCTGTAGTTTGTATGAAATCATACTCCTTAAAAGTCACCCAGGGTCCTACACAAGTGTTCATAAAGGTGTTTTGCATATGCCTAAGAGAGGACCAGAGACTCTGTCTCTTGGTTGCATCAGAGATTAGAGTGGGCTCTCTTTTTTCTTCATATTAACAAAGGTCCTACATGCCCAAGATCATAGGAATAAAATATGTGAATTCTGTTTCAAGAGGAATCTTCCCTTTGGCATAACTCACCAGGCTGACATGGAGACAGAGATAAAAATGTACCTTTGTTTAAAAGGAAATTACACCACCATTTTTCTCACATAATTTTATCATGCATTTTAATTGTTGCTTAAAATTAGTCAGAGATTAAATGACTGAAATAGCACCACGTGAAAAGACACACCTTACATTTTTCACAGGTCCAATTCTGTGATTACCTAACTTTAATTCTCTGTTATGATGGGTCCAAATTTGTTGTGGTCACTGAGCCCATAATCACTGGTCAACATCACTCGATGTACTATGCGCATATTATGTAAGTGCACGGTGACATGGTAATCCTTTGTTCACACCACACGTGCCACAGTCTCTCCCCCTTTCTTTCTCTCTCCTGATGCTGCGCTCCGCTTGGTGATAAAGTAGAGGAGCCTTCAGCAGAAATAACACTGCACCACCTGAGTCCTCATCAGCGGCGCTGCATGCACATATCCCATCAGTGAGCCTCACTAAGACAAATCTCCCTGAGCCGGCCATATTCCCAGCATAGGAGAGAGCCGAGCCAAGCAGCGCAGGGACCCTGGAGGGCCCACCATCACTGTGCCTGACGCCAGCTCTCCACCTCCTGACAGATTAGCTTTCACTGAACCCTCCACACAGCAAATGGAGCAAAAGAGAATTAGAAGGAGCTGTTGAGGGAAGAAGATGTATAAGTAAAACACTGAACTTTTTCATTTTGTGTGTACTTGAGCATATGAAAGACTCAGCCTACTCCATCAATTTTTAAACAACATCAACATCACCTGTAAGTGGATTGTGTCAACTAGCAGTGCCGCTGGACTGCAGAGGGGTGATATAAGTGATGACTGAAGTTTTTTTGTACATAGGTATAGTGTCTACTTTAGAGCATAGGAACATACGTGACTAGGCTGAAGTGTCCAAAAGTAGGCAGGGAGACAGGACGTGACGGGAGGTAAAGGCAGTGGATAGTGTTTGAAAGAGACAAATGATGAGAGAGAGCTGCCGATGCACTCGAACTGCCGCTTTTGACCTTGGGCCGTTCATGTCAGGCTGAGTTCTTGATGGCAGACTATCCCAAGATGCAATGACCCTTTTCTCCAGCTTTCCATCTAAGTCTCCCCCTGTTATCTCCTCAGCACTTCTTGTTTATAACCACCGTTCTGTTTTCCTGTCAACATTTTACTTGTTATATAGCTCATCTCCTTTTATGCCTTACAGTATCTACATTTCTAAAGTCAGTAGAGCACTTGAAAAATTCTAGCAGAAAATGTAAAATGTACACAACACCACCTACCAGTGACCAGAATGTCCTACTATTATTAAGACTAGTTTTAGTTTTAATAAGTAACTCAAATTCACCTGTCTTTGTCTCTCTGTTACTATTAGTCTATTGGATAGACTGAGCACAAAGGCCCACTTTCAAAAGCTTTTACTACTTATTAAAATTTCCTCATTTATTTTACTTGTTTATGTGCTTACCTCTCTGACACCTCTCCTGTTGAGTGTGCTCCTCCTAAACAGCTGGTCCTGTCTCTATGGATGTATTTTTCTCAGCTTTCTCGTCAGCCACACATCTGTTTGCCTATGATACTTGATGTGTGAGTAGGAGTGTCGTTACACCTGCGTATGTGTGGGAACGAATTCCAAAAAGGAAATATCACCAGATAAAGTGATATATCGCTGAAAAGGTTAAATGTGTTTGGGAGACAAGAGGAGTCAGGTGACCTGCAGACTGATTTGGCATGCTGGATTACGTCCTGAGCACACGGCTCTTGGGGCAGCTTCTGAAGGGCAGAAGCTGTGAACGAGTGCAGCACTATCTGCAGCCAGTGCCTAACAGAGCTGTATAGGAGCAGACTGGCTGTCATCACTGGCTGGTATGCAGCTCACATCCCACTATACCCAGGTCTCCTCGAGCAGCTCAGCTAGGGCTCAGCAGCACTTCAGGCCCTCTTCATTCCTCAGAGTAACTCAGACACTCCTGTCAGACAGAGACAGGGAGGAGAAGTAAAACAAAGAAAGACAGAGACATCACCACTAGTCAGACGATGTAGGTGAGAGGGCTCAGGATAAAAGTGCAGACATCAAATGTTGATGGTGAAGATGATTTAGATCATTTATAGAATAGCTACTAAAAGGCTTTGACAGCATGTTGCCTGAACGTATGATGAAAGAATTCAGGAAATGTAAGGCTCGAACTTTCAGCCTTTTCATTTTCCTTTACATCCGACTTAAAGGGTAGAGGTTGCTGCAGAGCTTGTAAGCCTGTTTCATCGGTCACAGAATGTTAGAGTCGAGGCAGTGACCCACGAAAAGAAAAATATTTGGCAATGTCACCCATGCTATAACCAACAAGTTACAATTGTGGCATGGCCCTTGTATCATTTGATGTGGGTTGAAATTGAGGTCTTGACCTATGTAGTCAGAGAGAGACAGTGCTTATGCAACCTATAGTCTCTCACAGGGACCAGAGGTTGTGTGTGTGTGTGTGTGTGTGTATGTATATATATATATATATATATATATATATATATATATATGGAAGATGATCTATTGTCATATGTTGAGCCAAGTGCCTCGGGTTGTAAAAACAGACCATGTTTATTTGAGGATATGTCAATTTTTCTCATTTTTACAATTACTGGCATTTTTTTTTAAAATGCAATATCATGTATGTAATTTAAATATGAGTTACTCTTGCTCCCACCATCTGCCCCCACAGCACAATCTAATGATACACATCACAATTCATAGACTCTCAATACTGAAATCAGAAAGGGACATTTAAGAAATATGACTTATGATCCCTCCAGTTTATTGTGAAGGCTGACAATAAATACTGATGAAATATTGTGTTTTATTTGATCTGATAGCTTAAAGGCAAAAGGCAATAAAACATTGTGGTCTTTTTAAATTTAGATATCATTATAAACGTTTACCGAAAATGTACATTGGTTATCTGTCTCCTCAATCACTAACAATTTGTATCATTGTTGGCTCTGTGAAATACATCTCAGTCCATCCCTAATTTACTTCTTAGCTCTTTGTCTTAACTTTAGACACACAGTATAAAGGTTGTACAAACTTTCTGCACAGGCTTGGAAGTCAAATACTTTGGTCAAGTTTCGTGAAAGGCAATAAAGATCAGACTCAACTATAATTACTCTGAAATGAAGACAACTGAAACTATGCTGTGGCAGAGTAGCAGATTGTCAGCGCTTTTGGTAATGGCATATATACTCCAACTAAAGCAAGGCCTGCCCAAGGGCTTCTATAGTCAATAGCTCACTGCACGAGTCGAGCTTGGGAGGTTCTTTACAGTAGCAGCAAATGATCTTGATTTCAGCTGTCGTCTTTTAGCTGGCCCTGTTAAAAATTAAAACAATCTGTGTGTTTGAGATCAATACACCGTGTCAAGTCAGTGGAAGACTTCCTGAGCTGACTGTAGCTTTTTAATCAAACCTTTGCTATATATTCACTCTATCATATGTGTTACATCAGGTAGTGTGAATGTTTCCCTATTAAGGTAAAACAACAGGTCTGCAAGGTGGTAATGAGTCAGGCTGTGATGCAGATGTGTGTACTGTATACTGTATATGTAGTTTATATATGAACTTTCTCACCCCTGGAATTCATCTGCACATGTTTCCCCATCCCTATGCATCTGGTAGCACAAACCTACAGCAGTTTAACAGACAGCTGGTCTCATCTAACAGTGACAAGCAGCATGTGCTTCTTTCCATTGATTTAGGAGATGTGCTGTTACCTGTAGAGATATCGGTTTATCTGTCTGTTTCTATCTTTGTGTCTCCCACTTGCATTGGCATGTTGAATACAACTTGTATTGACACCATTTTGTTTTTTTTGTTTTTTTGTTTTGTTTTTTTCTTCTTAGGCTTTCCCAATGAACCTGCAGCTGACATTGCCCTGAACACAGTAAAGAGCTGGATCGAAGAGAATCCTGATAAGGTGAGACGTGTTAGGGTGTTATGCATGTTCAAAAGAAGTAGCTGTCAATCTGGACAACTATCCATTTGTTCAGGCATGGTCTGTTTTTGGCTTTCGTTGATTTGCTGTGAGTGTAGATGATTGGACCTCAACAGAAACACAGAACACGTATTCTCATGCATCTTGTATTAGACAGACATCGGATCCACCTGCCTCGCTTGATCAACCATTTAGTTTGTGGTCTGCATGCATATCAAATTAAAAGCCCGTCTGTGACTAATCAGGCCTTAAATGGTCTGTTGACTGTTTAATTGGTCTGTGCAGGGGAGGGCTATTAAACTCAGAAGAACATAAACACATCAGATGAAATAATCTGAAATTGGCTTTTGTTTGGAATAAATTCTAATTATACACTCCAAGGACTGAGGGTTCAAATAGTTGGAAATGCCAATTGTATAGATTGGCTGATCTGTTCTACCACCACAATTTATTTGTTGGAAGACATGCACAGTTATCCTAAGTGAAAAGCATAAGGAATAATAAGACCAAATAATACCAAGCAGTCAATTATCTTCAGTTGTAGTTATTAGGTGAGTAGCAGAAATGTCATAATTTGGAATGACCATTAGAAAGGCATAAAATACACTGAACAAAAAAATATAAATGCAACACTTTTGTTTTTGCTCCCATTTTTCATGAGCTGAACTCAAAGATCTAAGACTTTTTCTACGTACACAAAAGGCTTATTTCTCTCAAATATTGTTCACAAATCTGTCTAAATCTGTGTTAGTGAGCACTTCTCCTTTGCCGAGATAATCCATCCACCTCACAGGTGTGACATATCAAGACACTGATTAGACAGCATGATTATTGCACAGGTGTGCCGTAGGCTGGCCACAACAAAAGACCACTCTAAAATGTGCAGTTTTACTGTACTGGGGGGGTCCGGGGGGGTCAGAAAACCAGTCAGTATCTGGTGTGACCACCTTTTGCCTCACACAGTGCAACACATCTCCTTCGCATTGAGCTGATCAGGTTGTTGATTGAGGCCTGTGGAATGTTGCTCCCCTCCTCTTCAATGGCTGTGTGAAGTTGCTGGATGTTGGCAGTAACTGCTGTCGTATATGCCGATCCAGAGCCTCCCAAACATGCTCAATGGGTGACATTTCCCGGTGAGTATGCACGCCATGCAAGAACTGGGATGTTTTCAGCTTCCAGGAATTGTATCCAGATCCTTCAACATGAGACTGTGCATTATCCTGCTGTAACATGAGGTGATGGTCCTGGATGAATGGTACAACAATGGGCCTCAGGATCTTCCCAGTATCTCTGTGCTTTCAAAATATCATCCATAAAATGTACCTGTGTTCGTTGTCCATAACATACGCTTGCCCATACCATAACCCCACTGCCACCATGGGCCACCTGATTCACAGCATTGACATCAGCAAACTGCTCACCCACATGACATCATACACGCTATCTGCCAATTACCCTGTACAGTGAAAACTGGGATTCATCCGTGAAGAGAACACCTCTCCAAAGTGCCAGACACCATTGAATGGGAGCATTTGCCCACTCAACTTAGTTATGACGACGAACAGCAGTCAGGTTGAGACCCCGGTTAGGACGACAAGAATACAAATGAGCTTCCCTGACATGGTTTCTGACAGTTTGTGCAGAAATTCTTTGGTTATGCAAACTGATTGTTGCAGCAGCTGTCGGGGTGGCAGGTCTCCGATGATCTTGGAGGTGAAGATGTTGGATGTGGAGGTCCTGGGCTGGTGTGGTTACACGTGGTCTGCAGCTGTGAGGCCGGTTGGATGTACTGCCAAATTCTCTGACGCACCTTTGGAGACAATTGTGGTAGAGAAATGAATATTCAATTCACGGGTAACAGCTCTGGTGGACATTCCTGCAGTCAGCATGCCAATTGCACGCTCCCTCAAAACATGCGACATCTGTGGCATTGTGCTGTGATAAAACTGCACATTTTAGAGTGGCCTTTTATTGTGGCTAGCCTAAGGCACACCTGTGCAATAATCATGCTGTCTAATCAGCATCTTGATATGCCAGATTTAGACAGATTTGTGAACAGTATTTGAGAGAAACAGGCCTTTTGTGTACATAGAAAAAGTATTAGATCTTTCAGTTCAGCTCATGAAATATGGGAGCAAAACAAAAGTGTTGCATTTATATTTTTGTTCAGTGTACATCCATCTCCTCTGTTAGAAAGTTAAATGGATGTGGACATTTTAATTTCAAAGCAAATTTTACTGAAGACTGAACAGCATGCTGCTGTAAAGGTCCAGCATTACTGGTCTATTATCCAGGAAGAGCAAAATGAACACTCATTAACTAGTTTAAGAAAGGTCAGTTTTAGGCTCATTTATGTCAGACTATGGACAGATTATCATTATAACTCAAAGCTGGTATGTTTTCAGCTGTATTCAGTGTGTTGAGAACTTTTTTTATGTCATTACTCATAAAGTGTCAGTGATAATTCAGGCCAGATTCTACATGAACCTTTTATAATGACCGAATTATAACAATGCCTAATTTTAATAGTAGCAATAATGAGTTGATTCCATAAGCATTTTACAGCATTTTATGTTTGCCATGCATTAGAATAGACATTGTGGTTTTTTTACACATTAGAAATGTTGGGCCAGTTTTCAGGAACAGTTTTCAGTGTGTGAGTCTGTACGCGATGGTAAACTTTAGAGGTCATCTCTGTTTACTGTGTCAGTGTTTGTATCTATCACTGTAGATTTAGGTGTTTTATAAAGCTCACAGCTTGATGTGCTACAGCATCCCTCAGCTGGTGTTATGGATGTTGTGAACAGGCAGCCAAATGATACCGAGCTGCTGGATTACTTTGCAGTTTACGTGCTATGTTTGCGTCACTTGTTCTCTGCGTGATGATTGCTGTAACATGCACTTGGGGAATCCATCAACACTCTGGCATAAGGAAGGTTTTATATAGCTCAATGCTGACTCTAAATAACAAGCTAATGTGAAAAACTGACTTTTGTGGTTGTGTTGTACCATATTCAGGATTGCTACTTGCCGTATGGAGGATGCACTGTCGCACATAAGAGACTATTTTGTGCTATATTGACTGATAGCGATCTCTGCTGTGGGTAGATCAAGTGGAAAATATTACAATTCATGGAGAGGGGTAAATGTCTACAGAGGCTTCCCTGAACACTGTTTGGCAAAGCTCTGCAAGCACATGCAGTGGATTCTCAATTTGTAACTAGACCGAGAGTAAGTAAGCTTTTAACAAGATCAGAGAATAAAATGATACATCTTACCCAGAAGCACAGCAGCACGTCTTATACACTATCAAACCGCAACACAAAAAGAGGTTTGCCTTCAAATATTCTGTTACTTGGTATATTCTTACTGTATTCAAAAAATAGATCTTACTCATTTTTTTTTTTTTTTTTGAAGAATGGTATTTTACTTCATATATTTATCTATTAATTGATTGCTGTAGTGTTATATGCTGTTCAGCACAGATACACAACTTATGGCAGTTTTGTATAATAATATAAATATAATAAATATGTTGGTCTGCATTAGAATTATTTTTTTTATATATATTTTTGGAAACTTTTCCAAAGGTAACAAAAGCATTTACACTTAAAATGTGGATGCATCTAAAAAATGCAGTAAGTATCTGTCATATAGGCCTAGCCTCAGTCCTTGTATTAAGTCACTTTTGTTAATAACTCAGTTAATATTCATTGCATCTGATAAATATTGTTTGTTCATTAATTTGCCACTGGCCTCCTGTCAATTTGTTTAAGTGGGCCCCAGGCAAAGTAAGTTGATTATCACTGCTGTAAAGCTTAGACTCAGTAGCAAAAAGCTTTGAATGTACATTATTATGCGTGTTATTGTGTGCGCATTGTTGTTTATTTATTGTTATTTACTTTCTCTATCCTCCCCTGAATTGCAAAGTGATGCAATTTTGAATTCTGTTCTGTGAAAAGCCTCTCCAAAGTTCAGTGTTATCACAGATTGCACACTGCTTTGCAGACTCAAAAGATAGAGCAAAGAATGAGAGGCTTGAAGCTCAGTTTATCATGCATGGAACAATAGGACTAGATTGCTCTGCTCATTCACTTCCAGCGCTGTACACTTGGCTCCGCTAGCCCAGTGTTGTGGGCGTCCACAGAGACGAGTTGTTTCAGGGCCATGATAAGAGCCCTGCTTTGGGGAAGATACTGGGCTATTGTAGCTGAATGTTGGGACAATGGCCTGGCTGATGATCTAAAACACTGGGGTGGCTGAGCAGAGGCCACAGCCCCTCTCCATACACCCGTCCACGGACCCATGCCTCTAACATGATATATTTGTCTGTGTACTCTACATCCAGCTGTCTTTCCTGTATGTCTTGTGTGCTTTCCCATTGCAATACATGTGACTAACATAATCATCTGAACTACTGATCAAAATGTGCACACAAGAGGGTTTGAGAACAATGATACATAAAATTGCAGACATCTCTGAGTGCATGCAGTGTGTATGTGTGTGTAAGACAGGAGAAAGGATTGAAAAAAAGGAGGATGTGTGATTGATTAGCAGTGAGTTTATCTCCCAGGCCAGCATGCTGTAGCCCTGATGTACTCACCAGTGCACAAAGAGCCCTGATGCCAGCATGAAATTCACTCTTAAAAGCACCTAGACTTCCATTGTGGAAGAATAAACAGCCTCGTTGTGGTCAGGCAGAGCAGATCCTTTAATCTACCGAGTCTTGAATGCAGGAATGATCCTTCAGATCACAATAGATGAAAGAATAAGGGAGGTCGGCCTCTGCTTCCATGTATCCTCCACACAAATGAATGAAATACAATATGTGGGTATGTGTAAACAATAGACCAGAAGGCTCTAATCTTTTCAAAAATGCATAAGAGGTTGCAGACACACTAGACAGTGACAGTATAACACAACCAGTTCTCCATATGGCATTGGAGCAATTTCTTCCTGCTCCAAGCACACTAGCCCCACCTCTCATCTGGCATTGGTTTAGTTCTCATTTTCAGATCTAATTTGGTTTAATTCAGGCTTACATAGGTTTAATCTGCAGATGAAAAATGTGGTCTGACACTTTATTTGGCTGCTATGGATGTGCTCTGGATGGCCAAGCTTTTTAATGAAGCGTTTCGAGGGCCCAGTAGCCCAGCATTACTGACACAGTCTGAACACTTGAGACAGATTGGGAGTCTGTAATAAGCTCTGCTGCACTGTGCTGCAACAGGACAAAATTGATGTGTAGAGATTTCACCTTTCAGCATCACTCTGGTCGGGTTTTAGTATTAAACACTCCACTGTGCCAATGACTCTCCCAAAACAGGTGTTTACGTCCCTTTTCCTGCTCTGTGAATGATCTGTTTACCTTAGTAGCATTTCTCATTTAGGACACCAAATAATAAATCCAGTATGAAACCAGAGCCAAAGACCTAACAGTGCATTGTGACAAATGTCAAGTGACTATTAGAAATAAATACAGAGTAGGGTATGATTGTTTATATGAATGGATATCGGTGAGAATGCCTGTCTGGCTTCTGGCAGATCGGACAACACCAAGGCATTCATTGTCACTCAGCTGAATAAGATGGATGGCTGCCGTTATCATGGCTATATTGTCACCTTCAGAAAATTATGTTTTTGTGTATTGTGACCTGTTTTATATCACAGGCATAAGTAAGTAAACCATATATATATACTTTCTGTGCTTATTTATCACCTGTACATTGTGGTTAAAATGATGATGAATTGCCTCTCAGGACACAAAGAACACCCCCACCTTGTTTTTGAGCTAGCATCCTTTACATTAGATTTCTGCTGCTTCATCTTCAGCTTTTTTCTATTAAATGATGCACTCTGTTGGTATTTTGCCTTTCCAGTCTCTGCAAGGTGATAATGGAAGTTAAAATGTATCTAATATACTATTGCAATGTATAGTACAATTTGTGCTTCTGCAGATTTCATTAGTTGTAATGGTTGAAATCAGTTTATCGAAGCTGTTGGTGTGCTAATAAATTGTCTAGAAAATTGTCTAGAAAGATAACTGGAAACAGTCTCATGTTCAGTAAACAGCTCAGCCTTGATAAGGCCATTCCAAATGATACATTTAGGAATTAACCATGAATTACGCCTGTACGTGTACCATAAAAACAACTGTGTATACAGCATTACACTTAAAAATCTAGTGAGTGGAGACCAATTTTAATGCTGCAAGCACTAACAACCATAAATATATTTCAACTTTCTCTTTTTGAGGTCCGAAGGAAAACACTTACTTATTCTACTTGGTCTCAGACTACATTTGCGCTGAGAAGGCACAAAAACTATTTTCTATGGCTCTAGCTTGAAAAATATTACTCCTGTCTTGTATTTGGAGTGTTTTATTGATAAAACCGTGGGATGTATTTACTGCATAAATGAATGTTAAGAGATAACTTGGCCTCTTCTCAAAGTTTTTCCTATTGCTGAGGAAAATAATGAATTAACCCCCCCCCCCCAAAAAAAAATAAAACAAAAAAAAACTTTATCTCCAATTAAGACAGCAAAGCAGGTGCGTTTAATTGCTCATGACTATTTAGTTAAAAGAGATGGTACAGGACAAAAAAACACTCTTGAATTGACTTCTGCAAAAATGTATGAAAGATTCTGAAGATTCTGGTAAGAAGAGTGAACATCAAGTGATGCAATACTTCAGGTCTTTATTTCCACATAGGCCCCTCCCTGTGTTTTTATTGTCTAGAATCCAGTGAGATGACTTTGCCAATGGTGCATCTGGAGTCTAGAGAGGCACAAATTTGCTCCGCGAATGCCTCAAGGATGCTGATGTGCCACTGATGGTTTGTGCAACTGGCATGGTGTTCAAAGCCAGCAGTGGTTGTTTGAAGTCGGTGTCTAGCCCCTTTGAGTCATGTGCTGTGACTGAGAGCATCACAGAGATATGGCCTGATCAGGAGCTGGGAGCACAACTAAAAACTCCACATACTGTACTGTCTCATGTCACTGAAGCAACGTGGTTTGATTTGAGAGAACTGTAGTCTCCAAACTCTCCACAACCTGCAGATTTGGCCATAGCAATACTTTTGTGAGTATGTATAAATGCTCTATTAGTTCTTTCTGTCAGTGAATTACTTTTCTGGCACCAGCGCTAATACATGCCATGTAGTCTAATACATTAGTGGCAGCCATTTGGCCCAAGGCAGTAGAATGGGGATTTTATGGCTTTTATGATCTGAGGATTTTATTATCTTGCTCACTCTAGATAATATGATGTGTGCTCTTTGATTCCCCTGACCTCAGGTTGATTTAGTTTAATACTGCCAGTTTCAGTGTTTAAATAGATTCAGAATGATATGGAACCGATTCTAGAATTGGCATTAGAGAAAGTTATTTCTTAAATGTTTAACTTAAAGTAGTTCATGTTATCTACAGAGGAAAAATAGTTGTGATTAAGTGTTCGTGCTGTCAAAGATGAAGCGACCCGAGAGATGCTGTTGTAATACTGAAGCAAAGGTCTACAGTGTTTTCAGTGTTTATCTGAATTATTTGATTGAGTTGTTGTCTTCAGAGAGAAATCCTCTCTGTGCGAATGGGGATTACACCTATCATCTCTCTATCTTATCCAAAGACCAAGATGCTGCTTTACTCCTGGTAATTGCAGACTGATCACCCTGTTCAAAGATGTAAGGTGACTTTTACTGTTCTGAGTATGAATACTGAATGTTAATGCTCTGTGCCACTTTGACTGAAAAAAAAATAGCATTGATGAAAGAAAATCTCCTCCTATGGGATTGATTTCAGCTGTCTCATAGAAAGAGATAAACAGTAGCAAACATGTGTGATAAGAAGGTACTAGCAACACTTGGAATGTAATGCAAATCATTACAGAGAAATCATCAACTGAGCCATTAAGCAAAAGAATAAAACATTTTCATTGGTCAGGCAGTTTGCAAGTGTTGGATTAGGACTTTTGTTTTTTTTTTTTAACCTTTTTGTTGTGAAAGTTGTAAGGGACTGACGTCTCCTATATCCAGGTTTTCTTGTATATTAACACAAGCTACACCAATAGATACAGCCCACCACACTATAACACATGGGCAGAGCGATACGATGCCCTCTGAGTTCAGCTCTGTGCTCATACAGATACTGTAGTCCCACCTCTATGGTTACTGTGCTGGAACAAGCTATCTTAATGACATGCTAATTGATTTAGTGTAGCACAGATAGCAGTTGGCTGCCATACCGTGATAAAATGGGAGTGGGTCGAGCTCTTCGCTCAGAAGAGGACAGGAGACTCATCAAACTTCAACTAGTTCATTTCCTATTTGAAGACAATTTTACACTGCAGTAGCCCATGCTGAAGTATGGAGACCTTTACTGTGTAGGTGGGTGTGAGTGTGTGTCCTGTTTGAAGGGTTTGGTGTGTGTGCACTGCTAAGTGCAATAAATGTCCAAGTAAGCTCATTTTAAGACTAATACAAATTTAATCAACATGAAAAACCTCTGCTGTGTTGTCACAAAAGCGCTCATCACAGCCATTAATTATGAAGTCTATCTAGGGTCTGCAGAAAACAGATAGTGGCTAGAACACATTATGACCACTTCACTGTCCTCTCACTCACTTGTGCTGATATGAACCCATAAAGTCAGTGACACACAAATAACCTTGGTTAGCATCTCCGTTGTAATGAACAGCTTAGTGAAGCTACAACAAAGAAACGCATGCACACAGTACACTATGAGGTAAATATATACAGCCTGGTTTTTCACTTATACTCCACCTGTATTAGTGTAGTTCTTGGAAAGGCTCTTAAATCCTTGAAAATTAATGGATTTTTGAATATGAATTCCTGACAGAATGAATTAACTTATCTTTTGCTTTTTGTAACAAAGGATATTCGCAAGAAAGAAGCAAAAAAATAAATAAAAAACCTACACATTTTTGTTAAACTACTCTATCGAAACCAATGTTTTAAGTGTATTAATGAGGTCAAGTAATACAAGGTCTGTATTTCTCTTTCTGTGTGGTAAGCTCACAGCCTGGCCTTTCCAGCTCTACCAATGTTGCGGAGTTGACGTTGGGTTTAGGGAGAAGGGGAGGAGACCACCGGAGTGATTACTTTAGCTGTTGCTGTGTGATTGCACGGTCTCTGGCATGTGATTAGGGGGAATGGGCCGTATCTCTCACCATCTCAAAGGGGGATCAAATCAGCCTCAAAGCCTGGCTTGAGGCAGTAGTGCATTTGAAAGTCAATGTTTTATTTCTAAGCATAAATTACTTGATCGGGGCGCTTTTTTTGCCTAAGGTTGTATCCAAAAGGAAGGCTTGCCACAGATAGACGGGGTGAAAGAGTGTCTAATGTTTACATTTGTTCTTTTCCCGTCAGTTCAGAAGGTGAGGCTGCAAATTTGAAACCCTCAAGAATTACCTCAAATATTTTTGCCTGTGCCCCCAGCCACATTTGCCATATCCCTCAAATTCAATCCATAACCTTTATCCGTTAAACCATGTGATATGCTATTAAACTCTGCCACAGTATTACCCACTGGTATTCTGAAAGGTGTTCAGGTGAGGTGAGACGAAGATGGTCATATTTCCTCTTATGGCCAATTGATCTGTTGAACTATAAAGGGATGTAAATGCTCTTGAAAGTTGAGTTAAAGGTTGAAGCTGTGGTTCAGCTTGAGTCATGCTGAGTTCTGAAGAACTAATCCCCCATGCAGTTTGCCTTTTCTAAGAGAGCTTTGTATTGAGCCGCAGGAAGGGAAATGTGAAAAGCTGTGTGTGCTATTACCAGGTGTGATCATGGCAAAATATGAGCAAGACTATCTTATGCAATCAATTGTCTTTCCACTCTGTCTAACCAGCCTTTGTCATTATGTTACCTTTTACTTTACTGATAAATGATCTCCACAGGGATGATTGACAAGGGCGTCTGTCTCTGTAGGGCACAGCCAGAAAGGCTAGCACAGTAGGAGTGGTACATGTTGTAACTCAACAGGGCTTCGAGATAAGGCTGGGCACTGAGGTCAACTGCATGCTTGACGATGGTGATGGATGGAACAGGAGCCTCATACGTCCTGCAGTGGGTGTCTGTGTGGGACACTAGATGCCTCGATGTATAATATCTGTACTTGCTGTTCTCTAAAATCTTTGGATTTTTTTCAAGGTAATCAAGTGTCATCAAGTTAAGCTATTATTTACTGGTCTAGCCCATTTGAGATCATATTGAATTAAAATTAGTTTGACACCCCTGGCTGAGATCAAACTCAGTGTCAAACTTAAGACCGCTGTCTAAATGCAAATTTTCCTGTTGTTAGTTTTTGACTATTTTAAGTAGGGCAGATTTGCTTGGAATCATGGTGAGTTAAGACCTTTTCCTAATAATAAACATGACTGGTTATGCCTCCACTTCAACCTTCTCAGCTCAGTTCAAAGTTTTATTTTCTGGGAGATTTTCACAGTTACAAAATCTTTTACTGGTAAAATTTAGGTGCAGCATTTTAAATTAATCTCGATCTGAAAGTATATGACACAGTGTGGCAGGTTTAGCACTTTTGATAACTCTTATAATTAGTCAGGCTCATGGATAGTTATCTTTGATGAAATAACTTCGAGTGTCCTCTGCAAATTAACCTGTTAGAAATATTAAGTAATTTCTAAAAACTTTTCTTGGGTCATTTCATGTTCCACACTCTTATTAGCCTAAATCACATACAATTATAATCCACATTTTCCTCCTTTTTGTCACTTGGTGACACTGGGTAGTGTGTAACTGACTGTTAACTTGGGCTCTTTAGAGTCCAAAACACCACTGTGAAGCAAGTTCTGAAAAAAGGGAACCATACAGCTGAACCTGGTGAAGTTTTAGAAAACTGCACACGAGTTGAGGTCAGTGAAGCTGCAGTCAGGTCTGACAAGTTCTAGAGATGTTTACTGTGCATTTCTATGCAAATTCTACATAATTAAGCAAAAGGTTCATTTTTCTTATGTTGCTAACAGTTGTATATGTAAACAATGTGACCCAGGGTTGAACCCTCATCAGAGCTGTCTCCTCTTTGCCTTGTGCAAGGTTTCCAGGCTGGACACTTGCTGCCGGCTTGCTGTATCCCCAGGCTGTCTCAGGTAATCAAAGGAGGGCAGCATTAATTGCTTGACCCTGGCAGGAAGCCAGGTGGTCTGGGGTGGGTCATCACCTGCCCGGGGAAAGGTCAGCCCTCATCCTCTCATCGCTCATCCTCTACTTCTTTTTTCCTTTCACCTTCTGCCACAACCAAACGCCAAGACGTTATGGTGGATTCTCTTAAGGGGGGAGGGGGCGTTTTGCAAAGTCACCTCAGCCAAATGCCCACCTTATTTCCCAAGTAGCAATGCATCTAACCTCAAAGAGTAATAACATTCCATTTGAAATAATAGCTGGAATTGGAATTGGGCCTCCCCGCTTTCCATAAACCTATTTCAGACAATGGTCCCATTCCTATTACACAATGTCTGTCTCCATACCCCGGTATAAACATCGTAGAAGGTGCTGTTCCAGGAAGGGCAGGGGTTTGTCTGACTTATGGCTGATACATTCATCAAGCTCGTGCCAAGCCAATATCACACTGTCAGAAGGGAGCATGTGGCATTCTATCACCATGAGGGGCTGTGACAGAACAAGTCCTTTTCCATTACACTCTCTCAGGGCAATCTCTGATATTGCCTCTGTGCTCCTCTGTAATGCTGTTTATTTCAGTTGTTTGTGCTGGTGGATTCCATATTGCTGTGTTTCCCACTCTGGGCCCTAATCAGTGTGAACCTAACTGAATCTGAGCATTACTATGTCAGTAATGTATTGAAGGGTGCACCACTGCTCTCCTCATCTTTTCTAAATAACTGTGAGCTCTACAGTACCTATGTAGCTTTATTTATTGAAAAGCCAGCATTTCACTGTGTGAAATATTTTAATAGGGCAATAAACTACATTTCAATTTGAAATCAATAAACAGGACTACATAAATCCTGTGCATTCACCTGCTCTCTCATTACAGCAACACTGCAGTGCAAGGCTCAAGGTTCTTCGATCTTTAACTGCCTAAATTCCTCTTTTTCATTTAATGGGCTGACAAAGATTTCCTCCTGCTTATCCCAGACACATTAAAGTGTGCGGCTGATGCACCCAACTTTTCCTATCACTCTGTATTTTCAGTATTTCCAATTTTTTATTCAGTGGAGGCTGTTAAGAGGCTGTCGTCCTGTAGAGTGGTCCCCGGTACACTCCTGTGTTCTCCTCGCCTGGAGCACTGAATTACTATTTATGTACTGAACTTTGACAGTACACCAGAGTCTGTCCCTGCTCAACTAGCATAGCTAAAGCAGTGTTGCTATGAAGTTTTACTTGCCTTCTGCTTTTATGACTTCCTTTGGCTGAGCAAAAGGTGGACTTGTAGAGTAAAGGCGGGTAGCGTAATGTGTACCAGAACATGCTGCTGGGCTGCTCATCACAGACTGTCTTTTGCAGAAACTCCAAAATGAAAACACAAAGTTCCTTTAGTGACACACCCTAATACTTCTGAGTTCTTTTTCTTTCTGCTTAAATAATCTTTTGATGTCCATTACCAGCTTGTTTCTCAACTGAAACAAATCAATGGGATTTGTGCCTATTTTTTAATCACGGTTAACAGTCTCTCCTGAGTAGCTGAAATGAAAATGTACCCCTTCATGAAGGCATGAGATTAGATTTGTTCACAGTTACGGAATAAAAAGCACTCACTCTGTAATGTGGACACCATAGATAGAGTTTTTTAAAAGCTCTGATGGATGTGAAATCTAATCTGAAGGATACAGAGCCAACGTATACTGGCAAATCTGGTACGATTTTCTGCCTTTGATGCGCAGTAATTCTGCTTTCTCATCTGAAGAGGGCAAACCTCAAACTGAGGAGACAAGATTTACTCATAGAATGAGGATATACTACAGACATTTGTTCTCCAATGGGAACTCTATTGATTATCTTGCATTTCTGTCTGGCTGTGGGGATTTTTCAGCACTTGCATGCCAAACTTTTCTGTCAGATATTTGCTGTAACTCAGGAAAATCAGTGCATGGCATGACATGGATAGTTGAATGCTGACTCGTTTCCTCATTGAAGGAAGTAATTAATGGTAAGTGGTTGGATGCCATATTTTTTATCCAACTGCCTCACAATTTCTGGAAGTGTCACAAAAAATAAAATGCAAATTAGATCAATTTCCCACAGCTCAGTTAAATACAATAAAGAGGCTGTTTAAATGTAAGAATTCACAGTCATGCAAAAATAGTCAAGCCTTTGAAGAAAGTGCATTCTATTAATTGTGATGGAAAAGCTTTTATTGATGCTTGAATGTGTATTAATTTACATACATCCCATCAGAAGTTAATTTCAAGACTTTTTTTTTTTTACATATTGTACACTTTGATCCTATTTTTAATCATGACCTTTCACTATAAATAATATTTCAAAAGAGCATTCAGAAAAAGTCCCAGAAACTTTAATATTAATTTAAGTTTAAATAAAACATTTTTAGATAACTGTGTTGCTAAAAAGAGTATTGTATTTGTCTACAGGCAATGAATCACACTCTTTAAATGAAGTGGTTTTATCATGACAGACAAAGGCAGATGAAATAATAAACTCTTCTGAGCCAAATATGATGATGCTTTATCCTGAATATACTGATAATCATTCTGATACAGAGAGCTGAAATTATTTATTCATTAGAAATGTCTGTAGTTCCGGTAAAAAG
This sequence comes from Sphaeramia orbicularis, assembly GCF_902148855.1. Lineage (NCBI taxonomy): Eukaryota > Metazoa > Chordata > Actinopteri > Kurtiformes > Apogonidae > Sphaeramia > Sphaeramia orbicularis. The sequence continues at coordinate 24,407,014 of NC_043971.1, read as the reverse complement.
TACTTTTCAAGCTGGTACACTGAAATATGATCTAGAGTTATACTTCCTGAACGAGTACTTATGAATGCTGTATTATGATAACCATATAGTGAAGTGTAATCACTGTTGGTCTTTTGTTCTGCATCTGCGCTGTTGTTAGTGAACATAACCGGTCTAATGACGTCTTAAAGTCAACTGATGAAACACAGTAAGAGGTTTAGTTTAGCTTGGCTTCTGGCAGAGAGACAGAAGCAGAAAAGAGACTGTAGGCATTCTGTCCTGTTCTTCAAAGTATAACGAATATTAAATCTGCAGTCAGCCTTGGTCTTACACTTGGAGCCAAGCTCTTGGTCTGAGCTCTTGTCCTCTGCATTATATCATGAGGATATAATGAAGATAGACAAACTCCATGATCCATGACCTTCACAATGACAGAGAACACTTTTTTCTTCTTTAGAGTTCATTCCATCCTTTTTGCATGTGGTGAGCCCAGATATTTCCCTTGCATGCTCTTAATGCAACACTGACCACAGACTATAGAGAATCAGCTAACACAAACCCTGTTTAAAAAAACATTAAAAAAAAAAAAAAAAATGCAATCCAGAATAATAATTCACTATGCTTTTGCCACTGTGGAGGCAAACTGAAGTGTGAGCCCTAGCTCGAGTGCAGACACTTTTCATCTTCATCTGACAAACAGATTGAGAGAGATCTGTGAAAGACTTTGAGCCTCTTTGCCATTTGAGATCTCTCAACATGACCTGATAAGACTCCATTCATCCTACCACCCTTCATCATCCAGCCAGGGGTCTGAAGTAACCAGATTCAGTGTGTCACATTATCACTGAGACTCGATATGAGCTGTTGTCTAAACGTGAGGCTGTGTGTTCAGTGGCAGCTTATGGCCTGGCTTTAGGAAGGATATGATTTCTTAAAGGTTCAATGTTAGGCTTGTCTTTAGCTACATCTATGCATGTGTTTGTACGTGTGGATGTTTGTGGACCTGCTATACTGTATGCTTGGTCTTGCACAGTAGGGCAGGATGTTGGTGTATTACATTACGTGGCATTTATTGATCTCTTTTTGCAATAGGAGTCTATTCTAAATTGGTTCAAGCTAGAAAAGCATCTGAGCCATACAAACAAATTGTTTTTTTCTTGGTGCGTGCAGTGCCTTGTATTGTAGGCCTGAGCGGGCTGCATCATCTGACAGCTTTGTGGTTTCCTCTGACAGTGTAGACTTATTTATGTCTCTCATCCTCTGTGCAGTCTCTCTGAAGGCCCATGCTACAAACCACAGAGACTGCACAGCTCTTGACAGGGTATCACACTACAAAGCCCTCACTCTCATTTTTGACTGGCAGCAGCCAACCTCCGATTTCCGTGTTTCTGCCGCCATGAAATCTGGCTCTTAGCAGGTTCTTGACATGTTTGATGTAGGGATTTTATGGTTGTATAATAAGTTGGCAACTAAAAGGGGTTCATTTTCAGTCTTGTGCCCTTGAATTGAATAATGGCTTTATGCGTCAGCATGGGATATTTCTTTTATTATGACTCTGAAAAAATGATTTCTAATTTTATTTCTTGTAGCACTGGCTTCCAGCAAAAATAGGAATGGGAAAATCCATTTCAGTTTGTGCCATCAGAGTATTTAACAGGTATGATTCTGTTTCTGGAGATAAAGATCCCCTCTGTGTATGATAAAGTCTCATATTTCAGACAAAACATTAATTTTGTTCAAACTGTTTCATAGTCCATATATAATAGTGTCATAAAATGGCTTTAAAATAACGTACTGAATGACTTAAGATTAAAAAAAAAAAACCTCTCACAGTTATACCTCCGTCTGCCATTCATCACGGGTTTGCAATTCCAGGAGGGGTTTTGAGGAGAAAATTAAAAAGAAAATTAAAAGAATTTCAATTAAGTGATTTGCTGAATTGGAGGGAAAATGGCAGTGATGTGGAAAAGGCTTTTAATCTTAGTGAGCCACCTCTTGTTCCATTAAGCTCATATCCCCTGCTTATCTCACTAATCATTCCTCCCAATGCCAGCAGTCTTGGCGATTTTTAATGAACCCATTATGTCCTGATTCAGTCCACCAGGACTGGCAGGAACACCATGCACTCATGAAGTGGGCTGGAAACAATCAAAGTACAATCAGGCTCTCATGATGATGCTGCGGCCCAGTTATAGACAGAGAAAAATTACTTGGAAAATGCCCAGTGTGGCGTTTTTGAGAGGTCAAAAAGCCTGCAGCCAGGACAGGAAAATAAATACTGTGGTACAGAGTTTCACTGCCTGCAAGTAGGGGCATGGCCTTAAAGTCATCTGTGTACGGCTATTTGCATCATTGAAATATTTAAACTTGAAGTGCCAGAAATATTCTGGTGAAGCTCAGAAAAAAAGAAGACTGTATCTGCACACAAAGAAAAAATCCAGCTAGATTCAGTTTTCACTACAACACTGCCTCTAACTGTACAACAATACTTAATAATGACTTGGTGTGACATACAGATGAGAATGGAGCAGAGGGAAATAATAGCACTGGTACAGAAACAGAAATGGCTAACAGTCAGGAGAAAGTGTTCATTTATATTGTTAGAATAGAAGAAAAAAAGCAGCTAATGTAAATGCTGTTGGCAATGTGTTCATAGAATAGCAAAGTGCATGTAAACAGGGGGTTTCTCCTTAGTGATGACATCAAAGACTGTCTGTGTGTTTGCCGTACTGGTCATTCTCTGCATCCCCACCTCGCTGTGTGGTCTGATCTTCTGTTGTGATCTGGAGCTTTGTGCTACTGTGTGGGCCTGCCTGCTCACTGCAGACTTCTGCCTGCAGTAACAAGCTAAATGCATTCTTTGTTTTATTTATTCAGCTCTTGTCTCAGCAGACCGCCTTTGTGAATTCAGTTGTATATATTGGTTTGAACGTGCATTCAACACTGTCGATTCTTTCCTCTGATTCCAATAGATAAGTGTGGCAGACTTCAAATGGCTTCAGATGATGTCTTGCCAGCATGAGCTCGGATATGCATCCAGTCCTCTTTGGTTTTATGGATCAATAATTAACAAGATGTTTCATATAAATACATTGACAACATAAAATAAGAGATAAAACAGTCTGTTTGGTAGCTTAGAGCAAATGTTTTCATCACATGAACCCTCAGAAGCAATATTCCTACCAAAATTAGGCTATTTCCTGTAGATATCATTGTGCACACCACTGATGTAACCATGAATTAAATACATCAAACCAACAGGGATTATTCTGACCCTTTTAATGTGGTATAATAAATTACTGACCATAAAATTGCATTAAGAGATCTGGTTAAGGCTGTCAATAGGAATGGCTTTTGGCCTATATTAAAATGTTTAAAAGGCCATGAATTTTAATATGTATGTTAATGATCTAATATCTTCTTTAGAACTATGCATGACCTCTTGTTATGTTGACATGCATTTTTCTTTTTCTTTTTTTTTTTTTTTTTTTTTTACATAATTCTAAGCGGTTGCAGAGAAAGCATTGCTTTTGATAAACATGGTAATGCACAAAGCCATCTCTGACACAGAGCCAAATGAAAACAGAGCCAAGTTTTTAGTTAAAGCTGGCGTAGGCAGTGTCCTTTGGCGTCATTTGGACAGATATTCCATAATAACCTTTCAGCATTTTATAATTCAAGTTGTCCAAGAGGAAAGTACATTTCAGTACCTCCTCTTGGTTTTGTTTTCAGGCTTTAGAAAATCTAACCTTTGATGGGAGTCTTGAGCCAATCACAGGAACATTCAAAGTGAGGGCTATCTGCTCTTTTACAAATAAAGAAGTCTGTGATTTTCTAGTTAGGGGTTTGTTTTCCTGATTTCTGTCCTCTGCAGCCTTAAATTAAACTAAACAATAAAACATGTTTTCTGAGCTGCAGACTGAATTAAATTACTTAATTGTCAGGAAACGTATCAATACTTGTGATAATACAGATAATGTTTGACAGTTTGGATCACTCCATAGCAAGATATTTGTATTAAAAAAAAAGTCCACCTGCCCTCAAACCTTATTCATTTTCCCACAGGTGGAACTGAAACTGTGTTGTATTGATCCAGATCCACTCCCATGGGACGCTGTTTTTTTTTTTGCATCGTAAAAGACTGCTGCAGTCAGTTAAGTCCAAAATAAACATTAAATCCACTCCTTTTTGGTAGATTTAACAGCACTTTAGAGCATCAGGCTTTATAATGTCAGGAAAAAGTACCAACAATTTTCTTAATATAGCAAAGGTGATAAAGCAGTGTAAAAACCCAAAGTATCCTGTTCAGACCCTCATATGGCTCTGCATAAGTGGTTGTGATTCTCTGTCCTGATGGTGTCCCTGAACTACTCATATCTCCCACATCCTGCCACTCAGTCCTTCCTCACCCTGCACTCACCCAGACCGTGTTGCCAGGGTCCATTTATGTGCAATATAGATATCAATGGTGTATTTGCCAAGTAAGGTATTCCATCACTGTTATGGTGTCAACTTAACTTTTCCATGCAAACACTCGTTCGAATATGAGTAAAATGATTTGAGACTAGGGAGTATGTTTGCAGATTTAGAAATGATCTATGGCTATCTGCCTACAATAAGGTAATTAAAGTGCTGCAAATAACCAGGCCTAAAGTTTTCCAGCATGTGGGGACCAGAGCGGTGTTTTGCCGTGCCACATATAGAGACTGATATGGTTTTCGGGCTGTGATAAGAAGTGGTGCTGTGCCTTTGTCATTATTCACGGTTCCCAATCGATTCTCCGCTATCGGGTGACTTGACTTTTATTCATAATTAAAGCTATCTAGATGCAAATCAGGGAAAGTCAGAGGGCGTATTGTTCTATATGCATATCAAGTCTTACCATCCACACATGCATAATTTTTTTTATTTTTTTGTTGCAAACACAAAGACAGACGTACACATCCATATAGCGACAGTCCATTTACCTTATTGTCAAGAGATGAAACAATCACACCACTGATTACTGCTTAATGTAAATTGAAAATGTTAATGTGATCACTTTTTTATGTTAATGTCCTATTTTTCTTGCCCATTTCCATGTTAAATGGAGTTCATTTAAATGTTTGGTTAGTAATTTGCTAAGTGTTTCTAGGGGTTTTGCTTGTTTACCACTCCATAACTCTATAATGGTAAATATTATCAGTGTTAACTATGTTCCTGCCAAGGAAATGACAATGATTATACCTTATCAGCCCCATTTGCTCAGTCTATCATGGCAGAAATTAAATAGATTGAATTTGACTTTTTTTGTAATTTCAAAAATGCATCTTGAACAATCTCAGGAGACATAATATATGCAGGACTTACTTCCCCAACAATACTTACTGTAGTTTACATTCTAAAAGAAGGTCATCTGAATACAGCACTGCTCTGCATATTGTTTATATCCATATTTTATGCATGCTCACAAACTTTGAAATGTTAAGGCTTTCATCATATTAAATGGAAGCTTCAGAATAAGCTCCAGCCAATGTTTAAATACTGGCTGCAGCATTTCAGCATGTGTATGTGTGAGGAGACAAGTAGGGTAAACTTAATGACATAAGGAAGAAAAAACTAATTTATTTTACTTTCCTAAATGACGTAATGTATTCCTACTGACTGTAGAGGCTCATTCTCTGGTTTAGAGATGGCAGATTCTGCAGTGCACTGAAGAATGAACAAAACACACAACGTAACCAGCTGTGATTGGCAAGTAATAACTCCATGTGCCAAACCATGCAGTTGTGTCAGTTGCAGATGTGATTGATAATTCTGACAAGTGCAGCCATTTTTTCAGTCTTTCTCACAAGGCATTTACTACCTGTGTAATGGATAATAAGACACACACTATATGTTTCTGCCTTTTAACACCAGATTTTTTTTAGTGTATATTTCTCACATGAAAGCAAATGCCATTTCAGTTATGTTCCACCTTGTGAAGTGACAGTCACATTTCCTGCTTCCACATGAGTGAACAACATATTGACCGGCATGTTGATGGGACGTTATTCACAGCAACACTGAAGACAAAGCTGTAACACTCATGTCACAGATATGTTATTAAGCCTTTTACAGTATTTAAAAAAAATTAATTTGATACTTAGGTATTTTTATGTGAAAGCTAATCTTGTAATGACGAGGAGAAGGACTGATTTTCTTGCTCATGATCTAATAATGCAGCCTAGGGAGAAGAAACCTGGAACCCCTGAAACCTCTTCAGCATTCACAGTTCAATATAGTAGCTGTGTTACCTGAATATGAGAGTTTATTGTGATGTGTATCTCCCCTGGTGTGTGTGTGGGTGTGTTTTTGTGAAATCTTTATATTTTCATTTGTGTGTCCGCCTTATCAAGTGTTTACTGTCTGCCGTATCCATATTAATTTTTGGTTTCTGTTATTGCAGCTCATTTGAGATTGAATGTGTGGCAGTTGTGAGAGAATAGAAAATGCTGTTGTGTGTGTAGCAGTGTGGTTATGCCTGCTCACAACACACACATCATTAGAAGCAACCAAATAGCATAACACAAGCACTGAACAGACAGTCATTAAGTGCGAGACATGAATGGATTACTGAGTCATTTCTACTTGCCATTGAGGTATTCTAATTATTTTGTCAGTTTGAAACCCGTTCTCTCTCAAAATTATTTGCACATGGACACACATGCATTCATGCACAGTGGACAAGAGTAACAAGGAGATATGCTCTAGTAGGCTCCAAATACAGCGTCCTGCATTTTTCCATCTTAAAGAGTGTGCGCTTGTTACCACTTGGTTTCTGTCCACACCACATTCAGCATTTTCACCACCCTGCAAAACTAGTGTGAATAAACGTGAAATAGGTCTGTGGCCTGAGATGAATTGCTATGAGGGCTTGAATTAACAAGGCAAAGGTTAATGTTATTGTAATTATGAGTGTGGAGTCTTACAGGAGATGATTTCCTCATCACTGGAGAGCCTGTGTGATGACATCTAATACATTAGAATAATAATTAGATTCAAACATTGCCTTTTCATACTTTGTTATTACCAGTGCCACCCACTTTGTCATTGCTATGCCTATTTCTGGGGTCAAATATGTCAGCTGACAGCTAAATGGGAATTGAGTAATGACGGACACATCAACATGCACGTGGAAGTTCCATGCTTACTTAACAGTGTCCCTGCAGCTTGTTGAGTCACACATAATTATCATGCATGGTTTGTCTCATCAGGCCAAGGTGTCGAGGTGTAAAAATGGCCTTAGGTGAGTCACAGCGCTGAGGCTCAGACTTCCTATTTGCCCCAGAGGAGATGGAGAGTAGTAGAATTACTGTCCGACGCAATTCATCATCTAGGTATGTTTACCTATCACCCACAACCACTGTGTGTGGTTTAAGGACAAGCCAGCATCATATTCAACAGCATAATGGGGTATTCTTGGGCATATCTGTCACTGCGAAGAAAATCTAGCAGGGAGTTCTTTTTAAAGGTAGCTCTATGAGGTGGAATTACACTTCAGTATTTATTTGACAACTTTGGCCAAGCTAATCTTTTTTCTCAAACACGAACAATACTAGTTGTACACATATATCAGTCTTAGTATCGGAGTGTCACTTGCCCCTCTGGCACCGCTGACTATACAGCCAGATGGGCCCTGTGTTCATAAGAGTTGGTGTATTACAGTGGTGTTGTCAGTGAGGCTAAACCTCACTGGATGGCTTATAGTGTTAGCTGCAGATGCCCTGACTGGTGTGTCCGTCACCCCCTCCCCTCCCTGCGGGCATCCTGAAATGCACAGTCTGCAGAAAAAAGGCCCTACTGTGATCCAGAGCCCCAGACAGAAGCAGATGTGATGTATGAGGCCTGGGGGCCTGGACCTCAGAAGTGACCAAGACCAAAGATGTTGCTCTGGACCTGCTGCTGGGATCTGGGGACTGGCCTAAAAATATAGAAAACACACGTGTGTGTTTGTGCAAGTGTATGTGTGAACTCATCAGGATGCCATTTCTGGGTGATGGATTGTGAGTGCTAATGTTTGCTGTTAGACCAACAATCCAATTAATAGGCGTCTCACCAAGCATCTATCAGTATAGTGGCTTGCAGCCATTTCTGTTAAATTTAATTTATTGGTTCATAATTCATTGGAGGTGGGACACTATAGGGAAAATAATCTCATACACTGTTTTAATTTGCATCATGCTGGGATTTGTCACTGTTACAGATGATGCTTTGTGAAACCACAGGTCTTGTTATGTAGAATTGTGTGAGGGCTGACATGATTTGCATTATTCAGAGCAAACTGTGTAAGTGTGTGTTAGCTCCTGTCCCTCCATGAGGGCCCATGCAGGGGCCTCCCTGAGCAGAGTTTCCACCAGGGCCAGCTTCTCTCTGGTAGACAATTAGAGGTGGCATTTGCAGCCTGTGGAAGGAAAGGATCAATTCCCCGGTTGCTTACAGGTCCTTCACTGTCTGACTAAAACACTTGATGGAGAATACTTATGGGCCAATCCTGCCCTCAGCTCTGTTTTCATTTCTGTTTTCCCTTTTCATAAATAGTGATTTGGTGACTGTCTCATTTAGGATCTACTTAATATTAGGAATGAAGCTAACTGCATAGGGTAATTGTTTCATCTCCTCATAATCAAATTCTTCTTCCAGAAGAAAAAAAGGCAAAGGAAAAGCATGGAGTTGGCATTAGCCCATCTGTCTTTTCCGATTGAATCACTGAATTAGCATGACATTAGCAGTCCTCATTGCTCAGCGTTTTACACCTCAGTGACAAAGTTGTAGCAGAAAAAGGAGCCGGCAAAGCTCAAGCAGTCTGTGATAACTGGGTGATTAACTAATCTCATCTTCTCATCAACATGACTCACAAGTCAGTGGTGGCCCCAGGCTGATCAGACTAGAGCTAGTCCCAAGATTGTGACAGAAGGAGCTGCCTCTACCTTGCTGCGTATCTAGCCGTTCACACCATCTTCTGCTCCACCTGTTCACACGCCTGGCTATTGCAGGAACATATGTCAAGTTACATCCACACAAATTTGGTGTGAAACTGAACCAATCAGTATGTGCTGTGTGTGCACATTGATGTGTGAGAGATTTTGGTTTAGACCTATTCTCAACCATGAGGTTTACCCACTCTGTGAGACTAAATTAAAACTGGAGTTGCAGAGGAGTGTGTCCTCCTTGATGTGACTCACAATTGATAGTCATAATTACAATGACTACAAATCAATTAGTGCAAATGAAAGTGATTTGTTGCCACTTTTGCCTCACTAATTGCATTGTTAAAAGGCAAGGGGCCAGCCAACATAAGCATTAACCCCTCTTTGAAGAAAATCTATATTACTATCAGAGGAAATAGGTTAAGGCAAACATGTCTTTCATCAATAGTGTGGCATCAGCTTTTTCTCTGGCCTTTAGTGGAAGCATCTGTGTACACTCTCCAAGGACTAAACAACAGCTGTTAATGACTAATTTATTGCAGATTTTCCTAAACTAGTGTTAAATGTGAGCAAATATTTAGAAAGTGAACAATAAGAACTTACCAATTTATTTCAATGAGTTATAGCACAATTAAGACCAAAAATGTATGCTTGTATTTCATGTTACAAAGAAGGCTTTTTGCTAAAATTTGGTTTGCTTTGACCCACATCAATAGAATCGGCATGCATTGAAGTTGAATAGTGTCAATAGACAAATTGTACTTTGAAACTATGTAAAAACACAAGCTATAGACAAATAGTTATGCCATCAGCTTTAGAGTTGCTTCTTTTTAAAAGCAATAAACTTAATAGAATAGAATAGAATAGAATAGAATAGAATAGAATAGAATAGAATAGAATAGAATAGAATTTATTGTCATTGTGTAATTTAGCACAACAACAAAATGGTTAGTGCTCCCTGCAGCAGTATATAATTATTGAAAAATGGAAAAGGAAAAAATACACTATATGGATGGAAGAATCTTGCAACTAATATACTGTATTTTTATGTTTTAAAGTGTGTTTTTACTCTCCTTTTTCTGTCACTACTTGCACCAGAAAGTGTATAGTTTTTTGCCATATTAAAGGGGATATATGAAAATACACACAATGTAGAAATCTAAAACCAGCCAACCAGCGTGGAAGTTTATCTGGTATATCACCTGAAGCTATATTGATTTACTTTGTAAAGCTGGAATTGCCATTACATTACATTAGTTGCCTTTTCACCTGATTTAAACTTCCTCTGACTACATCTTGGCCTCACCCTGACATGTAGGGAAAAAATAGACCTTAAAGCAATGGTGTTTCTAATTGGGCCACTAATCGAATGTCACTCTGAAAAGCCACAAGGAGCTGGATGGATTAAACTGTCCAGGACACAGGTGAGACTAAGATAAAGAGAGGATGGCTACCATGACAGCAGGACCTACTGGTTTGCTCTTGTCCTTTACTGTTACTGTTATTTCTCCTACACAGAGAACAACATACTGTTACCTGAAGCCTGATAGTGTACGTGGTGTGTAAAGTAGATCTGAACAGACTATACACCCTTCACAGTTGTTATGGTGTGCATAGTTTACAAAGTTAAAAATAGATTGAATGAGAAATGGAACACAGGCAATCAGACTGAAGACACTGAGAGGAAAGAAAAAGAAATTGAAGGTCACACAATATCTTGAGTGCTTAATCAACCACCAGGGTTGTTTTTTTTCTGCAAATATGTTTCCATTTTAGAAATTAATATGATACATATTTAACAAAGTTCTTAAGTCTTCCTTTGCATTTTGCCTGATACTTATTGCATATTCAGTAGGCTGTTTGCACAACAGTAATTAAAAATCCTTTTGAAATCAGTGTGACAGTGATGATAGATGAATTGGATTTGCAGTCACATGCTCTACCATGCTTGTGTTAAAACTGCATTGTTATAATATTTGTATTCATGAGACTGTGCTGTGTTTTACCAATCTGTGATCTGAACAGAGCATGCATGAAACGGTCCTCACAATGTTGTCCTTTCACACAATAGCCTGCTTTTCATTCTACTTTCTCTTCATATAATGAGATGCATATATAAGTCAGTCACTGAGTTTAATGTCAGGAGTGACAAATGTGATTTGGAATATCACCGTCAACCTTCATCATAGTAAATGCCTCTTCCATGAATGTCATTTTGCTCTCAAAGTTAGCCTTTTTTGCTCAGTGTGACTTGAGCAAAATGATTAATGACAGATTGTTTTTGCTTTCCTCCCTTCGCCCCTGCACAGTGTTTTCATGTTGCCTAATGTCAGTTCATCTGCCTTGGGAGCAGAGCCACTCATCAGCCTGTACATTCCCATTCAAGCTGGAGAGTCTGTTCAACTGCCTTTAAGCATTACCCCTGATAACTGTATCAGAGCCACAAGAACTTCTTAATCATGGTCATATTGCAGATAGAGTGACAGATGACATCTTTCACTGCCCCTCTTCATAGCCACATAAAGTCTGTTATGGAGGAGTGTCTCATCTGCTGCTGCTGAAAGTGTACAGTCAACCTTTCCGCCTAGACTGACATGAAATTATGTGTTCAAAAACATCCACTAAAATGTTTTTGGTTTGTGATGCCATTTTAGAGGAATGTTATTTTCAAGTCTAAACCAGACATGATGCACTGAGAGCTTTTTTTTTCTAGCTCAAACATTCATCGTAATATATAGTAATATAGTGAACTAACCTTGCCCAGGAAATGTCATTAGAGAAAGCATCCGAGGGAGTTTAAGTGTTTGAAAGTGGTGCCTTTCCAAGAAGGGGTTGTTATGTAATTTGACCCTATGTGGAAAAGGGAATACAGTAAATCTCATGTGCATTTCCAGGACACTGCAATTGTCCTTTCTAATCTTAATTCCAACTGCCTATCACAAACACAATATTAGCTGTCGCTCATAAGAACTGTAAGAACATAACATTGTTTAGAAATTCTAGTTACATAAAGTTCTAACTATTAAAAACAAGGAATAGAATAACCTTTTAACTGAAAGCTGTTATGTAATGCTGACAGTATTTTCAGGAGCTGACCCAAAGCAGTAATTCTCCAACCCTCCACAGCTACAAGACATTTACAAGCAAGCAGTGTCTGCAGTTCAAGCCTAATATACCAGTATGCACTAACAGCAGGCTGGAGATGTGTGCATGTTGCTAAGTACTGTTGGTCTCTCTGAAGTTTTTCTTGTCCTAACAGATGGATTTTAGTGGCTTTTTCGAATAAATCTTCCTGCTTGTTTTTTTTTTCTGCCATAAATGATTACAGCATTATAAATCAACAGATACTGTAAGCTGACTGTCTGAATAAACAAGCTGTGCAGGAGTTGAGTTTTTAAAGTAATGTGTCAAATTAAAAGGCAAAGTTAAATACACACACATCGGATATTCTTCTTTTTTCTACTGGGCTTACTTCCATGTTAGCAGTTAAACATCAGTTGCCTCTTTGGCCCCTCCACAGTTACAGATGAGCATTTTACCACAGCGATCAAGGGAACAGAAACATGGTCCTGCTGCGGTGCCCAGGGCAAGATGGCACTGATGACAGCCCCTTCAGCGGTAGCTCAGCTAGGAACCAGCCTGCCCGCCATCCCCTGGACAATCTATACTAGCAGCTGGCTCTGCCCTTAGCCTCAGAAGGGAAGGAGAAAAGAGAGAGGCTCCTCAGGCGGGACAAGCTCTGTGGAGCATGTGGTAGAAAGTGGGGCAACTTAGTCACATCTGGAAGAATCACTGCCTACTGTTTCCTCATGTTTATCCTCTCCCGTAGTGCTTACTGTCCACAAAATTACTCAGACTGAATAAATAAAACAGCAGTTATTCGATCAAAGTTTGGAGAAAATTCAGAAACATCAAGTCCATCTTTATTCCTATGTCATAATAATGCACATATAAGCGCATCACAATTCAGAAGTGTGATCCAAAGGTAAAGAGCAGAAGGCAGGTTGATTCATTCCTGGAGTGCTGTGTTGATGTCGTCCTCTGGCGGGCAGAAGGTTGTAATCTGTGACAGCAGGGAAGGTTATTTGTTTGGATTTTGTTCAGGCTGACCAGCCAGGCCTGTGGATTGTCCTTGGGTGTTGATGTGTTCTTGAACAGTGGAAGCTGTATTGACAATGCACTGTGACCAGGGCAAAAAGGAGTAAATCAGGAGGTCAGCCGCACTTATATGGGGACACTAGTCCACTCCTCTGCCTGATGGGACAAACGTGTGGTGACCCTTTTTTTTTTTTTTTGGACATGTTCAATTCAGCAGTAATTTTCTAGATTCTGTCAGGTTATATCTGTTGGACATTGCTTTTGGCCTCACGCATAAAGTGGAAGATTACATCCTGCAGACAAATAGAAAATAAATCTAAAAGTCATCAGAAGTGTGTACATTCATACTCGCAAGAGGTGTTCTGATCCTGTCTGTCTCCTATTTTTACACATATATAAACACACATGCCCACAGACACATAAAAAAACAGCCTTCCTACGGAGAGGGAATTGCTTGCTGTCACAGTCACATCCCCATGAAGGTCAGGGAAAATGGCACAGATGGCCTTTTGCACTAAATCAGCAACTTCTTCCAAAGTGCAGTCAAACAGTCACGCATGGAGTTGATTCACACACTAACCCACTTACAATTTTTTTTCCCCCAATGTCATGTACTGCCATATTCATATACCCAGAACACCTCTACAGCACACATGCAGAGACATAAAAAGTATTACTTTGGAGTTGACTGATTTGTGAAAATGAGTAGAGTTAAATAGTAGTCTTTCACTTCTATAGTTGGAACTGCACATCTCATAGCAATGGTCTGATCAGTGCCTGCATTCTACCGGCTCTTAACAAACAGAACTTAGTAATCAATAAAGCCATGTAATAATATGTGATTAACTTCACCTGAGAGGTTATGCAATCACTCCAGTTTGTCAGTCTGTCCTTCTCTTTATGTGGGAACTACTGCAGTGATTTTCTTGAAATATGGTGGAGGGGGTACAGACACCTTTAATTTTGGAGCGAGAAAAAGGGGTGGAAGCTGGACTTTTTTTGGACTTCTTTTTGTTCCTTTGTCAGTGGAGAATCCCAGGCTAATTTAGAACTCAGAGAAATAACAGATCAATACAAACGGATTAAAAAGGATGAAATCATAGGTCATACTTTGTGTTATACTAATGTGGAATTAGAGGAGGGAAATACTACTGGTCTTGGCGGAGATCTGCATTTTGTGAGTGCACTTATTATTTTTTGTGTTTTTCTCCTTTACAGGATTTAAATTATAAATGTGCAATAAACAGTCCAACAAAATTCCAGTATATAGTAACAGATTATCTAAAGCCTTTGTGCAGGATAAGCAGGTAGTGACGGATAATCTGTATATCACAAACAAGCAAGTACAATCCAAATACCCATGGGAATAGTGTCAGAAATGTCGCCTGAGCTTTGTAATGTCACTGTGTGCATCATGCCCCACTCATCTGGCAACTAATTAGAAATAAACAAACCACAAAATTGTGAGAGCTATTTTACCCCAGCTTGATTGTCCTTCCATCAACAAAGGTTAGCAGGTGTAAATTATCAACCGCTTCTAATTCTGAGGCATGTCATGGTCCTGTGAGGCCTGCAGGTGAGGAGCCAAGGTGCTCTGTCCGAGTGCTGGTGTCAGGGGAGATAGCTTCATGGCATCGCTGTGGTGAAGTGAGGTGAAGAAATGGAGTGTGACTGTGCGGATATGACAGAGAGTCTAACTGTCACCTGGGGTCCCTCAGGCCCAGCTGCTCCACAGCCGGAGTTTAGAAGAGAGAAACAGTCATTAACCCTGTCACATTGATTCAGCTCTGTTGCTTTGTTTCTCCTGACCCATACTGTGGAATAAAGCGACTGAAGGCCTGTAATGATATCCCTTTTGCTATTGTTCTAGTCTCCACACTGCCGTTTCTTCAGCGCGCCTGTTTATTGCGTCGTCAAAAGCCCAATATATGGTGTTTTGTTATTACTGTGACATATTTGATTTTCTCCTCCCTGCACGGCTGCTCAACTGCCTTTTGATTTTCTGACACCTGGGATTGTTAGGAAATACTGATAAAAACCAATGTTGTGTGATAATGAACGAATCTGCTGTCAGTCAGCGTTAGATCTTTCCATTTTTGTTGTACTATGTGTCAGTCAGGAAGTGTGCAAACACAAACACACACATACTTGCATACATTTCCCCTGCCTTTCTCTGAGTCTAGCAGTTTTCTTATATTTCTGAGATGCTCTTGATTCTCTTTACCTCTGCATCTTTGTCCACATGCTGTTTGTTCATCAGACAAACCATCTGCTGAAGTTGTGTGTTTTTCTCTGCACGCTGTCCCCTTGGCATACTGCTTCATGTGGTGGTGCTCTACCAATTATCTGATGCGCGCGGGATACCCAGCATGAGCTACTGCCCACTGCACAGGCATGAAGTCTGTGTGTTCACACCAGGCAGCCTCTCTGCATGTCGCCAGATAATGGGGAGAGCAAGAGGGAGTCCTCTCTTCAGCACTCCTCATCATTCATTTGGCAAGCTGATTATCTCCTCTCTGTAACCAGCAATAATCCAAAGTCCTGTGTATTTCATGCCCCATTTCAGAATTAGTGCATCTTTATACGTTTGAGCCAATCTACACTCGGTCCTCTGTTTTTGTGCAGTGTACCATGTAAAACAATAAGGCTGGAGCTGTGTAGCAGTTATAATCACACTCATTCCTTGTCATTTTATTGTGTAGCGTTAGCTTCAGCAATATTCTATGAGAGTGAGATGTGACTGAAGGTCTGTAACATGACAGCAAAATTTCACTCAAATTATGATTGATTTAAAGTGAATAATAATTATACAGCATTGAAAAATGTGACTGACTAGCATACCCAGATACCACAGACAAAAACAATTAATTTCTCAATAAACAATTCATATATAGTGTTTGGATCTCTCTGTCTGTGATGACAGTCACGTGGCTCAGCAGACTTTAATAGATTCCTTTGTGTCTGATGATGAAAACCGTCTCTCCCTCATCAAGAACAGCAGTACTTTTTTATGCTCTCTGTGATGCAGCCACCTCTTTTACCCCAAATTCTTATCAATTTCATCTAAATTGGTTCAGATTTTTTTCTGAAGTTGCAAGAGCATGTTGTGTCGAGCCTGTCATAAAGCATGCCCACACTACTTTTTAGATTGATCTTTTATTTAGTAATAACTGGGTGATATCCATAGCAGTGTTTTGTAGATGTTTTTATCTGGGGTGCAGTATGGCCTCGGTTAGTGAACATGTGGTAAGAGTTACAGGAGTGAACCCATACAGCCTGCTGAACACTGACTGAAACATACAAGTGTTCCTGCAGGGGATGGGGGATATTAGAAAAACCCTGAAATTGAGAAATGTGATACGGGGGGCTCTGTGGAAGAAAAACAAAGTTATTTAAGCCGCAAGCCTTTCCTCTTATTAAAACAGTATCAAGCTTTTATTGAATTTAACATGTTTATGGTAACGACAGCATAAACGGCATGTGTAAGTGTGGATTTAGCCAATGCTACATATCTCACTTCACAATGCTATCGAGATATGTTCACATTTGCATGTGTAAATGTGATGTACCTCACGTAGAAGTACTTGAATGTTTATACCTGAATGCGAGTTGATATGTTCGGGATTTTATATTTTTAATCGCTACATGAAAACCCCTCAGTTGCACTGTTTTCCTGGTATTTGGTGGCATTTTGGAACATGTTATCAGCAAGCCCTTACTTTGGCACTCCATTACATTTTCTCTCAGTATCTAATAATCTTGTCATTTTACACCGCATTTCCTCTCCTAAGCAGTCAATTAGTGATGCAGTACTTGGCTTCATTCAAAATCCTCAGAAAATTGTGTCTAAAAAGGTTAATGTAATTTCAAAAGCATAAAGTGGACAGAATAGCTTGGATGTAAGTGTGTCTTAGTCATTAGAGTTCATCTCCACACTGTCTAGACTGGGCTGTAGTCTGAAGGAAAACAGGCACTCTAACTGAAGCAGTCAAAGAAGTGTGAACTAGATAGCATTTTTCATATGCATAATTTATATTTTGTGGTGTGGCGAGTAAAAATATGGATTTAAACTGTGGGTTTGAAACACAGCATGTAGCTCTACTTCAGTTAACTTGCGCTCTGGCACTATCGCAGCTTGTCAGGATATTCTGTTGTTTCAGCAGAGCCTGAATGACTGTAGCCATTATGTTCTTCACAGTTTATGTGACATTTATCAACATCATATCTGACAATGAAAGTAGAAATGTCATCAGGGCATATAATTGAAAGGGTATGAGGTAATGCACTAGAGAACACATGTCTCATATCCTATTTGAAAGTATCTATCAGCTGTGTGATATCCTGGATACGACTTGTTACGGTTTACAGTAAAAGCTTTGGGTCCCTGTAGGATCTGTGTCTGTATTTGTTATTTGGAAAATGGCTCTCGTGCTTTGACCCATAGAAGCTGTAGCTGCAGCTTCCATGAAGGAAAGTGTTTATTCTTTTGCAGCTGTCTTATTCTAGACTTTGTTTGCAATTAAATTTGATTGTAGTCCTTCTTTTTATGAAAGGGTGCTTATGAGAATTCATACAGATTCTACTTTGACAACGTTTTTCAGCTGTTGAATGTATTTTTCAAGAGGTTAACCTTTAATTGAAAAAAAGAACTTTGGAGCAAGGTTATTTTAATAGAAATGCATACTGTACCTCTTAGCACAGAACTCACAAGTAAAGCAGAAATGAACAAAACCACATGAGCTGCCAGCTGCACATATTTACATCAGGTTTCCACAGGATCCACTTCTAAAGACTTTGCTCACGGCCATCTTCTCAAGGACCTAGACTGTGAGTCGCAGTATACAGGACAGATGCAAAGGACAACTTTAACATTTCAGTTAGAGGCTGAGAACAGAGGCAGTGTCATGGGTTCCTTTTAATCTTTTTCACCACTGGTTTATGTCTGAATGTGACATGTCACAAACCCTGGACTCAAAGCGCCATCACTGCATCCAGCGAGACTTATCACAAGCACTGATTCATCTCCATTGTATGTCTGTCTGTCCCTCCTAGAATCCCAATGGCTCAAGGGTACAACCTATTGTCATTTGCTAGCAACAGAATAAATATTTTCATCGTTGGAGCTCAAATGTATATCCAAGCACCAGAGATAAAGCTCAAACATTTGTGATAGGTTTATATAGCCTCAGACTATTACTGGTAATAATAAAACCAACATCACACATTCTAAATGCATCTTGAACCTTTGACTCATTGTACCCCTCCTCCTCCCTCACTGGAAAATAGCGATAAGGCATCTCATTTCCGTTTACCTTTCAGCATTATTCATGGTTATGGAGGTGTTTTTATAGTTTTGTTCTCGATACATCCTCAACACTTGTGTGCTAAAGGCTGTAGAACCACTTTTCTTGATCTAAAAATGTAGTGTTCCTCATAAGTCCTAGATTTTTGCTTCCCTTTTTTAAGCTACAGAGACAGATATGTATATTTTTCATCCTTATAAAAGGGATAATAAAGAAAAAAACAACAGTAATCTCATGGTAGGCAGTTAAACCTGTAAGTCATTTTACAACAGATTACATCAAATTACATCAGGTGTCTGCCATCCTCAGTTATGGTTGCCAGTTAACCTGGTAACCCAAGTCGTTGGGTTGGGCATTGGTTATATTGGAGAGGAGGACAACCCATGGATCACACAGATGTTTTCTGACTGGCTGCTGAGTTTTTGGTCTGAAAGATTATTGTCCTAATGAGCTCCCTGATGGGCTCATGTCCAGGCAAATGAAAATGACAACATCCTCATGGTACCCGTAGTTACTTACTTTCAGCTTTACCTGCCTCCGGAAGGTAAGTGGTATTGTGATAAGATAGATTTTACATAGATTTTACTGATACTTATGCTGTTATCAGTTCTGTTTATCGACTCAATTTATCATCATTCCTTTACTGATCCCTGATGTATTTTCTCTGTAGGGGAAAAATGTAGGCCCGTGCAGGTTTTCAGCATCAACACATTATTATCTCTGAGTCAGTACAGAAACAGAGTAGCAAAAAGTCATGCGTGGCTCAGGTGTGTGAAAGCTCCACTGTTTATCTGCTGTTTAATTTAGAGCACCGTTTAATTTGTAATGCTGGTGAAAAAAAATCAACACAATAAAAAAACATGTCTCTGTTCATAGTGAAGGATTTTCAGCTTTTAGTTTTTCTCCTCAGACTGTGAAAAATATCAGAAAATGGTCCTGTGTAAAGTTGTTGAAGGCACTTGGGAACTTGCTCCTCCATCATGAAAGTAAGACGGCAATAAAGACCTGTGTTAAATCCATGAGGCAGAAGCACATCCAAGAAAAATTAGTTACTCCATTAACACACATAGCGTTCACAGTGGAGTGTGATTGATGTGATCCAAGGTCTGACCTCTGGCCTCCTAAGCCTTAGGCTGTTGTGGGGACCAGGGCGGTAAGATATGATGACTTCCACTCATCAGCAGACAGCCAATCAGAGGAAACGAACCAGCATCAGCTCCTGCCTGGCTCACCTCATGCTGAAACAGCATGCTGGTGCTTTTATTAGCTTTTAACGGATTATAATTGTCTGCTAAGTACTCGTCTGTCCATCACACAGATGGAAGTTGAACCTTAATCCTCATTCTGGAAGCTTTCCTGCAGTTCTAGGTGGAGAGGTTTTCATGCACGTTTTTATGTCTTTTCATGACAGTCCTCTCTTCCTTCACAAAACCTATGGGAGTCCAGTAAATGTCTCCTGACACCTGGCTAGCTGGGCATTTTTATAACGGGTCATAACCCAGGATATTTCAATGACACTGTCCAAAGTATATCAACCATCGACTTTGAAATGTCTTACAGATGTGTGGTTTTTCCTGGAATGCTGGAAAGGAATCCACTAAGCGCCAAGGCTAAACTGCTCTGAAGTGTTAAACATGTGAGACGATATATTATTTCTAAACACACACTCACATATGGTTGTGTAGCCTTGTGCCAGTGGGACATCCATGGCTCTTTACGCCTAATCTGAGCCTCTCATATAAACCAGCTAATTAGAATTAGTTTGACTACACTTAAGCTTGTGAAAAGCATATCATGGACGTTTATCCAGCGCTTAATTGACACCATAAAAGGAATACATATTCATAAACACACACCACTGACTGCTCAAAGCTGCCTCATACAGAATGTCAAATTTAATTGGAGTTTGCTGAAAGATAGATGTGCCCGCTGATTTGAAATATAGTATATCCTACGTCAGTTTCATGCATTCATATTCATATTGTTGCCACAGATTACTAAAGTGTGCCAATTAAAGCCAACCATTGTGGAAAAAGCTGAATTTTAATAAGTAAAAAATGTAAATCTGTGTTCTCGGTACCACAATTTGTACTGGTTCAGTACCAACACATTTTCATGTTAATTACATAGTAAGGTTTCTCCTTCTCTTACTATTCAAAATGAGCACGCAGCTCCCACAGCAGGATATATGACATAGCAGGGGTTACTTTCATCCATTTCCTTTTGATTATGCAAATATTACTTTTTTGTCAACTTTTGTGTGTTTCACAGCTGTTTTTCACTTCAAAGTAAAAACTGGAAATTCTAAGGAAAACAAGGATTTTTGAGATTCTGCTAAAAAAGTAAAAAGGTGGATGTGAGACACTGTATTTGTAATTTCAAAGATCAATGAGAAACTAAATTCCTTCCTGATGTGTGGCCCCCTCTTCACAAAAGCTGTTTCATTTTGCAGTAAACCAGTTCTACAAAAACAAGAAGACCTCCACATGTCAAACTGAATCTTAATTAGAAAAATACAGTGAAAACAAAGGGATGTTATCCACCAAAACCCATTAAAGCTCAATCACATGAAAAAAGCAAGTGGTAGAAATGACAGGGCTGTCAGGCTCAGTCCCTTATCTGAGTAAGTGAAGGCAAGAGGGAGATATACCTCTCAGGTCTGCTTTCCCTCTGTGCTGCTGTGATCTTTCCTCAGCTGGTTTTTCAATATGTCTTGGTGATAAAAGTGTGACCCTCTCTCTTCCTGTGAGCACAGCATGGGCTGTGAAGGCAAAGCTGTCTGTTGACCCTGCTGACCCGCAGTCACCACAAAGCAGGAAGTAAAGTCTCTATTTGAATTTCTCACATCCTGCCATCTGCCTCTCAATTTTTAAATGCATCTAACCCCACCCAGCGATCTTACACCTACACATGATCTCCCCCCACCTCTGCAAACCCCCTTCAGACAGCTAGCCAGCGAATGGTCAAAACAAGTGGAGGACATGGCTCTTGCACAGCACATGAATTAAAGATTTAGTTCAGCACATAGGACAGCATGCCTCTCCTGCTTTTGCACTATTGTCAACATGTACCTCGGTATGTTTAGGTCGAACTGACTGTAGGACACCATTGCTCTGTATGTCAGAACAGAGCCTCAGCTACATCCCTGTGGAGAGGGACATATCATAGCATCGCAACACACGTCTGAGCTTCTGAGCTGAGCACTATACATATATATATATATATATATATATATATGTATGAAAGAGCTCTGCTGCCATCATTTTATGCCTGTTGGAGTTCCAGTGTTTATTTAACCTACTTAAGTTTCTAGAAACCTCTATTTTTAATCATTAAAATGGAATTGCATTGTATCCCTGTCTTGGAAGAATTAACAGAGAGACTGGAGTGGGAGATGATCAGATGAGATAGGGCAGGCAAAACAAAACCATTCCAGAAGAGTAAGGATATCAGTCTGGAGATGCTTTTGTGGAAATAATTCCATTTTCCCACTGCACCAAGATAAAGCGAGAGAGGGTTTAGAGTACAAATGTGTCCTAGCCCTCTCATTAGCCTTCCATGGTTCCAGTAAGTATCTTAATTAGATTACTGGTGGAATTACGGAGAACTTGTGGCTCTGTTTGCCTTGGGGTTCCTTACTCTTGGTTACAGAGCGTTCCCAGCTAATTGTTTTGTTTTGTAGCTGATTCACAGCTGTTTGACATGATATAGCCTTGTTTGTGAAGAACAAACAGCATCTTCTATTTTAACTGTCTTGCATTTTGAAGGACGTTATGTAGAGTGTGCTGCTAAATTGGCAGGTAATGTATTTGTTCAAAAACACACAAGGAAATCACAGTGATGCCACTTGGGGTGTTTACTACACACGTGCAAAGGATAAATACAGTCTGTACTGTGAACAATTTGTTTGCCTCTGCTTTTCAGGGGCTCTCATCCTCTGGCAGTTTGACAGCTTCAGTGTGAAGCAAAAAAAAAGCTGATCCTGAGGGTCTAAAGTGTGGCCTTTCATTTTTAACCCTTTGTCCTCAGGGCTTCTTTCTGACTCGTTGTCAGAATTGTTCCATGTGGGTCTTAAGATGTACACTTCGGGAGAAAGCAGGTGTTTTACTGTTTTTTTGCTATTTCATTAATTATTTATTTAGCCAGAAAGGTCTGATTGAGATCTTTTCTGACAGAGAGTTCTCAAGATGGGCAGGGAAATCTCTTTCTAAGGCATTTATTTTATTTTATAAGGGGAAATGTACATTGTGTAATATGAGCACCTCATGTAAATGCACCAGATATAGCTATGGGCTCAATTTATACTATAATATACATACCAAAGCGTAATAGACAAACACAGAATATTAAGGGATTAAGGACTTGTTAAAATCAACATCACCGTTCTATAAAGCTGACGTTAGAATATTTTCAGCCTATTCCATTAATAAGGTGTTATGTAGTATGGATTCGTCTATTATTTCAAGTATAGGGTTTTGTGCAAAAGTTGATTTCAACATTAATTAATCTGCTGATTATTTTGAGGAGTTCAGAGCGGTGTCACAGTCTAATTGCACTGATTAAACACTCTTGGCCTTTACGGGCTCAGTTCAGTCTTTCAGATGACCCACTGCAGACATATCACAGACTGATTAAACTTTCAGTGGTTCCTGAATACCATTTTCACCTCTCAATGCTGCCAAGTGATAGGCTTCTTTTTCAGAGATCCCTCAAGCCAATCATGCCTAAAAAGCTTTTCAAAGTGCTGAGTGGAGGAGCACTTGAGTTTGAGGAAGGGTTATGTTCTTTGTGCAGCATGGTAGAACAGAGTGCTGTGGAGAGCCGTGATAAATATGGTTCCTTTAATACAATAGTTTTGTAGGTCACTATGTGTAGAAGAGAGGTGCACTCACTCAGCCGGCTGCTCCGGCATAGCCCGCGCCAACCCACAGACACGGGAACATGCAACCGTTTAAAGAGGGATTTGAAAAGGTCAAAGCACAGGCATGCAGAATGGTAATATAGGAGTACGCTTCCAGAGGTCTCAGGGTCAAGTGGGCTTTATCCTCTACGTTTCCTCATCCTGAAGGCATGGTTTATGGAGTATGTTAAAACTCAAGGATTTTTTGCCGTGGTTGCATGGCCATATGCATGCATGAAGAAGAAGATGAGGAAGAAGAAGACGAAAGACCATGTTTTGTTGTTTCACAGGCGCTGTGGCTGAAAGGCTTGGTCGACTTCACGTTATGGTTGGGCGATTAGGACGGTATATACATTGTGACAGTAGAAATGTGAGTAGCCGTTGAGATATTGACGCTGTTCCTACTACAGGATCTCACGTGATTTCGTAATCTCGCCAATCCAGCTGCTTAGCAAGGTAAAATAATTTGGACTGAAGGACTGTGAGTTGAACCTGAAGTTTTGTGATTCCAAGACATTTTTATGCTGTGTTTTGTTTAGAGTATTACTGTTCTCAATTTGAACCTTTGTCTTTAAGTGAGAGCTGTGAGTGGTCTTTATGTTAAGTTTTATCCCATTAGATGCATTGTTTTTGTTTGTATTAAATTTCCATGAAAATAATTAAATGTGTCAGTACAGCAGTACAGAAGTCTAGTCGTTTTATATCATTTCATACTTTTTTGCAGACACTGCCTTATTATCAAATATACTGGATATAAAATATGTGATATTGTGGTCATAAATATGCTGTGATAATAGATTTTGGTACTTTTGCCCACCACTACCACAGACTTATAAAATGTTTCCCTTTGGTTGATCATTTGTCATGTTTTGAAGAAAGAAGTCGGTCACCTTTTTCAGCCCCTCTGAGTCTGCAGGTCTGAGAGAAATGGAAAATCTCCACCTGGTCCTGGTTAGAGGTGTGGTTAAGAGTAGCTGACATGCAGCTGATCTTTCCAACATGCCAAACTGATGTTTTTCTTTATTCCCTCAACATCCCCATTCATGCTCCTGCTCCTTTTTCAGATCTCCTGCTATTTGAAGGAGCCTTTTGCAACATGAATTCAGATCTCACTGACTTATTTCACTGCAGTTTATGCTCTGGTTATTACCGATGGCTTTGGTGGTAGTAGGTTAGCACCTGCATCTTGATGAGGCAGGAAAGATTTCCTGAAGATGGAGTTGGCTAGGTCTCCGCAACATGACTGAGTGGGTGCTCTCCCTCTTTACTCCACAGTCCCGTGTGATATCACGGCATGCTTAGTGACTCTTCTTCCACGGATATAATTAGTCCCTCGGCACATCTTAACGGTCTGTATTTATCAGAAACATTAATTAGTACCTAGCCTGGATATATTACTTTGAAAATAGTGAATGTCCTTGTTTATTAAAGTATTAACAACAGGGGGGAAATACTCTCTCTTATTCCCTATATTAGTCACTTAGTGAGTCTGCTCATTCATCATACCCTCTGTGCAGTGCTTTCTTCTCCTACTTATCCTTGTTTGTCTTTTCCTAAGTGCACATATAAAGTGATGTCGTATTAGCATTATTAATTACAGCAGCTCTTGTCGCCGGTGTGCATCAGTGTCGTATTAACAAAGTGTCACTTGTCTCTTGTGGATAGTCACTAAGTTACGGGCTGGGAGATAACTGACTTGCTTGGTTTCAGTTAGGTTTAAGGAAGCGTTCCACCGACAGTGTAGAAAACCGTGTAAGAAATGGGGAGGTCATTGATTTTCTACGCAACAGCCAGGCTGAAACAGATAACTTTATTGATTTGAGAGTCCTTGGGACACTTGGTAGAAAGCTGTAGGAGGTCCAGAGTCTGGAAAACAGTGGGTGAAGCTGCAGCATATGACAGCTCATCACACATGACAGACTACCTCAGCACCTTGGGCTAATGTGGCTGCAGTGTCACCATAGAAGTATTGCTCTGGAACTGTGGGTTGGTGAAGAGGTTTTGTTTTCATTCTGATGTTGTTTTTCATTTCTTTTTAAATGATACCAATGTACCAAGGACACATGTGACTATAATACGATTCAGCCACTGGCTTCACTAATGCTTAAAGATGCAGTATTCTCTCAAAAATAAGACAAGCGGCTCATAAACATGATTGTTTATGGGGAAATAGTAATGGCATTCCATGACATTTGTTACATTTCAAGGATTTTCTGAGTTTATTGGAAAATGGTGAATGTAAAAAAGTTTTATTTGTTTACAATAAAAGTCTACAGATCAGTCTAAAGAACTGAAAAACTTCTGAAACTCCTGAAATGACGGACATTATGTTGAGTCACTGTTTGCTAATACTGTTGGGCTGCTTTCTCTCACCACATAACTACAACAGCTCATATCTCATTTTAGCCCAGAGATTAAGTCAACATGTCATTGGATAGTTTTGTATTTTTCAGATGTTTTTATTTGATCTGCTAACAAGTGAAACAGTTTGGTTTCTATTCCAGAGTGGAACTCAAGAGCTTTCTTTCACAAAGCATGCTAATTAGATCCACTTTAGCTTTTTCATTGTTACTCAAGAGATCTTCTGAATGATTTTTGTTGTTGTTGCGGTGGATTGAATTGAAAAGCACAGCGCTGCCTGGTTTAGAAGACGTCCAAATACAGAAGGGTGATGAATACAAACCAAACCACCATAAAGTGTTTTAGTTAGGTGTTGATCCACCAGCTTTAATGCGGCAGGGCATTGATTTGACAAGTTTTTGAACTCTCAGGAGGAATAAACACTATTCTTCTAAAAGATATTCCCTCATTTTGTGTTTTGATGATGGAAGTGGAGAGAGCTATCTCAGGCATCGCTCCAAAATCTCCAACAGATGTTCATTTTGTTTGAGAACTGTCAACTGTGAGAGCTATGATTCATATCATTTTCATACTAATCAAGCTCCTCAGTGTCCTGTGGAAGGCAGCAGTCGACATTACAAATTTATATACATACTATATTCTGCATTTCCAACTGAGCAGCTGTCAGAAGTATGCTGTCTTCTTGACCTTTCAGCAGATATTGAAATAAAGTGCAGAGTAGGCCAAATCAAAGAGAATTATATTCATTATTATATTCACAGAAGGGAGCACTTCCATCAAATATTTCCTTTAATTTGGCACCTATCTGATCAGTCAGACTGGATTCTGGTATCTGTAGTGTGAAAGACCTGAAAAGTCCATGTATGTGTTTTAAATAGCCTGTGGGAATGCAGCTCTAGCCCAAGGCAGTACAGCAAAAAAGGATAAAGATCCTGACGCTAATACAGATATATTACAGTCCTTCTCAGAGAAGTCATGAAAATCAAGGAGACTGTGAAGAACTACCCCCACCCGCTGCACACACACACACACACACACACACTTTAATGATGTGACTGAGCTCGACTGAAGATGACGACAAACTCTTGGCTTCATTTGGCTCCTTTACAGATTTAGTTATAGATCCTCCCTAAGAAGCTTTCTGTACATTGAACCCTGTGTTAACCTCATCCAAATTTTAGGTTATAAGGTTTAAGGATGTATTTTTCCCCATAGTCCCATCAAAAGAAAAAAGTACTTCTTTAAGTTGAATGGATTTTCTTTTTTAAGCAGTTACACCAGAGTGCCGATTTCCTTTGCTGCATTTAACAAAACATATGCAAAACTGTTCTCTCAGCTACACTTGTATAATTGCAAGTCTTCCTCCCACTCCAAAGCCTAATCCTGATTTAGATCATCTTTCTCATCTGACATTGTACCTCATCAACAGCAAAAGAGGGTAATCAGATTGTATTTAGATAAAACAAAGACACAACAAAGTAGATTGTAAATTAGGTGAGGCTGTGACACACCGAAGTATCAATGACAACTCAGTAATCGCTACTTAAATGCACCTGAATGAATGAATGAGGCTTTTATGTGTAAATAAGTCACATCATGTTGTTACCTGAAGATAATAATGACACTCGCTGATATGGAGCAGACAAAAAGACATAAGGAATAAATATTATGATAAGAAATAAGCCTTAAGCGGTCTTGTTATGGGAAAGAGATGCAGTATCCGATATCAGTGTGTATGCTGGAATAGCGTTTTGTATTTCAGATATACTTTAAATGAATTCCAGATATCCAGATGTTAAACCCAGATGAAAAACTAACCGTGACTTGATATACACTAACCTGTGCTTTGAAGGACTGGATCTCATATCACACAGCTGTTGGTCTTCAAAAAAAAGTCAACAGTCATTTGCAAACATATCCTTTAGTTGTGTAAACTGTACATGTATTCATGTATTGAGGCATTTACATGAAGAATATCTAATAAACCTCCCATCTCCAAGCAACACCTCCAGGCACATCCTATTACCCTGCTGCCAGGTACTGCAACACACAGGAACTAAAACCAGATAATTTGACCTTCACTTTAGCTTTTAAAGACTCCAGATTGTGCACTTTCTGTGAGAACTATTTATTTTACTTGCATTTTTTTTTATATTGCTCGGCTGAATTGAGTCTTAACCCATAAAGACCCAAATATCCACCATCGACCTAAACCATCTACTGATCTAAACTGTTTAATACCGGTTTGATCCACTAATCCTATCAATACATGTAAATAATTGGTGTAAAATACAGTTTATCCATATTTTCATGTTCATCAGATATGACCCATTTGGACGTTCAGAGGCTCCGTAATGAACGTGGAAACACCATCATCTTCTGTAAATTAATTCACCAGTAAAACCCATGGAGTTGGATCAATGACAGTAAATGGAGACACTTGGTTTATGTTCAGTTACTGATATATTTTACTGAAAAAGTCACTTTTTCTTCAGTTTCCTCTGTTTTTGATAAAATAATTCTCAATTTTAATCTGAGCTTTGATGAACATCTGCATGATCAGTGAATTAAAAATGGGAAAATACAAAATACAGAGGATACTTTAATAATAAATGGTGATAAATCACTTAAGAAAAAACAAATATAGAGAAAAACTATTTTGGAAGTCTACAAAAGTAGCACTAAGTCTTTATAGGTTAAACAGGTTGCAGTGTGTATACTGGTGGAAACATGTGTCTACTATTTTTTTTTGTCTGTATAAATGGTGAACATGTCTCTTTAATGTTTCTCTACCTTCACGGTAATCCTAATCCTCAAGCCCTTCAAAATCATTTCCCTTCTGCCAGTCTGTCACCATGAATAATTGCCCTGACACTCCTACGATTCATAGGAAGGAGAGGCTGTAAATTTGCTTGATTCTTCTGACAAAGTCCAGATCAGATCTTTATTCCACTTTGTAAGTTATGTCAAACAGCACCTCTGCTTCAGGCCTGCCTTTCTGTTTGATGTCGCCCACACAGCCATATGGTATGACTCTTAGGATCAGTTTTTTCTGTTTTCTATTTCCTGCTATTACACTCATCTTGTGTTGCACTCAGCAGCATGTAAATCTGTCTTAACCTCACAGTGGCTATCATAGCACCATAATGTGAAAAGCATCACATTTTTGTTTGAGCACATGAGTATTAATAGTTTAGTTGTACTTTTTTTTTCCCCCAGTGTTTAAATATTCTATATGATAACAACACTCCTAAAACTTAAACTCTTTGGTCAGACACAGTGGGGTTATTAATGTAATGAGGGAATATGCCTGCATACGGGTGACAAATGCCAGAAAGAAAGAACAATCTCCATCTCTGAATCTGCACTGAAATACTGAAAAATACATAACTAATTGTGTCGCCGTTTGGATTTGAAAGAAAAACAGACTTTAATGAACCTTCTCTTTGAGGATTTGTTTCAAGCACTAATACAGACAGTGGGTGAGCATAAAAAGAAAAAAATTAAATAATATATTTGTCTGAATATTGCCTTGGCATCTTGTGTAGACTCTTAAAAGTAACAAAGGGGTAATAGCTTTAGCTAGAAGAAGGTGTTTGTGAAGCAGAGTACTTTCTAATGAGTGTTCCTTCTGACCTTATGGCATTAAGCTCTACAGGAAAAAAAACATCATGTATGGGTAAAACCTCAGAGAACTGACAAAGTTATTAACATTTTCTGGTAGCGAGGGACAGCGCAGCCCACACACGCTCTCACTCATTTTGTCGAGTAATGACTGGGTTACACGGCTTGAGAGCATGGTTAATAAGAACACACAGGACAAAGACACGTTTGACTTTTGGCCGCTATAGCATGTCTGTATTCCTGAAAAACCCTGGACATATTTATCAGAAGACTTACAGGTCACTGGTGCTCTCTCCGTGGCTCTGTAGTCACATCCAGATTTGTGTGGAGTTCAGGATATTTAGCCATGAGGAGCTCTGATTGGATTCCCATTTGTCTGGCAGCTTTGTGTAATACTCAAACTGGAAAGGACCTGGCTGGACCACAGCACATATTTCCTCCCAGGAAACCCCCTCAAAACCAGTCAGGTCCAGACAGGGCAAACATGCAGCTGAATGGAGAAGCGGAATCTGCCAAACGAGCTCAGAGACACACAGACTACTCTAAATCCTGCATACACTGTAGGGAACCAACCAAATTGATTTATCTAAGAAACATGAGATATTCGTATTGTTTTATTTTCTTAGTGCACATCAATGGATTTCATTCGTCTGAAACAATGTTTTGCCTACAGTTTACCACAAGGGTTTGCCTTTATTGTATGACAAATGGTTTCTATCTGACAAGAAACAAACACTGTATAATGACTTCATCAGCCTGAGCTGGGACAAAACAGGTTCAGCTTAGAGGATGTCTATACCTGGCTGCACACACTAGCCTCTCTAATAGATACATAGCCCAGCTGTTATTGGCCTGCTCCCAGTCACTGAGCAGTTATTGACTAAATAGAAACAGGAAAAATGAAAATGTTAGCGGATTTGACAACCAAGCAGGGTAACCCCTGCATGATCCTGGAAAGCAGATGAGCAGACACAGAGCCTGACACATCCATACAATACTCCAATCCTTCAACTTGACATGCAATACAACCTATCGGTGGTCAATATGGGGATTGGGAGTAAAGCTAAGGTGTCAGAGGTCACTCATGACTCTGACAAAGCTCAACAGGAGGGGTGAACTCAACGCAAGCAGAAATCCATTTAATTCAATGGTTCGCTTTGCTTCTGGTTTGTTTTGTAGATATAGAATAAAACAAGCTTTAAAGAAATTCAGTTTCTGAGGAGTTTTCTTCTCGATGTAGACAGATTTCATGCTTCTGTGATTAATTAGAGCCTTCAGTAACTCTGTAATTGAGTATATGGCACCTGATACAGTAGAGAGAAGAGAGCTATTTCAGTGATAAATATAGACAACACCACTGATCTAAACATGGTACTTCCTGACACAACCTTTTTTTCTCAGACATAATTATTTCAGTTCATATTCCTCTCAGATTTTTTTTTTCTTACCACAGTAAAAGAACCGATGAGTTCTGTCTTAATGGAGAGGTAAGAGTTGGCCTTTGTAGTAGCTACTTTCTTAGATGAACTGGCATTTAAGATCATGACCTCAAATTTAACCACAGCCGTTACCCTCAACAGGGCTCTTTACCCTACACTTAACTATTAATTTCGAGCTACATGAGAGGCAAATAAATCTCTCAACTTGATTGTGCACATAATTGCTTGGTGATTTCATTCTGACTGATGTACTATTACTTCTGCCAAGTATGTTATGTGATCACTTCTGTCTTGAAGAATCATAATTTGTGACATGTTTGTAGTTTGAAAATATTGCGGTATGAGAAGTAGAGTAGATTTCTGGTATTGTCAGAGGTCTGCGCTCTCTGAGTGCCCTCCTTGTTTCAGTTCTTTTTTTTTATAAATCAGTAACACATGAACTGGAATAAATTCACAGTTAGAGAAAGTGTGGAACCTCTGAGCGGAGCTGCTACTTTGTTCTACAGTCACTAACAGAGCTGTTAAAAGATTTGCTAAATAAGCTTAGTATTTAAAATGTTTTCATGCTGGTCACAGATTAAAGAATGGCATGGATGACTTACAATTCTTTCATTTATGCACCACAGAAAGATTTGGACCACACGGGTTTATACATGTATAGAAAGCCCCTTCCACACTCCTCTTCTGTCTAATCAGTGGAGGCTGTTATAGGCCAGTGACTGTCCAGAGGTCAGATCATTACTAATGCGACCATGTATCATAGATACAGCCCTCATATTAGTCCTTCTCTCATCATTCCCCTCTGACCTGGTCCACAGCTGCACTACCTCTCATCTTTATGATGTGAAAATGGCCCAATCCTTCTCCTTCACACTCACACTGCTCCCCATAGACTTGGCACAAGCATTCCATCATTATAATTATTTGACAATCCATATTAATTGACAAATTTGTCAGAGGAGTCTATTGCGTCATTGGCTACCTGTCTAAAAGATGCTGCGTGATTCTGAATCTGAAATCCCTGATGACACTGGTGGTCCTTACATTTCCCATGAGGTCCTATAAAGTCTCCAGGACACTTAAAACTGGTGTTGCTAGTGGAAATGGCTTTTCATTACTGTCACCAGGAATGCACCATTTAACATTCAGTTGCACTCAAGTTGTCAGTTCTGTTGTTCTGTTCTGTGGGTGGTTATTGACATTTTCGTTCACTCTGTTGGGGCAGACCTCATCATAGTTAAACAGCTACATTAGAATATCTTCAGCCATTGTGTCTCGTGTTATTACCGGCAGAGTGTCCAGAAGAATTTGAAATTCATAAATGCTGCCCTCTGCTTTCAGAAAAACTAAATATGAAAATAATAGAAACTAAAATGTGAGAAATGGTTTGTGCATTTTTGCTGCCTGTCTTTTCTTTAAATCAGATAGTAAAGTGTATCTGCTGCTGGCAGCGGGAGCTGGCAGGATCTGCTCAAAGCCTGTGAAAGTCAAATGCTGTCTCTTTCAGTTTGAGAGAACAATTTTTGAAAATATGAGCTAAAATGCTAGATGCCTCAAGCATGCTGTACTCTAATTCTTGTCTACAGTGCCATGCAGCAATGAAGTCAGAATAATACAGAGGGAACTATTTGTTCAGCTTTAATGTGTAAAAAATGTGGAGGCACACATTATTTGTTGAATTAACATACAAATTGCTGATATATTATCTTATGGATTTTTTCCAAATCTAACAAGACAGCATTTTCCTGTTGAAATGTTAAATACTCACACTGCTTATGGCCTTGGAAGCAATATGATGATATTTTAAACAGATGAAATAACTAAGCAGTTATTATCATTACTATTTAGTCACACTGTGCTGAGCACTCATGCATAATTGTGTACATAAGCATTTATCAAAGTCTATAGTGTGTTTAGCAATATTATGCAGACTCCATCGACTGTCCTATTGCCCTTATCATGATATAGTGGGTATCTAATGTTGACTGTCTTTGGATGTAAGATTTCAGCTCAGCACTTTCTTTCAGGTTTAGTCATAACTGTGCCTTCTCAAAGCTCGGTGTCAGGCTTATCGTTTGATGTATGGATGGAGGCGTTTTGTTCAAAGGGATAACCTTTTCTGGGCACTTCTTTGAAATGATAATTCACCAGCTTGCTGCAGGTGGAGCTGCAGCCCTCTTGGCAGACAGGGTCAATCAAAGTCAAATGGAAGAGCAGCTCACAGCTTCACCTGTATAGCTGCTGCCCATGCTTGGCTGCTGCTGTCAGCCCTGCCACCAACATAATCTCTACCTCTGATAAAGAGAGTGGACACAGGGGTTGTCACATTGACGAGCACATTTTAAGCAGCAGTGTGTGGACTGAGGAGCTGTGCTGTCAGGGTTATGAATGATCTAGAAATGTTTATGTACATTTGAGTGTTGACACAGCTCTGGCTATAGTTTCCTGTCAAGCACAAGCTCAGTTTTAGCTTGCTTTTCTACACTGTGCAGGCTCTGTGTAGCAGTGGTGAGGGGGACGCAGGTGTGTGTAATTACATCTGTAATAAGGCCTGGATATGGTCCACCTGCCTCAAAGTGAACCCTCTATCCAATTCAATGCTGCAGACAACAAAGAAGACGAATGCTTGCTGATTATGGCTTTGATGCAGCTAGAAGGCTGTGTTTTATGGGGAGATATTTCTGGCTCAGGAATAATTTGCTGGAATTATTCAATCTATCTCAAACAATGACATGTACTATCAGTGTTTGATCACACACACAACACTCATATATGCTGTATGTCATGTCAGGGATGAATAAACCATAAACAAAACATAACACAATTTATAGTTACACTGTGTACTTGAATGTATGATATATACACTTCATTATGTGTAGTCATTGACTGATTGTTGGCCTGCCCAGATTCCTCTCCACCCAGTGCATGCTGGTGCCTGCTCACTGTGACCTTGAACAAAAGCAAATAAAGGGAATGAACGAATTATTTCAGGCAGTGTTAATATTGCATATCAGTCTCCTGTCGCAGTTGTCCATCTGGATACAACCATTCAGGATTCTGCATCAGCCGATGCCTCAGTAACGAGGCAGCACAAGACACATAGACACAGATCTCCCTTGGGTTCGGGCTCCAGCTGGAGCAGACATGCTAGGGCAACCTGTCCCTATTATTGTTTGTGACAGAATCAAGAAGGAAATGCAAGTAGCGAAAGTGTGTGCGTTATGCCTGCACGTCAGATTCTGCTGGCAGTGCCCCCAATGTAATTATGGGCATGGAGTTCTGCCCAGCTATGACAGCTCATCTGTTAGCCAGCCAGTAGGTGCTCTGGTGAGTCCTGCACCAGGATGATGAGCCACGGATACACACAAAATTAAAAATCACAGACAAGATTTCATGAAAAAAGACTGTAGAGTAAGGTAAGCACATAAATACCGTGGACATGCACCTGCTGCAGACAAACTGAGCCAGACACACCCAGATCTTGTTTTCTTCATGTGCCATGCAAATGAGTTACAAGGGCGTAGGTTGAACCCTTGACATTTTCATTTTAATTAGTCTCATCCTATCAATATTCAGAATTCATTAACACGGAGTCATTGGTTTGAATTGATTAGGGTAGATGAACACAGTACCCTGCAGAGGATTTAAATGAAATAATTGAATGAGATCTTTAACCTGGATCATTAAATATTTGCTATACTATACATTAGAGTTGACAAATACCTTCTACACCTATAAATTAATGACTTGCAGTTTAATTCTGTTCTTACTGCAATGTTTTCAACTCAAAAAAACCTCAGTTTTCTCTCAGGATTTCATATTTTCACATACAGGGGTAATGATGAAAAATAATTTTAAAAAATACTAACGATAAGGATTCTTTGCCTTAATTTTTCTGTGCATTACATTCAAAAGTAATGCACAGTTTATGATAATACTGTATATTCTGTACTTTTTGATGCAGAAATATATATATATATTATATATATACACACCACACACATATATAATTTTTTCCGAGAAAAGCCTTTCGCACTGTTGAAATCTCAGCTTTTCCCCAGTGGGTCTAGGTTTTCAGCAGACGTCGACAGCAGCAGGTTCAGACAGCTACAAAGTCTCAGATGTTACTGTGCAGAACACGTTTCTGTCACGATGACCATCCTGTCCATATGCAACCAGGGGACCCAACCATATTGTGCTCACCCTTTGGCAAAGGCCCTCCAATCAGGGATGAGTAATGACTAGACAGGCTAGCATGCAGTGATCCCAGCTTTCTAATTAGTCTTCCATTAACTTTTTCAACCTTGATGACTACAGGGTGCACGTTCAACACATACAGTACACACACACACACTCATACACACGCGCATAACAGCTC
The DNA here is from genome assembly GCF_902148855.1 of Sphaeramia orbicularis. Classification (NCBI taxonomy): domain Eukaryota; kingdom Metazoa; phylum Chordata; class Actinopteri; order Kurtiformes; family Apogonidae; genus Sphaeramia; species Sphaeramia orbicularis. The sequence goes on along the minus strand of NC_043971.1, from coordinate 24,371,984 downwards.
AGACCAGAATACAGTTTTTTCTCCAACATAGAAAATCCAAAACACAATATTAATGAACGTTTCCCAGTCTCATTTAAATCCTACTATAGACAACTACTACTACTACTACTACTATTACTACTACTGCTATTTAGTATCATGTCTACCCAAAAGGTAGCAATCTAAAATATATTAAAAACACATTTACATATACTAATATTATTCTAATATTAGTTACATTATTACAGTATTCCAAATATTTTTTTAATCTCACTTTTTTTCATTTTCAGCTCTGTTGTACAAAAACTAACCAACCAACAGTTACAGGACTGAGTTAGAGATCTCTCCCCCAACACATACATCAGGTTTTTGGGTCATATGAAAGTATCATAATATAAATTTCTCAAAAGGAATGCTTAAGAAATGAATGGAGGCTGTGATTACATTAGTGCTTATATGGTCATTAATGGGCCGGGAACTAATTCACTGCAAAAGTCTGTTTTATTCAGGTCGTTGCAACTCTGGAATAATTTGTCAAAAAGGCTGAGGGACTCAATTTACATGTATTTAAAAGAACACTAAAATCTATGGTTTACCATATGTGAAAGTTCTACTTACTGGATGTGTTAACTGTTATTTATTGCTACTGCATTGTCATTGCATTTATTGCGAATGATGTATCAATTTTGATGTCTTTTAACTGGGACCCCAGGAAGACAAGCAACCACTACGGTGGAAGCTAATGGGGATCCCCAGTAAACAATAAACAGTTACATGGTGGAACAAGTCTGCCATAAATGGAAATCTATTATATTAAAAGCCAACCAAAAACTGTTTAATAAAAATCTGTCACTATAGTGTGGAGCCTGTGCACATATTACTTCAAGTAGGTAAGCTGCATGGTGGGGGTCGCAGGTGGAACTAGTCCACACGAGCAGTGAGCCGCATAACAATGCAAATAACTGAGAAGCTAAAAACTTTTTTGATGTTCCAGTGAACAACTTCTCACTGAAAACAATGGGTGTCGTAAACCATTCTAATAATACATCCATGACTTTGACACAGAGAAACAAAGTGGCTTCAGTTCTCCATATTTTGACATGACAAACACTACATTAGACACTTTCTTGTTTATCCACGTCCCAGACCCGGATAAGCAGAAGAATGGATAGTGTGGTGGGAAGATGGATAGATGGCTGAATTTACATTAGTTGTTATGACTGTAACATATTGACTTCCCAGAGGGACTGGTGAGGGCAGTATTGATAGGAATATACATGGCTGCATATAAACAGGTATGTTAGGAAAATATTGTTTTTCTTTACCTATTTGAACAGATTAGTAGAAATTGTGTTGGGTTTTTTTGTAGATAGAGCAAAAAGTCATTGATAGTATTCTTATGTCTTCCTGTCATTCAGTGTTGTATGAAGCGTATATGCATCAGTCAGGTGTTCAAAGTGGTGCTTTTCTTCTGTAAACAAACAATATGTATGCAGCAGATAAGCCATCTCTAGTGAAGAAGATGCTATAAGTACACACTAGTAGATTCTACTTTCACAAAGAAAAGCCACAGATCACCTTCTCTGTTGTACTTCATTTATTTTATCCTATGACCATCATTGTTTGTTTGGATACAGACAGAATGTCAGCTCTCTACACTGATTCTTCTTTTTTCATTCAGCATGCTGGTCTGGATGATGTCTGTCAAAGATCATATGATGTGTTCTCATCTGTAGAATGAAAGAAGTTGCACAAGCTCTCTGCAGAATATGAACATGCTCTAACAGAAACATGACAAAGTGATTGACAGAGAGAAAGAACAAGGAAAAGCTCATATGAATATGAGTGCTAAGATTTTCCATTTGGTTTTGTTTGAGTTCTAGTAGACATGCCCCTCAGAGTAATATGTCTCCTTTCCTTTATCGCATCTAACATATGAGAAATGTAATCAACACCGGTGGTGTTTGTGCTTGTGCATTTGTGTATCTTGGCCATTCTCTATGTTCGATGCAGGGCATAATTTATGATTCATCCTGTTTCACAGCGGACAGTCAGTTTTAGAACGGAGAGCCATAAAAGAGTAATGGAGATTCCTGGGGAGCTGCTGTACTGTGGCCCTCTAGAGCACAGTGGTGTGCACTATCTTGGCGTTATTATCACTTTTCACGCAATCTGTTTGTCAGCGAGCCCATGTCTTCAAGGAGACTTAAAGCTTTCTTTTATTTTCTGTCGGGGTTGAGGGGTTTGAGAGAGTGAGCCTACATTTTATGAACAAAGCCCCCCCAAGATATCTAGCTAATAAAATGTTACCATCCTAGTTTCAGCTCCTAGCATTTACTCCAAGCGCAGATCATAAACTATTAATAGATATATGTCTGTATGAAAACCAGAAGGGTGCCTCTTTGAATGGGTAATCCTTGGTTTGGGTAGGGTCAGGGATGGGTCTAAAGCTAGTGAGCTCCCTTTATTCGACCATAACATCACTATCCTACATGGAGGAGAATGGGGAGGGGGGGGTGGACAGCTACCATTATGGCTGTTGTGTAAAATTGCCATTATTCAGTCAAGCGATTATCTGCTGCCGTGGTGAGTAATGCATCTCTGTGACTGTGGCTGATGCTCGCACATCTGACGCTTCATGGAGAAAGGTGAAAGTGAAGGAGCTGACCTCTTTCTGTGCAATCTCTCTGTAAACCGATTAGTGTGTGACTCCTTTTAGAGACTTTATCACAGGTAGTGGATGGCTTCTTATGCAGTGCTTCTGTTTACAGCGTATCACAACACAAAAATAATAAAAATTCATTTCATTTTGATTTGCTGTATTTATTTAATTCTTATTTAAACCGACAAAATGTTAATACATCATTTACTTGTACAATTATTCGGCACATATCCAGAGGACTATATTATTATCCTCTTGTGCATCAGGCAAAATCACTGCAGTATTAGAAAGGCATTTAATTCCCACAGGACAAAAAAGAAAATGGTTATGGTTAACTATGCTGATAAATAGATTTAGGTTCTGTTTTACTCTACAGTATATTATGTGCAACTTTTAAACTCTTGTTACGTTCCAGAGCTGCTGGTGAATTTTTTTCTTCCTTACTGTTTGTTATTTTAAAACACACTCACAAGAAGCATGTTTTTATTTTGTACATACAATATAATGTTGTAGTTTCATCGTTTCATCCCTGTCTTTGCAGTAACTGAGGTGTTGTACTCTGCTCGAGCCATTGTACCAGTTCAGTCATGCTTATTCTGATGTAATGTTGAGTAATACGCTAAAAGCAAAGAGGTTGGTGGTGGTCCTTATTGTTAGGGTGACTAATTAGATTTCTCAATGACTTTGATTATTTCCTGCTGATGTACACTGCTGTCATCAGATGTTTATTTGTCCTGTTTTTTTCTTTTCTTTTTTTCTCTTGTGTTATTCACCAAAGAGACCTCTCAGAAACAGGATATACACTAATAGTGTTTTCATCTCTCTCTCTTCCTGTGCAGATCACACGGTCATATTCTGCGTCTTCCTTGAGACAGATTTTGCCATCTACAAAAAGAAAATGTCTGTCATTTTCAAGGTATGTGTGTTTTTCTTCCAGTTCACTCAGCTGCATATCATTAATATCATATGGTTACATTTCCTTTGTCAGCTGTAGTTGTCAAAAATTGAAACCCAATGAACTGTTGACTGATTAACATCCTATGCAATCCAAAAAGTTGTATTTGTAGCATGTTGCCTACTTATGTGACCATCTGAGTTGGTCTATACAGCTTTATTTCATTGTGTAACATTTGCAATAGGAGATACATTGCCATTGAAGCAGGAGAACGAGAACCTGTCAGACTTTGCTGATGGCCGTTTGGGAGATTGATGTGAGAATTTATGCAGACAATTGGTAACACAAGTGTCAGGTTCTCTATGGATTACTTTAATAGGATTAGAATCGTTAGACTGCTTGTCAGTGAAACAGAAAGCTGATATTTTACATAACTGTTGATATTCTGATGAGACTTTAATGTTAGATTTGATTGACTGTAATAATAGTCCTCAGCAATGAATGTGTTTGCAAAAAGTAAAAATTCAGGGATGCATAGCAACTGCTCATCATCCTTGGTTACCATGCTTCAATTCTGGTATGTGCAATAAACAAACATCCATTATCTTCCATACTCCCACTCTCTTCTCTCCCTCTCTCTCTCCCTCAATTCCCTCCCCTCTTTCACACCATCATCTTTTTTTCGGAGGCCGGGAGCAGTCACCAGCTCTGATGGGGGCTCCACGGAGGATTGCGTTGAATAGCTGGGGAGCTGAAAGAGGCTGGCTGGCTTCACCAGCATTGCATTACCTCCCATTTACCTCACTTTTCCATCCCCACCTCCCCAACGGAATACCGGCTCTCAGGCCTTCATCTTGCTGCTCCCAGATGGAGAGTGTTTTGTTCCCCCTGCGCTCCCGTCATCTGTCCTGCTCCCCGCCCAGGCTCTTCCCTGAAAGATTACATTCTGGGGAGAGACCATAATTATATTGCCTGCCCCCATGCACCCAGCACCCGTCTCATCATATTAGTGCTCTGAGATGAGAATCTGGAGCTGTTGTTCTCCAGTTATCACTCTCGCCATTTACAAGTGCTGTCAGTGGATAAATGCCCTATATCTCTCCATGACAGGGAAAAGGGAGGAAACAAAACAACAGACTCTGTGCATGTCATAAAGCCGACTCGGAAAAGTTCGAAGAGCTGCATTATGAAACAATTACCATAAAAATTTGTGTTGACCAACATGCATTGAGTTGTTAATGAGGATGTCAGAGGTCAATCTGATTAAATACGGGGTTGTTCCAGAAGGTTATTAAAGCACATATTGTGATGCCGGCACCAGTACTTTTCTGCATCACCGTGTCATGCTGTCGTCTGCCTTTTGACCTGCGGGGTCTGGGCCACCGTTATCACTGCTTTCACATGTGGGTGGGGGAAGATATTAACTCCATTATAAGCCAAGCTGCTAAGTCAGTGTAACAGTCCCACTCAGGGTCGGTGCTTAAACTGACGCAGATTACTTTTTATATCCTGTTGGCGTACACCTGCACTATTCCTTCTCCTCACGTTTCCTGTGGGATTTAAAAAAAAAAATATTAGAATCTGAAAGAAAATAATCTGTATTTTAAGCCCTAATATGTCTTAAAGACTATTTTCAATGGCCAACAAGTTATTTGGATTGTGAAATATCGGTAGCATTTGCCTTGGTATGTAATTGGTGGTCAGTGTGCCCCATGATCAAACATTTACCACGAGAAGTCAATTTATTTACATACACAGGCTTTGAGGACAAAATTGTAGAGCACAGCCCCACCCTGAATGTTTTGTCATCACTGTCATCATGCAAGAACAGAATTCTAGGAGGATTGGTACAAACACAGCAAAAGACATGTGGTGACACTTACACTGTTATATATATATCTAAATGCATAGACTTTGGAGGATTATTTCACATAATCAGCTTTTGTGGCTCAAAAACCTCCCATTTCATTTCAAGGTAAATACAGTATATCATCAGGATTAAAGATTTTCATGTAAATGTATGTTTTTTATTGTGATTGAAAATGAAACTCTTTCATTCATTACACAAGCTTCCAAACTGCTGCCACTTGTCTTTAAAAAGATAACAAAGGCTATAAATGTACATTACTGTTACTAGTGGCATTGTACCCATGGCGCCATTGTACGATAGCACGAGAGGCTAAAATCGCCCAGCATACCTCACAACATTTGAATACGGACATAAAATTGTGCTAGTAGATAGTTAGGTAATGTTTTATATTCATTTTGGCGAGTTTGGCAGCGATCGGGCCTGTGAAACGCTGAGGAAAATCCATACAAACACCTTGTGTGCTGCAACATCGATCGGACAGACACAGAGCGTGCATTATTAGTAGGATTATTACTGATATTGTTATCACTGAGATTATTATTACCTACAGTGTGACTGTACCTTACCTGCTTCAAAAAGAGGTCCTTTAAAGGGGTCATATTTTGCTCAACCCACTTTTGTTAGTCTTTGGTACATTTATTTGTGTATTTGGACCCTAGTTCAAAAAGTTTGAATTTCAAACCTCCAGGTGCTGCAAAGCTATCTTTATATTCATTCCAGCAAAAATCGAATGGATTTCTACGTACAACCCATTTTAATTCCTGCTTCATTTGTTACGTTTTATAACTATACTGAACAAAAATATAAATGCACGACTTTTGTTTTTGCTCCCATTTGTCATGAGCTGAACTCAAAGATCTAAAACTTTTTCTGTGTACACACAAGGTTTATTTCTCTCAAATATTGCTCACAAATGTGTCTAAATTTGTGTTAGTGAACACTTCTTCTTTGCTGAGATAATCCATCCACCTCACAGGTGTGGCATATCAAGATGCTGATTAGACAGCATGATTTTTGCACAGGTATGCCTTAGGCTGGCCACAATAAAAAGCCACTCTAAAATGTGCAGTTTTATCACACAGCACAATACCACAGATGTCACAAGTTTTGAGGGAATATGCAATTGGCATGCTGACTTCAGGAATCCTCACCAGAGCTTTTGCCTGTGAATCGAATGTTCATTTCTCTGCCATAAGCCATCTCCAAAGGTGTTTCAGAGAATTCATGAAGAAGACTGTGCGAGGAAAATGGTGGTCACACCAAATACTGACTGGTTTTCTGACCCCCCTGGACCACCCAATACAGTAAAAGTGCACATTTTAGAGTGGCCTTTTATTGTGGCCAGCCTAAGTCACACCTGTGCAATAATCCTGCTGTCTAATCAGCATCTTGATATGCCACACTTGTGAAGTGGATGGATTATCTCAGCAAAGGACAAAGGAGAAGTGCTCACTAACACAGATTTAGACAAATTTATGAACAACATTTGAGAGAAATAGGCCTTTTGTGTACATAGAAAAAGTTTTAGATCTTTCAGTTCAGCTCATGAAAAATGGGAGCAAAAACAAAAGTCGTGCATTTATATTTTTGTTCAGTGTAGTTACGTCAAGACATTTGCACATATTTGCACAAGTACACCATAATTGTTTGTCAGCAGCAGTAGTTGCAGTAAAAACTGAAAATATGTCCAAACTTCAAGCCAATTACCTAAAATGTTCAGTTGTTGGTTGTATTAACGACCAAAAGGGGCTGAACAGGACAGAGCAGCACGGTCACCAACCAGGAGGGGTGGGGTGTGAAGTGGCTCATTTGGATATAAAGGGCCAGCGCTCAGCGTGTCATTACTCAGAAATAGGGTTGAAGATGGACTTGTGGAGTTTAATCAATGAAGAATTCAGACCCAAGCATAGCATTTACAGTTGATGTAAACCACATGGAAATGTTTCAAAAGGCATAATTCCATTTAAAAAAGCAAAATATCACTTCTTTAACTCTGATTATCCGTAGCATTATCCATTTATTGGTCTGAAATGAAAGAGGGAACAAATATTCTAATTAAATCTGCACAAACTTCCATGAGGGAGATATATCTATATTTGAAATCACTATAAACCTCACCTAAGATATGAACCTGACGATGACTAACTGAGGATAGTGACAATTTCTTTCATGACTTTACCTGCAGATATGTAACTGAATTCAGTGTTTTGCAAACTCTGTCTGTAATAGTGAATGTAGTAATTATCATCTCAATGTCATTAACATTTACAAAGCTCTCCTGTACCAACATTAAATATAAAGCTTTGATCTCACAAGTCATGATAAGTAAGTCTGGAAGCTACAAACAGTCCTAGTCATTTTAGGTTCTACTAAATGTCTTGCAGTTCAAAAAAACTGTTTACTTTTCTCAAATATATGTGGAAGAAATTACAATTTCCACACATTTCAGACGGCGGTTGATGCCCTACTAACCTTTTCAATGTCCCATTTAGTTGTACAATTCTGTGTGATCTATAAACCTTAATTTGGAACTGCTGAAGTATGTTCTGGTGTCCTTGAACATTTTTTATTCAATTTAAAAATTTAGACTATTATATTATACTCACATACTTATATAATATACTTATGAATATTTTCTCAGTGGTTTTTTTTGGTATAAAAACATCTCTAAGTGACTGAAAATGTACTGAGCCATGACTCCAAAACCATGTACCAAACAGAGCCATGGATTTTGTGTATCATTACACCCCGTCGTAGCTGCAGGTTCAATGAGATCTGGCTAGAGAACAGCGCATTTAGTGCTGAGTTGAATCCTGTAGTTATTTGAAAGCTGCTGCAAAAAACACTCACGTGTACTTTTTTGGAAGTGAGGATGTGAAACGGGTCTTAAATTGCATTCGTAATAGACTCAAAAGTCCTAAATTTCACTTGTTTAAAACCTCATAGATCTAATACATGTTCAGAGTTTTCACCACACTTCATATTGTATGTAACAGCTCTTAAAAGATGTTTGAAAAGAAGGATTTCATAGATGATGTAATTACAGACTATAGGCTGCACCGAGACAGTGATTTAACAGGAAAAAAAATGCTGATTGGTGTGATTGCACCATGTAGGGAATACATAACCCCATAGCGTGAAAAGACGTGCATTTAGTCTGTGCAGAATGGCAGTAGTGTATCCAAGGCTGTGAATTAGCACTGCAGGTGTGCTTGAGCGCTTTCAGAACATCTCATCATCCTCACGGCTAGAGTCAGACAGTCACCTAGATCTTGCAGCAACACTGAAAGCATCACACAGCGGCCTGAGAACATTCACCTCTCTGTATCCTGCAGCATCCTTGGTCGCTTTCGATTTCACATCGACCCCTTCAATGCTCTCTCCGTCTCCCTCTTGCTCCTTCTCACTTACAACTCCTCGTCTCCATGCCACTTGCCCAGTATCTCATCCTTGCACCTTCTATCATTCTTCCTCATTATATCAAGGAGGAGCTTCTCCACTGCCTCCTCTATCAGCAAGCTGTTATGGAGCTGTTGAGAATAGTGGCCTTGATCTTTCTGTAATTTGTATTTGTGTGTGTGGTTGTGTGTAAGTAAAACTCGGGATCTTCACTGTGACATCAGTTTCAAGCATGTCTCGAGCTGAGAGCAGGCACAATAGATTTTTTTTTATTGAAGTCTTACTATTCTCATTTTTCATTGTATAGCTGCTTTCCTCATATTCAAGCAATCTGTCAAGTGACAATGACTGGAGCAGGAACGTGTAAACAGGACATTTGCATACAGGAAATTGCTTTATTACAATGTGCATTCTCACAAGCTGTCACTACGAGAGAGCCGAAATATGGTTACATCTCTGCAGAAGGAGGGAACTGAAAAATAGCCTGCACCAAAAACAGAAGTCGTACACACCTACATACAAGCACACACACACGTAAAACAGGAGGTAGATGCAATATGTGCCCAGTGTTCAAACAGGCTAAATAGAGGAGCAGCTGTTTGATGAGTAATGATGGAGTTCTCACAGACAAAGGCCTTAAAGCTCATGCAGCACTTCAGCCCTTTAGAGTCAGACATTTTGTAATAGAAGCCTCTTGAAAACACAAATACCAGAGTATGCGAACAGACTAATAAGCAGAAACACAGAAACTACACATAAAGCTTTATCTCTCTGGTACCATTTGCTATTCCATTAACCACCAGACCAACTGTGCTCATAAGCAGTAATATAATGAACTATTCATTATGAGCAAAAGCTGTAAACTCTACACATCTCAAAGGTGCTGTGACAGTCCCAGATTTCAGCCAAGATGGCAAGTAGTGCTGCAACATTTCAAAGAACATTCACCTCACAAACAGAAAACAGAGGATTTCTGTCGTTGGGTTTTTAGAAAATTGAATCTCTAAGTAAAACCATTAATATATACACGGCTTAATCAATGCAATTAATCATATGACATGATTCCATTAGGTATTCAGATTAGTTCATAGATCATGATTGACCACATGCTTGCCTTGGCACGTATTATTTTCAAGCATGGGAGCAGTCAGGCAGCTGTGGTTGCAGAGAGTAAAAGCATGTTGGAATTGATTCTGGGTACACTCCTCAACTAATATGATCCGGGTGGCTGCCCACAAGCTGGGCTCCATCTCTTCTTCTCCTCAATCAGCCACAGTGCTGACAATATTAACACAGCCCACAGATCTGCAGGGGCTGCTGCACACTCTCCAACTGTTTCACTGACTTTCCAATTGACATTTATTTACATGGCTTTTAATATAGTGCATATTCACAACCTCACAAGCTACACAGGGACCCCCGATGTCCATAACAGAACCCCCACCTCACCCCAGCTCCCCTGTTGCTTTTGAAGAAGTAAAGCTGTGATATGCACACACTCATATCACACACATGTAATTTGTTGACAGAGGATATGAAGGGCTACAGGAACCCTGTGAGGGGTGAAAATGAAGTCTGTTTCGGTTGCATGAGGCAATCCTTCGGGGCAGGGAAATGAGGAGACCACGGTGTGTTAGTGATGTGATTGCCAAAACTGGCACATTGGTTCAGAGTCTCTGTCAGCCAAGGGATGATACAAGGATTCATTTTTAGCTCATCATATGTGAAAATGTTTGCATGTTGTGCATAAATTGCTGATAAGTAGAGAGTAAAAAAGAAAAAAAAACTCCTGCTATGACTGACCACTTGGTTTGACATGTACGGGATGTGCACAGAATTTATTTATTTTTTAAATCTTAGCTTTAAAATGTAATGAAAATGTACTGATGATTGGCTGATCTTTATAGATATAATGGCAATGATTATTACATGGGTTTACTGAACTCTTACGATTGTCCACTGAAGGAATCTTCCTGTCTGGTATTTCTGTATAGCAAAGCTAGGCTAAGTACCTTAGACTTGGGAGATCATTTTTCAATACAGATTTGTTGTCAAATTATTGACTTTTTTTAATTAATTTGTGGTATAGTAAGTGGAATAACATACAGCAAACCAGTCATATAAACCCCAACAGGGTAATTCAAGCCTTGTTTGGGTTTATTTCACAATAATGATCATTTTGCTTTGCTTTATCCCTCACACAATACTGCAATGATTGTATGACTTGCAGTAAATACACATATATTTAAGCATGCAGGTCCCATTTTTACAGCTTTAATATGTACACATACAACAGCTGAGCATGTGTCAGATGCTCATACCTGTGTTGTAACACGTTGTCTCTCCTGAACCAAAATAATAGCTGTTCTTTTACACCATAAGGTCTTTCTCACAGCTCTCTCCTTCCTCAGTCCTTATCTTAGCTAAGCTCGCAGTTGTCACCAAATTGACACCAATTAATGTGAGGGTGGCTGATGGTTGGCCCAGACTTCATCTGATTACACAAGTGGTGTGAATACATGCATGGCTCATGTATTCAAGAGCTGATATGATTGGTCACATGATTGTATGTGTGAGTGTGAAAGTATGGCATATGTAAATTATTTAATTATCAGTGTAATTATTCCAAAAACAGACACAGACAGTCTTTTATTATGTTGTGTTTGGATATGCATTTATCACATATAAACACAGATTTATCTGTAAGCACATTGCAGTATTGTGTAGTCTTTATTCAGAGGAACAGAGAAGGTGTTTTATACAGTTATTCTAAACTACATTATTTTAAATGTCTGTGATGACACCTGTGTTGAGCAGTGGTAATAATGTTAGAACATGTGGCAGTAGCTGAGACACCTCATGTTTCCATTCCTGCACTATTGTTATACTGTATCCTTTGTTTCCTCAAGCAGGGTTAGATTAATGCACCATACCCTTTCATTCAGTGTAATACAAAAGAAAAGCCTGTCGCTGGATCCACAGGGAGCTATGATGGTTACACTTCTACAGAACAGATGACAACAGCCTTTCATCAACGCTAACGCTTGCTTTTGCTTGCTAACCACCATGCAATCATTGCACCGGCTCAGCCAGACACACACTAGCTGTACACTGCAGTCATATGTGTGCCAGCAGACAATCTGTATGGCATAAAAGCCAAGCACTCATACTGTACGTACAGTGGCATGACTCAAGGCATCTGGCAGCATGCTGAGCTGTGAGAGATCTGAGTGTATATCAGTGTGTGTTTGTATGATGGGAGCCGGGAGCTGTGAGCAGGCGTCCACAGTCCCTCTCGCTCAGTCTCTCACTCTGCAGTTTTTCCTGAAGCAGCAGCCAAAGCCTCCTTCTCATCTCCCACTGTGCAACTCAACTCATCCACCCAGAAACACCTCTAGTTCACTCAGTCTGTCTCCCACAATAGACTTACAGAGAAAAGAGGAGAAAATCAAAGGCCTCTCTTTTTTCTAGGCACAGTTGTCCACCTAGCCTTCAGTCCATGTAATTTGAGGAAATGCGAGGTATTTCTGTCTTTTATGCTGGGCCTAACAGTGTAGATTTAATTGAAAAAGAATGTCTCATGAACATACCTCCCTCCTACACACACACACATACACATACACACACACACACACACACCATCATTTAATGTAATAACTAACTAGATTCAAGGCCGTCTGGTGGGGGATTTGAAGGAGGCCATGTAGGGTTTTTGGAGCAAGGCAGCTGGTGAGAGGAGGACGAGGTGAAAGAGCTTCAATAGAACATGAATTAGTTGTTTTTTTGATCAGAAAATAACATCTTATTCCACTTACAGTCTGAGTAAACATTGTTCATGTCACAGTTTTTTTTTTAATTTGAACTGTATAGGCACAGAGTATTCAGCAGTATAGCTATATATATATATATATATATATATATAAAAGAAAAGCTCTTTTATAATCAAGAAGACCGTGATGACTGTATCCTATGTCATAAAACAGCATAATTTGACATGCTGTTTTTTTCTGTCTCTGCTAGACAATGATATGGAGGTTACAGAGGAGCAGCTGAAGGGAGGTGAGTGACAGAATATTTCATGGTTGCCTTTTCACCTTAACACCTCCATTAAAGCACACAGAGGCTGAGTGAGTGGCATAGCTTCAGCTTGTGACAGTGATTTGCTGGATTTTATTCAGCATATGAAATTGAATGTTTATTCATTTTGATGACAAGCTGAATCCTGGGCCTGACGCATCGTAGTTAAAAATACTTCATGTCAGGTACATTACATTACAAGAGCTTATATCCACAGCTTATTCCCAACACCATTCTCTTCATCCGGCTTATGGGCACAATGCCTTTAGACCACCTAAAGCAAGTGACAAAGAAACGGCAGAGCAGCATCCCTCCGCAGCAAGCACAAACACAACTGTCAGCGCATAATGCTTTTATCACCACACCATCTTGGCACACGGCCTGAAACTCCCTGATACTGCTTATCAGGATAAACTATTGACATTTGTCAGTGCACTGATGTCCTGAATAAGCAATGGCACGAACAGAGAGAAAGCCCTCTGGAAGCCTGTATATTGTTTGAATGGCGGCAAATATAGATTCAGTACACTTCGGCAGCAGCTAATTTTTTTTATCTAAGCAGACAAAACATTTGTTTGAAATGTGCTGTTTCTTGCAGTTTTCTCCAAAGTACAGTAGACTGTACAAAAGTACCTAAGTTCTTCCAGGGGATTCAGAGTTAGTGTTTGCCTAGTACTGTATCCTTCCAGGGCATCATAGTACACGTGCAAGCAGCTAAGCAGAGAACAATGTTAGTTTTACTGACTGTCGAAGAAAAGTGTTCAGATTACTGTAGATGTGGGACCCAGGGTGCTATCAAAATGTTTTTCATCCCAAAGTCACCCCCATGATTTGCCAATTACACGCATCTGTGTTTTCAATGAGATTCCATTTTGGGTGAACATAAAAGGGCTGTTTTATAAGTGCACTGTAAAATGTGATACTGCAGACTGAAACAATGTGCACATAATGGCTAAATCATAAAGACTTGGCTGAATGGGACCACATTTCCGAGTTTGTCCCGTTAGCGCCTGAGTGACTACAATGTTTTCTTTAGCATTGCTCACAAGTTATTTTACATACTGTATAATAACATAGCACCAGACCATATCGAGCCAAATAACCCCTGATCATTTCTAGCTCTGTTGCATCATCATGCTGGTCCTGCCCTGGTCCAGCTTGGGCTTGTTTGATAGGTCTCTGCGTCCTTGCCAAGGACTGGCCTTTCATTCTATTCCATCAGCCGGAGTTTGAATCAGTGCTGCCTGGAGCCTATTCAAAGGTCCGAATGACTGCTATTCTCACATGGAATGGTGCTTTTGTCCCACATTGGTCTCAAAGCCGCACATTCTTCCCTCTTCCTCTCCCACAAGAGTCGTCTTTTTTTTGTTAGGCAGGTATAAAACAAAACCATGCAAGAGACATGGAGTTCTCCTTCATCTGGTATTCTCAGCTGAGACAGAATGAACAAATTAAAATAATCTGTATTTAGCTCAGTTTGGTTTGCCTAAAAGTTTGCTTTGAAAATCCATCTTATATATCTGTCATCTAACCCTTCACATCCTAATAGTGTTGGGGTAAAACAGAGTAACCGTTGTCTTTTGTTTATTTACAGATAACACACCGCCATCTACAAAATCCACACCTAAGGAAGAAAATGAGGATAGCACCAGAGGTATGTCTGGTTTGCATTTTTGTCTGTGTGGGAGGAGGTTGAACAGCATGTGTGAATGTTTTGTATTCAAATAGCATTAACGATGACTGCTTGTTTTTAACATGCCAAGAAACATTGCTAGTAAAAAAAAAAACAGAAAACACTGATATGTGTTCACAGAAAAATTGGTTTGCGTGTATGAGGTAATGAAGTGTGTTCTTGGTCAGTAATCTCTTGGTCTCTGGTGCCAAGCTTCCTCTTTGGGGAAATGAATACAAGATGAAGCTTGGTCTTTTTTAAAAGAATGTTTTCTTGGAGGCAAACTTGTTTAAGAAGCCATTATCTGGCTATTCTGCAGTTTCAGCCCCTTTGGATGTGTAATATTGAAACAATTATAGGCTTCTCCGATACGATGGACCAAAGATAATTAGATTCTTACACTGGAGGGTGTTAGTAGGCAATTAAAATCGTACACCATCCATTTGTCTTCAAGCCTTAAGGTTGCAGGGAATTTTTGAAGATAGCAGTCATGGTTGTTTTCTTTGGGGAACAGTTCCTCTTGCTGATTTGGAGCGGCTGGGCTAGATAGCAGTCACTTCAAGGGCGTCAATACATTCTGCGTTGTTAAACAAAGCTCAAGAACTCATTTCTCCCCGCCTATTCAACATACCTTTCCATAATCCTTAGCAGTAATTCAATATGATTCACAAATTCAATCACCAGCATTAGGAGGGCATAAGTATTTTGTAATAATCTTTATAAATCCTAATTTATCAGGCCCGGCAGCTTAATAGTAACTAATCCATTCACAAAAGGCCTTGGCACAGCTTTCTAGCATGGGAACACTCAGTCCTTGAGACAACCTCTCTCACAGGAAAGGAATGAAATGATTTTGTACTGCCTGCACTGTAAAGGTTAGGTCTGGTTCGATGTAGCGCATAGAAAGGATTAATCACTCAGATGTCAAGATAGCACAGAACAGAGGAAATGCTAGCTGCAAAAACACACTGTCAGCTATGTGAGACAGACATTTTAAGGTGCTTGAGAGTTTCATAACACCACTGTACACCTGGGTAAGATGTTCCTGCAAAAGAATCTCACAATATTTCACCAGAGTCCACAAAGCAGGTCACCTATTTGGTCTAGTCAGTTTGTAGAGCACTATTTAGAATAAATTACATGATGCAGCAGAGCTGGTGTGCCGTATCTGTCAATATGCCTCAGTGATCCATCACAGCTATCAAATTCCTCAGAGGGTTCACTCTCCACAGCTCACAGGTCAGACATGATGGGCTTTTATCTATGGTACTGATGACGAGGAAACATTAAGGCTTTCTGCACTGTTATGCCATTATAAGTGCCATGGTTGGTGGACAGTGGACAGAGGTAATTATAGAGCTTCTGTCTTTCTCTCAAGTGCTACACTTACAGTTGTGACACTGCAAAATGGGTCTTCAGCCTCACTTTTCAGGAGGCAGTAAAGGCAGCACACTTAACACTAAAACAGAAACAATGAGTTGGGTGGAAGAGAATATAACTTGTGGAAAAAGTCATTGTTCAGTAACACTATAGAATATTATACATTATATTATGGCATATAACATATTTGTTAATATATATCTATATATATATCATCAGGGGTTGAATACAAATCATTAGTATTTTTTATATTCATATGAACTGCTTTTCTCCTTTTCTTGCCCTCAGTAGCATCAAGATATAGCAAGACAGTATCAACAGCTGCAAATTTATCTGCAGAAACAAGTAATTGATCTGTCAGCTGAATTCTGCTGTTAAGTGCCTCTGATTTTATTGTTAGTGAAAATTCCATCTGCTATTTTAGTGTTTTCAGTATTCTGCTTAATGCTGATATAAGCTAGGACTGTATGCCACATAAACTTTTTTTTTTTTTAATCTGTGATCGATTATTTAAAACTCAATAAAGCCAAAGTCCCTACACAGCTGCTGTCATTAACATGTGTGCATGTTTATTTTCTCATATAGCATAACAGTTATAAATTCAGGATGTAAACACTACAGTACCATAGCCTGAAAACAGCTTCAAAGCAGCTGCTGGTTAAAATGTACTTTTTATATGCCACAAGTAAATTACTTTTTCACACGTTCTCTGTTGATGACAGAAACAGTAAAACCAATAAATGTGCCTTACAGTAAATTCAGCTGTATTGAAACTGTACATTACTGTTCAAGTCAAACTGATTTGCAGCATCATTCTTTTGTTAACCTAGATGTACTGTATGTATTTTTGCACTTACTGTTACTGATACATGCCCATTAAGTTTCAAATATTAAAAATAAGTCAGACATCAGAAAAAAGATGGAAACCCTGAAACATATGTAGTCATGTTTCTATGTGAATAGATGAATCAAACTAAAGCAGCGGTTCAGACATGAAGAACAGCTTTTGATCTCCCCCTACTCCCCAACTACAAGTAATCTCGACATGTATTTGCAACAAAAAAAGATAGATCAACTTTATGTATGTGTTTGTGAGATGAACTATGTTATGTGATGTAATGCACATGAAACAGAAGCTCTGCATACAGATGCTGCAAGCTATAGAAAGAGAGAGAAGCAGAGAGAAAGGGTGGGTGAGACACGCAAGAAAAGTCTGGCACAAAGGTCCAAAGCAGAGTAGAACAGAGCCTCTTTAGTGCACACCTGAGTTGGCAAGCAGCCCTCTGCTGTCTATTATTTGGTATCAGATTGGTATTAGAGAGATTAGTAGATGTCACAGGGCACAGTAAAATGTGAACATTGAGCCAGAAATCAATAGCTGGGTGGGTCTTTTTACTTGGCGTGCCTGAGCTTCTGAGAATGACCCGAGGAGAAGAGAGGGAGATGGCGAAAGATGCCATCAAACATGGACATGCAGATTAATAACGCAATGTGTGGACGGACAGGGAGCCTCTCCACAGGATGCCATCTTTTACACAGCGGCACCCTGTCAAGCATCCCTCACAAGCATGCTTGCACTTACACACATCTTACATGCAAAAGGTCTTTGAAGGATAGCTTCTGGTCATCTTGAAACCCTTTTTTCTTAACACATGTCTCATGAATTTTTTAGGTCCCCTTTTTATTCATCTTTTTTGTCCTTTGCTCCATTTGACGTTAATGGCAAGATAAGGTGGCAGGGCTGAAGTGATAGGACATTTCCAGGTTGTGTGTGTGCAATTTAATTAGTTCACTATTTTATCCATCTCGGGATAAAAGATCCTCCTTTAACGTCCTATGAAATACCCTTTGTAGTTGGTGTTTACTCAGCAGTCACGCAAGTAGGACATACAAGGAAGGTTGAATATCTCCATCTAAATAGTTTATGTCCTTGTGATACTTGTACCCCTGAATTTGCTGTTGACATAAATAAATCATTTAAGTGTGTGTGAGACTACTCTTTTATTCCACAAACACTATGCTACTGTTGCGCACTCCAAATAACCATAGGCTTAAAATACGTATTTATCCCCGTGCTTCTAAAAGTGGGCTTCATGTATTGACATTAAGAGTCTTGAGGTGTGGACTTGGCAGGAGCCCATCGGTGTGAAGTATGTCGGGTCCTGATTCACCATAAAAACAGTATAGTACAATGAGGACTGGGTAGAAAAGCTGTGACAATGCTGCCACCTGCTGTTTTAAGCAAATGAGTGAGCAGCAGGGTGAGAGGCTGCTTGGGTTTTGACTTAACGGAGAGATACTGTTCTAATTGAGCTCAACTTGAAGCCATTATCTACCCGACATAGCGTCTTTTGTTGTCTGTGTATGTGCATATTTATTCAATCTGTCCCTTAGCATCCTTTATCGCAAATTGAATACTGTTCCATTCAATAATCCAAATAGAAATGATCAAATAACAGGGAGGAAATTGCATTCAGCCTTTTTGTCGTATCTGATATATTGTAGTTTAGGATCACTTCAGACAGATACAACCGTCATGCATAATTCTTCAACACAGAAGAAAGGTCAGAGTGACCTCATGGCCAGAAAGACATTTGTCTTAACCTACTTTTTCTTCCAATGAAGTATTCTTTTCAGCTGCCGTGTCTGTGACTCCATCTCAAAATGCCAGTCGTGATTAATAGAAAGGATTGCCATCTACTGTGTGTCACCAGCATTCTGGGTGATGGACAGAGGCACTTGAGACAAACACACAGCACTGGAAGAACTGGCCTTTTTCCCATTTAATAGAGGCTGGCATTTTTATTGTTCTGAGTGCAGGGCAAAATTGCATAGATATGAAAAAATGGTTTCTCTCTGCAGCTTGTTAAAAAAGCAATTATAGAAGCTGCACAATAGCCATTGTCGAGCATGTTCTCTTATTGGTGTCATGGCTATTCATTACTCAATTTGTCCCAAATGTCATTCGTTTTGTGTAGTTATGTGCGTGGTTGTGGTTGTGTGTGTTAGAGAGAGAGGGAATCTGAGAAGGAGAAGAAGAGAAAGGGGGGGTATTAGACATGATGCAGGGATTAAAGTTGTTTATGTCACTACTTAAAATGCGCCTTCCAATACAAAAATCTGCTAAATTGTAAGCAGTCACAGATGGAAAGTGTGCTTGTAACTCTAAATCTAAGGCTGGTTTGCTGATTGGACTTCAGTATGTAACAGTTGATATCTGTCACTTCTGCTAGGTACATTGATATTTTAGAGTGAGCTACAGTAGCATTTTGTACAGATTTTGGCAAGACTTTACAATAACAACACCCTAAAGGATGTACTTAGGTTAGTTTATTAGGTTGTAGCGCTTTTTAAGTTTATAATAAATAATTTCGGAAGAAGTTGTACATTTTCTACGTTAATTCAGTTTAAAACTATGTGGTATAGAACAAGTTACTGCTGTACTTTATCCATCTATTAAGCCTAAATCTCAGATTTGCTTGTTGCTTTGCTTACTTTACCTTGTTAGTATGTTAAACCATTTAATTTCTACAATATTACTTTTACTATTGCAGTATTTTTTCTAGGTTTGTGAAAAACTTAGGCACACAGATGGGGGATTTCATCATCATCACAGTAGAAATGGTTACTTTTTTCAATAAAAAAAGGCACATCATTTTAGACCATTATTGTTACCACATCAATAGAACGAGAATTTGGAAAGAGGAGATAATAAATAAATAATGCCCAAGAAACATAAAAAACAAAACTTGCTGATATAGGTCTGCAGGGGACCAACTGTAACCATCTTGGGAAAATCATTTAGTTAGTTTGGATGCACTCCACATTGATTTTGCAATAATTTGACTGTGGTTGCTGTCCAAAATTACTAGCTTCTAAATTTTATGACAATTTTGGAAAATCCTGTTTATCCAGCAAAAAAAGACGTTATTGTAAAGTGTAAAACGCAGTATTGCAAAGCCTTAGTTTTATGAGTTTGTTAATGAGGTGTATTGTAATTTGATAAATATTTCTGATCATCAGTGCGACTCCCTGTGAATGACCACATTACTCTCATGCATGTTCCTGTGTAGCTGGTGACACTTGTCTTTTCTCCTTTCAGGTAAAGAGGAAACAGTGATGAAGAAGAGGCTGACAATGGTAATATACTCTACGGCCCATTAACACATGTTTTTTTTAGCCCCTCGGCGTGTACCACTGCTTCTTGATGTCCATTTGTCATCAAAAATTGATTTCATATTCGCGTCCCGTTCAGCCTTTCCTTCTGTGTGCCACCACAAAAAGTTCTCTTATCATAGACGCATGGAACAAAGAAATCCCTCAATTATGTATGGCTTTAGAAGTGACATTCTTTTTCCCCTTCTTTTTTGTCACTTAATTTATGCATGTCTTTGTGGTTCCATTGCTCTCATACTGCAGTACAAAGACAAAGCTACACAAAGAGATGGAATGAAAAGGCTGTTTGAGGTGATATGGAAAGCCAAGTCAATTCAACTGCAGGCACCAGCACTGAACTGGAATGTTTTTCTCCTTATTCTTTTTTTTTTTTTAAGATGCTGAAGAAACTGCAGACGTGGAGATGATGAGTCAAAACCAAGGTACAGTAAGGTTAAAAGTCAATGCCTTAGAATGGATGTGGATGTGATTATGTGTAATAGTCCACACACAGGTCTCCACAGCTCTCTCCAGACATTGCTGGCTGAGAATTAAGGGTTTGATCTCACGGTTATTTCTAGAGAAAAATGGAAACAGGGCAAACAGACTGAAATATAGCTCATTTCTCTGGGTTTCACCTCAGCTTGGGTAATCTGTATATAAATGGAGTTTTATCAAAAAATCTCACCTGGTCATTCCTCCTCATCCAAGGGATAAGCAGTCTACAGAGCTCTAAATGCATATTTTACAGGCTAATGCTAATGTTCTGACAGCCTTAAGTGAAATTGAGAGTTTGTGTGCGTTACAAAGGGGCAACCATTAACTTTAGCAACTACCATTTTTCTTTTCCCAAGTATCCTCTGCGCGGCTGCTATATAATTAAGAGTTTGCATTTGCATACTGCCAGTGAGCCAGCGCCTTGGCTCTCTTCTGTTTTGTTTTATTCAAATCTCATCCCATTGACAAAAGATTTGCCAGATAGAGACCCTCTGAGCATGAATTTGTAGTTATTCTATGAGATATGTATAACAAATGCAGGCTGGAGATACTGTCCAAAGACCTTCGATATGCAATTATCTTCTTACAGGACACAAAACAGAATAGTAGAAGCTTGGGAAGTGAAGATGTACCATTTAAAACAACACCAGCAGGCTAATTCACCGAAAAATACACTGGTTGAATCACTCTGTGTGTTGAAGTGAAACCAGAGACCTTAGATCAATAAGTTGTTAGGAGGTGGGTAAGGTAATCGCCTGCAACACTTTTGTTTTTTTTTACTGTTTGCAAAAAAACATTAAAGGAGTGGTGCTTGCAATGGTTTTATTACTTTTTCTAACATTGCAAAATAGGACACTTGTTTGAAGTTCAAGACTTTGGGCCTTGGTGGAACTATGCAATGCAGCAGCATGTATATTTGTTAAAATGTGTTCTTTGTGCAGACTTTTAAAAGTGTGCTCAACATTCTACTTGATACGTTTTTATATCCTAAAATGTAGAATTTAGGAGTAGACAATTGCTTTCCCTAGTGAATCAAACTATAATGTCCTTTGACCAGTGACTAGGTTAAAAAAAAATTGCAAAGAGCAATTCTTATGCAAAAACCTTAATACTATTTCTTAATACCCCAGGTTAGCGGATCTTGTGAATTTTCAACTTTATTTCTCTAAATGCAGCATTGGCACTTGTAACTGAAATGCCTCTAATCAGGTCATATTGAATGAAATGATATGAGAAATCCTGACAATACCCTACCCTTCTACTGACAGCCTACACAACATGTAGATTATAACAAATCCGGAAGTGTTATTAACAAACATTTGCAAATTATTGATTAAAACTGGCTAATACTCTTAAGTAAGCCCGATTCTGAAAAAATGTGACTCTTGTAACAGCATTTTTTTCCCTTCTTTCTTGTCAACCACCTGCTTTCAAACTGGCAAAGAGCAACTGTTGGTGTGAAACTGTTTCTTAGAGGCTTCTGTCAGCAATAATGAAATATGGGCTTGTTTTCTGCCATGTGTTACAGAAATTTAGGCGAAAACCCTGACTTTCTATGCCTGAGTGAATCCTTCAATGTGTTTTTTTTTTTTCAATATTTTCATATTTCTGCACCTACAGATGATGATGATTTAGCCCAGAAAGAGACAAATGAAGAGCCGGAAAGAGATGAGAATGAAAACCAAGATGAAGGTGAAGAGATCGACACTGTCAAGGAGAAAGATGAAGATACAGGAGGCACCAACAACAAGAACAAAGGTATGTACATAAAGGAATAGGCTTCACAGTCACGCCTGAAACTTAGTGATACAAGAGCTGCCAATCACAAAAGTTACAATCATCAAGACATTGGTGATTTCCTGATATAGTCACTGTATTTTCACACTGTATGTAGAAACATATCCATTGTGCACAGAGGCATGCAGACATGAATGAGTCGGTTCAAAAGAATGAAACCCTGACAGCTGACACAATGACAGCATAACAAAAGAAAACATGGCTGTTTACATTTTCACTTTACAGACGGTCTAAAATTGCATAGCTGGGATCTACAGTACGGAAGCGCCTTTGTGTCATATTTTGCATCTCTCCCTATCATTATATGAATCTATGCAAATGTATAAGAAGAGCCAAGAGAGGAGAAATTTGGACTCAGCTTTTGAGCAGAACAACAGATTGGACATATAATATTTTTTTTCTCCACAGCCCTCACAGTCCATAGTGTTTATACAAACAATGAGGACTTAGCAGGTTACACTTCTTACATTATACATCTAATATTATGTGAATGTGTTATGCAGCCAATACCAGAGATATGTTTTCTTTTCCAGCAGAGGAAGAGGAACATGCTGCAAAGACAGAGGAGGATGATACAGAAAAGATCACTGAGGAGATGGAAGGTAAGATCTGATTTGCTTGGATGTGATATGATGTGATTTAATTTGATCGAGAGTCTGACTGACTGGCTTTCTATTAATGCGCCTTGCCTGTCAAGT
Source organism: Sphaeramia orbicularis (assembly GCF_902148855.1). Lineage (NCBI taxonomy): Eukaryota > Metazoa > Chordata > Actinopteri > Kurtiformes > Apogonidae > Sphaeramia > Sphaeramia orbicularis. The sequence continues at coordinate 24,348,902 of NC_043971.1, read as the reverse complement.
TAGCTGGATTTTGTATACCAGTGAATTGAATTATTAAGGTCAGCGTTGTTTTTTTGTTGTTGCTGTTTGTCATGGTGTTTCCCCCCCTGAAATCAATCTTACTTTCCAAAATCTACTTCATCATTCATGTGACATACTCAGACATGCAGAGAACCTCAGGTAGCAACAGCACACCACCGGATGCCATGTTGGACAATAAAGAACAGCCAATCATAACTGGAAACTGGCTCTTTTGACATTTATCCTCAAACCTTTTAAATTTTTGTGGTCATTCTTACAATCCTTGTACTGCTGTCGTTAACACCCATATCTTTTTTAATCCCAAAATCCACACAAAATCAATACATAGTGGCTGAATGCAGCATTCAACATTCAGAGTATCCTGTTTATTTCATGGGAGTTAGTTACAAGCTAGCCAACAAGGGCTCACACAACAAATTGAGCTTGTAATGAGTGCATGTATAAATAATTGTTAAAATATAAATTCTTCTGATTCAGATACTGAAGGAAGTGCAGATGTGAAATGATGAGTCAAAACCAAGGTACAGTACAATGTAAATTTTAATATCAAAAATACACCGCAGTTCATCAAATATGTGCATAACAGTAGAATGAAAATATGACCAACAATCCATCCAGCCATATTCCACCGCTTATATCCGGGGCCGGGTCGCGGGGGTAACAGTCTAAGCAGGGATGCCTAGACTTCCCTCTCCCCAGACACCTCCTCCAGCTCTTCCAGGGGACCCCCGAGGCGTTCCCAGGCCGCCGAGAGGACATAGTCTCTCCAACGTGTCCTGGGTCTTCCCCGAGGTCTCCTCCCGGTGGGACATGCCCGGAACACCTCCCCAGGGAGGCGTCCAGGAGGCATCCAAAACAGATGCCCGAGCCACCTCAGCTGGCCCCTCTCGACGCGGAGGAGCAGCGGCTCTACTCCGAGCTCCTCCCTGGTGACTGAGCTCCTCACCCTATCCCTAAGGGTGCGCCCAGCCACCCTGCGGAGGAAACTCATTTCGACCGCTTGTATCCGGGATCTTGTCCTTTCGGTCATGACCCAAAGCTCATGACCATAGGTGAGGGCAGGACGTAGATTGACCGGTAAAATCGAGAGTTTCGCCTCTCGGCTCAGCTCCTTCTTCACCACAACCGACCGGTACAGCGACTGCATCACTTGCAGATGTTGCACCGATCCATCTGTCAATCTCACGCTCCATCCTTCCCTCACTTGTGAACAAGACCCCGAAAATGTGGCCAACAAAACTGATAAGAATGAATAAAAAAAATTATAAGAAAACAGGCAAATAATGGCTTGTGTCTGACAGGCTTTGCATTGTTTGAACTAAGTAACTGAATACCGAACAACCAATTATGTTTGTGGTGAATAGGATGGTGAAGTGGGGCAGTTTGCATATTTCAAAATCATCTTTCTAGCCTCGTGTGATCTGTGTTATTTCTGCTGTAAAAGGGTTGGAAGTTGATCTGAACATGTTTTTAGTCATGTCTTTCCAACGATAGCCTCAACAGGCTACACAAGCTCCCGCAGAATAAAGTCTAAAGTAAAGTCAAACTGAACACTTTTAGGGCACAGGGTTTCTAAAGAATCACTATAAAATTACTAAATATACTTGGTTGCTCATGATGCATCCCATGATCTAACGCTCCTCCCTGTAATACACGTTATTTAGCCTATTTAAGATAGAAATGACTATGAGAGGGAGAGAGTAAGAAAAGCTCTCATACCAATGGCTTAAAAAAATTATATGCAATGTTTGCACCAGCTGTTGACCACAGCTATCACATGCAGACAAACAACAAACATCAAAACTATGTAATATATTGCCACCTGTAATACTCTGTAATCTCCTATTTGATTAAATTTCACAGTGGAATAGACTGAAAGAAATCATAACTTTAAATATAATATGAAGGAACAACAAAGAAAATGTAAGTTACATTCAGTCTTCATTTTCATTCAGTCATTTCAGTCAGTGGTGTTTCGCAATGAAGACGGCTACTTTATTTAATCCCGCCCTCCTGTGTCTAAAGACAAACTTTATTTATGTTCCTGTTGACTGCATGGATATCTGACTTTATTTTTCTCCATTTATTCTTTGGCTCACATTGTCATTGATTAAGTGTATACTCTGGAGAAGAAGTGAGTAGATCTGTAAACCCCAGCCACTATCAGCCTCCCACAAACTGCTTGAACACAAAGGTCTAAGTCACTCTTTCACCTCCATTTCACTTTCTCTTTGACTGACATTCAATTAATTTAGGGGAGAGTGAGCATTGCATATAGATCCACCTGAGATAGGCTTCTCCAGTCTCTCTGAAAAGCCATTGGAATGCGTCCTCCAAACACTACAGGCTTTCCATCACTGGAAAGCTTCACTCCAGCCTGTTGATTGTGTCCTGCCTGAGCCCGCTGGTGTCTGTCACTGCCATGGGCTACTGTGAAGAGGCTGTATGGTGGCACTGTCACCCAGTAAATAGTGGTGTCACTCCTGATTGCAGGTAGATTGCATTTTGTTTGGAGGCGCAGGGCCTTTTATGGTGTGAAAACCCAAACTCATGAAGGAGAACGCAACCCAGCGTAACCAGCTATTCACATGACTAGACTGACTGATTCTCAAGCCAATACCCTTTATTAAAAATAATAACTGTTATCAGGCTGCCTGCTCATGGCCACAGAGGTTAAACCTGCGTTGAAAGGAGTAATAAAATGGTAGGTAATGATGGGAGGAATGAGTAGTGAATCAACCAATTTGAGATCAGCTGAATTTGAGGTTATAATACACATCTACATACACCCACTGTGAGTCAGTGTTTCTGTGAAGGTCTTCACTTCAGGTCCTGTCTGCTACTTCATATTCCTGACTAACTAGAGAAGTTGCAGGCTCAGGTGATTCAGAGGTTATGACAGGTAATGTTTTGGTCTTTCTTTACTTTAACTTTATTTGCCTCTCACATATCTTCTTAGCTGATGCTATGTTTACACAGAAACTCTACTGTGTAAGAGAGAAATTTTTTTAGCAAAATTATGCATTGAAAAAAGTATTGTGGAAATGCTGTGGCATCTAAATATGCAATAGCACCCAGAGTTCGTTCTTTCTCAGTTTTTTGCATTTGCTGATCTGTCTCTGACATTAAGTTGCCTGTTAAGAAAAGAGGTAATATTGCAGTTTCTCTTAATATTGCCACAAGGAAATTTTATGCAGAGGAAATTTCTAAAGAAGCTTTTACTTTTCTGTGTTGTTCCAAATACAAATGCTGTCGGCCACTGAATTACTTTCTAATTCTTAAGTTAAATTATTTTATATATGAATAGTGTGGTCTATTCACACATAAAGCATGTGATGTGACCACTCCTTATTTGTTTGCCTATCTGCAAGATTATATAAATAATATTCTACAGATTTTCATAAATTTTCTGGATAGGTAATCAAATTGAAACACATTTATAAAAAAAATATTTTTCACTTTCTTTTGTTCACACCAAGTTCTATAATAATAACCACAATGTTATTCTCATCCACATTGATGAATATTGTGCTGTAAACAGTAGCTCCAGCTGTGACTGAGCTGAAAATGAATATTGATCACCAGGTGTAGGATACACACTGTGTGCAGAGTGGAAACTGTAAATCCACGTTTCTTACTTTCTAAAACTATTTTGCAGTACAGAAAAGCCAAAAAAGGTAATTAATTCACCTTCCATGGTACAAAAATCAATATGTTACCAAAATATTTCAGCAAAAAATATCATGGTATCTCAAAAGGTCCACAAAAATATCCACAAAGTCCAATATAATCAACCATAGAGTCAGAAAACTGACGCTCTACTCTCTTCGCTGTCACTGACTGCACTTAAAAGGCTCATTAAATTAATGGTTCAGCACCACAGCTGTGTAGACCAGCTGCTTTCCCTATTTTTATTCTTATTAGGATAAATAAAGGCCAAATCAGGTGAGTCGATGTATTGATTGGCTGTCAGTGTTTTTATCATTCATCAGCTTGTTCTGAAAGTGATTCCAGTAAGATTGTTCTCCTCTATTGTTATTGTTTAGTTGTGGTGTGGACTCTTAAAACTAATATACAGTTATAGTTATCATCAGAGTTGTAGTGGTTAGTGTGAGTGGCACAGTGGAATCATTTATAGAGTCAAACATTTATTGATTAGCCGTTCAAACCAATCAAGTTATTTTGACAAGGACTGGAAGAAAAGTTTTCTGACTAAAGGCACAAGATTCCAATCTTTAGGTGTAACCAGGTCATGGAGACAAGAACCTGTTCTATGACAGAAGTGGTTCACTTTCCTGGGGAAAAAAAAAAAAATCTATTGGGAAGAAATATTGGTTCCCTTACAATCAGACACCTCTGTAATGATCTTTAAAGGGGTCATATTTTGCTTAATTTATTAGTCTTTGGTACATTTATTAGTGTATTTGGACCCTAATAGTTCATAAAGTTTGAATTTGAACCCTCCAGGTGCTGCAAAGCTATCTTTATATTCATTTTGGCAAAAATCAAGTGGATTTCTACTACCCGTTTTAATTCCTGCTTAATTTGTTACATCTAACTAACTAGTAGTTACGTCATGACATTTGCACATATAAGGTCCAAACTTCTGACCAACATTTCTCCAAATACACCGTAATTGTTTATTAGCAGCAGCGGTTGTAGTGAAAAGTCAAAATATGTCCAAACTTCGAGCCAGTTGCCTAAAATGTTCAGTTGTTGGTTGAACAAGACAGAGCAGCACAGCCAACAAGCTGAAGGGGGTGGGGTGTGAAGTGGCTCATTTGGATTTAAAGGGCCTTTCTGGTGTCATTACTCAGAAATAGGGTTAAAGATGGACCTGTGGAGTTGAATTAATGAAGAATTCAGACCAAGCATAGCATTTACAGTTTATGTAGACCACAGGGAAATGTTTTAAAATGCATAATTACGTTTTAAAAAGCAAAATATCACACCTTTATTATCTTACGTATACATTAGCAAATGTACACACCACTTATTTTATTAGATAGAAAATTTATTCACTTATCGACAAACGACACCCTGAGGTCCGACAGGCGAGGACATTTTCTCACAGCTCTTCAGTCTGTCATAGAGCCAAAGCATGGACCAATAATCTGTTTTTACATTTGCAGTGCATTTTCGTTTTTGTTGTTAAAATCAGAGGTAAAAACAACCAAGCATGTCACTAATCTCTCCCATCACAGCTAAGAAACCCACTCTGCTGAACCATAAGACTAACATTACAAACATTAGTGGAGTCTTTGACGTCACTGACCCTGAACATGATTGACTGAAGGTTACGCTAATTAACTGCAGTTTAGATATTACCTTTTCATCAACATTTAAGGCCTTTCGGCTTTAGTCTGAATATCCTATACTGAAAGCTGATGTGTTGCTCATTGGAACAGAATCATGCTGCAGGTTTCTCCTCTAACATCTTTCTAAGTGAAACCTAATTGTTTGTTCCATGGCAACATCAGTGTGTAGTGACAGAGCGAAGGCTCCACTGTACTGGAGAAAAAGAAGCTGTTAAAAAAGCAGAGTTTTGTCTCTTTGCTTTTATGTTGTTGTTTTTTTCAAACTAACCAGTAACACCAACTGACAATAAGAACTGACAAAAAGGAAAAAAAGTAAAGGTTATTATTGTTGTTAGAGGTTACTGTTTGTGGTTTGAGATTAATATGAACAAGGGGAAGCGTGGCCTCTTGACCCTCTCAGAGTGTTTAATACCAGTCCAAACATCTAGAAATTGTTAATTTGTTAATTGTTAATTTTTCAAAATGAACTTAAAAGCAGAGAAAATTTAGAAGCAATCATCTACTTTGTGTCTTTATATTTTAGTTTGTATACCTGTGTCTCTGAGCAGTACCTACTTATGCTGACAGTGAATAAGTTTTACTGTAGCTGTGTTTCTAGACAGATTTGATAACGCTGGTCATCTGATCATCGTCACAGCAGGAGGCGTCACTCATCAGCCTGCTAATGAACAGGTCACACTGTACACTTTAATGATGTCGCATCACACAACTTGTTATAGACATTTCTCTATAGTGTTCTCAAATACCTGCTTATGCATTTACACATTTATTGCACATACTCTCAGTTGTCAACTCTATCTGTTGACACCCTGCTGTTCTCACATAGCTCAATATTGCACATTTGGAGTGTGTATCACAGCTAAGCATCTCAGTCCCAGTACAGTCACACTACATAATGCAACCCTGGAGACAGCAGCTTTGAGTTCTGGTGCAGTTTCACTCGTCATCAATTTAAACTGTTGTTATGATGTAAAGAATATGTGAAATGTAGATATTAATACAAAGTTATGCCATCTGTTGTTTACATTGTAGATCAGTTAATATAAATATACAGTCAGTGTTAAGCATACAGGTGTTAATCATAGCACTACAAATGACTCAAATTTATCATAAAAGCTTAAATTTTTTGAAGCCAACATCATGCACGACCAAAAGCCATAACATTCAAAGAAATATTTCATATGAGGGATTTTATAGAGCTCTCTAGAATATCAGTGTGCAGAGATATGCAAGGTGGTAGGCAGAAGAAAGGCTCTGTATTTTAAATCAGGCTGTGCACTCCACTATATAAATCATATGTATTAGATATCTGCCTGCACAGGCAATGAGATTTTGAGTCTGATATTTGGGATGCTATAAAGGCTCACCAAATTGAATCAGAATCCGAGCATCCTTTATTTATGAATATTCATAAGATACTTTAAAATGTAAATTGAGGCTATATTGTTATTGTTTTTGAAATATCTATCCAGCATGCCTTGTTCTGGTGACTTGTGTGAGTGGGCAACCGCTTCAGTGAGCTCATGGAACAACCATAAATTAAAATAAGACTGTCTTTGCCTAAAGCTAGGAATAAATAAATCTGAGTTGTGAACAGAAATTGTTTTTCCTTCATGCAGTGTGATTCTCCTACAGGAGTCGATAGCTATTGTCTTAGCTCCAAAGGTAAGATTTAAGGGCTGCACAGACTCAATGGCACTAAACAGACGCTCATCCGTCCTTTTTAATCAAAACTTTGAGCAAGATTCTGCTGTAATGCATTTGCATTGATGTGATGCGGTGTTACAAACCTTAGGGTGTGTGGGTTGTGTGACTGCACTGTGCTATAACAATGTCTGTCAGGTTAGTGTGTGTGGCTGTAATGGACACAGCTTTTAATGTGGTCGAAAGACAGTGCTTTTCCTTTAATGCTTGCTCTTCGATATATAGCTGACTATAAAACACGACAGCTTTGCAATCAAGGGAGCCTGAAACATAAATGTCCCTTATATTTTCTTCTCTTTGATAAAGCTGGCCTTTGCTAGAGGCTGACTATAGGATGAAAGTAGCTCCTTGTGTACAGAAGGACGATGGAGAGAATGCTTTACAGAAGTGCCTGTACCTTTTTTATGTAGCTGGGTGCAGTCCAGACAGGCTAGAGGGACAAACTGTAATCGTGTGCTAAAGCCAGGCAAAGGGGGGGGGGGGACTGCAGGGAAGATGGAGAGAAAGAGGATGGAGAGACAAACTCAGCAGGTAATCCCAGCAGTCTGAACACAGCAGAGACATGGCAGCGTTACATCAGCCCTTGAGGCTGCTGGAGCTGACGTCCATACTGCTCAAATCTCAATTGATCAGTATCTGTTTTCATTCCTCTCCTTAGGCCTCTTGTTGTTAAAGCATCACAGAAACTTGTTGAGACTGCAGTTGTTGTCTGCACAGTGTTTACTTGTTTATTACTTGATTACATTACTTTTTATTTCTGGACTTTTGAACTACCTTTTGGATAAGCTAGGGTTAATACTAATGGCATATCAGTAGCATATCTTCATTAACATTGTGACTTTGCCAAAACATTCACCACTCACTGCATGTGAGGAATTGAACAGACAGCTAAGCTCCATCCACAAGTACCATATGGTGCCCAAAAACAGCATGCACATAAGGTACGTACACTTTCCACAGTAAGATCTGCAAAAAAGAAAAAAATAAATGAAAAAGGCATCAGAACGAATCCCCATTTAACAACTGTCATGAGACTTGGTTTTACTCTCTTGTTTGCAAGTGTTATTTGGGAGATGTTATTGATTTCTATGTATTTTACTGTCCCAGGGGTACAACTTGAGCATAACAACAAGCAGGCACAAATGGCTCTTCTAAAATCCTGCAGACTTAGTGTCAGCAATGTGCAGGTACACAGGCTTATCACAGCACAGTGACCCTGTATGGCCATTCTTTTATGTCAAACCATTAAGCACAAAGAGCAGAATGTCTTACTAATCCATTGCAAACTGGCGGTGCATTGTTTTGAGCAGTTTGAATAATTTATGTCTGAATTCATTGGTATATTCCTCTTAGAATTTGTTGTTACTGAAGTACGCTTTGGATTTCACGCTCCTTCTGAAATAGGAAAGGATTCCAAGCTTTACTTAATTGGTTGGTTTGTGTCCTTTTGTCTTGGTCTTTTGTGAACAATGGGCCAATGGTGATGTTAATCTAATTTTGGAGAGCAATGCAGTCTTTCCTGTGGCTAAGAGTTGTCAGCACAATTAAACTTTTGGCATAACATTGTATATTGTAACACTGAGTGGCTCCTCAGGGAACAAGCTGCCAGTGGTTTAGGACAAGCTATGCTTGTGTTTTATAGCTTTTTACACAAACTATGAAAATCCAGGAGCAGGATCTATGCCAATAACAGCCCTGCTTTGGTAGAGTGCTGTGATTAGACCACCTTGTCCTTCGCTGTATTAATGCAACTCATTGTTCTGCATTTTTCTATGCTTCTCATTGTTAAACTCCATTCAACTCTTGTTTTGATGTGCTTTGACAATTAATAATTAATAATTTTAGATCACTAGATATCAAATCAGGCAATGTTTTCCTAGAAATTTCTCATGTGAAAAGGTTATTTTTTCATAATAATGAAGTCCACAGTCTGTTGGTCCCTTGGAGTCTGGGTGATCTCAGTTCTTAGCCATCATCTTGCAGTATAGCTGTAGAGCATTGTTTCATAGGGTCTTATTGATGAGAAACACATGACCCTGGCTATTTTGTTGGAGATGGAGAATAGACCAACAATACACACAAAGTCTATTATGCTAGTCACCTCTGCCCCAGAAGCCTGCTTCTAAGAGAGGGGGCCCCGTCTAATAGGCTACAAGGACACACTTTCCCTCTGTTGCTTTGAAGTTCCTCTTTTGATCAGCTCTCTTATCCCGTTTCCACCCCTCTGTTTGGTTCACAAAAATGGCAAATGAATCTGCTCTGAGCAGAGAGAATTTGTCAGGAAGCAGGGATGCAACTTACATGTTGAAAAGTCTGGAATACGTTTTAGTTTTGGTCTCTCGTACACATGCCCCTCAAAAAAATAAAAATAAAAAGGCAAAGCATACATAGATGCTGTTTGAGTGATGAGTGATCTCTGTATGGGTTACCTGTCTCCTGAAGGCAGCGAGAAAGATTTGATGTTGGCACTACATCTGTTAGAAACAGAAGTATACCCAAGTGAGATACTGACAAGAATGGTCTTTGAGACTCAAACATGACAGCTGGGATTTTAAATCTTTAACCCTTTGGATTGTAAATGTCATATAGCATTTGCATCGACATTTTTCAGTTGTCGACCACAGGTTTAGTGGAATGGCTCTGATGTATTATGATTTAGTACAATGTAAGCCGTAGTTTATGAAGACCATACACTAATTGTGAAATTCTGGGCTGATATCAATCTTTGAAATAACAATTTGGCCAATAGTCAATAATTGATTTAGATTTTTTTCCCTGAGAAACAAAAATTTTTGCCAGAAAAAAATAAGTAGTTAATGTTGGCACAAAACCAGTCACACAGATTTCTGTAACAACCTTTAAGGTAAAGCCACTGATAATCCTCAGCACCCTCAGTGAATGCCTTCTTATTTGACAGGTCAATGGTCAGTACTTGTGTTCTACCAATATTTTGCACCCTAGTGACTATGAAATACAATCTATATCATAATACTGGAAGGTCTCAGAGCGAGTGTGTGTGTATCTGCACAGTTCTGAGAAATTGAGACGTTTTAAACTTGCCGATTTGGTACCTACAGTTGAGAAATAGGTCCATCTCCACATTAAATATCTCGGCAAGTTGATAGGACCAATATTTTGGGAGATGTTAGCCATTCTGGAATACAATAGCCTTGCAATCACGTTGCTCGGTGGACCGAAAGCGCAATACCACGCTGCATGATGGGAAATGAAGTTAAAAACAGGAACAACACATTTATTAGCTTCAGTCCATGACGGTTGATGGGAAGCGCAGTACCATGCTGCATGATGGGAAATATTGCCCATAAGCAAAGGACCACGCTGCATGATGGGAAATGCAGCGTGGTCCTGCACTAGTAATATTGCGCTAGTAATATTATGCTCAGAAAATTCTTTGCCTTACTTTGAACAAGTGAAAGTAGCAGTAAAAGCCAATTATGTAAAAGAGTAATATTTGATTCAACGTCTTCATTCTCTGTAATGATATCTCCACCAGTCCCACAATATACTGCTGACACATAATCATGCTGCTTTCTCGCTGACCTTTCAGCGATCAAGAGCTGCTCTACCAGGACTCCTGTTTTCTCTGCAGTCTAGACGAGCACTTTGATTATATTGACCTGTCCACTCCCTGATCTCCTGTGGAAAACCTGCCCAGAAGAGGCACCACTTCATAACGACAAATCAGTCCGCCACAAAGCCCTGGTCCTCTGACACACAAACACCGCAGCTTCCTCTTTAACTGGATGCTCATCCACGTTTCTTCGACTGCTGTGTCCCATTTTAATGCAGTATGGGGGGTTGGTCCGATCACCTTGTGTCAAATTTACCAGCCCCCCCGCAAGACTGTCTGACTGTCTGTGGCTTGCTATAGTAAACCACAACAGACACTGGAGAGAAAGGGGCAGCCTCCTGCAGCAGGCCTGCTAACAGCACAGGGAGAGTCTAAAGATTATGTAAAGTAATTCAGAGTGATGAGAGAGGAGCAAGCCACTACTGACAGCAGGTTTAGCAGGTATGTAGGTCACACAGGGGGAGGCCTCTTTTGCATTTTTCCTTTTCCATGTCTATTTTTGTGTTGTCTCTCTTTTTCACTTCTTCACTTAATCAGTTATTCACTTACTCCTTTCATCTCAGTGTTTCTCAGAATGTTCTTGCTCCTTTTTTATCTCTTTTTTGGTCTTCTGATAGACCACTGTGACTGTCTGGCTGCTTTGAATAGAAAAACACTAAATCCTAAAAGAGAGATCAAGACTGAGAGACGCTGCCAGTGGAGACGACATACTTTATTAGCTTTCGCGTTTCTTTCAACCCTGTTTCTTATCAAAGGTTTGCCACTGGTCACTTGTCCTTCATTCTTTGCAACATATGTTTTTTCACTTGCCATTTTTCTTCCTTCCAATCAACTTCACTTTCTCTGTGGCATATCTTAACCCTGAAGCAGATGGTATCCTGTTCTCTTTTCAGTCATTCAAAAGTACTTTGTGTTTTCTCATCTTGTCAAGCATGACCCAGTCCTGTGTAATGAGCTTGGGTCTTTTCAGTCAGTTTAGAAGACCCTGACCCAACTCAGTGCCACCCCACCACAGCCGCCACTACAAGGTTACCCAAACCCGCAAGGGAGCACAATGCTGCTTAATGTCCACAACCTCTCGGCCTTTTCTTACAGGGAAAAAAGGCGGATATTAATGAGTGACTCTTCAGGAGGATAGCAGCAGAGGGGCGGTCACAGTGTTTACTGAGCAGACTTGTTTTCGTCTCCCTACCCTGCAGGTCACAGCTCAGTGCTCTTTAATTGGCTCAGATTGTCAGACACTGTTCCATCTCATAGAAACGAAAACTCCGACTATCAAATACTGCCCCCCTTTTTCTTACAAAATCCTTTTTTCCTGTTGAGAATGGCATCTCATGCAGCTAAGCCATTTCCACAAGCTGCACTACAAACTGAGCATTAACATATGAAAATGGGCTGCTTTCCACATTTACCAGATCATTAGTTCTTTTGGTCAGGCACTTGTTGAGGTCCACCCGCTCTTGTTTTGCTAGAGCGGGGAGATGTCTTTAATTATCTTTGCAGTAGGCATATCAGGCTGAAAGCTATTAGTGCATGCAAAGTTCAATGAAGGGGCTCTTTGATACTTGTTTAATATACATGGCCCAATATATCCCAGACCTGTGTCTCTCATAGACCACCCAGTTTACATTTTGAAATTAATTCTGCTCACATCTACTAAAAAGAATAGAGCTTCTCAACAGATTTTGGTATTGACTTGACATTTTTCTATCTTATTCTCACAAGATAAAGTGCCTTTGAGCAGACAGCAGCTCACTGCTTTATAAAAGCTGCAGAAACTTGACAAAAAAAAAGCTTTATACAATCAGTCAAAGACATTCAGTCTCTAAATGCTTTTCAATTGTCATTCATTTCATTTGGGCATACTTGAGGGGTGTTTTAGCAGAAGTTCCTTGGGAATTATTCGGTAAAAGAAGTCATTTCTAACAGCTCCAGTGCACATGTTATGAAGTGTCGTCCATTGTTTGAGTGGGAGCAGCTGGACACCTGCCTGACCTGACTGGGATCAAAGCTCTGAGACCGGTTCAGACAAGAGAACAGCCTGCCACACCACGGTTTGAGGATCAAATGAACAGAAGAAATTCTCCCAGGAAACTGACACTGCAGGGCACAGACACTTCTAGACCTCCACACCTCCATTGATTTTTACTCTACTCGAGACAGAGGAGTTGAATAAAAGGACAGTGAGATGTCCTGTGGCTGAGGGGGATCTGTGGGACAAAAGAATCCTCCTGTTCTACCCAAGGTTCCTGTCTGGAACATTAAACAGAGACTGATCCCATGCTGCCACATGGGTGACCCACAGGGGCTGCCTTCCTGAGCTGACCTGGAAGGACAACATTAAACCTGCTGGAGATTGAGGCACAATGTCTGGAGAAAAATATATTAATATGGTTTGTGCCAATCACAAATCTAGCCCATGTATAGAAAGATTTCAATATGAATTCTGCGTCGTTCAAACACATCGCCATCATAGTTTAATATTGTGGTGCACCACGCTAATGCTGACCAACAAAATGCTAACTACCTCTCGTCTAATAAAGGAATGAAAGGTGGGGGGATGTAATTTTCTGCTTGTCTGCATATGAGGGTGACTTATGCCCAACTCTCTTCCTTCCTCTCCCTTTTGTCTCGTGTGCACATGCATGCGCACACTCTCTCATCTTCCTTACTGATGGATTTTTTCTACAGGATGTTTTCAACTTCTGAAAGGCTGAAGTGACTAAAAAAGTTAAAGAATGCAAAAGTTTAGCAAATTTTTTGGGATCTCCTGTGTGACCGCTGTTAACTTGTAATTGTTCTGAAACCTTCTCTGAGCTATGATGATATCATGAAGGATGATAAAGAGATAAACAGATTACAGCTTTCACATGTAAGAGAGAAAATACAGATCAGATCACAAACCGTTTAAGCTGTATTACCAATCTGTCTTGTCTGTTGACATGAAGGAATGTTACAGGCATTTAAGCGCAATGAAATATAAAAACTGGAATAACATCTTCAAAAAAATCTGTATTCTATAGATGCTAAAATAAACCATCGACAAATGCTATTAGGGATATGCAGTTGTTCATATGGAGAAGATTAAAAGCTCATTAATGTCAAAATGGGCCAATACAGTTTAATATAATAATTTGCCTAATAGGTGATGTAGATGCCATTGCTGTATTCTGTTTATTTTATTTTATTATTACTTGTTTCTCCTTTTGTGCCAGGGAAACAAAGAAATTGTCTTTATTAAAATAATAAGTTTATTTTGAATGGGCAGAAGTCAAACCAAATAAATTTATGAAACCCTGTATATAACCCTGTAACCCATAACATAACACTTAAACTTTAGCCACTTCCATTATTGAGATATCTTATTTGCTAATAGCCGACATCAGTCCTCAAGTCAAGAGTGTCCAATAACGATCTTCACCCACAATTAATACTGTATGACAAAGTGTGATGCCTCTCTGTCCCTGGGAGGTTAGAGCTAAAATCAGTTTAAAGCCATATCCAACAGGGAGGGAGCGTTAAATACAAAAACAATGATGAACAATGAGCTGTTGGCTTAAAAGTTGGCATTGGCATCGAAAGACGGTGCTTACTCTCACTATTTCTGGCAGCTCGCCACACAAACCAGGCAGTGCTCTCAGAGCCTTTGCCATCACTTCTTCTGAATGTTACTGCCAGTCTGAACGACCACATGGGCTGTAAATTCACTAACCTCACAATAAATCTTCAGAAGTTTGAGGTTTCTGTCAGAGGTCTCCGCTCAATGGAAGCTTACTTTAATGATCATGGGACAGTTTCCTGGAATACCTGTACTCCACACAACAAAGCCAGTAAAGAGACAACCTCCAATCATATTCAAGCCAAATAAAACATCTACTTAATCATCATTCTTGAAGGGCTTGATGAATGCAGACCCCCAAAGGTTAATTCTAGCTGTCCTTGAAAAAGAAAACTCTCAAACTGTCTTAACAGTGGACTGGCTACAATGCTCACTGATGCCTCCTCAACCCTTTGTCACCAGAGAGAGACATCCTTGATCTTAGAGTGTTCTTCCCAGATTTACATGAGAGATGATGCAACAGGGGAAACTATTTGACTGTGTCTGTTAGAGATGCAGGGCTTCGAAGATTTGCAGCCCCTGACCATGGAGGGGTCAGAAACGTCAAGATCATTTTCACAGACCATTTCCTCGCTGAAAACCTACCTACACAGGCATATTTGGAAAAGACAAGCTTACCCATTGCGATTCCTTTTATATTTCATACTCGTTTTCATTCTGCAAATGCTTCTTATGCAGCATTCTGCCTGTGTTTTTTTTTTTTTTTTTTTTTTTAATTTAGTGTTTTTAATTTACAGTTTCTCTTTTATGCCTTTGGGTCATGCATGTCTTATTATTCTTAATGATAAGGGAAGCTCATGCAGAGAATGGACACTCGTATATGATGTTCCACTTTTCTTTTGTCTGCTCGTTTCTCTTGGTTAGCTTGGCTCAGCGGGAGATGCATTTGGGGTAGTTTGCTCTTGGGGAGGAGGGTTGTTCCTGTTTGGAACTCTGCTGTTTGTTGACACCAGTACTTACTTCCTTATCGCTAATGGCAGTTTTCTGCTACTTTTATTCTGTCTACTCATTCTTGATGCTGAATTTTTTATGGCACTTGTTGATGTGAAATAATACTTGAGCCCATAGTACTCAGGTGAATGGGGAGACACAACGACTTTGAGCTGCAATGTGTGACATTATGTCAGTTTTCACAGAATTAAGGGGAAATTAATAACAAATACAGTGATGAAAAATACCAAACAAACCTCATTTTCATGCAGAATTTAATTTTAACACCCCCTTAACATTAGTAAATAAGAGTAGAACATGAGGAACAATTATTGCATGTGGTGTTTCAACCCCTTTATGTTTTCAAACTAAATATTAACCAAATATGTACAAGATAATACCAGTGAGATGAGTGATGCAGCGCTACAGGAGTTGCTAAAAGCAATCATCAGTGAGCACATTATTAAATATTTTATAGGGGGATAAACAGTAGCTTAAGGGAAAATGAACATTGCATCTTGGCAAATGAGAATCTTTACAAGGCAAATAAACAAATAAAATTCTGGAAAAACCAAAAACCTCTTTAAAACTATATAAATGTACTATGAGCTTTGAGACACACTGCACAAATTATTTGGCAAACAGCTTCAACACTGACAGGTCGCTTGAGCTTTTCATAAAATAAAACCTTGGAAATGGCCAAAAAATAACATATCCTACTGATATCAACAAATGTTCTTTCAAATATTATGAAAAAGTATACCAATCAAAAACTGTCATTGATAACGCCAGCTGCACTACTAAAATGAGTCTACAACTAGTGCCTTCAACTCAGACATTACCGTAGAGGAGATAATAGTAGTCATCTCTCAATTTCCAAACAAAACCCATGGGTCTGTCTGGGTTATTACTGAATTTTACAGACCAGACTGGCTGCTTTACTTCTACATATGTTCAGTTATGCCAAGTCAGAGCTTCCCCATTAGTTTTATATTGCCAATATTTCACTGGCATTTATAAATGGATAGGGATTTTCCTGCAAATATCCTTCTACAGACTGGTTTTGCTGCTTCAGATGGACATTTACAGTCTCAAATGTAAAGCAAAATGTCTGATTTTGTCCCATTAACTCCAACTTGTCACCTTTTTAACATTATGTACCAAACAAACATGCTAAACTGTCTGCCATAATTGATCTTGACTAAAGAAATGATCACATTTAATGGAAAGTTTAGATTTTTTACTCTAAAACATGTCAGATCATAAAATTCTAGAAAAGCAAAGACTGTTACTCCCAGAAGAAACTCACTGCGTTTTACAAACAGGCCGTCAATTCTATAAAAGGACCAAAGAGGTACCAAAAGTGCTTTGCAAAAGTGTTTCACTTTACTTCACTGAAAACTAAGTCACATCACTAAGAAAAATACTTTTCATAAGATTTGGCAACTCTCTCTTGACAGATGGCAAGACCTCCATCCCATTCACCTGACATAGTGTGGCCTTGGCACTTACTCACTTTCCTGTGTTGTGACAAAATGCTGTCTGCAAAACCCAGCTGATACTCTTTTGTGTATGTGTGTATTTACGGTTGTAACATATTTTTGAGTTTTCTCCTCCTAGATCTGAGAGTTCACCATGTTTTATTCCACCAGGGAAGAAATGTTCAGTTCAAATCCACACAGTACATGAACATAAGACAACTTAGATGCTCTTTTTGTGGTAGAAACATTCCAAAACAGTTGTTTCTTTTCAGTTTTCCTCATAGGCCTGCACAATATACTCACACAAAATGTAAAATATAATCACATTGTTGACTTGTGAAATACTTGTTTCGCTGAGGCTTCATTCGCGAATTTGCGCGTGAAACATAAGCTCTCTGTGATGAACGATTGGCGCATGGTGTAAAGATGTTTTATTGGTACTATGGTTTAATAATAGGGGTGGAGTTAAAAATGTGTACCATAGAGCATCACAAAATATATAAATGAGCTTAAAGTACATGGCTGAGTAATCAGAGCATCATCCGATAGGTCAAATTTTCACATGCTGAGTGTAAATAAAAGCCATGTACAAATAAAATTACCTCTCCTATCCCTCACATCTCCAGCAGTGTTCTGTGATGAGTTCGTCACACATGTTCATATCACAGTGATAAGGAAAACATGATTTGTCGCTCTGTGCTGTTTCCTCGTCCTTCGTCTTTGTATTTTTACATGAATAAAATTCTAAAAGTTTAAAAACACACACATGCTGTTAACATGCACATGTAACGTTAACGGAGGGCAGGAGACACCATTAAGGATCCCTCCTGGTCATTGGTCTTAGATTCAGGAAACGCTGTTAGCTGTCTAGTTTCCTGCTGAGGGAGTCAATTCAGTCTGCTGTTTTTCTCCTTTTCCTTATCAGCCCTCTGTGGACTGTGCCTCTCCTTCACTAGAACCTTGACAGAGGCCCGTTTTTCTCTCTCCCCCCATCTTGTTTATGTGTTTACCACAGCACACTCACATCCTCCCCTAAATGATAGCCCCTCTACTGTCAGCACACAGGAGTCAAATTAGAGAGCGAGACAGACCAAATGCTGCTGCTCTCTCCATGCTTCAGGCAAACGCTGCTGGGGCCACAATCAATTGAAATTCTGGGCTTTTTGCTTTGTTTTGATCAGTGCTACATATTAGAGGGCGAGAATTCTACCCTAGCACCCAGAATTCGTTGTTGCTACCTGGGAGAGAAAAGACTGAAAGGAGCATCTGGAATGAGGGCAGTGCTTCAGTGAGCTCCTGCTGCTGCATAGACGCAAAAGCAGAAGATGGAGGCTCTGTTCCAGCAGAACAAACACCAAAGCACCATCAGGCACACTCCACATGCCCCGATCAGCTTTAATATTCGTAACGTGATTATGTGGAAAAGTGTTAATGCATGGCATATCATTTCATGTCCTTGCATAATGTATTGAGTTGCCACTAAGTCTGCTTAACTAACATATGTGGTACAATGTGTTTACACGTTGGCTGTCAGTTTACTCTGAGGCATTTACATTAGACTCAGCTGACTTCTTTGATGAATTTATTATAAAGCACAACATATTCAAACTTAATTTCAGGTTTCTACATAGCCATTTTTAGTTTCAAACACCTATTAGATATTAGAACATTGCATTAGAACTGCTGTGATCTGGGCACATGGTGATATAATACAGCAGTTACGCATGAAACAGTGTTCACGTCTATTTACTCTACTCAGCCAAGATTATTTAAATTGCCTTTTTTCAATATATTTTGTAGCAAAAGTTAATAATATTTTATCCTTGCATGACATTTGTAGCACCATCTCTGCATCCCCACATCTCAACTGTTAACTGCATCAGTATAATGTTATTACAAAAAAAAAAAAAAAAATCAACATCTGGGACAGTTGATTTTTGCTCATTTTTCCTCATTTTCAGCCATCCCTGGGCACCGGGTGTCAGAGAGAAAGGACATGACAGCTCAGAGGTCCAGATTTCCAGAAAATTAAAAAAAAAAAAATGTATACAACGATCCTGTTTAGAGTCCAGGAAAATGTGCAGCCTTGCGCTTATCCAGACTGGCAATTACAGCCCAGACACCTATGTTTCTATATGAGCTTCTATAAGAGATTAAAACACTTGTTGCAGTAAACAAACATACTGTACACAACACTGCAGCCACTTTGGATTCCACACGATCTTCTGTCACGCCTAAACAGTTGTATTTGTTTACATCATCGCCAGACTGCCTGGGGAGAGCGAGTTATTTTTATGGTGTGCTTTGTTTGGATGATTGTTGTTGCAAAGGGGAAGCAGTGAGGTCTGCTCTGGGACTGGGGAAGAAGGAATCGTGTGACTACAGAGGTAACAGGGAGGAGATGCGGGGAGGAAGATGGGGCGGGGAGTTCGTGCGCTGCCTTACAGGGATGGCAGTGTAATTAATTTTGCATGCATCTTTCTCCCTCCTTGCATTTGTTTTGTTCTTTTTGAAGTAACTGAATTTCCAGGCATGTGAGACAGTTAAGCACCAGCCGTAATATGAATATAATATGTGTATACAGAAAAGTGTTATTCTCCCATTCTTGAAAGAGTTTGGGATTAACTGTTTTTGAGTGCACAACAATTTGATATTACAGTTGTGGAAACCGTTTATATTCCATCAGTATCCGTCCTTTACGTGTAGAACTCAGCGCCTGCATGTCAGTAAGGTCTGTAATGAGTATCATGTTTACATTTATATGTGCTTTACATTACAGATGTCTCTGAGATCAATGAAACTGGCACCAGCAATGGAGGTGAGTACAGATGATGTTTTTCTCTATGAAATATCCACACTGGGTGGTGCGATGCATCACTGGAATCCTGGCACTTCACACAAAACATCCCTGCTGTATCCTGTCTACGTTTGTTTTTCCACTTGCTTTCGCTTCTCACAGCTGGATATTCCTGTCTGATATCCAGCTGCTCTGTTCTTATCATACCTGACTACACTCAACACTTTGATAATATATAACAAGTTTAGTTTATGTAGGTGTGTTGTATAAAGAATTGTGTTTCCATCCACACATTGTTATGCAAATGTAGAAATACAGTATTATCACAGTCAAAGGTGTAATATGCAATATCTGAAGAATTGTACTTGCATTAATCAGTTACTATAGCAGAGCTGTAGCAATGAGTACTTTGTCAACTGTCTAGGTTGACTGGATCGATGATAACAGCGTGTAAATTGATTTTTAGGAGACAACTCAAATCCATGAATCCATGAATATCCAAAAGGGTGACACTAATACTTTGTCCCAAATGCCCCAGTGCCTTTTCTGCTCATCGACAACTGCAACAACCTATGTTATCTTATATATTTTTTTATTATTTATTTTATTCTTTTTATTGAAATTAGAACAATGACAATATAAAAAAGTTATATATAGTATCCGATATATGTGATGTCAGAACAAGAACACTACACCTGCACTCGAATCTCATCTCATCTTATCTATGAATGTCACACATTGTACCTTTAATGAGATATGGAGACACCTTTTCGGAATGAACTCCAAAGTAGAAACAATTTACTCCTGACTGATGAGCTGCTTCCCCAATATCTTCCTCTAATACCAAACTACGGCTGGTAGTATGCAACGTCCAAATTATTCCTCAATCTGATCCATGAAACAAATCATATCCATTTTAGATAGAAAATAGTAACAGAATGCTCTACTTCTACTCTGCACAGCCTAGTTCAGTCATTCTGCGCCAGTTGACGGAAATGCCTAATTCTCATTTTGTTTTTTGCAACATTACAAACATTCGTTTCACATTCTCTTGACAATTGTATGCAAACACAGCTACTAACTGAACGGTTTACAAAAGGAAAGAAAATCTGGCGACACGCATGAAACCAGCATAATGGGCATAAAAACTACAAATCAAATCACATCAAATAAATAGCAATTATGTAAAAATATTTCCAAACAGTTTCACAACAAGAAACACTGTAGAATGAGATTTAATAGAACCAAAAGGCTGGTTATGACCTGGAAATAACCAACAGGGCTCCATCTATAGAACTTAATCATCTAGCTCACACATACCAAGTCAATAAATTACACAAATATTAAGAAGCGAGGTGTTTAAATAGTAATTAAACCACTAAATCAGTCCAGGTACAGTTTATTTTAGTGTGCATTATATAGTTAGTTGTGTTTCACAGTAGGTTAGTGACTTAATGTAGCTCATCTGAATATACTAGTTAATTTAGTGTTTAGAGCACAGGTGTCAAACATGCAGCCCAGGGGCCAAAACTGGCCTACCAAAGGTTCCAATCTGGCCCACAGGATGAATTTACAAAGTGAAAAATGCAAAAATTACCCTGAAGATATTAACAGTTAAGGGCATCAAACTCAAAACAAATAGCACAATAACCTAGAAATAATGACTCCAAATTTTCTTCTTGGTTTAATGTGAGGAAAATAATTTGATATTATGCCGATAAATAACGGCAACACCATTTTTTTCTCTTCGATTTATTGCAAAGAACATTAAATTCTGATATCCTTTAATAATAAAATGTCAATAACCTGAACAAATATGAGCAACCTGAAATATCTAAAGAAAAATAAGTGCAATTTTAACAATATTCTGCCTATTTTGTGCCTTGGAAGATCTGATCTTTAATGCACATGTATAAATCAAGTTGAGGCAGAATATCGATAAAATTGTACTTATTTTTCTTCAGAAATTTCAGTTTTTTTCCAGTTATTCACATTTTTTTTGTTCTGGATAGAAATAGTTTCATCATTTAATGTTATTTTTGGCACTAAAAAATTTGAAGTTGTCATTATTTATAGGTTATTATGCTATTATTTTATTGGTGCGGCCCACTGGAGATCAAATTGGGCTGAATGCGGCCCCTGAAAGAAAATAAGTTTGACACCTCTGGTTTAGAGGAATAATCTGCTGTGAAAAGACAAAAAGGAGTTCATGTGGTACCTTTTACTTTTCCTATATTTATCTAACATCTTTAAATTAAGATTTGGACCAAAATAATGACACATCCAGTCATCTGATTTTGGGGTTTAGCTATTTTTAAGGCCTTGTAAGTACACAATTAAAAAAATACAAAATAAAAAATCACAGACCAAACAGTGAACCAGTGTAAGGAGGCGCACACTGTGTGCTGATGTGATCAAGCGTCTTTGCCCTAGAAGTGAATGGAGCAGCAGCTTTTTGTACCAGTTGGAGACAATGTAGGGAGCCCCGCATTACAGTAATCAAGCCGTTTGCACTTTGATTATATGTTGGATCAGCTTCATTAAATCTCAGATGCAGATGCCATAGCCTGCATCAGAATAAGCAAACAAAGTACTATAATTTGTGTATAATTTGTGTAGATATAAGGCAAACACTATGATTAGCTACTGAGAGGCTCCAGTTGGACTTGGTACGGCACAGACTGTTGGGCTGAACTGATGCAGGCAGAAAATTGACAAACATTTTACTTGATTATCACTCTTCGTACCCCCCCGCCCCCATCCCCACCCCTATTCTTCCTTTTTCCTTCCATTGCTCCCTGTCTAGAGATGAAAGATCATGTGAAGAGTCTAGAAGAGTCTGATTCAATTCCAACTGACATCATTCAGTCCAAAGGTAAGGATGTAGATGAAGCACTCAGACTCACTCTCTTGTACTCACTCATCTCTCACATCTTTATTTATAAACCAATTCTTATTAGTGGCCACAGCTGCTGAATTAAAATGCACTTCATCCGGAGAATCTTGGCGCGATGCAGCTGAGCGTTACCCAGCTTCATCCTCCTTCGTATTTTTTTTTTTTTTTTTTTTTTTTTTTGCCCTGAACTCCCCGTCTGTCTCCATCTCCTCTCTGCAGGGGCCGGCGACAGGCAGCACAGCTTGTATGTGCTCCTCCAGGGCCAAATGCATTTGTATATCCACTCTTCCCATTTCAGGTCCACAGCTATGACCCTGATATTTTGGTATAAACGTGTCAGGACGTCTTTGGAGATTGAGTGTGATGAATTACCTGCAAACTCAACTATCAGACGTTTAATAAATCAAGTGAGCAATGCATATTATTTCAACATGCAGCCAACACAGACTGTGGGGGCAGTAATCATGCCAATAAATCATATTTGATAAGGATACCACACTGTTGTTATTCTCAGGTCTCCACTGAGATTCAGAGTAATAAGATGCTGTGTAATTTGAATGTAGACATCTGTACAGTATGCTATGAATTTCTAAGTCTTCATTTCTTTCTGTGCAGCTCTGAAAAGCCAAAGAATTGAATTCAGATTTGGGCATCGAATAGTTTCCAGGTAGAAAAAAATTCATTAAGCAACTGTTGTGAACAGATTGTCGAGGTTGAATAAATAGGACAGGCTAGCAGCATATGAAATAGCTTGGCAAAGACAAACTGGTGGTGGAGAAAGGAGAGAGCTTAAACAATGCCAGACAAAGCGCCAGAGAAGAAAAAGCTTGTTGTCGAACAACCGCGAGGATAAGGGTGGGATGGTGTATGAGGGAGCTGGGTGGCACACAGTGTGCAGATAGAGTATATTATCAAAACAGATGACACTGGGCAACCACAACAAACTCTGCTTTTTTCTTTTTTTTTTACTTTATCCTCCTATAAAGACGTGTTCCTCATATTGTTGCCACTCGGTGAAGTCAGTACAGAGAATACATTAGCCTTGTGTCTGAAACACAGATTCCTGGAAATGACAGATCCAGTTTTACATCTTCAGTAACAATCCTTGTTCTTTCTTTTCTACAACTGAAACACATTTTGTTTTATATTTTCTAAGAGACAAAGATTTCATCATTTGTTTGTTTGTCTGTCTGTCCATCCAAAACATTTATATGGAGTTAAACCTGGGCTCTGTTCCAGAATAGGGGTTTAGTACTAACTCAGAGGCTCAGTTTAAAGGTCTCAGGTTCAGCTCAACTCTGAATAAGTTACTGCCGCAACTTACTCTGTGAACCTTCTCTGGCAGGTCTTCATTATCAAATCTTAACTTTGCGTCTCCTTCCTGCTGTGTGAAGGAGCTCTCTGATTGGCTGTTCATTTCCTCATTCATACAGATGATATGACAGTGTGTATCTAAAGTACAGATACTTCCATGATCTACGCATTGACTATAGTTCACATTCACTTGTTTTCAGTAGTGCAAATATTGGGATGTGTTGCTCAGTCTCTATCCTCTGGCACCAACATAACCTCATTTGCCTCTAGATGCAGAGTGAGTTTTTGGAAAACTGAAAATGCCGTTGTGATCAGAGAGTATAGCCAGGTACCAAATTAATATCAGGGTCTCATTATAACAACTAGGTGAGTACTGAATTAAATTATTATATAGTGCAGTGATTAATTTGAACCTTACATTCACACATTACATTTGAAAGATTTATGCTCAGCGCTGAATAAAATCAGCCCATTTTCAGTCTTTTCGGCAAGTGGATTTTTAATATGCATGCACATTCAGACAGCTGTCAGCTTGTCAGGACAGTTCACGTACAGGGAAACATTCACTAAACACACTGTGAATGCTTAAATAATGCAATAAAAGAACATTATGTCTACAGGTCTATGATCAGTGAGTCATCTCTGTCATGACGTGCAGAGTTGCATGGAGGGAAAATTAACTTCTATTGGTTCTTGTCAGACCGTAAAATAAATTATAATCCATTTTGGAATTTGGCGACAGAGGATGAATGAATGGCCAGTGTTAAATAACTTACCAATACCTAAATGTCGTCTAACCTCCTCATTCTTCACAGCTGCTAGTTTTTTTTTTTTCTTTTTTAGACAAATGTGCATATAGTCTGCTCATGCATTTACTTAGGCACATATTTCTGCCTAAAGTGAATTAACACGGTGGTTTGTCCTTTTGATTATCCATTACTATGGTGAATCATCTCTTAAATGGGTCATATTTTGCTAAACCCACTTTTATTAGTCTTTGGTTCATTTATTTGTGTATTTGGACCCTAATAATTCAAAAAGTTTGAATTTGAACCCTCCAGGTGCTGCAAAGCTATCTTTATATTCATTTTGGCAAAAATCGAGTGGATTTCCACAACCTGTTTCAATTCCTGCTTAATTTGTTACGTCTATAACTAGTTATGTCACGACATTTGTACATATAAGGTCAAGACTTCCAACGAACATTTCTCCGAGTACGACATAATTGTCAGCAGCAGTGGTTGTAGTAAAAACTGAAAATATGTCCAAACTTTGAGCCGATTACCTAAAATGATCAGTTGTTGGTTGAATGGGACAGAGCAGCACAGCCAACAACCTGGAGGGGGCGGGGCATGAAGTGGCTCATGTGCGTTTAAAGGGCCAGCGCTGAAAACAACCTTTCTGGTGTCATTACTCAGAAATAGGGTTGAAGATGGACCTGTGGAGTTCAATTAATGAAGAATTCAGAGCCAAGCAAAGCATTTACAGTTTATGTAGACCACAGGGAAATGTTTTAAAATGCATAATTCCATTTTTTTAAAAAAGCAAAATATCACTCCTTTAAGTCCAGTGATATATGTTTTTTTCATTCACCATGCACAGACGGAGTTGACTTAACTTTATCAGCTGTTTCGGCACTGAAAACTCAATGTCACATCTCAAGTTAGACACAGAGTTTGTTAAACCTGCTTTCTGGAAAAGAGCCCTGGTCACTAAAGCATAAAAATTGTGAATGACCCCATGACTCTTGTCCTTGTTCTGATATAAGGACAAATATTTCTCCTTCTCAGTATTTTGGTCTATGACAAACTGTCCCCAAAACTGCATTTTGCTTAGATAACAAAGCATTTGGTAAATTAAACAAACATCTTCTGATCAACTGTGATCACACATTAAAGCCAGTTTTAAGTAACATTTCTTCTCATAACACCTGATCATATCACTATAAAAGAACAGTGACGACATTGAACCTGTAATTCAGCCAGGTTGAGACTACAGCTACGCCAATGCATTTTCATTTCAAACAGTTGTAAAATGACAGCTGGTGATGTGACACAGCCATGATTAATGAGGGAAGGACACACAAGGACTGATAAGGCAGCAAATGCGAGTGTCTCAGATTCTGTTTGTTCAGTGGTTCCCAACCTTTTTTGGCTCCTGACCCCATTTTAACATCACAAATTTCTGGTGATCCCAGACGTTCAAAATGGAGACCTTTTTTTTTTTTTTTTTTTTTGTTAAAATTTGTTTTTGATCATGTAATAGTTTGCTGTACTATGTTGCAAATAAACATTAATTTTAGACGACATTAAGGCTATATAATGTATATTATTATGGACGGAGGCACAAAAGCCAGGCTGAGATTACTGCACAAAGTCAGAATTTTATTTTCCTTGGTCAGGATATGTACAGTCAGTCCAGCTTGGATTTACAAGCCATGGAGTTTGATAAATGACAGTGAATGGAGACATGTGTTTTATGTTCAGTTATTGATATCTTTGCTGAAAGAGACACTTTTTCTTTAGTTTTCTCTGTTTTAATATAATAACGTTTGAATTTATGCTGTTTATATCTGTATCTAAATTGAATGTAGGAAAATACATGATTTACACTGAAAAATGAAAAATACAGAGGATAATATAATGAATGGTAATAAATCCCTTAAAGATTAAATAGAGGACAAATCATTTGGGAACTGCCACAAAAGTTGCACTGGGTCTTTATGGGTTAATCACCGTGAATCCTACACACTGGACCACTATGATAAATATAATTGCACAGGCTGGCATTGTAGTTGCAGTTTGACTAATTTTGCTGCACTAGTTCTCTTACAAAACTGTTTTAATGTGGATGCGCCTGGCTCTAACCCCAGACTGTGAATCTTCTGTGTTATTTTCTTTTTCCAACCAGACGCTGTTGAGAAGAAAGAATGACCAGCTGAGGGAAAGACAATCAACCTCATCTGACAGCCAGCAAACTGTGCGAAGGCCAACCACACTGGTGTCAGAGTGGCCCATGGCAGTATGGGATCTGACACTGGCCCAGGGCAAACCAGTAACTCACAAGATGCTCACATGACCAACTTTACTTAGCCTTTTATCTCTTTGTTTAGAAATTTCTCATCCCTGAAGTATGTATGTCTATGTATGTATGTACAAAACCTTACTATAGGACTTGAACATATCAACCAGAAGATGAGCCATACCTCACTGTGTGTTAAGAGTCATTCATCATTTTTGCCAGCTGTGTGAGATAAATAAATCAGGTTCAAGTCTTTTTATTTGATCTGTACCCACTGTGAGAGCATGGGGAAGCTGTCAGAAGACAACAGCCACAGCTCCTCCACGTTGACACTCCAGGCTGGGTGATGCTTAACATCAGCCATCCTTTTGTTCTTACAACTCAAATACCACCACCTCAGTCATCATGACATGATTCAGCAGCAGAATACCTGACAGCGCCCTGCGTTTGTAAGCCCCTGCAGAGTGCAACACACAGACACCTGCCATGTCTTCTCACACATTACGGCAGATCCAGCTCCATTGTTCCGTCAAATCAGCCAATACTTTGATTCACACCAAGGTCTCAAAAGTGGTGTGCCACTCTCAGGCCTTTCATCCCCAAACATCACTGATTACATCCAGTCTCCACCGCTGCTAAATCTGCAGCTCGACTCGTTTACCAGGAAAACTGTTCATCCACACCCACGCACACTAAAGAGGATGTGAGTGTCTCAACTAATCGATTAGTTCTTTCCCCCCGTTTTTCGTTTCCAGTGCATGCCAGAAAATTGCTTTGAACGTCACCAACATAAACAGGAATTAGTCTTCTCCGCTTTTGCTTGTCTCCTTACCAGATTGTCTATAATTGTATAAAAGGAATCTGCCTTATTTCATATCAAACCACAGAAATCACAATCACAGACGTCACAGAATGAGGTGGTCCAAGTATGACTTCTTGGTTGTGGATTGCTTGCAGATGATTTGTAATTTTAAGTACATCACATAATGGCTAATACCTGTTGTTAATGGTTTATTAGTTTTTCCCTCAGTTGATTTCAACAATAATTGAGTTTAATGTTGGTATGATTCCTCAAATATTTTCAGTGGTGCCATACTAAAGATCAGTTGAATTACAGTTCTATGAAATGATGCCTTCATACTTTGATGTTTGCTTTGCTAAACTATAACAGAAACGACTAATAAAGTTTAAGGTGAAAGCCATGTCTCAGCTTTTAATGTTCCATCTCATTCTCTCATTCCTGTAATAAATTTCCTTCAGTTTATTCATGTGAAATTGAAGAAGTGTAACAGAGCGACCGGCCGTGTGCTTGTGGACAGACAGAAACAATTACTGTGTCCTGTGATCTCCAGGATGCTGCCTGTCTGGAACCCAGACTCGCTGCTGTATCAAATGAGACAAGATATCTAGCAGACCCCCTCACCCCAGGGAATATCCCTCCCTCTGAAAACCTCACTAATGGCCGGAGACCTCACAAGGAGTTTGTTATCGCACACTCGGCAGTTGTGAACAGAACAGAACCTCTCTATCAGTCACTTCTTTTATCCTTAAAGAAAGAAGATGCTTTTGATTCTTCTAAAATATTTACCTCTCAACTTCAAACCTCATGAAATCAGCAGAACAAAAACACAAAACTAGATATTTCAATAATCAGGAAAAGGCAAGGTCACATGTACAAATGCCAGTCAAGCATCTTTACAACCAGAAAAAAAGTACATATGGACAAGATACAGTCACAACACATGGGCAATGTTTATTTCAGTCATGTTACTAAGCAACAGCCAAACGTCAGAGCCAACACACATTCTTGTATTTTCTCAAACACAAACAGTAATGGAATGGATCCAAAGCAGCTTGTTTTTCTAATCTGCAAACTATGTGGAACACCTCAAAAGTCTGAATTTGGATGTGACTGTTTCTGTAGTTTCCACTCTTATTCTGTTCACTAAGAGGTGATTTAATTCAATTAAAAAAACTTTATTTGTCCCTGGGGGCAATTTTTGGCACATACGAGCAGAATGATGACGCAACATGCAAGTCACTTGATAAGGATAAAATTAACTGTAAGTGAACTGCAACCAACATAATTATACATTCCTCAGTAGATATTAAAGCAGTAAGACCTGACAGGCTTTTTAGGAGTTAGGCTTTATAGCAGGGGTTTGCAAAGTGGGGTATGTGGACCCCCAGGGGTACTTGACATTTTTTGGGAAAAATGCATTAAATAAGTCATACCGAATACCGGTACCGAATACAAAATAAATAATGGGAATTAATGCTGAAACATAAAACGCAATAAATACATTCATATAATAGTTTTAATGTCAATCATCTTGTTTAAGCTTTGGTCACATTTTAAGAAGCGTTCTATTTTATATTATTCAAAATGAGTTTGAGGTTGTTTTTTTTTAATGAAAAATTCATTTATTAATTATTGACCAATTTATTTATTTTTCTTATTAAAGAAAAAGGGCACTTTTCAGTTTATATTTTGCACACAAAATTTACTTTAAAATATGTGTTCTTTTTTATATATATTACAGTTAAATATATGTTATATACAGGACCAAATTTTACCTAATTTTTTTTTAATCAAAAATGCTGAAGCAAGAGTTTGGGGTACTTGGCTAAAACGTATATTTCAGGGGGTACTCCACTGTAGAAAGTTAGAGAACCACTGATTTACAGTGATCGTAGAACATTTACAAAGCAGCATGAAGTGACACTGCTAACCTAGTGAAGGTCCATAAAGATAAACGAGTCAAACTAAAAATTCTACAATGTACTGACTTCAGAGACACTGACTGGTGACACACAGATGCAGCAGAAAGCAGACGTTAAACTGCACAAACTGAAATAATGCCAACAAATTCCAGAATCTGAAATCATTCTTTCCTTTCACAGCTCTCTGCCCAGTTCAAATTAACACTAAACTACAAAAAATACACAAAACAAATAAAAATTTTAACTTTCCATTTTGTTTAATTGGAAAAATGATGATGATAAAAAATGTTAATGTCAGCTGTTATCAACTGACATTAACATGTCAATAATTATCAGGATACATTAAAAATCACTTATTTTGCTGTTTAAAGGCTGGTTATCCACCCTGAGGGAAAATGAAGAGATGAAATGATTATTTATTATCAGAATGTGACAAATATTTCAGAAATGTAGCAGTAGAGCATTTAAAACAATTATGATAAAAAGTTAAATAACTGAACTCTAAAGTATTTTGTAAGCATTTAAACACAAAGTAAACATTTATTGCAATGATATTAATCATTGTATAAAATTACACTGTTACCCATAAAGTAGGAATAAAATGTGTTTACCTCTTGTCATGAAATCATTGTGATAATGTGATTCATTCTTGATAAAGTTTAACTGGGACAGTGTGGAATCACTTTACCTGGTCAGAGGTGATTAATGTGTATAAATAGGAATAAAAAGAGGAACATGTCTGAAAAAAAAATTATTCCAACTTTATAGGCACTTTCTGATGCCTTGATTATAATACTTGTTAGCAACAAAACACCTGAATTTAGTGTGTCCCAATAGTTTTGTCCATGCAGTTTTTAAAGATTAACCCATAAAGACCCAAACATCCACCACTGACCACAACCATCTACTGATCTACACTGTTTAATACCTGTTGATCCACTAATCCTATCAATACATGTAAATAATTGGTGTAGAATACAGTTTTTCATCTTTTCATGGTCATCAGATATGACCCATTTGGACGTTCAACGGCTCCGTGGTGAAAGTGGAAACACCGTCATCTTCTACAACATTGATTCACCAGTAAAACCCATGGAGTTGGATCAATGACAGCGAATGGAGACATTTGTTTTGATGTTCAATTGACATTGTTGAAAAAAGGCCACTTTTTATTTGTTTATCTCTATTTTTGATATAATAACCCTCAACTTTAGTCTGAGCTTTTATGAACATCTACATGATCAGTAGCATACCTGATTTCCACAGAAAAAGTGTTACAATAAATGATGAGAAATTACTTAAAGGAGTGAAAATTTGCTTTTCTTTAAAAGGAATTATGCATTTTAATACATTTCCCTGTGGTCTACATGAACTGTAAATGCTTTGCTTGGCTCTGAATTCTTCATTAATTCAACTCCACAGGTCCATCTTTAACCCTATTTCTGAGTAATGACACCAGAAAGGTCATTTTCAGAGCTGGCCCTTTAAATGCAAGTGAACCACTTCATGCCACACCTCCTCCAGGTTGTTGGGTGTGCTGCTCTGTCCTGTTCAACCAACAACTGAACACTTTAGGTAATCAGCTCAAAGTTTGGACATATTTTCAGAATGGACTACAACTGCTGCTGCTGACAAACAATTATGGCGCACTCAGAGAAATGTTTGTTTGGAAGTCTTGACCTTATATGTGCAAATGTTATCACATAACTAGTTATAGACAGAGCAAATTAAGCAGGAATTAAAACCAGTTGAACAAATCCACTTGATTTTTGCCAAAATGAATATAAAGATAGCTTTGTAGCACTGGGAGGGTTCAAATTCAAACTTTTTGAACTATTAGGGTCCAAATACACAAATAAATGAACCAAAGACTAATAAAAGTGGGTTTAGCAAAATATGATCCCTTTTAGAAAGATTAAATATAGATCAAATTCATTTGGGAACTGACAGAAAAGTACTGGGTCTTTATGGGTTAATAACCTGGTGCAGTGTGAGGATACATTGGATCAGTTTTGCTTTTCCAGTTGTAGAAGTAGAGCAGTAGAGTCGAATCTGAGGAAATCTTAACAGCGATCCATGATTAAAGCTGTCAGTCATGTCTTTTACCCCTTCACCTGTGTGAAAACACCTGTGATTGGCTAAAGTCTGCATCATGGTGAAGGTTTTCCACAGCTACAAATCAGTCCACGTCACGGTTTCCCCTCAAACCACTTAAATTTGAATATGCTGAAAGGTAATTATGGACATTTTGCTCATGAACACCAACAAATTATCCAGCACTGCAGATAACAGGCTCATTGTTAACATTTATCGTGGATATTTCTGATTTTATCTCCCAACAGTCGACAGTGACTGAGAAAGGCTCATTCAAAACAGAATTCATCCAACTTTATGGGCAAAATAGTAAATACATGTTAAAAGTCACAACCCTAAAGACATATAGTATAATGATCAGCATCATGCTATTCAAGCACAGAAACCTCCGTCAGATATTCAACCGCTGTTAGAGCAGAGCAGGAAAGCACAGAAAATACAACAGGTTTCAGATCTGTTGATGTGAAAAGACGATGGGATAAAAAAAACAAGTTTACTCTCTTGCTTTAAACGCTACCGTGTTTACGTTTCATTAACTTGTCGCATGCCAAGTGGATGTCAGAAGTGACTGTCCCTGGAACGGAGACTGTTGAAATTTTAATGACTTCATTTTTTGCATGTCAGAGCAGAGGGTGTCCTGAACCTGAGAAGGAGGCAGTGTCAAGGGAAACGGCTTCATCATGCTACACACCAGCTCCTTGGAATACAAAACGTTTCAGTGTTAAAATAACAAACTCCTTATTCCACAGATGCAGGCTGCCATCCTAGTTTACATTTCACAACGTTGGCTTTTCCAGCTTGCGTCAAGTGATGTGAGGATGTAATTGTTCACCCACATCTTTTCCTGCATAACAATGTGAAAACATCTCAGAGGGCCTCTATCTGCACGTAATGAACCATAAAGACTTTGATAAAGGATTTATGGAAGTGACAGTTGCATTGATTGACCTGTGTAGGAAGCATGTTTTTGTCCGTTTCTATCTGGTAGCTCTTATCAGCAGGTTTTAGGCTGATATGATGTGCTCCGTTTATTCCATTTTCCAGATGAAAGCTCTGAGGACCTCTTCTTATATAAACACAAATTACTGTGTTCTCTCTCCTTTCAGCTTTCCCACTACTCTCCTGCTCCTGACTCCACCCACTTCCCTCTACCCTCCCGCCATGCTGCAGCGACCCTGGCGCCAAGCTGTCTGTTAAGACAGCACAAACAAATTGGAGAAAAATAATTCCAGCGCTAAAGCTTTAAATCCCACCGCTAGATAAGCTGTTTTTATCTGAAGTACAGTGTTTGTCCTTCATGAAAATTCATCGCCCCCACAAGAGGAACAGGCAACACTATAGGTGAACTAAGCCGAGATAAACACTCTAATTGGGATGAAAATTGACGCCATTCATTATGGATGCCTGTCTTCAAAGGCGCAGAGAACCACTGAAATGTTGAAAGGAAATTGACTTGCAGCATTGCTAGTTTGCTTTGAACAAGTGAGAATACGTCGATTAAACTCCACCAACACAAGACAGTTATGCAGATTACATTTGTTGTCTGACTTAAAAAAGCACATTTGTGTCATGCTGACGGCCCCTCATGGCATAAGATCAAAAGACAAAAGGATTAAATAAACTAATTCCATCTCCGAAACTCTCTCATTCTGCTGTTGCTTTAATTATCAACTCGATAATGTGCTTAATCAGGTGATATAGGAATTTCTCACTGTTTCTGCAGCTGTAGTACAGATAAAGCAGGACTGAAACTGTCCATGGTCTCTGATATGCAGTATCAACTTCTCTGTTTAATATTGAAAATGGAGCTTTTGTGCTTTTTAATTACAGGCCAGAAATGTAAGCTTATGAAAGCAGGGAATGTCTGCTCTGATGATTTTTCAATCGTTTCCACAGTATGACACCACACCTGAATTGTGTAAAATAAGAATAAACTATTTCATTGGCTTATGAAATTAATGCATGTGCTGCAGTAAATGTGTTTTCAGCTTTATGGGATTGAAATGTTTACCACAACACTGATAAATGGCATCTGGGACCAATATAAGGTCCTGTATTTATTTAACTGGTGACCTATCAACAATACCTCAGTTAAATTAGCATCATTAGCTGTGAATTGTCCTCATTATCCCATAGGTCAAAGCTTTTATGTTGTGAACAGGCATTTGGATTCCTTCAAAGTAAATGCATGTTATCAGTTTGCGTGCAAAATGCCATATTTGGAAGAATAAATAAAAACAAGAGATTTCAACACTAATGAACTAAAGGAATGAGGACTCACTGTGGTGTTGCCCTTGTTAGTGAATCATTAAAATTTTCATTTTGTTTTTTAGGCCAAAAAAGAACCCTAATGAAAGAAAATGAAAAGCAACAGCTCTGAAATACCCTGTAATTAAATTGGACATTAATAAATGCATTAGCCTTATTTAGCTGTAGCTTTGCGAGTCGTTTGGTTGCACTGATGTTTGTTAACTAATTAAAGCAAAATGTCACCTGCATCCTAGATTCCCGGCATTTGGGGAATAAATCTTTAGTGCACATAAAGATTTTACAAATGTAGCTGAGAGGTAGAGAAGTCCTCATGGAACGCTCCTAGTTTTCAATCCAACCATTTAATCTGCTCGTACTTACAGTGTATTTTTTAAAACCCATGGTGTCATTTGGGAGCCACTTGTAAATCTGTACAATATGCAACATTTCCCATTGGGTGTCGGCTCCTACTCTCACTTTTTTTTTCTTTTCTGGGGTTATGTTACCACCACAAGTGAACACCATTGAAGAAATCTGTTAATTAATTATCAAAAGCCAAATAAATGACAAAAGCACCTTAGCTGCTTATTATTTAATGGCCCCACGTTGGCACTGGCATATTTTAATCAACTGTACTTGCCAAGTTCTAAGAATTTCCACAAAACCTCTTGAGAATAGCTGAAATTGTACAAAGCTTCATGAAATATTTTAGGGAATTAGTGTTTTTAGAAACAGGAGTGCATTTCCATTTGTTGTAATGACTATGATACCCTTATGATCATCCCAGAGATTCCCTCAAAAGGAACTAGTTTGTCCAGAAGAGAGAAAATGGCAGCAGTAGTTAGGCTGTATGTGTGTTTGCTGTGTAGATATCATGTGTTTTGTTACAGAAAGACAAACTCGCAGCACTAATCAGCAAAGTGACTCATGGTCTTAAGAACTATTCAGAGGAATCCTGGCAGCAGCCTCTGCCTGTGTGATTAACCTACCCACTCTGGGAAACTTCCTGGCTACACACTAATTATTCTTGCCAAAAAAAGTTGCCACAAACTTAACAAACAGGATAAAATTCAACAAATTCCTCCGTGTCACATAAGTCTGTTTGTAGGTTTTCTGCTTATTTGTGATTGGTGACTTGAACAATTACATTTGCTTGATTATTTTCCAGCAAATTTAAAATCACATCTTCACAGGAAAACAGATAAGCCTGATTGCTTTTGCATTTCGGCACCTTGTCTGTCAGCACTGACAGAGCCTTTGGGGTCCTCTGGTGCTTCTGAGAACTGTTGCCGTAGCAACAGGCTGTAGTAAGTGAAGCCCAGTATGCATTCAGAATCAGGTGAATGGTGTTTAAGTGAATGGGCCAATCCGACAACTGCGCCCAATTTAGCTCAGCCCATTTACTGTAAAAATGTACCAAAGGTCAAGTTATGATGAGTTCATTAGATGAGCATTTTATGGCAAGACATAAAAAAAAAAAAATCTATATGTAAGTCCTGCTGAGAGACTGGACTGAAACATTTCATATGTGGGCTGCGGTGGGGTTTTGACTGTTCACTGATCGTGGTGGTGAGAGCTGCTGGTCGGTGGGCTTTTTATTTAAATAACACCGCTGTGCCCTGTTGTGAGAGGCAGAATCGGGATATTAGGCCATTAGGTGGTTAAACTGATGGTCTCCTTTAAGAATCCTCTGCCCACAAAACACCTTCCACGGTTACACGAGTGCTACCATTACATTTCTGTCACGTGTATGAAAACCCTGCCGCTAACAATGAGGAAGCCTAGTGAGGTGAGGATATGTCAGAGTATACATGATGTGACCCTTAGGTACATACTGTACGTGTATTTATTAATTCGCAGATAAGGGTGGAGAGTGCTGCTCCTTCCCACCAGGATTCATTATTTTCTGTTCTGATCTCCTGCTGGTTATGTTAATGTATCATGAAATTTCCATAACAAAATAGGCATCAAGGTAGGCAGGAAAATCACTTCAACACAGCATGCAATTTAAATGTGCCATTTCACAACCAATCATTCAGTGAGGAAGTGTGGAAGGTTACTGATAGACACGCTAGTCATCTCCGCACGCCACTGCAGGGTGGGGTGAAGGTTGAACAGCGACATATAAGGGGATTTGTCAGTGTCCATGTCCTTGATTGACTGTGATCACTCCTCTGTTTTCTCTTTGTTCCCTTTATTTTCATTACGCTAAATAATTAATTGTGTATTTCTTACAATTATTTAACACATCCCACTTATTGTTGGCTGTGACAGCAAATAGGAAACAGGTCCGAATGCATAACAGCGGTGTTTATTCATCCTGATAATGCATAGCTATATAAACACCATTAATAAATATAGGACTCATTTAGCATCATTGTCAAATTGCCTGAGCCTGGTGATGAGGTGCTAACAGTTCAAACGAGCTGCGGGAGATGATTAAAATTACACCAAACACCACGTTTTACTCTTTCTGTCAAAGAATGCCACAGCGTCACTGCAAGAAGAGACTCACAAACACCTCAAAACTGCAACATACAGAGACATTTTCTCATTCACTGTTAATTGGCTCATTTATTCCTCTGTGTGGAAAAAAAGAGTAAAGATTAAACAAACTCCGCGAACAAAGTTTTGGAGCATGTCTGAGTTGAGCTGTCTGTATTGGAACAGACACTGACATTAATGGAGAGGATAGAGCATCTGCAGACAGTGCATGCCACCCGTCTCTGTTGTCTACAGGCTAAACGCCTCTTGTCACAGCTGACAACTTTGCAATTGATTAAGTCAGTCTTGCTGACAGGAAGACACAAGGTCACAATTATGATGAATGCTCTGTTGATTCTATTGATATTATGAGACTTAGGAAAAGAGACTTTAATTTTCCTTTTGTGAGGCTACAATAATTACACCGGTCAGTCAACAGACGACAGTTCACTTTGTTCACAGTAAATTCAGAAGATCGTTTCATTGAGATTCCATTGGGTGAATCGCAAACTCGTCACTGAACATCACAACAAGCTTTCCACAGGCTTTAGCAAAAGGAATGAAAATTCCATTTCTGGGACTCGATTCAGTTTATTCATCACTCAGTTCTATTGTGCGTCTATCAGCTCACCAATCTATTAAATGTAGCCCGTCAAATCTGAGCTTAGGTCCTCCTCACCTTCAGCAACTGAGTGCTTCAGTATCTCCCATCTCTCTAGCTCTTCACGGCTCAATACTCTCTGCTCTAATATATATGACTGATCCTTTCAGAAGCCAATTCAGGAGCTAACCACCACATTCCGGACTTCTATCGAGGTCTGATAACGTGAGGTTTGACCATCTGTCACCACTGGGACTGTTGGCTATAAACTTCACGCTCCATCTTTATATTCATCTGTTTCTCTGAGAAGAGATGCAGTCAGCACCTGAGAACCACAGACAGAATCATAGAGGGGAGAGAAATCAATTACTGCCTGTGCCTCTGCCTAAAACAAGCCGTGTCGGAGACCATCTACAAAGGGAGGACAAAAGGGGCTGGTGGCCCTCAAACTCCCAACTCTCAGGAGACAGGGGGAGAGCATCTTGTCACGAGCTCTGACACGCAGCCATCACTACCACCAGCACAAAATAGGCCCCTGTCACACCTCAAAATGACATCCAGCTACTTCACGTGCAATCAGGCCAACATCAGTGATTGATGACCACCAAGAGGAATATGAGGAGAGACAGCTAAGAGGGAGCTAAACAAAAATGAACCCATTTAGAGTACAAAACAAAGATCTTTCTAATATGCCCAAGCTTAGACTTAATCAATTCAGATACATTTACCCTGAGGATCCTAAACTCTTATAGCCACAAAATATTTCTTTCTGATGGACAGTAATTCAGTTTCTTTTCAGGGATAATGCCATGTCGTCAAACTAATATGTAGAACAAGGTCTGACATTGTGTCAACCAGTAAGTGCCTTTTCATATGAAAATCTTCATAGATGGTTATATAAAACTCATCTCTTGCAGTCCCTGAACTGCAGAGAGTTTGGAGGTTTAACCAAAAGTGATTA
The DNA here is from genome assembly GCF_902148855.1 of Sphaeramia orbicularis. Classification (NCBI taxonomy): domain Eukaryota; kingdom Metazoa; phylum Chordata; class Actinopteri; order Kurtiformes; family Apogonidae; genus Sphaeramia; species Sphaeramia orbicularis. Next base: position 24,311,095 of record NC_043971.1, on the reverse strand, counting down.
AAGGGAAAAAAAAACTAGAAGGGCATTCCGAGAGCACAGACCTCTGAAGAGGCCAAGAGTCCACTTTTCTTCTTCTTCCACAATATTATTAAACCACAAACCAACCACAAATTATGGCCCATGCTTTCATTCTCATTGTAATTTGAAGCCAATTGTTAGCTTTACAATTGTTACTGTGGCAACAAATATCTGATCGTATTCCTAATTTGTCAATTAGTTATTTAATTTTATTTATTTATTATTATCATTATATTGTTTAACTATTTAGACTCCCTTGCCTGGTGCTCTCCAGTGTCTCCAGAAATTACAAAACAATGTTTCTGCTCCTTTTTATGGATTTGCCCCAAGAATTTCCATGTTTGTCCATGGCCTTCCAACAAGCTTTATGAAAATCAATGCAGCAGGTTTACTGACAGATATACAGACAGAAAAACAACTCCCTGGTGGTGATTATTAATTATTAAAAGTTATTCTTCCCCATCTCTTATTTCTGGAATTGTTATTTCTTATATTTATTGAAAGAAGTGAACATTACATTGCCATGAGCAATAATGAATTCTAACTGACTACTGCACTGCATAAATAATGTAAGAAATCCATATTACAAATGTGAATGCCTTTACTCCACACTTACTAAACTGCTCTGATGGCTCAGGATAGTTTGAATGAATATCTTCAGCCGACTCCTCTCTAAACCTGAATGTGCTTTGGGAGATGAAAATCACTGAAGCTATTCTCACTCTAGTCCAGCCAGAAACATATGAACCTAATTTATTCCTTTATTTTTTTCCACTATTTCGTCCAAATCAGCTAGTAAGACCAGGGACAAAATGCAGCATCTGGCAGTGGAGAGGGGATGAAGCTATAGTGTGTGTGTGTGTGTGTGTGTGTGTGTGTGTGTGTCGGTATGTAGATGCAGGAGCGTGGATGTGTGTGTGTGTGGTGTCTGCAGAGAGAAGCCATGTCACAAATCACTGCCTCCATCCACACGCCAGGAACAGCGTGCCCATCAGCTTGGCATGATTACGGGCGTCAGAGAGGATCTGAATGTGGGATGCCGGAGTGTGAAGCCACTGGAGGGGAACGAAGGGATGTGGCCAGGCAAGAGAGGAGGGGTAGAATAATGGGGGGGAGGCCCAGCTGGCGGGTGCTTCTAATTGGGCTGAGCAGGTTTCCATGGCTGACCAGACCCATATGCACTGTGGTTCTAAAGACAGCGATGGCCACAAGCAAAGTGGCGGGGCAGGCCAGGCTATAGTTAAGGGGAGGGGGTGTAAGGCAGGCGAGGCGGGTGAGAGAGTGGTCACACTCCAGCAGTCACAGCCTCTTTGTGACGATGCAGAGAGAACCAGCTGTCACCCTATGACAGCAGCACACACTCCTTTATGTGTACGGAAAACATGGGCTCCGTGAACACACAAAACAAAGCAGAACAAAAAGCCACTTACGAAACAACTACTTTAATCAAGGCATCCGGCACTTACTGGGGGGTGGGACTGAAAGGGCCAAAAGATGAGAGGAAAAAAATACCATGAAAGACAGAAAGGGATCTGATGAGGACAAGCAGGGGGTATGAATGTATTGCATTCTTCCTGCTGGATATTTACTGTGTGGCATTGGAAACAATTAGAAGTGATTAAAACAGAGGTGAACTGACAAGGGGAGTGCAGATCCCCCCACCCCCCATGGTGCCTGTTAGATGGGGGTGTTAGTGCGTGTCGTGCTCAGGGGGCGAATCGATTCACTTCACACTCTCAGCAGCATTAATTAATGATCTGTTCTCTGTATTGTACAGTGACTGGCTGTCACGCTATACTTTCCTCCAAAACTTCACTCCATTCTCACTTGCCTAATTCTCCTGGGTCCCCACTTTTCCTCATATGTCCTCTTTTTTATTTTACAAAGACATAACTGAACAACACAGATGCACTTAAACATAAACGCTGACACAAACAATAAATGTACCAATAAGGATTATAATATTGAAACAGAATATGTTTGCATGGAACATAAATTCTTGGAGCGTCATTCATAGGCCTTTGTTTTTTATTTATTCATCCCCTTTACAACCAAGCAGATGTCTGGAGGGCAGACCACAATCCTGTTTATGAGAAAAGAAAAGAGAAAGGCAGAAAGTCATCTAATGTAAAACCCATGGCTCACTGCTGCCCCCTACTGCTCTAAAAATATTCCTCTACACACAGGTTTACTCCTCGGGATGGTTTAATAAGAAATCCCCCAAAAAAAACAAAAAAAACCCTGCCGTTTTCTTTGTAATTTCTTCCTTTTTTCTACAGTTTAGGGTATGAAGTTCAACCTCTTTGCACAAATGTGTCTACAGCCATTGTGTTTATGTGCACATCAACACATATTCACAGAATATGCATCGTTCTAGTAACTGACTTAGGCACTTAGTGGTCTGGTGTTTATTTTGTCTACATCCTGCAGCACAAACAATTTGACATTTCCATTCTAACTACTTTAGAAGAAGCTTAATTATGGATGAAACACCCGAATAACTAAAATTATATTTATGTTCACTCACACAGACATTTGTGAATAGGCAGCAGGGGGGCTAGAGCAACGGGAGTGACTTCAGAAGTCTCCAGGGGCTCAGAGAGAGACGGTAAACTAAGCCATGAGAAAAATCAGATCACCTTGAATTTGCATAAACAGACTTCAAATGGCTGCGCAGAGGGTATAAGTGTTAGCCATCCAAGCCTGAATAACTCCCTGCCTTGGATTAGTATTGGGTTCACCCAGGTCATTTAACACTTAAAGACAGTCTCCAGGGAGCCTATTCATGTTGGACAAATTGTTTTGCCTTTACGGCAGCTCTGCACTGCACAGGGGTGTTAGTGGAGTTCTGAGGAGTAATTTGCCGCCTGTAGTGAGGGACACTCTGCACCCTGTTCCTTCTGTACAGAAAGCAGGGCCATATCAAAATACTAAATGGCAACAGGAGCAACATTGGCATCAATTACATGGAAATAGTCCTTGTCTGGTCTAAGATCCTGAGGAAAGGCTAAAGACACAGGAACTAATGAGCAAACACTTCCTTTTGTAGTAAGCAGAACAGGCATCTCCGAGCGCACGGATGAAAAATGGAACACAGAACTTTGTGAACTGGCATGAAAACAGAGGCAAAAACTTTGTAAAGGTGGATGTAACCTGTCAAAAATCTACAGGAAATCAGGAAGTTACAGACAGACTGTTTGCCTGTGTCTGTGTGTGGACGATTTGAGGAAAGCTCCACCTGGCTTCGTGACACAACACAAGAACAGGGACAAATATCCCTAAATGGGACTCAGTAGTTGTAAAACATCAGATGTCTTTTTTTAGACAGACAAAAAAAGCATCCGAAAGGAAAAACTGATGAATACGAATGCACCACTGTTGGTGGGCTGTGAAATTCTGTGCTGTTGCCAGTGTTACCTGACTGAGAGCTGATGCCAACTGCAAACTTTTTTTTCGTTTGTGCGTTACTTGCGTCAGGGAAATAAAGAAACCATACTTGTTTTAGTGTATCAAAGTCTTTAAATCCTTCATCATTGACTGAATATAAATTCAACCCTATATTTAAAACAACACCAAATGTAAACACAGGCCACTCCAATTAATGAATTTCTTTTCATGTGCCAATACCAGTGTTTGGCTTATATTAACACTGCATCATTGATTCAAAGTGTTATTTCATTTCATTAGATTCATCTGAAATATTTTCTGGTCTTTCTAGCATCAGGTGAGCCAGCACAACTTCAGGTCCAAAGTAGTGATTATTATCCCTAAAGAAAAGCAATTGGAAGAAAATGCACACCCAACTGAATACAGTGCGACTGTAAAATAGATTTGTTGCAAACTAATTATGCATTTCCCATGCAATTTATAACACAGCAATGCCTGCAGTAACACTTAACTTCTGGAGCTTGATTAATGGCACCATGCTGGAAGCTGGAAGCCTAGAAATAGGAGGTGTGGAGAAGAAGCTCACATCGGCAGCATCAGCAGTCTGGACCGACTCCTTCTGTCACTGCCTGCGCCTGCTTCCCCATAAATGGAAAATGCAGCAGGTTTGGAAAACAGCCTTGTCCTGTTTGTTGGACGCCTTCTCATAAATAAATATCATGTTTGTCAAGCCCAAGAGGAGAATGCTTTGGTGACAGCACTTACCACCATCATGGCACTCCATCTGCAGCTGTCAGCCACACTTAATGCAAACGATTGTTCCAGATAGCTCTAATTTGTTGTACTGCAAGGTGATAATCATTTACTTAAAGCTTCAATAACTTTGATTTTTTTTTTCACTCCTGCCCCACAAATGATCAGGCTGAATCAGCAGTGTTTTCATAGGGTTTTTGATCAACAGTAATTATGAATGATTACTTTATGGTTTTGGTTTGCAGCCTTTCATAAGTCACTACAGTTCTGTTTTGGCAAAAAGGAAAAAAAAAATCAACAAATGCACCTGCTCAGCTCTGTATGACTACACTACTCTCAAAGCAAGCAATCAGCATCCAAGGTACTTTCTCAAGCTACATGACAAATAACACTATTATTACAGTGTACTGTCTATGTGATACATTCCCTCTGTCTCTTTGTCTCTAATTTAGTAGTTCACGTGTATGTATTGTGATTATATGACTATTATTTACTTGAATAAGCAGATATTAATCTGTAAAGCATCACACTACTGTACAATAGCACTGCTGATTATTTTGTTTGATGAAGTCCACTTTTTGCCATTTGTGCAGTGAGGTCCAAGTTGCTCCCATTGTATGAACACTCACTTACAGTTCTACTTCTAGATGTAATATAACTTTGGAAACTTCCCAGTGTGAAAAGAAAACAACACGACTACTCATACCAACACTTTACCAACCTAACTTCACAGAAATGCCCATACTTCAATACAGACTGAATCCACATTAACATGGCAATAGCACAATCATTTTCCTCATAATGAAGTGAGAAGTTGAAACTCCGCTGCAACAAAAAAGAAATGTGAAATAAACATTTTAATCAAACCATATTGAGCTCCATGGACAAGAAGCACCGCCATCTGAAAATCGCATGCAGCCTCATCATTCACCAGTTCCTCAACGTACTTACAACGAGACTAAAATTAACAGCTAAGTTTATACTGAATGACTCATAGCTGCGACAAAATGCCAGCATGAAAATGGACTTTTATCCAAGTAATTTCACAAACAACCACTGTAAACCAACACAAGTTAGTGAATCAGTGCATTGTATGTTACCTCCTTAGGAAAATACCACCTTTAACTCCTTTACAAGTTTATGTGAAAAGCCTTTTGGTTCAACACAGCTCATGAATATTTGATTCAAGCAGCATCTTTTTCTCCAACTTTTATAGAACTAAAAGTGCAGCTTGTTATCTGAGCAACCTGCTGCTGTCCTCTTATTAGAACATAATCACAAATACTTGTGGTGGTCTCAAAGGACAGAACTATGCTCTGCCAGCAGCACAAATATGAATTTTGTCGGCTTTTTCAAGGTGCATATTCCACTTATAAATAAAAGAAATACATTAAAGCAGGGAACGCAGTGAGTCATTATGCTGACAATTAATTAGCAGTATCACAGAAACAAACCGTGGCTAGTGTTTAAACAAACTGAGGTAACTCAGACCTGCAGCCTCAAGCAATGTCAAAAGGTGGCATGGCTGTCTGCCTAAAAGTAGTTAAACATTCATTTCTCTGTATCTCATATATTTGCTCTGTATCACTATTATTCCATCAGACCAAAATTGAAAAAACAACACTTTGGTTCATTTAATAACTTCGGCTTACCCAGTAAATAAAGGTGTTTGTGCCCTTTTATCAGTCATCAGTTATTACCACAGGATTGTCCGCACACCGTTTGAGAACTTCAGCAGCTTTTCATTTACATCAGGACTATGAATTTAAATTTTTCATGCTTGGAGTGGAGTAAAAAACTTCATTTGCTGTTTTTATAGATGTAGATTTCAGGCACTTACCAGTCAGGTCCAGCAGTCATTAAAACCAGCACTGAACAATAAAACTCCTTTTCATCATCATTGGATGTAAAAATACCTGGAAAAAAAAAACAATTAAGAAAAATTATTTTATTAATATGTGCCAACACTCCATTTTTTTAGAAGAAGAAAATGTTTTAAAGGCAACAGTGGAGAGCTTTAATTTACTTCACGTCTTATTTTGGGGATACATGGTCATTGTATTTTATTAAAAGTGTGTCCAAAATAATTTGTCCTTTTATTCAATGGCGGGAGGCTATTCAACACTTTGAGTATTTGTTAGCAGAAAAATACAGGAATATAAAGCTGAAGTGCAAGCTTTAATAATAACATCATCACAATAGTAAACATTATAACACACTGCAGGACCAAGTAACACTGAATTTTACAGTTAATAACTTTTTGATGGACACAAAACTCAAACTAAAAGTGTTTTCTTTACCATAACTTCCCGGACCATCATTTCTCAAAATACATTTCTAGTTCTTGAATATAACAGAATTGTCAATGGACTGTTAGCTTTGGCAGAATGAGAGTCTCTTATGGAAGTGCTGTGTATAGTCACAATCAACAGATGGTAAGTACTGCCTCTCCCCCCCTAGGGCAACAGTAAAACTGAGCTTGTGAAATCTGTCACAATCCATGGTGGTAAATGTCTCACAGTTCCTGCAAATGCTAATGAAGCTCATGTGAGGTCCAAGACAGTGCAGGGGTGGGCAGAGAGAAAGGGAGTACAATTTAAAAATGACGCTGTGTGACAAACTCATCCTTCTAGAGGGCACAGTGTTTTCTCTGGCCTGCAGACAGACATCCACAAATGAGTGCAGCTCAAAGATGCCACTGACATTCAGGTCACCATTGTGTCCTCCTTTGAGACTCACATTCCATCAGAGGCCTGCATAAAACATGCTGTTGCCAGAAAAACAGTGGGCCTAATTAGAAGAGTCTATATTGATGGAGTTAATTAGGATGTGCTGCTTTTCACAGAAATATAAAACAAGTAGGAGGGCATACTGAACATTTAATAAGACCTTTTCAACACAAAGAACTGAAGTTAGAAAAGATGAAATATAAATAAATCAAGTAGACTGATACAACTTTGGTTTTATCTATTAATGAAAAACATCCTTTAACTTTACCGCTTCACACCACTATGATCCAAATCAAATACCTTCCGTCACTACTTCCACTACTATATAAAATAGTACAAATGCCTCAAATGTATACGTACTGTATAACCAACACTCAACTGAGAATGTGACAATAATCACATGTACTCGAAAAACAACAAGTCTAGATGTGTTTTGGAAAATGTGGGGAGTTGCCAACACCTCTGACCATAAGGATTATTCTATAACCCCCCTTAAACATGTATAAAAATCTGTATAAAATGAGCACACAATGTTTCCACCTCAGGGAAAACATATTAGCAAGACACCATCTAGTGAACTGAAAGGGATAATCCAACAACCCACCTGATATGAGAGATACATCGACTATGAAGCCGATACTTGAGCTATTATTATGACATGGATAATAATCACTGGTTATTCAGACAGTCCCTTTCTAGGAAATGTTGTGTGGAAATGGCAAGTGGAACATCATTGCTCACTGAATTGGTATGAGTTGAGCAGCAGCATAAAACTATGGTACTGGAGCATTAACATAACAGAGGTATGAGCAGGAAAATGTAAAAGGACTACCTATTGTGTGTTGACTTCACCATGAAATTATGTATAAGGGAAAACAGTAATGTTGTGTCAGAGGTTGTGTTCATAACAACTGCTTTACGCCAGCTCATATTATACTTCTCTTTTTTTCCGTTTTCACTGCAGAGCAAATTTATTGCAAAGAGTTGAGAATGGCAAACAAACAGCAACAAACTTCAAGAAGTACAGTATATGCACAAACCAAGTCAAAAGCTCATAAAAAAAAGTAAGATATAGATTTATACCATTGAAAATACCAACAAGAGAGCCTCAACACAAGAGGAGAAAGTTACAGTCTGCATAAGCCATGACACTGCCCACGAGCAAATCAGTGAGAAGGCAATAAAACCGAAGGCAATGTTTCGCAGCCTCAAGCGGAATGATAATACAAAACACACACACTCAGTGAGACACCGTCAGGACAGAACCACTGATAGAATGTAATGAAGCACATTTACTCAAGTAGATAAAGTGTACTCAAATAGAAATTTGACGAACTTGTACTTTGGGTATTTCCATTTTGGTTTAATCTCCCATTTCACTACATCAAAAACTGTACTTTGTTGATTTGTTTGTGATGTTCCTCTTAGAGATGAGAAAATTCTCCTCCTCCAGAGCTTAATAAACTCTTTGAAAACACTCTTGGGTTACTTAATTTAGCATTTTTCTCAAAGCCTATGAAAAGATGACTTCTTAGAGGTAAAAGGTTCTGACAGGAAGGCATTTATAGTATGAGACAACTTAAGGCTGTATAGAATATAATGTATTATTATAGATTAAACTAGTCAACAAGCATAAAATGCAGCATACACATTACTGGAGGAGTATAATGAAACCAGAAACATCATATTACAATGAACATTAACCGATTAAATTTCACTGCACAATTACTTTTACTCTTCATACATGATGGATAATTTGCTGATAGTAAGTAGTTTTAATATGTTTTTCACTGCTTTCACATTGTGATATTACGACTTGTACTTTTAGGATGTGAACACCCATGGGCATCACTAAACCTGCAGAAACACAATTCGTCACACACACCTCTCATGTGTGAAAAGTGGCAATACTGTTGCAGCCAGAAAAGGTGTTTATAACAAAGCTAAACAATACACTATAGCCAGAAAAGACACAGGTGTTCTTAATCCCAGTAACACAGACTTTTTTTTTTCTGTGGATGCTACAGTTTAACTAACGTTTTGCAGCATCGTGTCCTGAACCGCTATTCACTCGGGTCATCATTAACGACTGAAACACCTGTGCAAAAGGTAAAGCACAAAAACCTCTATAAACACCATGGAAACACAAGAGGATCTACCTGCACACAAGGAGCGTTATTTAAAGACTGGCTTCAAACATGCTTGCATAAACAGCAAATACCCTGCTTGGTGTGTTGGAGTGAAGCAGTGCTCCCTCCACATTATGGGAGAAAAAAAACACTTTAACCAAGATATATAGTGATAGAGACCTGTGGTGTAGCTGCAGCTAAACCTGGAATCTCCTCCACACAGTTATAAGTGACATTATCAGGTGAAGCGTCGGGGGCAGTCAAACCTGCTTTGCATCACTTCAGCATTTTTTTAAACTGACTTTTGGGTAATACAAATTGAAAACACACTGGCTCAAGGGAGGGTTGGATACAATCTGCAGTGTGAATTGCATTTCAATATTTTATTTCTATTGTTATATTATTCCTATTATATCATATCTCTAACTTAAATGCACCTGTCTATGCACCAAGGTCTGCTTTTATTTTTTCCATCATCAATGTAAGAAGCACACTGTAGCACGTCACATTTTCAACTCGTGGTACAGTTCTGTATAGCTCACCACAATAATAAGGTAACCATGAGGAAGAGACTATTTTTCTAAAAACCGTAAAAATTTCCAGCCTTTCAAACTGCATTTATTTTGTCGAAGCTTTTACAAATGGACTTTATCAACACATGGATTTGTTCACAATATAGGGCAAACTCCCCACCAGTATTATAAATGTTCAGTGCTTGTCTGTTGGCCTCTTTTCCAAAGGCCCTGTATTAATACCAGGTTAAATTGGGAAGCCAGATTCTTTGAAAGATTAGTTCTTGGTGTAACAATGTTTTTATTTTTATTTTAGAGCAAAGCTTAATTTAGTCTCTAAAAACTCATTCCTAAGCAAAAAAAGGTAAGGAAAACATGGTAGTTTGATTGCAGTCCATGACATATTTAATTACACTAGATCTACACAGTTGGACATGGATTAGACTTCATAACCTCTAAAGGAAATATATAATTGAACTTGTGAATTTATGTAGCAACTACAGGCAGGCAGAATGATTGGGATCGACATAAAAAAAGATTTAGCCCATCAACAGCTAAGCATCGAGAGGACTGACTAAGTCACGTTCACATGCCTCCAAAGGAGGTGGTAAACAAATTATCCTGTTATGTGCTGTCAGTGATGGTGAGTATTAGGCTCAGAAAACCCAGTGGGAAATCAGACAGAGTAATGATTAGAGATTCAGAGCCTGCCAAAGGATATGTGTCTGAAAGGAAGACTTTTTCCCTTAACCAGGCTGTGCCCAACAAGAGTTCATGTCTATTTTAGACAGAAACCAGTCAGTGTACTAAATATAAAAACCTCAATTAAAAAGGAAATAAACATGTTTTCCTGTCTATAGTTCAATTAAAAATCACATAATATAGACAGAGGCAGTATGGCTTTGTGTTACTTGCTATCTGCCTTAGAAAATTCACCAGCCCGCATTCATAAAATACTCACTTCTCAATCACTAATAAGTCAGTATTTTGTCATATTGGGTGGAGAAGACTAATGAATCCACTGTGTTTACAGACTGCCACAGTTTAAGTTCTTATCTGCAGACAGTCTCTGTAATAAACTATTCATAACCGGTAAAAGAAAAATATTTGCAATGCATTTGCCTTGATGTAATCTGAAAAAAGTGGAAATTAGCCTGTGGAAAATTAAATCCACAATTCTAATCTTTCCCTGCAGGTAGGACTACGAACGTCATTTCAATGCATTAGGTTATGATTTGTCTGCCTTTTGTGTTTTATTTTCTGGAAGGCGTTATATTCAGTGGACAGTTTGAATGCTAATTAACTGTCTTAAGCAAAGGAGAAAAACAATCCTTTCACATCCCCGAGCTTTCATCCTGGCTTCAAACCACACCACTATGAGGTGTGATACGTTTCTTCATTTGAGGCCAAATCTCCATCCCTCGTGCTGGAGCAGACAAGAGGACTGATTGCACTATATTGCCCCTGTAATTTTCCGTGCTGGAACAGGTCACTCAGTCAAGGAAAGGTGCAGACAACCTTTGCCTCTCACTCAATATGTGAATCAGCCTCATCGTTTCAATGTCCATTAACCATAATTCAAAGCATTTCTTAGAAAACGAACAAATCTTGTCCCAGAATGGACATCCTCAGCTGACATGAGGAGATCCCTGTGTAGGTAGTACCTTTATTAACTGTTACTAAAGTTCATTGCAACCTTGTATAGTAAGAGTATATTTCACATTTTGACTTTGATGATAAGAGTGGGATTCTGATTCATGAAGTAAAAAAAGTATATTTATGCAGAATCTACTACTAAAAAGAAGCAGAGATTGGGGGGCAGCATAACAAAACTAGAAATACATTCATTACTGAAAGCACTGAAATGCATCACACTAAGATTTCAGATAACCTGTTACAGTTGAGATAGTAACTTGTAAATACAAGAAATTGAGTTGTATACAACCCAGGAGGCAATAGATTTACTTTCCATTTATTGCACAAACATGTTCACATTTCTTTTTTTAAAATTGAAATTCACAACAGATATAAACACAACTTATCTACAACAAAAACAATGTTAGATTATGACGGTAAAATTCTTAAAATGATACTCACTTCCCATGGAGCAAATTAAACTTGTAGACATTAATGTATAATCTTCAACCACTTACTACTTAAAACATTCCACATTAAGCTGACAACCACCATGACAAGAATTACAATGCAGAGGTAATGAATAGAACAGAGCAAGAACAAAGAAATTCGAGTTTAAAGGTAAAATCTTCTGTTTTTAAAGCAGTCTACAGTTAACATGAATGAAACTTCTAGAAAAACAAGTCAATCCAGAAACTTCCAAACAGGTCATGACGTTCACTGTCATTTAATAGTGAACTGTCCTTTGTCTGGCTGAAGTGCAATTTTGCCATTGCTCCCTCTGAGTGAGAGTTTTCAAGCTGGGCTGTTCATTACTGGCTGTTCAGCCCTTGATCAGACGTTTGACAAGTGATTAATCAGGCAGGCGGCCTCAGTGGAGCAACTGAAAGTTAATTTCCACACTTCTGCATGTGAGGCTGAATGTGAAGTATGCACAGACGGGATAGCTGCCTCAGTCACGCTTTCGGGGTGACCTCTGGCCTTCACATTTGCCAGGATTACATCCACTGTGACAGCTCCACGCTCATCTTCATCATGCACCACTACACAGCGCACATCTGAGAGCTGATGAAGAGTTAAGTCATGAAACTGCAGACGGCTGAGCTCCACAGTGACAGAGTGTGGAGGAGGATGAAAGACGACGTCCTCCTGTACCAGACCGAGGTGGGTATCGGTCAAAAAGAGCTGCGCTAAATGCTCTGTATAGGTGTTTGTGTTACCACGTATCCCTACACCTACGTACAGAAGCAGCTGAACCTCTCCCAGGCTTATCTTTTCTTTATCCATGCTACCATGAAATAGGTAAACAAGATCAGCGAGATTCTTCTGAAAATGGCAGTACACCCTTAAACCAGCATCCAGCAGCAGGTCGGGTACATAAACCTGCCAGTCTAGAGACATTCTCATCAAGTCTCCATGGAGCAAGGGATGCTGGGAGACCCGGCTGTCTCCAGGGCAGAGGACACCGAGTATGGCCCAGCACAGCTCTTTGGTAAGCCTCTCATTGTAGGTATAAACACCCAGGATGCTCTCCTCTGTGGTCCCCATCAAGCACACACTGTGGCCTGCAAAGCCTATCTGCACCTCCTTCAGCTGGAGCAAAGGGAAGTGATGGAACAACTCCAGGCATCCACACATATTGGTCAGGGTGTAAAGACCAGTCTCCATCACAAGCAAAAGGGCAGGATGAGCTTCTGGTTGGTTATACTTAGTCACATTCAACCAGAATAGAGCTACAGTCTTCTGAGAGGTGAACACTGAGGTGGGGATTACAGACTGTAAAGAGGCAACCAGGTCCAACAGAGACAAGGTTTTTAAATCCAGTAGTGACTTGGGGTATGTTATCAATGTCTGACAGAAGATTTTGACATCCTTGGACTTCATAATTAAGGAGTTGTCGGATACTTGTTCCTTTTCTCCAGACACATAGGCTACCTCCGACTCACTTCTCTGCTGCAGCTCTGTCATCATCATCTCTGTGTGTTTTACATTAGTACCAACCACTGCCTGTGCTTGTGGTGACTCAATACTACCATTAATTGTACAGATGTCACGTTGAATAAGCGACAGAGTTGCCATGTCTTCACTCTTATGTTTTGGAGATAGGACTGGAAGATCTGTGGTGTTAGGACCAACACAACCTTGAATCATCCTGGTACCATCTGCCAGGTGAAGGTGTTGACTAATCTCCATCTGAATGTGCTGAATGAGAGGGATATCTTTCACCATGGAAAAAATGGGACCATCACTGAATAGAGAAGTAACACAGCTCCTTTTGACCAGAGAGAACACACAGCTGTCCTTAACCACAGACATGACCTTGCTTTCCTTGACGAGAGTGGCCATGTGACTGGACCAGTTGACTGAAGCAGGATGTAGTCCTTGCTCTATGACTTTCTGCAACACTACAGAAGAGCTCCGAAGTAGACGCCCTGCATCCTGGACAATCCCAGACACCGTGTTGACCAAAGAACCCAGACCGGAGCTTTGAACTGCAGCTTCTTCACTTGTTGTCACACAAACTCCCCGTATCTCTTCCTCCAAACCTCTAGATTCATCCATCCCTCCACAGATGAAGTGGTCCTTGTAGGTAGTTTCCTTAGGTGGACGGCGAACTCCCTGACTGCTGAGAGGCTTGTTGTCAAATTGAGAATGAGTGCTGGTCTGTGGGAGGACAGACGTGGAGCTAGTTCCTCCAGTGCTCTGCAGGTGGGATACGCTGCCTAATGAGCTCCCACCAGAGCCAGGTCTCCCCTTGTAGCAGTCTGCCATGACACCTTGGATCTCGTTAGCATCCCCCCCCGGCTTCATGCCACATCCATCACCTGGGCCCAGGACACCTGTCTGCTGGAGGCTGGCATCCCCTGACCAAACCTCTCCCCTATAACTTGCAACTCCAGCCCCACTCTCAGCTTTCCTCCACGGCCTCTCAGACGTGAGCTCTGGCCCTGATTTATGACATGAGTCCCTCTCCTGCTCCGGGCCATCCCTGGTGCTTACCCCACCCTGTGCAGCGCCTCCGTCCAACTCAAAAGTAGTGTGAGGGACAGGATATTTTCCATGTATGGCCTAGTTTACATTTCATGGGTGGAAGAAGGAAAAAGAAACACTAAGAAATAAAACATTCAGAGTCATTTAAGAATTCTGTTTGACATGCAGTTTAGTACAAAATAATTAAGTCATTGCTGGAAAAAAAAAACAGGCTACTTTAAAAGCAAATCCTTATTTATGTATTCAATTATATTTTGAAAATGTGAAAGTGAAGAATAACAAGGTACAAGATATGTATAAAGGGATATATCTAAAAAGTGTTCCCATTTCAATGTGCTTTCACAAAATGAGTGTCATTTTCTTTGGATCCCCAGCAGGAAAGTGTAATAGGGTTTAAATATGTGCATAATAAACAAACATAACAAGTCAAGGGAAAAGCATTTCATGCCTCATAAAAATCTGTATTGGGCCTGGCTGTAGCAGGGGGAAGTACTGACACTTGCCATGTTTTGCAAAGACAAAAGGGACCAGTACTTCAACTGCACGGTGACATGGGGTTTAGAAAAACAACTGAAGAACACTGACTTACTATTTAGACACAGGGTTTTAACTTTATCCCTTAATTCCATGTAGACGCCACCCTATGTCGTATTCATTCAATTATTCTTATTTTTCCTTAAAAAAAAAAATTCTTTATTTTATACTGTGACTTTTAGAAATGTATGTTTTTCAGCAGCTTACTTTGGGTAAAAAAAACAAAACAAAAAAAAAAAAACAAGAGATATTCAATTTCCAATCATGTAAATGAGGAAAAGAAAAACATAGGCCCAAATCTTCTAATCCAAGTAGAACTGATCATATATTACTCTGATTTAATGAATACAAGTGTTTAAAGAAAGTTAGAATGCATACCGTAGTTATGAGTTTCTCTGCTGCTTTGTCTGTGCCCATAGCTGCCATATCCATCAGGCTGAAAAGGGCATGGTAAAGATACAAGAATTAATATCTTTCAGAAAACCTGAAAAATTGCATCTTGATATTTGGTGGTGTGTACATAATACAGCTGTGTTAATATTCTTATACATGCTGTCAGGCCGTTTGTTTTCAAAAGCAAATTTAATTATTTGTTATGGTGTGACAGTGGAGACTTCAAATAGTTTGCAGGCAAAATACAAGACTGCACTAACCCAACCCTCCTTCACAAAAAACCATCCATTAGATTTGAAAAGCAAACAGCCCAAACGGCTGGATGAGATTAGAGCCACTCTACTAGCTGTGAAATTAAATAGAATCTGTGCATGTTGATTTGAGGATTTACATACAATACTCAGCACTCCAGAGGGGGGAACAGAAACCAAATATACAGCTCAGAACGATTTCTGACAGTAAACAGCGGCTTAGGCTAAGCTTTGTGTGTTACAGCAGGTTGACGAAGAGGGGAAGCTGGAGCAGTAAACCATTGACAGCATCAACAACACGGGCACAGTGCAAGTCCTCAAAAACGACCAAAGGATTTTAACAGATCCTGGGGATCAGAAGAGGATGTCCTGTACTCACTAATGTTTGTCAACTCTATGACTAAATGGAACAACGCCGATTTGGGATTTCCAGTGCAAGAAGCTGACCAAATTTGTAGATACTTTCTCCATGTCATGGACTTCAGTTTACAGAGCACTTACCATGTACACAACTACAGATCTACTGCAATCACTCTAGGAGCAGAGTTCAACTCCCAACACTTACCTACAGCCAGCCTCCTCTGTCTCTGCTCCTTTTGACTCCTCTTCTCCTCTTTGTAGATAAGAATCTCTTCTGTTTTTTTGAGCAAATCCTTTAACACCCTGGTTGTGGTTGTTCAGTCTGTCTGGGACCTGCAGCCATTCCTTTTCCTGCTGGGCGCACTTCCCTTCCATCAAACTGGTGACCACATTATACATACATACTTACACACAGACAGATGGTTGGGTAAAGTTTGCAGAGCATGATATGTCCTCTCATGTGCACCATTTAACAAAGGTTTCCTAAAGTCCAACCCAGATATCTGAAAGAAGCACCCAGAGTGTTGACTGAAATGAGCACTAGGGAGTCCACAGACCCCAGAGGTAAATCTTTGGGCATATCTCACAGGTGCTTTATTCTACAGTATCATTACACTTCTTTATGGCTCGCTCACTCAGTTTGTTCCTAATGACTTCCCATCACTTTGTTTTAATTAGTAGCTTTTAAAAATACCAATGTATTAGGGTCTAGGGGGACTCCAATCAAAATGACCCAATTCCATTGAACAGATGGAACTATTTATTGAGTTCATGTTTTCAATCAGTCCAAATTTAAAGTCCCGGTGAAAATACTACCAGAGTGCCATGTCTTTTGCAAATTTATGTGTTCCCATAAAACAAGAGAAAAAAAAGGGATCTCGAGAGCCCATCACCTCCCCAGAACACAGATCTTGAGTGCAGGATGAGTTAACATTTGTGTTTAATCATTTTCCAGGAAATGACAGTCTCTAAAATACCATTAAGAATTCCTAAAAATTACTTTTTGTCTTACTTCGGTAAATATTAGATTATACATGATATGAAGTGGGACCAAAAAATTACACAGAATCTGAAATCATGAAACCTTTAAAGAATCTCAATCCTAGGGGATAGTGTTACCATCAGTTATGTTACATTAAAACCCCACGAAGTAAAAATCAGGAGAAAATCCAACTGTCTTTGAAAATACACACTCTCCTCCAGGTCCAAATCAAAATACAGACAATTTCATGCTGTTTTACACCATTATGGAAAAAAAAGAAAAAAATCTTCTCCATTGACCCACAGAGAAGGATAGTATTTGCATTTTATTAAACCTGTCCCTGACTGAATCCATTACATTTTCTACAGGCTCTGAAAAATGGTAGGATTCTTATTGCCCTGCCCCCCTCCCCTGAAGGTAAGGCAAAGGGTATCGTTTTTTGTTCAGTTTGTTTGTTTGTTTGTTGACACTAGCAGCAGAACTATTGGTTGAATTCCTACCAAATTGGGTTTATAGATTGCCAGTGACCGAGAATAGATCTGATTACGTTTTGGGGAAAGCAGGTCAAAGATAAAAATTTTTCATGAATTTTTAAAATCTTTTTTCCCCCATTTACTCATAATGGGCAAACTTTCACATCTGTAGCAGCAAAACTCTTGGCCAAATCCATACCAAATTGGGTTTATAGATAGCCAGTGACCGAGAACAGATGTCATTACATTTTCAGAAAAGCTGGTCCAAGGTCAAATTTTTTAAACCCCCCCCCCCCCCATTTCCTTTTAATGGGCAAAATCTCAAATGTCTATAAAAACATCAATTTTGTTTCAATTTACTTCAAACTTAGCACATATATGGATCCAATTGATATGCTGACATCAGCATATGCATAGACATGACGACATCAGCTGGATCGATGCCAAAATAAGCTAATATGTGCGAGGGGTGGGGTTTGTTGTGCCTGGCACCACTTGTTTCATCTTGCATTACATGAATAACAATGTGCTGAATGCTAATTATGGAATTTTTGCCAAATGATGTGAAAAAAAAAAAACACTGCAATTTTTAGCATTTAACTACTATTAGATAAGAAATGTTTTGCTAGGATGGCGGTTTAAATCTGTTATATTTGTATACATTAGTTGGATAAGGGTTAAATAAAGTGACACAAAAAAAAAGAAAAACAGAGCTAGAGGGTAGGTGAGATAGCTCTCCAGTCCTACAGTTGTTGGCAGAACTGTTGAGGAGCTCCTAGGAAATGCAAGCACCTAATAACAGCCTGTCGGTGGTCAGAGAGGGTCCTCAGAGGGATGTCAGATAAGAGACTCTCAGAACTAAGGTGGTCACGAAATGCTGTCTGGGTCTGAGTCCACACTAACTGGGCCTAAAAGAGCTATATTCCAACTCGGCCTCAACATATAGTTCGTGTTACACAGTCCATTTAATAAAAACTGAACCGGACACAGTGGGTCACCTTTTACTGATCACAAGGCAGCAACGGGTCTTGTAGACTGTTGTGTTTCACACACAATACAATCATCTGACCCTTCCTGCCCATCTTAGATGATTCCAACAACTCAAAGATTGGTACTTCTTTGTTTTCTAACAATATCCATACAAACAGAAATTCAGTGACATCCGTTCTGAAAAAACAGTAACCTTCAGACCTGATCAAACGTAATTGCTCCAAACCAATAAAAAAATAAATTATTTCAGATTTAACACAAGTGCAAAGTACAGACATTAGATTTCAAGGACTTTTACAAATGCATCTAAGAAATGTAAAATATGACTGTATTAAGTGCCTTTCTTTCAAGCCTGTAATTCTTAAGGTTATTGTGGTCCATTATTGCTTTTATATTGAAAACCTTGAGGCAAGGTCAGGTGAGAAAATTCACATTAATCCATCACTGAAAATACTCAAATATTATATACTCATAACAGACAAAAATCTTGAATCCAAATTTTTGTGATCTCACAGTGCTATAAGAGTAGGTCATATTTTCCTGCTGCCCCCCCCTATCAGAAACTCAAAAAATATGTTGTAATATAGCATCCCTTCAAGTAACTGAAGGTCAGATTGGTGATACTTTATGCAACTCCCAAATTCAACAGTTATGCACAGCTAATGTCTGAATTTAAACTAAACACTCAGTAAGGACAACATTTTCTATTTTAACTTCACCCGTTGTGTAAATGACTGCATTTCAGATACAGAATGAAGCTGTTTAACTACCCACTACAGTACCAGCCCAGTAGTAATCGTCTATACTACAGGCACACACTGACCTTTTTTCATCCAAACTAAGCTGTGTCAGACCAACAGATCAGGAGTAAGGTTCCAGAAAAGGAATGAATCACCTGAATGGAAGAGCTGCTTTTGGGGATACTGCACACTGAGGGAAATTACATGTCTACAGATGCTGTAAAACATCAGCATTATCAGATCATGAGAGACCAGGAGTGTGTCTGAAATTGCTCACTACTTCACAGAGTAGTAAATAAGTAGAAAGGGAATTCAATTTAGGGAACTCATTCAAGGAAAACAGACACTGACAAATCAATGATCTATCAAACAGTTGTAAGGCAGTGCAGGACAAAGATCTCACATTAAAGTGAGCTTCTAAAAAAAAAAAGAAGAACAAAATTAGAGACTGATCTTGTAATTATGAGAAAAGATTTCATCACTACCATGTCTGAGAGAAAGTAATTGTCATATTACAGGGAGCCTATTGAAAAGGAAAAAATACAGATTTTTCCATAAAATAATAATAATTAAAAAAAGGACAAAAATCCAATATTTTCCAGCCTAGTCTACAATTCAGCCATTGAAAAAGACATTTTTCCAATTTATGAACTACACATTAAGGTGCAATTTTTCTTCTGACAAATGAATGAGTCATGTTTGTCAGGCTATCTATAAAAACACTCTCAAATGGGAAAAATAGATTTCAAGAAAGTACAGTAACAATTATGCAGTTTTCACATTTCACTTGTGCCCATTGTAAGAGCATAAAATTGTCAGTGTCACATGTGAAATGTTAACAGCCTGATTTTTGTTGTGGCAATTAGGACAAATTCACTTCACTATCATTTACATTTACAATAAAACAAATATTTAGTACCACACACCTTCCTAAAATCGTTTCCATGTGGTGCTCATGGACACCATTCCCTCACTAGCAAAACCTGAACATATTTTGATTATTATTTGAATAAGCTAACTATGTTTTTAAAATCTAAATGCATTGCTTAGTTTGGTGAAAACTGTAATATTTAGAGAATATTACAACAATTGAGAGTGTGGATTATATCCTCCACTACTGCCTCTGAAACTAAACACATGCTCTTTAGCTCTGAGCTCCATTTTCTTGGGAGATGATCTGAAGTGCACTGCAGTAATTTCAGAGGAGGGTGCTACAGTACTGCCTCAACTAGAGGCCGGCTTACGACACAACCTTGTCTATATGACACACACCTGCTGTGATTTGCACCAGTTTACCATGTAAGCACTTCAGTATGGCTTTTTGCATGCTCCCACCACCATTTGCAGAAACGCTGCTATGATTTATGGTTTCAATTTGGTCTGCGTGCCTGATGAATGCTTCTCAACAAGAAGGCATACTGTGGAAATTTAGGTGCATGAGCGCCATTACATGAGTCTGCACAAGTCTCACCCTGGATACTGCAGCATCACCTTGGATAGATTCTCAGCAGATTTGGACATGTCAGTCAAAGACAAGCTGATGGCAGAAAGCAGCCCACTCTGCAGACAACAAAATGAGACAGCACCGTGAAATGAAAATCTGTCTGGTGTGTAAGACATGAGTGACAGCTGCCTATAGCAGATATGCAATTACATAGTAGTTTAATTATAGTATGTCACAAGTATTTATGACACTTTCTTCATAGAAGGTAGGAAATTGAATAGCTTTGACAACTTTTTGTCCAAACAATATAAAACACCAGAAAAGTGACAATAAGCAG
Source organism: Sphaeramia orbicularis (assembly GCF_902148855.1). Taxonomy (NCBI): domain Eukaryota; kingdom Metazoa; phylum Chordata; class Actinopteri; order Kurtiformes; family Apogonidae; genus Sphaeramia; species Sphaeramia orbicularis. The sequence goes on along the minus strand of NC_043971.1, from coordinate 24,290,437 downwards.
CATTAAAATTCACGCATTTCACAATGACAGGTTATTATAGAGCCATATACTCTTTACAATTACTCAGCATGTTCACATTTTCACTCTAAATGTTATACAATTTCCCAGTGCTAAAAGCAGTTGCGCACACATTGTGCCAGCACATTTTCAGACTGGCCGAATGTGAAACTCTTGAGACCATCTCATTTAGAATCAATGTTAAAAATGAATGAGAAAGACTCCTTGTTGAACCACACTGGAGTCTAAATGTCTGCATTTTACTTGGTAGTAATAGGGTGCACTTTTCAATAATGCAGAAAGCTGAAAACTGCAAAAACCCGAACAAGCGTGTCTATAAAAATGTTAGATGAATTCACTTTACAACATAAAAGTGTCTTAAAGCTCATATGAAAAATACTTGAAGGGACCAAATTAGAATTACTGGCCCTAAAAAACAAAACAAAAAAATTATTTATTTAGTCATATTCTTGTATACATTAATTCTTAGTCTTAAATTTTTTTTAATATATGTATACACGCACAAAACCACCTCTTTTCTCATTTGATACAAGTGTGAATTTTAATGCAATAGTCCTCATTTTATGACATCAATTCCTGTTTTCAGAGGGCAGTTATGTTCACTTCAAGGCAAAAGCCACCGTAATTAATTAAATGTAATTTAAATATACAATGCCTATAAAAAAGTAATTGGAATTATTTAGTTGATGTTCTGTGCTCTCCAGAGACTGCTCCAGAGAAGCAGGTGGCATGTTGCTGCCACCACCTGGTTTTATGGTATACAAGGATAGTTTCTGATGAGATGTGTTGTTTGCCTTATGTTAAAACCTATACTTGAGCTTTATGAGCATAATACTACATTTATTATGACAATCATGTTGTGAGAAAACTGATTTACAGTTGTATTAAATATATTGTAATTCTTTTATTACTAAGCTAACTTACAAACAGTAGGGTGCAGTTGCATAATACAACTTTTAAAGAAAAAAAATGAAAGACAGTGAAAGCCAAGAGGGAGCTGTTGCAAATTTACAAAAAAGCAGTAGTTATGAGAAATAAAGCACCTGGCTTCTTTTCAGCAGAGACATTTTCTGAAGTTGAAAATGATTCAAGAGACTGTTCATGATGAGCAGGTCTGCTGTTTTTTGTAAGCCAGCTAATTAAAATAAAGATTAGAATTTCTTACTGAACATGGAAAAACAATCAGCGGTGGATGGAAAGTAGGCAGGTGTTCTTATTTTGATCAGAATGGGTCTACTTGGGTCATACTGGTGATGCTGTTGCGGAGTTTCTGATGTGGAATGAAGTGTGAATGAGTGTTCAGCGTGAGTAATGTTCGCTAAAGGTAGCAGGCATTACAGATGGTAGTTATGGAAACAAAGTGCACAATGCTGACTTGCTTTTACAAAATTAGCACTAAGAGAAAATGCAGTTCAGGCAACATCTTCTAAAAGAAGTCGTTGGTTTGTTGTTTGTACCTGCTGTTTCTTTCTGAGTTGGGCAGCCTGAGCTGGGTGGTTAAAGCGAAACATAATGCCTTTTCCTAGCTGTAATATGGCACCTGGAAAGAACCAGAGATAACCTTAGTTATAATAAAAGTTTTAACCGTTAAGTGAATGACTCACATTTCTGATGCAAAGAACATAAGCACAGAGTTACACACTACACCGTGAGGAAGACTGACAGAAGGAAAATGTAATGTGTTTCAAAAGAGATGCAAATGACAGAAATAGTGCTAACAGTCTGCCAGGAACCCTTTAGAGGTGTAAGACTGCATCCATCATACATAAAAAGCAGAGGAGACTTTGACTAAAGGATTTTCCTGTCAATGTGGGATTTCAGTGTGAAATCTCTGCACTGAACTTGAGGGGAACTTGACAAATGGTACAAAAGTTCTACTAAATTTTCTTCTGCTGAGGTAAAGTGAATGAATTGCCATGAAGAACACAATCCCCAAAGTGATTGGCAGTGACCTAAACCACAAGGATGATTTACCACAGAAAATGGCCAAGGGAAACTTGAGAAGTCTTGTAAAGCTATAGAATTGAAGTGATATTAGGGTTTATATATCAGGCTCACGCTCATATGGCCACATCCAAAGATTTTCTCTTGGTCTCCTTTCCATTCTGCTCCTCCTCTCTCAGCACAGCAAATACTAATCTTGCTCCTACTAATGACTTCTGACGAGTGACAAAGCATCTGAGAGGGCAGCCTGTGATAGATTCCAGCTGCTGCTGGACTGAAAATTACTATCATTTGTTCAAGAAAATAGCTTCAGATGCAGCCATTTCTGAAGGGGATATTGGATAAATTGAAATGGTTATAAAAGCAACTAGCATGGCCAGGCCCTGCGCTGCCTGGTTCTATGTGCAGTTTTTATCTCTCGATGGCAAAGCAGTGCAGATGACGAGGCAGTAAGCGGTGAAAATTCCCAGCCCCAGCAAGCAGGGTCTGCTCAGGAGCTGGGAGTTTTAGCTCAGCTTGGCTCCGTCCTTTGAAAGGTTAATGCTCTGGCCCACTTCAAACCTGTCGGCCCTATCAACTCCATCTGCCAATTAAATGGAGGGCCCGGGGCTTTGTCTGGGGCTTTGTCCAGGGCCTCTCGCCCTTCAAAATGTTTAGTAAGAGAAATGGCATCGGCCCTGTGGAGAGCTGTGTTCACAATCCACTCAAGCCCCAAGTGCACTGCTATGGGGAATCCACAGAAATAAAGTGGATTTCATTTGTACATGTGATGCAGTGATCTCATACCACTAATTCAAAGTGTGTTATTGCCTCCCATGGGCTAAATAATTGTGAATCTGATACACACGTCTTTATTAATACAGACTTGTCCTGTTTTTTCCCCCTCAGATGCTCATCAAGAATATCAGAAGTGTATTAGCTCAGCAGAATTCTTACCCTGAGTCAGCGGGCAGGGATCACTTGCAGCAGAGCCATTGACTAAACACAGTGCACCGTCCAGAGGGATCAGAGTCACAGTCCCACCTTGGTTCTCAAGCACACAATGTTTGCCGAGGAGCCCAGGTCCATGAAGTACTATCCAATTAAATATTTAAGGACAAAGAAATAATAGATTAGGTAAATAAAACAGCAGCTGAGACATTTATTGCTGCACCCCTCACTTACCAATATCCTCAGTGCATAATGCTTCATTACTTCCAATTGTGGTTCGACCCTCCTATAAATAAAATTACAAGTTCATGACATAATTAATTTAATAATTGGGACAAAAAAAATCTTGACGATAAGGCATAATGACTGAGAAATTAAAGCAATACATGAATTATGACCTCCGCCAAGGTGATAACTTAAACCTCATTGGTTAGTCAGCACAATAGTGCATTGATTTTCACGTATCTTGGGGCAAGGACAAGTCCACATCCACAAAAAGGGGTAGAGGACTTTTAACTCTAACACTCAAGAGCTCCAGACTAACTTATAACAGTATTAATGACATTTTTCCCAGTCAAACATTTTCCTCTATATCAGGGGTTGTCTTCCAACATAAAACAGCATTGTCTAATTTTTCCTAAAAACACTTTCGAGGTTTTTAAGTTTACATGGACCAGTGTAGACACAGCAAACAAAGTTTAAGAGGTGACCTCACACCACAGTTCACACATGCCCACAGTTTGTGTGTGTGTGGTACATGTCTGCTCCACTTCACTGACATGCAACAGGCTCTGCATCTGTGGTGCACAATATTATTTGGTCCACAATGGTTTAAAGTCTGCCTGAAAGTATGGTTTGGTTGAGGGTTTGATGTCACTTTTGCATTCTCACGTGTATGGAGATATGTTGCCGGATGAAGGTCATGTATTAAAAAGTTGTGGGTTTTCTTTAGAGTTTAATAGAGTTATTTGGAAAAGTAAATGTATTAGTGCAGATTAATAAAATAACCAGAGGCTCCAAAACATGAGGAAGAGGAAAAGTAGGTCATAATTTGTGGTTTGTTTGTGGTTTCGTAATATTGTTGAACTAATATTAGAATGGACAATCAGACTTGGCTGAGGTTCACGTTCTGAGAGAATGTTTCTATTACTTTCAAATAATAAAGGATGATGCCAGTGCTCAACAGGTCTTCATCGATGCCTATCAGATGAGGCAGCTGACAGTCCAGGACCACTCCACTCCCCTCCTTCCTCAGAGCCACTGTCTCCTCCTATGGGACATGAGTATAAACAGTGAAAATTTTTTTCCCCAATAGCCTGTAGCTGGAATAGCACACAACATAAAATAAAAATGCTGATAGACATTTAATAGCAACCAGCAGAAAACAGAATTCTTTATGACTGCTCTTCCTTGCCTGAAGGCCAAGCAGAATAGCAGCGTTCCAACCATGTGTCGCCATGAAGCAGCAGAGTGGCTAACGGCAAGAGAGACACCATAAATCATTCAGATTATCATGGCGAGAGTCAAACTGTACATTGTGTTCAGAGAGCGAAACAGACGCAGTGCCACCGCCCACACAGGTGGGTTGTATACCATGGTCCATTGCTTTTATTGATACATAGCTATCAACACTGTATGTTGCTATTTAAAAACTCCCAAGCTTGTAAAGTATGTCAAGTTTAGATAACAGCAACAAACTTCAGACAGGTCCCTGTTTATAATGTGCCTGAAAGTTTAGTGCAGAAGGTCAAGCTGACATGTTTTTCGGTGCCTTAGAGGGTCATACAGTTAGCAACATTAAGCAAAATGTCATCGCTTATCCCTTAATGATGCAATAATAGTTGAGGAGCATGAGTACTTTGGGTTTAATGCAAACAAATACAATGTCTTGTGGGAGAGTAATTGAAAATGCTTCAATTAAATAGTTTTGTAGTGATCCATTTCACCCCATCCTAAAGTTCAAAGGGAGAAAAACACTTTAGTGTCCATATTTCACACAAAGACTATTGATTAACACTGCACTGTGTTGACATGCAGCATTATTATGGTTGCATCCCAACTCAAGACGGAAGGAAATTCACAACATGAGAAAATCCATTCCGCTTGTCCAGAAATCCCTGCTAAAATATGCATTTAATCATGTTATAGCTTCCTCAGTATAGAAATGCAATAAAAAGGAGAAATTGATTTAATCCATTAAAAGGAATTTCTAGAGCACAGGACAGCTGCACTTAAACCTCTGATCTGCTCCTTACTCCGCTTCACTGCCTCCAACAATTGTTGTCGAGGAAAGTAAAAGCACGAGTCATACTACCTTAAAGGGTACAAGTCTGTCAAAGGGCGATATTCATTTAACTTGGCATGAAAAGTCATTTTGTATTATTCAATATTTTCAACTTGACAATGAGGCACGAGTTCAGCTTTAGAAAAATCACGAAAGGCTGCAGACAGAATGAGCAGCTTGTGCCCACTATTTAACAAAAATGGAGGTACTTTGCCTTAGATAATTTGCTGGACTGAAATGCCGCACTGAATTAAGCCATAAAGAAAACTTAACTCTGGAGGCAAGTTTTTTTAAGACCCATAACCTTTTCCTCCTAGGGTAATAGCTGTGGTTCAATAACCTGGAGTCTACCCAAGTATGAGTGGCCCTATCAATAGTATTCCTCTGTTAAGCTGGTGGACTAATGCCTCACATTGCCTTGGATTATTATAAGTACCGCCCCAAGAGGCAGAGCAGAAAATCTCACATATTAAGGATTCAGAGGCAACCCTCTGCATAAACTGCCTCTTCTCTTTTAACCCTCCTCCATCCTCTCTTTTGTATAGATTGGACTGAAGGCAGAGACGTGTCCACACCACAACCACCTCACTCATTGGCAGTTGTGAGATGGGAAAAATCCTTTTTTCTAATGAAGAAGGAGAGGCATCGACCCCAGCCCCTGTACTTAATTAAAAGGGATCCTTCACAGACTTCATTAGGGGTGAGAAGCAGCTTGGCAGATTAATGCACTGTGTCACTTTCCTCAGACACCAGGAACAGATGAGATCCTTTTACTTTCTCCCCACATCTGCACACACCAAGAGAAACTTGTTCTTTAACACACCCAGGCGGTCAGTATGTGCACTTCAAGGGCAGAAATGTAAAAGTCAGCTTTCAGATTGAGGCAGCTGGTGAACATACTGTAATTAACTGTGGCCCAAACCAGCAGCCAGGCATGGGCAGCATTCAAGCTTTCATTAAAAGCCATCATCTGCAGTTGGGCAGAATTTTAATGTATTTTTCTTAACGCTTTGACAGTTCAGGTTCCTGATTTGGTTAATATGGATTTCAAAACACTACCATACAAGGCTGACCAGTCATTATTTCTTGACTGCCCATCCGCCTAGTCAAGCTGAGCAGCTTGCCCAAAAGATGAGACAAGCACGTTCTGAATTTAGAAAAAAAAAAAAAAAAACCCAGAGCATTGACTACAACAGTTACAATAAAAAGATAATGTCCTTGAAAGGGCAGCATCTTTACTGAGTTAAAATGGAAAATGCATGCAAAAGACAGACAGTTACTTGGGCAGTTGGCACAAAGTCTGGTTTCAAATGTGTCATTATTTTTCAGGATGCTAATCTGTTTTTATTAACTTCACCTCCCCCTTATATTGTTATTTACAATGTCTGTGTCCTGCATAGAAGATAAGGTGGTGGCCATCTGTCAAATTTTGTGCCACCTGAGCTCTTGACAAAATTCTGGTGGGGTCTAAATGAAAATAAACTTCTTATCATTTGTAACTGCAATTGCTGCACAATGCCAATGTGGTGGCATTGTAATTTTATTTTAAAATCAGATAGAAGCATTACTTTGTAGATGAAATTACATTCTCTTGCAGGATGACAAAGAGTTACCAGACACTGATCTATTTTTCCTCAAAATCTCCAACAACTGACATGGAGAAAAAAAAAAAAAATCCTTTGTGGTCAAAAGATGAATGAACTTTGATAGTTATTTGATAAAGCAACAGTACATACAGATAATAGACTGTTAAAATGATAACTGTCTTCTTTGGTCATAATTATTAAAGCTCCTAAAATGGATTTTGCATGATCAGGATGCAATAACCACCACCTCATTTTGAAGGAGGAAAAACCTGCATTTGTAACTAATTTACTATATGAATATCATTCATTGTCTCAAAGCACAAGTACAGATTAGATTGTTGCTTTACTGCTGTGCAAATTCAATCATTTGACTGAAGCAATGTGGATGTATTCCTTGTTGAACACCACGCAAAATTTTAAGTACATATGGACAAATACATATACACACACAAAGACAATTTTGCTCAATTCAGACAGAAGCTGGGGAGGTGAAGGAGAAGCTGAGGGGTGGAGTGATGTGTATGAAGCAGAACAGGCTGGATGAGTGAACGCAGCCTCAGTTATAAAGAAAAATAATTAGGGAGGGACAGACAGAAGTCGTAAACAACTGGTTGAAAAAGGGGATTATGACCAGCTTTAACTTCCATGGCTGCCTCAACAACTAAACAGGGTTTTTTGTTTGTTTGTTTGGTTCTCTTTTTTTTTTTTTCTTTAAATCTGTACTGTGTTGAACACAAGGTGCCCAACATCCACAGGTTCACAAGACATCCCACATCCTTCCAGGTATGAAAAATCACAAATTCCTGTACAGTTTTTACACCCAAGCTAAATCTGCAACAAAATAGGCTTCCTTCCTAAAGCGCACAAATCATGCATTTCCTAAACAGCTCCCAAAAAGAAACCCCATTCACTACACTCATGTATGCATGAGTTTCAAACATGGCTTAAAAACAGATTTTCATCGAATGAAAAGATTCCTCTGAGCAAGCTGAACTCACATGCAACCATCAAAAGCAAGCTGTTGATAAGAATACGCAAAAGGTTCATGCAGAGCCTTAATGACAAATTACGATGTATAGCTGCTGACAGTATGAAGTACAATGACTTCAAACAGACCAGGACATGGAGTCTCTGAGGCTTAAGTTATGTCTTTATGCTGATTGTGGCATCTTTGGAAAATAACAAGAACTAAGGATCAAAGAAACATTGTGGTTCATTTTATCTTTAAATGGAGGTACCTCCCCCCAGTTTCTTACAAGGGGACCTGAAAGGGTGGCTAGGGGAGTAGAATGCAACTCTGCTCATGCTGTCGAAGTTATAGAGAACAATATTTCACTTTACTATCCTGCCTTTTTGTTCTCTCAATCCGTTGTCGTCTCTGTCTGGTAAGAGGCTGCTCTGGAATACATCTCATATTAATTACTTTCTCTTTCCCACATGCCCTGTAACCAATCTGGGAAGCTGACGATGAATAACTTTGCATTCTAAATCTGCTTTGAATACAGAATTCAAAATTCTGTTTACACCGCTCTTGGTCAACTTGTCTCCTTACAGCCTGAGCAGAAACTTCATCCACCTCTCAGCAATGGTATTAACAACATTAAACACACAAAATATACGACACTTTACTCCTAATTTACAAGCTATGTGCAATAAGAACGTGCACTACACACAGAACCATACACAGTAGCTGGATACTATCCAAACAATTCCATTTAAACAGTGCATGTTAAAGGGCATTTGTAATAAAAAAAAAAAAAAGAAAATGTTACTGGGCTTTTGTTTGTCTTGTATGTGTGCAGAATTTTAAGCTGGCCAACTTCAAAAGGGAGCTGGATGAGTTTCCCTTTACAGAAGAGACAAAGACACCACCTCTAATGTCTGTGCAGCATTCCATGCAGGAATCCCACTTATCATTTTTCACCCAGACAGAATGCAAATGCACAGGAAGACAAATGTCAAATCCATAAAGCCATTCATCAAACACTTACAGATTTGGCAACACAACTGAGCCTGCTGGACACCGGCACAGTGGCCTTATCGCCTAGGTGTCACATTACATCACACATCTCAACAGGTATTCACACACGGATGGGCACAGTCCTAAATAAGGCATATTTTCCAGGACAACCCATCAACATGACTGACGTTGCCCTGAACATAAAGCCATAACCACTTGAAAACAATTTTATAGTGATGTAATTTTAATTAATATGCTGGACAGTCAGAAATGAAAGTGCCGTATGTCAATAATCAAGACCTCCTAATTAGGAGCAGTGACAGCTGTTAATGAGTTCCAATACTCTGTCATGAATAAAGGGCTGTCAAAACACTAAATGTCACTCACTTACCACTATACAGAATAGAATGTTAATCACCCAACATGCTTAGCTAAAGCTGACATTCAAAGGCAAGATATTTAATCTTTAAATTGTATCTTCTTTACCATATAGCTTGACAACTGCAACACAGAAAAATTATACTTTAGCATGGGGCCGCTGATAGCTGCTCCAAACCTACTTTAAAACAACTACTCTGAAAGGCCAGATGTTCAATGCAAAAATCATTATAAAACAACTTCTTGAGATAATATACTTCTAGTATGTATAATGGACTAGAAACAACTTCATACTTTTCATAGCTGGCATGCTTCACAGTTCAATGCATAATGCAACAGGCTACTTGGCTGAGTACAATGATTCCCCAGCAGATGACATTTGGTGTTATTTGGGAGGTTGGGCACAAATTCAACAGAGGAAAAGGGTTTGCCAACCAAGTGTAAACTCTGGGCTGGCAAACATGATTTTTCCCCAGCCAATATGGGGTTTGCTAGGATGTTGCCACCCAGTTCCAGCCTCAGAGAAACCATATTGGGTTAAAAGAGAAGGCATATCTGTTCTGTTAGCAAGACACCCCCCCCCCCCCCCCCCACACACACACACACACACACACACACACACACACACACACCTCCCCAACTGCACACACTCACTCACTCACTCACACTCAGGATCATTACAACTCAGCTTTTAGACACTATTGTAATATAAATACATGGAAAATTTAATTTAAATGCCAGCTTGCACCACATTACCCTGTGCAATGTATGAGGTGACTGTGTTTTCAAGCCTTGCAGTGACACCCGCTGGTAGGATGTCTCTACTACAAGTGACAATGTGTTGTAAGAATATCAGAACATTGTCGGAAACTAAATTTAGGAATGTGCAAAACAATATACAGATATGATAAAATCATCACACATTTGTTACAAGATATAGCAGTGTATGCTGGCTGTGAAAATTAAACCCAAACCAAATACTTGTGGCACAGAAAGCCAAAGTAGGTAACAACACATTAAGACATCAACAAAATATTGTTAATCTAAAAACTGCACACCAATAAGCACAAATGTGAAGAACCATTTTTCATTCATTTTTAGAAATAACTATCCCTTTTCTGCAGATGTAAAGAAAGGGTTTTTTGTACATCTTTATTAAACTAAAGACAACAGACTGGATCATTGGAACAAAATGTGTCATCCAGAATTTCTCTCCAATAAATGTCTTGCCATTTCTAACTTATGTCCAATATCAAACATGATTTAAAAAACAGCTAATCTGGATCAAACTAATCAGTGTTAAATAGAGTCCAGAATATTCACACAAAGCCTAACCACAACAGACCAATACACAAAGCTACTATTGTCTTTAGTGCCATAAAAGTATTTGGATGAGGCCTGAAGTTTGGGACACATAGAAAACCATCTGTGCCTTTAGTCATATGTGTATGGAACAAAGGAATGGCTTAATTTTACAATTAATAGACTAAAACAAAGTTGGGGATCCACAGATTGTGATTAATCTTTTAATGTTAGAAAATCACAGAAAACAGCGCCAGTATAGAAGCTCCGGCATAAGCGATAACATTAACGATGGCTATGTTCCATTTAGTTTTCCCAAGTGGCCATTCTAGTTAACCAGTATGCACAATTCCAAAGCCTGAACTGATAAAAATGGGGTGCATTCATTTTAACAATTGCCCAAAATTACCAGATCTATTATTTAAAGAGGAAAGCATGGAAATATCTGTGCTCTCCATTTGGCAGGGGATGACTTACCTTCGCCTGATTCTCATGCAGCTCCTCTTTTACCTTCACAGGGCTAGACAGCTTCCTTTGGGAGACCTGCAGCAGAAGTAAAAAGACAGCATAATCTGAAATGCAATGTTTTGGAGGAAAGAGCCTGTCAAGACATGTTTTGTAGTATCCTTGATGGCATATTATGCATGCTTGACAAAATGCAACACCTGACTGGCTTCCTCTAGTAGCCTTTGGAGCCTGGCAACCTCTGCCTGTAGCCCTCTGATCGTCTTTACAGTGCTGTCTTCATTCACGGTGGGAGTGTTAACTATGTTTCTAGTTCGGCTGGCATATTGCAGAGTGCTCAGGGTCTCACCATAGTTAACATCGGCAGGAGAAACGGCTGGAATTAGAGGTCAATAAGGAGGATTGCACTCAAGTCAAGGAACAGCAGTGAGATAAAACATGAAAAACAAAAAGGATTATGTAGTTAACTTTATCTTTATTTAAAACTTCAAGAACAGACAAGAATAAAGGAGCCACAACTTTCTGAAATATCTTTGTGTCAACAGAGTTAAGATTTGCTGTACATACTTGCTATCATAGTTGTCTTGGAGTTCCCACCCAAGCTGTCCTTTAGCAGCCATGTGAGCACAGAGTCCCTGTATGGAATGAACATCTGCTTCTTCTTTTTTGTTGTCTCTATATTTTGAAAGAGGACTTTAAAAAGAAAAGATTACAAACTTAATAAGAGCCTCAAATTTCTTAAACCCTACTGAAAATAGTTAAATTGTCGTTTGTTTTTTCGCAAAAGTGGTCAGGATCTTTTCGGGTGATAAAATATTTAATGAAACCAAAGATCAAATTCCTCAATCTTTAATAAGAGCATTTGACTGCTGTAAAAAAAGGTCATCTAGGAAATCAATCCAAATATTTTAGATTAATTCTTAAACAAAATTTCTGTCTTTGCACAGAAGACAATCATTATTTCTCATGCATTATTGAAATTTCAGTTTCATAATGGATGAGGATGTTGCATCATACTGTCAGTCACGCTGTAACCTCCATTTACCCAGAGTCGAGATCACACAGCCCAGGGCAACCAGGGATTTGTTAATGTTGGCACCTTCTTTCAACCTGGCGCCAGTGGTGTGTGTGGTATCAGCTCTCTCACTGCCTGCCAGGTCTACAAGGTGGATCTTACTCAGCGTCTCACATGGCAGCTGGTGGCATTAAAAAAAAAAAAAAAAATTATATATAATATCTATCCATCTCTCTATCCATCCATCCATCCCTTTCAGAGAAATCCTCATTTAGTTCAAAAGAAGCAACATCACAGAGGAATACTTAGACATCACGACAAAAGTGTTACTTAAAATGGAAAAAAAAGAAAAGGGCTTTGAAGATGAAAAGATGTGTTAACGTCATTATACAAAATAGATAAACATAGCTAATTAGAGCTCTTGAGGGATGGCCTTTACTAACTAACAACTAAAGGACTTTCAGGGAAATGTTTACTACAAACCAAAAGCATATAATGTTTTCCAAAGACTAAAGTCACCTGAGTAAATCTGATGGTGAAGATGGCGTGAGAGCGGCTGCTGAAGTCATTCACGTCCGTGGTGGCTGTTGTACGGTTTACATTTCCAAGAAGGATTAGCCGTTCTATTTGACAGTAGTTGTGCACCAGGTGCCTGGACAGGTCTAAACAAAGAAGTTGTTTCTGTATTGGATCATTTAATAAAACTTTCATTGTATGAACAACATGCCTTACTTTGTACATATGGTCCACTCCTTGGGTGCTCTCTCACCCTCAAGCCTCCACTATCTGTGGGTGTAGTATTCTTTCTGAGAAGGTCCTGCACACGTTCGTTGTAAATTTCTAAATAGCTTGGGCCAAGACAGAAAATACAAATGCAAAATATGATCCTAGATTGAATACAAAGCTACAAAGGCACAAATTAATGAAGGGTTTCACTACTGATATGTGAATGGCACTGCACCAGATGAGAAGGAAACGAGTTGCTTCCAAATGTCTGCTATGAAAAGAGATGCACTGTGGGTTTGGAGCTAAATTATTGTGCCTGCATTGTTCTGCTTGCCTTGGCAATGAATAAACAAACATATGCAAAGTAGCTTTTGGCAGAATGTGTCGATCAATAGTGTGGTGGGTGTGTGCAAGAAACAAAAGCACCAGTCTGAGTGGCTGATTCCAAAACAATGCAAGGCAAGGAGCAATTAATTTTTTCGAAAGCACGACAGTAATGAAATGACAGAAACCCTACCCTGCATCCATGCAGGCTATTATTTAGTACAGGGTGCAAAAACAGTCACTATATAAGATGACTGAATACTCAGACATACCTAACTGCATTTATTATAAGCACAAATGTGAAATGTGAGCAACTTTACATTTTGACTGCAAGTTGTTGAAGGGCAGCTACCTGTACACTATGGTAGCACAATATTGTGAAAAAAAAAAAAAAAAAAAGTTTAACATGCACAAATGAAAAAAGAAAAATAAGCCAAATATACAAACTTAAAAAAAAAGATTGTCATTTTGCATGTTTCACACAATACCTCTGTTCAGTGTAATTAAATATGAAATATCACAAATTAATCAGTGTGTATAATTGCACAGTCCTACTGAACATTATACTCAATATAACAAAATCATGTTGAAGGTAAGAATATTCCATGTCCTTCTCAACCCATTTTGATTAATATTTGTAATAAGTTGCAGACAGACTAACTGCTATATAAGTGCTAAATGCATGTTTACAATATATATTTAGTAATCACTACATGTCCATTTAAATCAACAATTCCACATATTCTGTAACTAAAATGATTTTCATGTGAAGACTACCAATATGTGATGCTGGTTTCAGGTACAGAGCCATGCATAAGCCACATTGACTAAATGAATACTAAAGTACATCACACATGTTATTTTGTTCAAATTAATCTTCAGTTCTTCCAAAAACTTTAATATTTCCAAAGCAAGGCCTGACAGTCAGTAAATAAAAGCTGCAGTTGAATTACATCCAGCAAATTTGATACCAAATGGCTGACTAATGGAGTCACAGTAGCATAACAATCTTCCATTCCTCAATTTCATTTCCAAACCTAGTTATTTAGAAAAAGCTGGGACACGAGTCCACAAAACAGACTTGTTTGTTGTTTAATCATTGTAATAAAGCCTAAAAGAGTATCTTTTCTTTCTGATCCAGCAGCTGAATTTCAGCACTCTTTAATTTGTCATAACTATTCTTGCCAAGCAAAATGATAAGTCCTTTTACCTGTTTAATTATCATACTAGTGAACACAAAGTAAAAAACAACAAACAGAACTGACAGTTATTTTGTTATTCTTAGTTCTGAATGAAATTCAATTTGAGCAGTACAAAGTAGAGAAAACTACATAATACTTCTTGCCATTTAGTACAGAGGGTTAACTGTTCTAACAATAATGTATGTAATGTAATTTTGAAACCATTTTTGAACTTTGCAATATATAACGGTGATGGGAATAAACCAAACAGTGAAATTAAGTGAATAAACTTTAATAATATTTAAACTGACAAATGTTAAACATACATCATCTCTGAATGATATTTTAATTAATTTTAAGTGATAACATTTCAATTCATGTCAAAAATAAATGTTTTCATGTTGTGTTAACCACTTTGACCTTCTGGGTTGCCAATATTCCTACGGTACATTTTCCACAATTACTGATGCTAAAGGATATTATTTCATCAACTGAATTTATGTGGTTAGAGTAGGTGTATGTGGTTTGTTTGTGGTTTAACAGCATTGTGGAGGGGGGGTAGACAACTTGGTTGAGGTCAGTGCTCTCCAACTGCCCTTTCTTTAAAATAAAAAATCATTAAACTTCATAATGAATAAAATACTCAGATTTCTATCACTCCTTTGCAATAGGTTAAAGTAGCAATACAGAGAAACGGACAAAGACAGAATGGGTGCATGATGGACGCTTACCTAACCTCTGTGCAGTATGACACAGCATCACTCTTGCTTCTCTGGGATATCTCACTGAACAGGCCTTCACAGATCCGTGGGATTAAACCTTTATCTTCCTGGGGAGTCACATTAAATGATCACAAAATGCCTTTAAACATGTTGGGTTCTTTTCACTGACAATTCCATTTTGCTCCGATTATGTGCTCTTAATCGGGCGTCTACGCTTTGCTGTGACCACAACTCAGCACATGCAAAGACTGCTGAACAACACAAACAGCAGCTCATCTGATATGGAGTCAGTGAAGCATAAAAGCAATTCCACTCTGAGCGGCATGCCCTCTTGTTTTAATTACAAAGTAACAGATAGTAAGCATTAAGAGCCATATATAATTATCTGGATGTTGACAGCAGCTCTGCTGTTGACCTTGTACAAATCTCCTGGTAGACAACCAGAAGCCTTATTGGTAATGTGAAATTTCCATTGCTGTGCAAGGTGAGGAGAAAAGCTGAAAGCAGCTGCCCTCATCACATTTTCTGATTTAAAGAGGAGAAACATGGAGATAAATGGAGAGAAGGGGAGGGGCGTCAGATAAGGCTCACATCAGTCCGTTTCTAATGTGGCAACGAGCCAGTGAAATTCACACGAGGTCACTGGTACATTGTGCTGTGTCAGCTCTACAGTGTTGAAAACATTGTGACATTTGGAGGCATTGTTCACACTGCAGGCAACAGTAGACCCAGTCTGAGTTTTTTTTTGTACATGTGAGCAGAGATCATTGTGAACTGCAGAAATATTATCTTATTATTACCTCCACCAAGGAACGGTGGAGGTTATGTTTTCATCGGGGTTTGTCTGTTTGTTAGCAAGATAACTCAAAAAGATATGGACGGATTTGGATGAAATTTTCAGGAAATGTTGATACTGGCACAAGGAACAATGATTCAGTTTTGGTAGTGATGGGGGGAGGGGGGTGCTTTTCTCTCTTTTTTTTCTCTGAGTGTTTTTCCAGTTTGGATATGGGCCCCTTATGAATGGAGGTCCTGAATGTGAAATTAGTGTTTTATGTCACTCTAGACTGCCATTTGTCATACATTTGCCCAGATGGGACAAACTGAGTAGTAGGTGTACAACATTACAACAAAGTGTGAGGGTAAGTTTGGCAATGTGGGGCAACTCTGAATGTGACACTTGAGAGCATATATTGTATCCTGGGACATAAACCCATTATCTTGTCAACATCTTTATTACTGTTCTTTTGTACATGCAGGTCAGTGCAGGACTGTGACCCCTTGACATTGTAGTCACATATAGGTCACATACGAAAATAAATGTAAAACAGCCAAACAAAAAAAATTAGAGAAATGAATCCATATTGACAACTGAGATTTCTAGTGTGGATGTTCAGTAGTCAAGGTAAATACATAAAATAAAAGTACATTTAATGTGTTTCACATTTGATTCATGTGACAAAAAAGATTTAAAGCTCCTTACTGCATTGCCCATCATGGTATAAGATTTTCCTGAGCCTGTTTGTCCATAGGTGAATATACAGGCGTTGAAACCATCAAATGCAGCTTTAAGGACATCACACCCCAAGTCCTTAAATATCTGGAAAAGCAGATTTATGTTTATAGGAGGTTTTTGAATGGTTAAAAACAGACAACACGGTGCTAAAGATATTTTTAAGCATTAGGTTCACACAAAATTAGAAAAACAAGAGCCTTTGGCAGACAGACCAATCATGACTCCAGACATTTTTACAATCATACCTTTTCCTGAGATGCAAATGAGGGACTCTCCGGGTCACTTGAATCATATGAGAAGTCAAATGAAAAGGTCTTCTGTTCATCCCCTCGAACAGAAAGGCCTATAGGCTGGAATAATTAAAAAAAAAAAAAAAAAAAAAGGTACAGCTCACTGGGGGGAAATAAAATCCTCATTAACTGCAGTGTTTGATATTTTATTTTACAAAATACCTTATGAATAGTTGTAGTTTTTCCCTGCACTTGGATAATCACCTTCGATGAAGACTTCTTTTCTCTATGGAAAAGTCCATATGGTTGGCATTCGTGTTCATATTGAAAATTTGGAATTGAACTTTTCATAAATGATTTAACTTAAATTGTATTTAATACCTGGTGTTCAGTGGACGGACGCGGACGGCGACACAGACTGAAGCCATGACCTCCTCAGAATCAGACAGGACACCAACAGCAAGTTTTTGATCGAACATAATCATCCTAATTATATCACCTGTGGACTGTCCTCAAGATGTAGTACTGGGACTGGCCACTAGGGCTGAGAAAACTGCAGAGGGTGGATTTTTTTTTCATCTCATAATTACCATTATTTGCATTCGTTAATTATTCTGTTATTTATTTGTATTGGATTGTCTACACTGTGTTATTTTTGCTGGGATTTGTAGTCCAGCAAAAAATTCTAATTAGTTTTGTTTAGTTTGTTTCCGTTTGTTTCGGTTGTGCCCATTTTCCTGCATGACGCACTTTTGTGTGAACGATTTTGATAAATGAAAGTTGAAGCGAAGTTAAAATGGCTTTTAAAATTTTGATTTTATAAAATAGCAAATACACTTTACTTCGTTACAAGGCATACTATAGCTATACGTTTACACTTACATTGACTTATTATTATTATTATTATTATTATTATTATTATTATTAGTAGTAGTAGTAGTAGTATTTAGCACAGCCTAGTCCTTTTCGTCTTTCTTTTCCATTTTATCCACGGTCAAGTTTTCCAGTCAATATGCCGCATTCACTTACATTAGAAAACTTGTCAGCTGAATCAAATATGTGTAAATATAAAGAGGATCTACCTTTGGTCAAATCAGTGACTGTAAGGGTCAAGTCACTTTAAATCATCTAAATATCACTTAAATTGACTAAAGTGAAATCCATCTCTCTGATATTATGTTTAATAAAGGTAATGACTTCGGATTGTGTCTTTAACAATATTTTTCATTGTACCTCTTTTTTCCAAATATATATTCACTATTGTTTTACTAGTTATTTAACATAAATTCAGTCATGTATAAGTTATTTAATAGCTGACATTTACCATATGAGCAGTAGGGCATGAGGATATGATTTCTCGTTTTACAATTTTTTTACGGACGTAAACTCAACATTATGATTCACCACTCACGCTACCCATGATGCATTGCGGAAAAGACCCGGCGCGGACATTCAAAACTATGGCAGAAAACGCGATTGAATTCGAACCAAATTTAAAGTCAGAAGAAACGGGAAAACCGTCTAGTGTTGACACCGGAGACAATATGATGGGGAGACTGTCGTGTTCTTTAGAAAAGGATATCAACTCCCAAAACAACCTGAGTTTAACACATAAAGTCCTAACGTTACAGCGTGTTTCCGACGACTTAAATCCACACCAACACTCTACGGAAATCGCCGGAAAACTCTCATCACAGTCTTTAAAAACATGTTTAAAGGCGAAAGACGGCAAACAGACGACAGGTGGTTCTTCTGATCACGGAATGAACCTCGAACAGATCAGTGCGAACTGTACAGAAGACAAGGAAAACACCGCCGTGCCCTCGACAAGCAGCACTCCCGGTACGTGATGTACAAACATGTTGGGTTTAGGCTAAATGTTTTCCTAAGGTTCAATAATGTGGTAATTAAAATAGTCAGACACGTTTCTGAGATTTAGATCAGCAGATGAATGCAATAACACCAACTGTGCACGGTGCAGTTCCATCAGAATATTAGACAACGACTCTTCTGGTTATAAGGCTTTAAACTTACCACTAAACCCAGTACTGTCCTTCCGGTACAAATGATCCTATTTCACTATAATCACTACATTACTACATAAACCATACATATACACTTGCAACTGGCTGAAAAAAATAATTTAGTCTTGAAAAGGTCATTTAAAAGAATTCAGGTTATTCTGGTAGACACCCTGTGTGTGTTCTGCCTTATCACAGTGCTATAATTACTTTTAAAGGCAATGATTTCTGAGAAAAAGGATGAAAATATTCCACAAGACATAAGATATCCAGTCTGAAGTTAAGCATTTACAGCAGAATGTATTACAAATGTGAAATGTTGGCGTAATCCGCTATGCAATGAGCTCAGTGTTGGAGTCTGTCATGGTTTTACTTTTTTATATGATGTTTGGATTCATTGTACTGTGGCATAAATGTGTATGTTGCATTTTACAAGTATGTTTCAGGCTACTTTTTATAATGTTGTTTTGTTTAATCTTTACCATTTCATCAGATGTGAGAACCACCTATTTCATTGCTGTTTAAACAAGAGGGGTTCTCAAAAGTGTATCTAAAGAAGAATAATTATTTTCTCAACCTATAATAGAACCACTCTTCATTTAGGCTACTGTGTCACAAACTTTCAAAATCAATGCATCTGGAGATTCAGTGCAGAGAAAGGTGAAGAAGAATAACAAGTACAATATTTAGGATGTATTGATGTAGTAGTATAACAGAATACAATGAAAATACACAGCACTATGATCCCAGATTAGTACTTATGTAGGCTAAATCTATTTGCTTACAGTCTGTAACAAAAAAATGTTTAAAATAAGACCAACTACAACACAGTTAAAACAGTGATAGGAAACAATACCTGAAGCATTTTAAAAAGCATAAATTTAGTAGAGTGGTTAAATCTACTGGTATCCACGTACTACATTTTTATGACTTGTAAAGTTGCCACAGTAGTTGGGGGCAGCAATGATAAAATAAAATACTTTCAAAGTCTGTACTTTTGAGTAGTTTAAAGGTAGTTAAAATATTCTTTCGAAAAATCCATTTCATGCTACTTATACTTCTTTACACAGTACAATATTTTCAGACAGAAAGTGACGGTTACAAATGAGCTAATGACTCACAAGTCCCTGAATCAAATAATGACAAAAGAATCTAATCAGATGTGATCTTAAGTAGAGCTAGTTTTTACTCAAGTGAGTTGCAAATAAGATTTTCCTTGTTAAAATGTTACTCTTAAAGAGCCACAAACATTAAGTGAGACATATCCATTACTAATCCTAATAATATTATTGTGGTCTATATTTGGACAGACAACATCCAAGAGGAGGAGAGTTCTGGCAGTGTGAAACCACACAGTAACACAGAGGACTGTGATGATGAAGTGTTTAGAAGAGCACAGGAGGAAGGCCGTGTGGACGTGGTCTTTCCTGGCACTGTAACCCAGGAAGGATGCTGCCGGTTTGTCAGCGAGATCCTCAAGTGCATACTCTATCAGAGGCAGCAACTACCGATGACTTATGACCAGCTGGTGTACTTGCAAAAGAAACAACAGACCTCAATGCAGGTAAATAACATTTACTTAGACAAATCACCTGTCACACTTACAGTCACTTTATTGCAGTTGTTTTGTATTATCATGATAATCATTTTCATTAGCTGTCTGCATAAAAAAATAGCTGGATTTATCTTTGTCATTTTTCATCACTTTTCCTGATGTCATTTTCCTTTGAGACTTGACTGGTCATTATAATTGATTTATGTGTATATATGGCTCTTTTCACTAATTTGTATTTATGTAGGCTTATAACACTGGTATAACATTAAGTAGAAAAAGACAATTTCATCATGACTATCATTTGTATGGTTACATTAAATTTTACTATCATGACAGCCCACACATCATCTGTCTAGAAATTATTGCATTTTGTTTTGTTAGGTGATAGTAATCATTAGTAAGTTGAAGAGCCTGGAATATTGTCTACGCATAGTTAAATAAATGAGTGCATCTTCTTTCTTTGTATGTTTTCAATTAACTTTTATCCTTTTTATGATGTTGCAAATAGAGCTGCTGACATGCAAGAAAAGTTTCAGACATCTGACAGTTAAGTATTATCTTACTTCTTTTTAGGACAAGGACACAGTGAGTCGAAGGCCAGTGCAGTCTGCAGAAATGGACGGGCGTAAATGCCAGCAGACCCTTCAGCAGCTAGAGGAGGTTCTGCAGCAGCTGGAGGTGTTGTTTTCCCTCAGCAGGGTCCCCCGTGTGTTGCTGCTGATGGGCGGCTCCATTGTACTCCCCAAAGAGCTGTATGAGATCAATATGGACGCACTGGTCCTGGCTGGCGGAGATCAGAGTCTTCGTGTATCTTCATGCTTAAGGCAACTCTTCCGCACGCTGTTTGTGGCTGACCTTTTGTCTGACACCAGGCCAGTGCGTTTGATGCCCACGACAGTCTTCGCTCTGGCTCACAGGGATTGTGGCGTAGGTTGGTTCCGCCCTAAACTGCAATTTAAAGTGCCAACTCGAGTAAAGAACCAGATTATTACTCTCACTACTGATCCAAACACCTGCAAGGTACCAAAGGCAGAGGAGTCCGATTGGCAGGATTATGTGTGGTTTCAGGCACCCATGACCATCAAGGGCTTCAGCAACTGACGCATAAAGTTGTGAAGTGTGACACCCTGTGGACGAGTTTCAGGAATTGGTGTCCCACTGAAGTTTTAATAGTGGTTCAATGGAGTTTAAAGTTAACTTCTGAATTTAATTGTATAGATTTTAATTATGAGTATCATTTTCTAAGTAGATGCCAGATAAAAAAAAATAATGGATTTACTGACACAAACAAACCAGTACCATGTATTATGTCTTTTTAATCTTTCATCCCTTTAAAGTCTCTTTCCATGAGACTTTGCCAACATACACACCACACTACCATATTTTTATATTGATTGTTTTGAGGACCTTAAACACAACCATACACATAACATTGGTGCAATATTTTTATTAATCATAATAAAGATTAAAAAAATATAATATATTGTTTTCTTTGTTATTAACATTAAAGTGCCACTATCATTAGTTTGTCAGTTAAAACCACTCTGTAGGCAATGTAGAGTTGTAGGGAAATCAAGTAAAAAGCACTGAAGTATTGAATGGAATTACAGAAATGTGCATATGTTCCCAATTTAAAATTAAATCAAACAGAGTGATAAAAAAGACCATTTACATTTGGTCAGAACGCATGTGCAAGTTCAGGGCTTCTCAACTTTTTTAACAAACTGCAAAATGTCATCAGCCAGTAGCTTTGGCTCCTCAAAGGCAGCAAAGTGACCTCCTCGAGACATGAACGTATACGAGTAGATGTTTTTATACCTAATTTGTGCCCATGCCTGGGGGCAGTGCATCAGCTCATTTGGGAATGCTGCCAGTCCTGTGGGAACAAATATCCCTGTCCTAAAACAAAACAAACAAAAACAATCAGTATTGTCATATAACAGGATTGTGTAACAGTGGTTTTACAGTTTGAACACTCAGCCACATACTTCTGGTCCACTCTGTTGTCAAAATTTCTTTTGGTGTTCTCTTTGTAGAAGCGCATGGAAGAGACGATGGAGCCTGAGGTCCAGTAGATCATGATGACTGTCAAGAGTTCATCCAGGTTGAATTTCCTGTACAATAAGAGACATTTATGGAGTCTCACAGCAGCAGAAACATAAATAAACATAAGGTGCTGCACACTTTTAATACCCCTTGGCCAAATATAGTGATTATGTCACTGAAAAGACACGTCACTATTTGACCTTGAAAAAAGTAGGTCAAGGTGATGTATTTTCAATAGGCTTCTGCTCCATGCCAAGACACATCCACAGTATAAATTTGGTGCAGATATGCCCATGCATTCTTTAAATAATGTGACATGAGTTTTTCCTTTACCACTGTTTACTACAGGTTTCAATACTACATACTGTATAACCCCTTTAATGAATTATTGCATCAATAGATAGGCTTAGGCCACATAACCTCAGTTAATAATTGAGGTATTAAAGAGACTGACAAATCCAATGTGTATATATATATATATAATGTTTAATATTTTTAAAATGCATTGTGGAATGAAATATCCTTTTCAACTTCTACTTTAATTATCATGCTGACATCAATTCATATCAGGCCTGGAAAAAGTAAAGTAAAATCCTCAAAAGCTCTGGAAAATGAATGGAATGTAAGGTTTGAGGATGCTAATTACTCCCCTGTACAATGTCCTAACAAAATGTAAAATGATGACCATGTGAATTCATAAAAGGGGATTAAAAGTTAAACATGGCAGTGAAATAAATTAAACAGTACAATCTGTTAAATCAGTGGTAGGTTTTTCCTTATACTGGTGCAAAAACATTTAATTGTCATGCAATAATTAACTCACATATACTTCTGTTCATGTGCGTAAAGGTTATGACTGATTATTTATTTAATTTATGCACCCTTGAAACTCATGGCTATTGGAAATTTGTCTGTAAAAATGAGTGGGAAACCTCTGAGCACTGTTAGAATTGTGTTTTCTTGTGCTGTTCCAAATCGGAAATAAACAGGAAACAGAAATGCCAAGAAAGACAAATGAAAATCCTCTCGTACCTCTCCAGCCCGCCATCTTCCAGGGCTCTGTTCTCCAGATCAGTCCACGTGGAGAACTTCTCCAGGATGTAGGCAGCCAGGCCGACAGGAGAGTCATTCACTCCACAGCCTGAACACACAGGTTAAAATTGTATTCAAAGGCTGAAATAACAGAGGTCATACATTAGAGGAATAAATAAATCTGTCTGCTCAAAGGTGGAGTATGAGCCTGTTCTACACCTGCAGTGTCTGGTTTAGTGGCCTGAATGTGTAAGTAGCCTGTTTCTCTCAGGATTTCCCAAACATTCTTTTCAAAGTAAGGGAACAGGCGGCGGACATCTTCCCACGTTAAACCCACAAGGAAAGGCAGGTAACGGCCAAACATGAGGCCCAGCAGCACTTTGAATCCTCTTCTTGAAAGAAACATGTTCAGATGGAGGCCTTTCACACACCTTAGAAAAAAAGATTATCAAAGATCAGTCTGATAAATAAAAGACAAGTATGACCTATTTTCATCTATATTATTAAAGCCAAATGACCTCTGTGTGCGTGTGTGTATGTGTATCTACTTTATAACTGAAAAACTGGAGAGAGCTAGCCTTTGCCTCTTTGAGTACTTATGTATTTTGGGTCAAGGATTGGACAGGCAAAAACAGCTAATTGATACAACCAATACTTCTGGAGTTATTAGTTAGTTCTATTTAAAATTACAATGGTCTTACAGGCAGCCTGCGGACCTTGTTAGTGTGTGATCACAGCTGGACCCAGTTGTGGCTGTGAATGGACTCCTCCGCAGGCCGCTGGTAAGTCCATTGTAATTTTAAAAACAACTAATGAGTCCAAAAGTACTGGTTGTATCAATAAGCTGTTTCCGCCTGTCTGATTCTTGACCCCAAATACATAAGTACTCCAAAAGGCACAGGCTAGCTTTCTCCAGGTTTTCAGTTATAAAACAGATACACACACACGCAAACAGAGGTCATTTGGTTTTTATAATATAGATGTTCAAAATTTCTAATTTAAGGAGTTCTAAGACGATGAAGTCCTGGCACTGGTTTAATGTGCTGATGGTCAAACAAAATCTATGATAAAACACAAAGGTGTCTTTCTTTACGTACAGTCAATCCAAAAAACAAAAACCTAGATATTCTATTTTTCAACATAAGCTGTGAATACAACTTTTTATGTTGTTCAGTATCAAATGTTCTTTTCCCCCTCCAGGAATCTGTAGTGTCAGCGTTTTTTTTGTAATTTCCCAATAGCTTGTGGTTATTGTTTCACAATGTAATCAACAATGTCACAATGCTCCATTTAAAAATCATGTGGATTGTGACATTCCAATGCAGTGATGACTTGTTTGGATGTGTGTTGTCTTACTGAGGCTTCATCTGGGCCATGTTAGTGGTGATAAGGGAGCCCCAGTCTCCACCCTGCAGATAGAACTGGGAGAAGCCTAGACGCTCCATCAGTGTCAGGAAAATTCTTGCAGCAGACAGACTGTCAAATCCTGTAAAAATACAGGTAGTGTGTGGGTAAATATCTGATGTTTAAGATAAAATGTATTCCTTTATTTACAATCATCTACCTTGTTTATGCGGGGCTTCTGAGAAACCATAACCAGGGATAGATGGGCATATGATTTCAAATGCAACACCATCCTGGTTCTCTGTGAGTAGTGGTATTATTTTGTAAAACTCATAGAAGCATCCAGGCCAGCCGTGAACAAGCATGAGAGGCAGAACCTTCTGATTCTCACGGTGTGGGGGCCGCACATGGATAAAGTGCACATCCAGTCCTGCATAAAAGAAATGGTGAGAAAAGAGAAACTACACTGTCAACTTTAAGACAGTCAGTGGGGGCTGTGTATACCTTCTATTTTGGTTTTGAAGTGTGGATACTTGTTCAGCATTTCCACCTGCTTTTTCCAGTCAAACTCATGTCTCCAATAGGAAACCACTTTCTTCAGGTAGGTGGAATTGAAACCATAATGGAAGCCACTGTCTTCCAATGGATCCGTGTAGCGTGTTCTGTCAATCCGCTCATAAAGGTCCTGGAATCAATGATTACACAAACATGTTTCTATCTCACTACTGTTAATTATTAATCACTTAAATCCTTAGAGAATAACCTCAATGTCTTTATCTGAGGTTTCCACTCTGAAACTGTAGATGTTATCATCTTTTGACAGTGACTTCTGCCCAGCTCCCCACCATCCTTCACCGAGGGGGATAGTTTTGACTTGTCTTCTTTTATGCACCATGCACGCCAATATCCCCCCAGCTGCAACAGCTGAACCTATCAGAAGCCGCTGCTGGACAACATCCAGACCAAGGAAAGCTTCCCTGCACAATGTAAAATCAATAAAAAGTGAATTCGTTTAAATAAGTTCTCACTCTTACTGCTAATATACTTCTGTACATAAAAATCAGTGCATATAATTTGTGTTGAACATCAACTTACTTTAAAATATGTAGTTTTTCCATCGTGCTGGGTCAAAGGTGAACAGCTACAGGTAGGTGCGCACTGGAAAAGAGGTCAGAGTGAGACTTCCGGATTGCACTTGAAACTTGTGCGCAATCAACAGAATTCAGCCGTTTCCAAATACCTTCTTGGAGTTGTAATGTATTTTGAGTTTTTGTGATAAACGCAGAAAACAGAGCAGGACACAACGGCACTCACTGACGTCTAAAACGAACACACCGCGACTGCGTGAGGAACGGTAGACGAAGGGCGTCCCAGAGATTGTTGATTGGCTGAAAGATATGCCACTCCTACAGGAAAAAACATCCGTGACGTCCTTTATATAATAGGCTTACGTCGGGGTGTGTTTTGTTGTTTTCAGACTTGGTCGGAACAAAACAGTCATGACTCCAAAATTCGCTTTCCCTGTATTTGTGGCGGTTTTCGCCGTCGTGGGCATCAGCCTGGGGTCTCTAATGCCGGGGGGTCGAATGGACGTGGATGTAAACGACCCTGGAGTCCAAAATGCCGTCAACTTCGCCGTCGTCCAACACAACAGAGGGACCAACGACATGTACCTGCACCAGGCAGCGGAGGTGGTCAAGGCTCAGAGACAGGTCTGTACAAAGCACTGGCATGTATGTGTAAACATGTTTACTGACATACTGTCTGCTCCTGTAGACATGTCTAGAGGCAGTGGGTGAGCACAATATGGACTAATGGGGCCTGTATCTTTAATTAGTCTGCCTATTTTTATTCCTTTATAAAAACTGTCCTGTAAAAATTGTATTAAGGCAGGGGTGTCTTTTTTTTTTTTTTTTTTTTTTTTTAGTTCTGGGACCACATACTGCCCAGTTTGATCTTAAGGCCAGACCAGTAAAATAATAGCATAATAACCTATAAATTATAACTCCAAATTGTTCTCTTTGCGTGAAGAAAAGTAAAACTACATGATGAAAACGTGAATAACCTGAACAACCATGTACAACCAGAAAAATAAGTGCAATTTCAACAATATTGCGTCTCAAACAGGAAGAAAACTCCTAGGCACTGTCTTTAGGTATTAAAATGTCTTTATTCTCACAGCATGGTCATGTCATAAAAGAATTGGTGATTGGTGGGGTCTACATGACCATGCCATGAGAATAAAGGCATTTTGATGCCTATAGAGAGTGCCATGGAGTTTTCCTCCTGTTTGTCATCTACTTTATGAATCCCTTTTTTCCAAAGAGGACCTCTAACAAACTTTTTTGGGTCCTAGAAACATTCCTTCCCATTATTTCTTGAATATTACATCTCAGTTTGATCATTTGCATATACAGGGTGGGGAAGCAAAATTTACAATATTTTGAGGCAGGGATTGAAAGACAGTGTATGACCAATTAGTTTATTGAAAGTCATGAGAATTTATTTGCCACAAGAAAATTGACATAATAGAAAATGTTTTTATTCTATGTGTCCTCCTTCTTTCTCAATAACTGCCTTCACATGCTTCCTGAAACTTGCGCAAGTGTTCCTCAAATATTCGGGTGACAACTTCTCCCATTCTTCTTTAATAGTATCTTCCAGACTTTCTCGTAATAGTTTTGCTCATAGTCATTCTCCTCTTTACATTATAAACAGTCTTTATGGACACTCCAACTATTTTTGAAATCTCCTTTGGTGTGACGAGTGCATTCAGCAAATCACACACTCTTTGACGTTTGCTTTCCTGATTACTCATATGGGCAAAAGTTTCTGAAAAGGTATTGATAATAGTGTTAGGTATGATTATGACATCAATATATGTTTGGTTTCAAAACAATTGACATAGTGCCTGCTGAGAAAAAACAAGTAAATGTTCATTGTAAATTTTGCTTCCCCACCCTGTATGTGCATTACAACTTAAAAATCACAGTGGATCAACAAAGGCACAAAACATTTAGTAACAGGTAGAATATTTAAGTTCCACTTACTTCTCTTCAGACATTTCAGATTCTTCATGGTTGTTCAGATTATTCACATTTTTGTGAAAGGATAGTTTGTAAATGTTAACGTTTTGATATTGTAATTTTACTTTTTTCACATTATATGTTAACCTCTTCTTATGAAATGATTGTAACAGTGTGATTTAGTCATCATAGATAAAGTGTAACTGGAATTCAGTATGTAGTCATTGCACATGGTCAACAGTGATTACTGATGAGTATAAATAGAAATGTGTCTGAAAACAAAGTTATTCCAACCTTATGATCAACAGTGTATTTTACTGGTCCAACCCATTTGAGATCAAATTGGGCTGTATGTGACCCTTGAACTAAAATGTGTTTGATATCCTTGACACTTGTTTATTTTTGTTAAACCCTATTGAAGTTAAGTTGAAAGTCCACACTTCAGTTACATCTTGTTGCTTCATGTCACATCTAATGTGGTGGTGTACAGAGGCAAAGTTACAAAATTAGTGTCACGATGTGAATGAATCTACCTGTAAGTATGCATTTGCACGTCTGTTTATTCATTTACAAGTCTCAGTTCACTTGCAAATCATCAGTAAGCTGCTAGATATGTTTTTTACACCTTTACAAATTTCATTACAGGCACAGATTGAGACACAGATTTGTAACTCTAAACAAATAACTACACTAAACTAACAGGTTTTAAGAAGTGGCTTAGTGGACTAAAAAGAATCTAATGGTACACCCTTAAAAATATGTTCTCAAGAGGAATTTAGGAGAGTCAAAGAGCGATGTCCCTAACAGGAATGGCCTGGGTACCCTTATTGAAAATGTAGAAATGTGTTTTTAAAGATCTACTGAATAAGTGCAGAATAAAAGAAACCGTTGAAATACATGATTACATTTAAGCTGAACTCTTTAAATTGTGTGTGTCAACTGTTTTGGTGTTCATTGTGTAATGATTTTACTTAAATAATTTGATTTCAATAAATATTCGGCCTCTTGAGCGAACATCATTTGACCATCTGAATTCTTGAAATCCTATCCTGAAATTTGATGTAGGACTGTTAAAGAGTAAACTTTGTGATTTACATTACTGTCTCACCTTCTTCTACTTGCAGGTGGTTGCTGGCATGAAGTACATTATAACTGTGAAAATGGCAAAGACGAACTGCAGAAAGGACAGACCCAATGAAGTGTGTGCCATCCATGAGAACCCTGAAAACGCTCAGGTAGGGATTTTATTAAGTTACCTAAAATATACACAGCTGTAAATTGTACATAGCTTTTGGATTTTTGATTGTCTTTATTTTGATTTTGCACTTCTTTTGCTGTTGTGTGCTTTTGTACTTTGCTGCTGTGAACATGGAATTTCCCCTTGTAGGACTAATAAAGGCATATCTTGAAACCTTTGCTTCAACAAAAAACACCCTGGAATTTATTCCACTATTTTAACATCATAGAGTAAACTTCTGCTAACCTGAAATGGTCAGACTGACACAACTGCATACTTCCCTATTTTTTTCTTGTTCTATGATAAAGAGAAGTTGAAATCAGACTAGTGTAGAAGACCATTTCTTTTCTCTTCATTTTATGAACTCAAATTGAAATAACACTTCTTAAAAAACTGACCATGTTTAAGCACGTGTAGCACTAATGATGTTTTTTTTTTTCATTATTATTTATCATGTATTACCTATCATATAGTGTTTATTATTTTTATATTTTTTTTATCATGTCATTTTTAATAAATTTATGTTTCTGTATTCTTATTTTTGCAGCCTTACCAGTGTGAATTCACAGTGTGGAGCCGCCCCTGGGAGAATTTTCTTCAGTTGGTGGAAACGAAGTGCTAAAGAGTTGGAAATCTGCAGTGTTGTACTTATTTGAATAACCTCAACACAATAATATCTATGACAGATTAACCACAAGTATTACCTTTTACAATATCTGCTTGAATTCACTATTTTTAAATGTCACGGTGTTCAAGACTTCAGGACTGCCTGTGCATTATAGATATGTATAGTTCACATTAGCCTTTAGATTAACAGTTTTGCAATACATACTGAATCTAGAAATTTACTAATAAATGCATTCAGTTGTTTGGTGTTTGGCAGCACAAGCTGTGTAAAAGTAACATGGAAATTAAAGAGCATTTTGAGATAATTGTCATTTGTGTGTGAATTTAATGTCAGGCATCACAGGATTTGTCCCTCTTGATATTTATCGCACGTGCATTTACCCTCAACAATAAAAACAAGAAAGAAGTATGGGACAAAATGCTATAATTGTACACATCAATCACACAGGGTGGGTCTTTTTTCTGTGTTCTCTGTGCACTGTGTTTTTGTTTTTTTATTCCTAACATCTAAATATGAATCATGAACTAATACAACCACCATCTGTTGTGGAATAAGTAATCGCCTACAAGGACTTTTAACAATCATTCTCATTAAATCTTTTAGTGTTTTATCAGTTATGCTCAGGATGTGCTGAATTAAATTATTAGATTCAGGCTTTAAAGTTGCCTCCAACATTCCTAACCCTTATCTGTGCATTTATTAAATGTTAATGTTTTAGTGTCACAGTGTTCAGAAGGTATATGGTTTTTGGTCCAACTTTTACCTGGGTGTCGGGTGAAACAACTGACTAAAATCTGTAAATCACATTCACTTCACCCATTGGAATGAATGGGACAGGATACTCAACAGGGGCCCACCAAAGGACCAATCTAGTCTGTGGGATGAATTTGTGAAACATAAAACTTACCCTGAGATTCTAACAAAAAAATTTGTCAAAACCATTTTGGTTCAGGGGCCACATAAATCCCAATTAAATGTCGAGTGGATCAGACCAGTACAATATTATTGTAATAACCTTATAAATAATGACAACTGCAAATTTCTCTCTTTTAGTGTAAAAAAGTAAAATTAAAAGAAAATTTTTACATTTGCAAACTATTCTTTTGTACAAAGTGAATAATTGTTCAAATATGAACATTAAATGTCTCAAGAGAAGTAAGTGCAATTTAAACAATATTATGCCTGTTACTAAATGTTTTGTGCATTTATAGAGCCACTGCAAAAATAATAAGCTGAGGCAAAATATTGTTAATATTGCTTTTATTTTTCTTTAGAAATTTCAGCTCGTTCATGTTTTTTTTTTTAAATTTTTAAAGGATGATTTGTAGACATTTTTATAATGTAATTTGAGTTTTTTCCCCACACTAAAGCAGAGAAAAACCTTTGGAGTTGACATTATTTATATGTTATTATGTCGTTCCTTTACTGGTCTGTGTGTGGTCCCTGAACTCAGCTGAGTTGCCTCCTCTGGTTTACAGTATACAGAGAGGAAACCACGTGACACTGAAAGAGGAAATCAGTCTCCGGTGAAGCTCATCTTAAGTGCCTTTGGTTTAGCATCACAAATAAAGCTTTTATTTTTTCAATATTAGCCCGGAAGTAACGTCGACTTCATCTGCTGTGTGTCTTGACACAAATACAACGTCAACAAGTCAATCGTTTACCAGACGGATCTGAAACGGTCCAGTGGAACTCACACCACACTTCTGGGACAGATTTGCGTCAGAGCTTAACCATGAAGGTCTTAAATAAACATGAACTACAAATTGCTGAAGAAGTCTTGCTGAAACACATACCCAAGAGTTTTAAGGTAGGCATAATCCATTGGCAATGCATTATGTGTCAGATTTTTTTCAGCCTTTAATATTAAAGTTGCTTTGTTTGTAGGTCTATGGTTTCATATATGCATTAAACAGGAATAAGCCCACCACTATGGAGGTAGTGGTCGATACATGGCCTGATTTCAAGGTTATTATTTGCAGACCTGACCCCCAGGTGAGTTCTCAAACCACCGCAGAACGGCATTTACCAGAATATTACACTCGTATTATGTATGCAACAGTTGTGGTTGTTTTTCTGTTTATTTCGCAGAAGAAACTTACTTCGGAGCTGTTAAGGAAGGTTTCATTTTACTGCATGGATGAGCAGATTTTAAGGAAAATGCTCACAGAAGAAAACGCTGTTGACTTCAGCACTTTTTTTCGATTTTCAGGTAGAGTTTACTGTAGTGAAAAAGATGTTTCATAAAATGTGGTCTATAAATGATAAACTAGTGCTTCTGAATGAATGATGAAAACAGATGGTGGATTTATTGGGTTCTTTCTTACAACCATTTCATGCGATTTGAAAGTCCTTTCAAAGAGCCAGAATAATATCCAACCAATAACCAACATTAATCCAATCATTTCTCCTTCATAGCCTAATTTTTTAACATTATTTTTACTGGAGCAGAAGGATGTTGAATCTTACATGCTGTTGACATTGTACACCTTCGCAGAATTCCTTCATAGTACCTATCTATACCAAATTTTAAACTTTGGTTGAGAAAGTCTAAATGGCCTTTGTCACATTAATAAGTGTATGATTAATCTTTAATAAATGTGTCAGAGAGCAGGGATAGTAATGTAAAAATATTAAAGCTAATGATGATTTAAATATCATCACTTTCCTAAAATAACTTCCTATGGCATTTTTAAAGATTTTTCAGGAAACACAAATAATTTTACCAGAAATTAATTATTGCATGATTTACGTGAAAAAAGTCATTTTTGACAAAAAAAAAAAAAAAAAATGACTTGGGCAATTAATTTTAGGAAGATGACAATATACAGGGGTTGGACAAAATAATGGAAACACCTTAAAAAATCAACAAAATATAATTTAATATGGTGTAGGTCCGCCTTTTGCGGCAATTACAGCCTCAATTCTCCGAGGTATTGATTCATACGACTTGTGAATTGTTTCCAAAGGAATTTTAAGCCATTCTTCAGTTAGAATACCCTCCAACTCTTTTAGAGACGATGGCGGTGGAAATTGACGTCTTACTTGAATCTCTAAAACTGACCATAAATGCTCAATAATGTTGAGGTCTGGGGACTGTGCCGGCCATATGAGATGCTCAACTTCATTAGAATGTTCCTCATGCCATTCTTTAACAATTCTAGCTGTATGGATTGGGGCATTATCATCTTGAGGTGAAGGTGTTTCCATTATTTTGTCCAACCCCTGTATTTCAGTGAGTTAAAATAGCATTAACATTTTGCATCTGTTTGGATTTTAAATATAACCATGTTTAACCATTACAATTATTAAACACTGTCTTCACTGCTATATCATAAGAAATCATAGCTATCTATATTCAACATTTACCACTTAGGACACAAAACATTAAATCATAAAATGCTTTTTACAAAGTAATTACTAGAATAAATTGGAAACTCTCCCATGTTGTCTTCCAGCTCGGACATATCCTCCTAAAAATCACTATCAATCTCCTCATCTGGGAGGATTCAGATATAAGGCCTGTTGCAGACTACGTCTTGTCGCCGTGATGTCAGTCACTGAAATGGGAGCTCAGGAACCTTTAATATTATGAACCAACCACCACCACCCTCCTCTCAACCTCAGAGGTTGTAGATTATTTTATCACATTGCACTTGCAGATTTTGTGTCTATGTCAAGACACCCTCTGACCTCTGGATGACTTCTGTTCCCTTTGTGAACCTGATACAGTACCATCACTCCTAGGCTGTTTTACTATTTCCTGTTTGGAGATTCCTCCATGTATCTACAGACACCAGCAAGTGTCTGTCTCTGCAGGAACCTGGGTAAATGTGGTGGGAACGCAGACAAGTGTGGTGACAGTGTCAAGGTCCCCACTGAAGTCAGTCACTACTGTCCCATTAAAAACAATCACACAGACATGGCCTGTACAGTTTCACAGTTTCAAGATTCCCCGAAACCACTATTTTCCTTGAATTTACCTAGATTTTACCTACACTGGTAGATCTAAAACCCATTTCAAAAGATAGCCCCAGTGAACAGAAATTTGTAGCACTTGTACAAAAGTATAAAATGTTCAGATATTTTCATTTTTGTGTATTCTGGGTCATTTCAGGGAAACTAAGCAAATTCCATGTTAAAAGGATGGCATGCTAGGTATTTTTTACTGCTGTCAAGTGTCAAAATGGGTCAAATCTGATCCAAATGGGATGTAAGGTTTTTAAAGAAACAACTCGACAAACCTGTGCTATAATGTAAAAAAAAAAGGTCATCAAAACACAAAAGCAAATGTGAATAATGCTACGAAAAATCTACCAGAAGTACTTTGGATGAATACAAATAATTTGAACTGATAAATAATGTATGAGAAATGGATCCAAACAAAAACTGGAATGAAAAAGAAGAAGAAATTATGAGAAAAATGCTGAAAATGTTTTTAAGGCACAAGACCGGATCTACACTCTGTGGTCTGTAATCAGTAATAAATACTGTCTTTATTCTCTCATTGTAGGGTTTGACATGTCCATTACCGGCATGATTAAAGAAATCTCATCTGACAGAGGAATCAACACTAGGAGCTTAACGGTGGTAAATCTTCTGTATTCACCAGACTGCAGCAGTTTGATCTCACCAGCAGTTGACAGGTATACTCAGAAAAATAGTGTTCACTTAGTCTGTATCTCACTAAATGTCAAATCACCATTAATGTTATACTTACAGGTTAACTTGTGCTTCTGATTGTTACAGAACATTTTACAAATACAGTATCTGTCAAAAGTTTGGAAACACAGCCTTATAGTTTTTATATACAAAAAACTAAGTAATTTAATGACCAAACTAATATATAAACTTACGGACATTGGTATGAAAAGAGTAACATTCATCAAACTGTCACTTTGGGCAATAACAGTAGACTTTAAATGAAATACACAAACCTATGTCACATACCATTTTTCTGTTTACTGCTGTTTTGGAGAACATGCTATTTCATTAGATAACTTCAGGTTAAATACCCCGTAGACCATGATTAAGTACACTGGTGCATGAAAAACAATGAAAAACAGTTTTGATAGTTCAGCAGTAATACGGGCCAGTATTTAAGGCATGGCTACCTTTCTACATTGCTGCCCATGAAGTTGGAATAGGAGAAAATTATAAAATTCTCATAAAATGATTGCGACAATGTTGTTTATTTTTTATAGATAAAGTGTAACTGGGACTCATTCTACGTGGTCAAAGGTGATTATGGATATGTTGGAATAGGAATAAAAAGAAGAATATGTCTGACAACAAAATTATTCCAACTTTATGGGCAACAATGTATATTTCAATAATAATTTCATTACACTGCAATGTAATGAGAAACATCCAACCTGCTGTAAGGGTTATTTAGAGCTAAAACAGTGAGCTAAATGTTATCTATCAGGATCGTCGGTTCAACCGCACTGACATGACTGTAATTCTATTGAACTGTCCTGAGATGAACTGGTTGCCAGGTCAGAAAAAAATCGACCTGAACACAAAGTATTTCAACTGAATGTTTAAAGAAACTAACTGTCCAGATGCCCAGAGTGTGTAAAACTGTTGAGGGATTTTTAAAATGAAAATAGTTTGTTGATTAAATCTTTATCAGAATCAGCTTTATTGTCATTTGATCACAGACATTATCAGAATGAAACACAGTTTCCCAGGACTCGGTGTGCAGCATGAATGAACAGGATAAAAGAACAGACAACAAACGGTAAAAATATATTAAAAACAATAGAATAGAATAAAAACTTCTATAAATCCACTAAAATAATATCAAACCCAATATACCAATGTCTGTACATAATCAGTCAAAATTAATCTTCGTGCAATTAAATAAAGCAAATTGCGCTTCTGGGTCCTACCCAAGCTTTGAAATTATATTGAACATTTGATACTGTGTGCTGATATTGAGGGAAGTTATATACATTATAGTTCTATCACCCAGTCCTAGTTTAACTTCTTTACTTAAATATTTGCATCTGGTCAAAGTAAAACTTATATCAGTTTTTATTCTACAGTGATCTTGAATCAAGGATTTCCTCACTTAACCTCTCTCATGTGGATTTGGTGAATCAAACCTGGAAGTTTGGAGGCACTGAGCAGGGCTACAAAAACATTACAAACCTTATTAGCAACTTCCCCTCATACTGCATCACTGATGACCAGGGTCAGCCAGTGTCCTGGATACTAGTGTATGATTACTGTGCTTTGGGGATGTTGTACACTCTGCCAGAGCACAGAGGAAAAGGATACGCCAAAGTGCTGATCAACACCATGGCCAAGAGCCTCCACGCTCAGGGCTTCCCAGTGTACTGCTTCATCGAGGAGGAGAACACGATCTCCTACAGGCTCTTTAAGAGCATGGGCTTCATTGACGTTCCGTCTTACAGGGCACAGTGGCTTGAGATCAACTGTTGATGTTCACATTTAAAGGTGATTCATTGATCTTTTGAATAATAATATGATTATGTTCAGGTAAACGGATAAAATGTGAATATGGTTATTATGTAAAGGAAATTCAAATATTGTCTGTAATGATGCACTTTGAATAATCTTGTTTGTTCTTTTTAGGCTTTCTTACTCATATTTTATATGATTGTATTACAGACAAATGTACAATAAAATCAAAGGGTATAATTTTTACTTCACCAGTCCTGTCTTCTTTTTGCTGATGGCAACAATTTCATTCTGAGGCAACACATGCATTAGGCAGCCACCACCAAACACTTGACCTTTCTGTAGTCCATTGCACTTCAGTAACAATTTATAATGCTCATTTTTCCTGCATATTTCTTGTTAGAAATGAAGACACACCCGGTACAGCCCTGCCAAAACAACAAAACTAAAGGCTGACCAAGACTTTGCACAATACTATATTTTGACATGAGATTTATAGTAAACCTACTGTACTTTAGATGCTTACACAGGTACTATTCATTCATTTACTATTTTATTTACTTTTATCTAACCAGGAAGTTCCAGTGAGATCAAAAGCCTCTTTTGCAAGAGAGACCTGAACAAGGTAGCAGCCATATAAAATCAACACATACAAGATACACAAATGAACAATAAAACAGAATAACTGGTATTAAAGCACAATGGCCTCTCAAAAACCCCCACTGACATTTCTCCCTCACTGTATTCTTTATGATACTCTTATAATCATTAATGGACATGAGTGCTTTTAGTTAAGAATCTTTTGGACATTATTGCAGGACCATTGTGCATGGTGGGAAAACAAAGGTGCACCGTGTATTTAACCTTTATTTAACAATGTCTGTGATACTCTTACATCAGTCTGAACAGGTCCTATTTGTTGGGTACGGGTGCTTTTTATTTATTTATTTTATTGATTTATTTACGTTTGTTGCTTGGTGTGTTTTTAGTTTCGACACAAATCCAGGTTTTATGAAATATGCTGAAAAGCCTTGTACCTAAATCGTATCAAAGAAACAAACACCCACGCAATTTTTATTCCCATGAGAAAGAAAAAAAAAAAAAAAAAAAAAACTCGAAAGTGCTGATGGCGACGCAACCCACTTCCGCCTGAAGTAAAAGTCCAACTACGCGCCTCTGACGCTAGAACCTTGGTTGAAGTTTAATCTGTTAAATTAATCAACATGGAATTGAACGAAGAACAGCTGAAAGACGCAGAGACCAAACTAAAAACATATTTACCTCGCTCATTAACAGTTCGTATTATTTTTTCGAGTACGTTTACATGAGCTGTGTTTCTCTTTGCATGATCTCCATTGACTCACCGGTTCTGTTCTATTTCTAAGGCTTACGGTACCTTGGTCCTCATGAACCGAGCCAAACCGGATCCCATGAAGGTTTTTGTGGACACATGGCCAGATTTCCACGTAGTCGTTTGCAGACCTGAACGTGAACAGGTATTGTGACTGTGTCACTTATCCCACAATAAGCACCGAAGACTGTTGAATGTGTTATTACTATATTTCTGCACAAGTCTTGTCATATTTATCATCCTCACAGAAAGGTGACTCCTTTAAGGACATCATAGTTTTTGCCACTGATGAAACTATCCTGAAGGAAACCATTAGGAATCCCTGTGTTATTGACTGGAGCGCTTACCTGTGTGTAGGTAATAACCCCCCCCCCCCCACCTCCAAAAATGCATAATCATCAGTGCACTTATGTTCTGTAGCACACATTGTAATCATTAAAACACTGATCATTATACTCCATTTCAGTTGTTCTCAAGGAGATAATGCATGACCACTCAGTGATCGGAAACGGACAATGGAGATACGGCTTTCACAGTTTTAAAAACTAAATAACATTTTCCAGTCTGCAGTTGTCATATATCTTCATATTCATTTCAAACACTCAGAAAAAATTAATAAGCTATTCAGAGAGAATACACACAAAATAAAGTATGAACTATTTTTCTAATCTGCTTTATTAAAAAACAAAAAATAATCACTTCTCATCACTTCCAACATAGGTGTTGAACTCCAACACAGTGAGACATTCAGAGCAGTGGCATCAGAAAAAAACATTTGCAGCAGCCAACTGGCATTCTGTCACATGATGATCCTGAATGATGTGTCTGGTCTTCCCACTACAGACAGGTAAAACACCAACTGATTAATTTAATGTTAGTATAATAATCAAACTGGATTTGTCCTAATAAGAGTTATCCTTTGTCCTTCAGCTCAGTGGTCTCATTAAGCTCTCTGGATGAATCCCACATTGGACTGATGAATCAGACATGGAAGTTTGGAAATGACGATGCTGTTCCAATGATCCGGAACATGATTAAAAACTTCCCCTCCTGCTGTGTACTGGATGCAGATGGAAAGCCTGTGTCGTGGGTGCTAACGTATGCTTCATGTGCCATAGGGATGTTGTACACTCTGCCAGAGCACAGAGGAAAAGGATATGCCAAAGTGTTGATCAGCACCATGGCCAACAGACTCCATGCTCAGGGCCTCCCAGTGTACTGCTTTATTGAGAAGGAGAACACAGTGTCCTATAACCTGTTTAAGAGCCTAGGATTTACTGAAGACCCTTCATACAAGGGGACCTGGTTTCACTTCAACTATGAGAAATAGTGATTAAATGCTGACAGTAATGATAAGATGCTTTCACAAGCGCAAACGTATTGCATTTATAGAAAAGAAGTGATAAGATAATTTGATGGAATCAAAATGGGATATTTTCGGTCCAGGATCAGTTGGTCCACATCTTGTCTCATTTCTCAGATCATATTTGAAGTGTGACTGGATCTATAATAAAAAAAAGTGTAAGAGCTGTGAATCTGATAAAGTTTGAATTTTTATAAAAAAAATGAAAATATTAAAACATTTGACGATTAATTACATACTGCTCTGGTGCTAATTCTAAACTGAATTTAAATGACTTTATGTCACAGTCTTTCATTACATGTAACTAATCTATGTCTTACTATTTTGTTTATCTTAAAGGTATGTACAGCAAGTGTCTTTGTTTACCAAAAAGAAGCAAATCTAATGACATCTGAGATATCCAACTGCTTTACCTCTGTTCTCTGAACTTTTCAAGGCGCATCAGCCACATTTTCCAGTACTCCAGCATCAACTCTGAGTGCAGCTGATGGGCGTGAGCAGGTGAGCCATCCTTGTAGGCCACCACAATAAGCCCATTTTCAACCTGTGATGAATGAAATTAGTTAGGCATGAGGTCATCCTGCTGTGCCACATGCTTAGAGATGCCATTGTATAGAATGATGAACCACAATTCAGTGCAGTGACATAATGATTAAGTACATTATATGATGACAAAATATATACTTCCATCATTCTATTAGCATGGGACTGTGCTAGTGGTAGTTTGTAACTTCTAAGCTAAATTCACATAAAATAAACTTATAGACCATCAACACTTCTCCAAGATCTGACAGTTGAATTTGGTCCATGTTTGACTTCTTTAACCTTTTAGCCATTGTTTAATTTTCATCTTTTCTAGCTTTTACATATTGTATATAAACACAGAACTCATATTAACTTAGCCAAAAGTAAAGTATTCTGGTGAGAGGAGTCCCAAAACCACCTCTCACTCATGTACCTCAAAATGCTGGAACACAGACAACACCCAAGCCTTCAGAAAACCCAGGGAAATCCCAGATAAGGAATCAGACTTGAGGGTAAAAGACAGTTAAACAGTCTGAGAATAAAAACACTCAGCACAGCACCTGGTATTTGTAGTTGCCATCAACGTTCAGTGCCCCAGCGTAGGCTGCCACTTGAAGAGGGTTGTCATATGTGTTGCTCAGAGATGGTTTGGGTTTATCTGATGTCTTCCAGTCAATAACACACAAAACACCCCTGAAAACAAAATGATTTGATTGTTGTGAAGGTAAAAAAACAAGACAGACATACAACACTTTTTCACTAGACAAAAATTGTATTATTCAAAATTTCATTGTTCCTCTGGGATATCTGAATATATAAATGACTGATAAGAGCTTTTCATCACATAATGTTCCCAACTCATTTAAAAGTCAATTTTCAGTGTGTGAGCAGTCACATCATCAGGTGTCTACATCACATTAGGAAAAGTTGCTTAACATATTATGAAAGGCTCAAAATATTTGTGAGTACACAAATCTTGCTTCCAAAGGAGCATGAAAACACTAATATGTTTCTGAGAAAGGGAACTTCCTCTATACAAATTCTACTATAAAAAATTATAATGTGTCTGTGCCTATAAATCATCACTTACCTATAACGTGCCACACAGTCCACGATTCCCAGATAGTTCAGTGTGTCATGATGCACAGTGCTCTCAATGGCTCTCACTGCGCTGACATCCTCCAGGATGTGAGAGATGCTCTTCATGTATCCTTGAACTTCAGGTGCATACTCTGAGGTCTCTGAAGGATTTCTGTCCTTCCATGTTACACCTAATGTTAGAACATCCTCCAAAGCTGAGTGAAAAAGCTTCCCCTGCCTAAATAAATCTGAAACAAAACATCACATTTGAGTAAGTTCACAGTTTGCTTTGCCTCTGGAGTTGTTTACACTAGAGGGTTACAAATATTTAGTAAAACTTACTCTGACTGTACTCCTTGAAGCCTTCCTCTCCAAGCTCAGCGATCATTCTCCTTTTCCATCTCTCCAGGTAAAAGGTCTGCTCCTGGGACAGTGTCTGCTGTAGAATTCGTGTCACACTCGGTGCCAAAAATTTGCCCCGGTTTAACACAACCCGGGTCGGAGGTCCTGATTCGGGCTCTTCTGTCCCTAAAGTCCAATCAGAGCTTAAGAAGGGATGTGTGATTTTTGGTTCCCTCACCTCGGATCTTGTGGTTGTCTGAGCCTTGACAATGGGTCCATAAATATGCTCATCTTCCTCCTGGAGGGTCGTGGGGGTTTGGGAGCTGACCCTGGAGGACATGACAGACTTTACTAGAGAAGAGTAGCGTTCTGTGTCCACAGAGCTGTATGGGCTGTGTCTCTTTGGAGATCTCAAAACAGGACAAACAGAGAAGTGTCTCACAAAGTGGGAGGCACATTGCGGTGACTGTGAAAAGATGCCTCCTACAACGAACACACGCTGAAGAGCGAGCATAGTGGCGACGTTTAGCGAAAACAACTATTAGTACCGTGTTAATTGTGTCTGTTTATATACAACTAAATGCGTTTAAATACATTTAACGTTTGTAGAGGTAGTTTTTAACTTCAGTAGCAGTACTTGCCCCGACATGTCCCTGAGTAATCATATAACGCACAGCTGTTTCCAAACGACGCGCCCTTGTAGCTACACAGACTTCCGGATCTGGGATTTGAAGTTCTTATTTTGTTGTCACTTCTGTATTAGCCTCCATATAAACTACATTACCCAGAAAGCACGGTGTAACGCTAAAATAGGTCCGTGTGGTCACTAATTCAGTGTTACTAATTTCACTTTTTAGTAGCTCTTTACTTTCTCCGCTCATGATTCTGGATGAATCGATCATTATGAACTGCTGAATTCTTTTGTTTTTAAGTGATTACCAAATACAATGCTCTATGAAATCACTGTGATTAAAAAATGGAATAAGATTGATTAGGTTAAAGACCAATCGCTGCATTTTAAACTCGACACTGTCCAGTAAAATTCGTGTAAAGGCGGGATTTATCTTCATCATCACTATCAGAATGAGGGCGAAAAAAAGCGATTTGACAGCTCGTCAGGCAGCTATCCAGTGAGCCAACACAGAGCTTCCTGTATTTAGTTTTCTTATTTGGGCTGTTGGCCTGCTCTTACCAGACACTCGATTTCAGTCACTGCCATCATGACCACCCTAGACGACAGCAATAAGGAAAAAGTAAGTTATAGAGGTTATGGCATGCAAATTACACCAAAACTCAGTACTTGTAGCATCCGGGTAGCTAATACTGACGGCTGTTGTTTGGCTAAGTTAGTGCCGCTAACTTAAGTTATCTGCCCATAAAACGCTAGCTGCTGGCTAAACTAGCTGACATTTTCTATTTAAAACGATAAAAGTTGAGTAACCTCAAATGTATTATGGTTCGGTAAATACTAATGTGCATTTGTACCGAGAAAGGTTTTGTTGGCTAACATAAAGTCGGCAAACTTACTGTAAGGTAAAATATTTACAGTCTGAGGTTGCTTTTCTGTGCAGTGTTTAAGGTTGACCCACGGTTCTTTTAAACCGTATGTTTATTCTGTCAAGTTTCCACTTTTTCTTCTACGACAGTGCTGCACAGCACATTGGCACCTCTCTACAAAAACGAAACTAGCAATTTTAGAAATCTAATTTAGAGTTATTTTACTGGCATTTTGTTAGATGGCAGTGAAGGAAATGATATAATGGCATTCTTAGCGACGAATCCCATATGAAATGACGAAAACTGCACTGTTCTCCAGTTGGGAGAAGGCCTAGTCTAAACCAACAACCTGTAATTATCTCTTCCTTTATATGGTTGTAATCCCAGCCTTTTGTTTGAACTGTTGTAGTAGGCAGTTGATTCAACAATTTTTAGGGACTGTACTGCTACTGTATTGTTTTAGGTGTGTGAGAAGTATTGCCTCTTACCTCTTACATGGGTAGGAAAAACACCAGCACAAAGTATCATTTCGTGCATTTCTGGATGACCTCCTTGTTCACAATGGAAATATATCAAGAAACACAGCTGAAGGTTCTTCCGGGTATAACAATATTTTGTATTATCTAATTTTTGTTAGTTTTTTGGCCACATTGGCTATTGAGCTTTTGATCAACACTATCACAGAAGTCTAAGGAATTGGTTTCCTACATTAGCAGTTGGTTTTCTGTTAAACTACAAAAGGCTCCAGATACTGTAGAT
This sequence comes from Sphaeramia orbicularis, assembly GCF_902148855.1. Lineage (NCBI taxonomy): Eukaryota > Metazoa > Chordata > Actinopteri > Kurtiformes > Apogonidae > Sphaeramia > Sphaeramia orbicularis. The sequence continues at coordinate 24,247,621 of NC_043971.1, read as the reverse complement.
TTGTATTAGTCTTTCACTAGGCCAAGTTTCGATGGTAATAATCATAAGAAAATAGTCATGAATAAAGCACAGTTCAACTCTCTTTAGTGTAAACCTACTATGCCCAGGAGCAAGGTGTGGGGCAAATCTCTGTAGACTGATGTCTGTGTAGGTTCCAATGTGCCCAGGTCATCATTCTTCTTGGTAGCTCTTCTTGGTTCAACTGGGCTAAACCTGTCCAGTTGAGCCGAGAAGAACTAACTAAGAAGTATGTAGACTGATGGCTGTACAAAGGCATAGTTTGCGATACCATGTAGATTTATTATTTTAGAAATTTTCTGGAGGTATGTTGAAAGCAACATTAAAAACTAAAAGACTGCATTCAACTCAGTCTGTGAGTGACACACCACATTTACCACAATTATCACGTGAAGGTGAATGAAAATTGGTTGTTACAGCTACATAAACTTTTTTTTTTCTTAGATACGATCGGTGTCTGTGGACTTAAACAATGATGCCTCTCTTCTCATTGACATTCCTGATGCACTCTGTGAAAGGGACAAAGTTAAGTTCACTGTCCATACAAAGGTAAACACTTGATTGTATCTACACACACATTTTTATCTGTCTTTTAAATACTTTATATTTGCAGATGTTTTTTTTTTTTTTTTTGTTGTTGAAGATTATTGAATTAACTCTTTTCCCAGACCACACTCAGCTCTTTCCAGAAGCCAGAGTTCTCTGTTCCCAGGCAACATGAAGACTTTATCTGGTTACATGACACTCTGGTTGAGACAGAGGACTATGCTGGTCTAATTGTAAGTTGGACTTCTTGTAGACACATGGCTGCAATGTCACTGGGTTTTTTTTTTTTTTTAGGACTATGTATTCAATAAAAAAGGAGAAATACACAATTCACAAGCAAATTGTGTTTTTTTTGTCATGTGTATGATGAGGGAACTCCTTAGTAATTGAGTCATCATCATGTAATCTCTAAATATTTTTAAAATTGACTTCTGTTTTTTGCTTTATGATTCATAGATTCCCCCAGCACCCCCAAAGCCTGACTTTGAAGGCCCTAGAGAGAAAATGCACAAATTGGGGGAGGGTGAAGCCACCATGACCAAGGAAGAGTACACTAAAATGAAGCAGGAGCTGGAAGCGTAAGTGTGCTACAATAAAACCCATATATTGCACAAAGGAAGTGTCATGTGATCATTGAAGATGCTATTTATTGTTTGTGTGATATGTTTTTGATGTGATTTTCTTTTCAGTGAATATCTGGCTGTCTTCAAGAAAACTGTCCAAGTGCATGAAATCTTCCTGCAGCGACTATCCTCTCACCCGATTTTAAACAAAGACAGAAACTTCCAGATTTTCTTAGAGTATGACCAGGATGTGAGTTCCTCATAATGCTGACTTCCTTTCCGAGTTGTCAGTTGGAAAGAGAGGAAGTAGAGTTTACTGGAGAACATGACACGTGGCTTCCATCCTGCTGTGATCAGCATTTGTGTCTATGTAGTACTTGCTAGTATGTTAGGTAACAGAACTAGGGTATGAATTTTACATTTAATGTAATAAATAACAAAAGCATAAGCTACATATATTTGTGGACAGCCTTTGAACCTCATGTTGCAACAAAAAATGTATTAAATATTGATACAGTCACAAATATAGCCTTTACTGTAGTCCTTACTGATGTAATATCTTTTGTTTCTGCTTACTTTCCTTTTTAGCTCAGTGTGAGAAGAAAGAATGCAAAGGAAATGTTTGGGGGATTCTTTAAAAACATGGTAAAGTCAGCGGATGAGGTCCTTATCTCTGGGGTAAAGGTGAGTGTTTTGCATGATATATTTTTTTTCTCTCTCACATAAGCACTGCCATAGCTTCTTCCTCAATTACCTTTTTATTTATTTTTTTCTGCACAGGAAGTTGATGACTTTTTTGAGCAGGAGAAGACATTCCTTCTGGACTACTACAGCAAGATCAAAGATTCCACTGCCAAAGCGGAGAAAATGACCCGCTCACACAAAAGTATTCACCATTTCCCATAAGTTTTCACATTAGGTTATTGAAAAGGGCTTTATGTTGTACAAAACTCATCAACATGGGGCTATTTGAAGAAAAAAAAATATTTGAATGTTTTGGGGTTTTTTTTGTCTTCACTGATAATTTCTGTTCTTACAGATATTGCTGATGATTACATTCGGATTTCTGCCACTCTGAACAGTCTTTCCTCTGATGATAGTACAGCGAATAAGAAGTAAGTATGTTTGAGAATTTAGCCATTTCTTTGAAAACTTCAAATTAGTACTGAAGCAATAATTGATAGTTCTCTATTAGCCTTATCTTGTGAACTGCAGCAAATCAGTCCACAAACTGAAGCAATTTTGGGGTGTTTGTAAAACGTAATACTGTACTAAAACAATTTTACTGAAGATATTTTAAAACTTGAAAATTTTTTTTGTTCTTTATAGGCACTTAGAAAAAATGTCTGACCTCTTTGAGAAACTCAGAGTGAGTAGAGTCTTATGTACCAACAAAAAATAACACGGATCCTCATTTATACACACATTGTAGTAACTATGTCTTTTGTGTCTCTGCAGAAAGTGGAGGGAAGAGTAGCCTCTGACCAGGAGCTAAAACTCACAGAGCTGCTAAGATACTATATGAGAGACATCCAGGCTGCCAAGGTGAGACATGGAGAATGCTCAAGCTTGATGATACCACTCACACTGCTGTATCTGATTGGTTTGCAATATATGGGCTGATGCTAAATATTGTCACTTCATAACAAAAACTGTGGCACAATTTTGTGTTTTGTGTCATTTCTGTTGCAATCTCTTTTTTTGGCTGTATTTTACTTTATCTTTAATGTAGTTAGGGTGTGTTATTTATTCTCATTTCTCCCGTTAACCTAATGTGTCCAGGACCTTCTGTACAGACGGGCCCGGGCTTTAGCTGACTATGAGAACTCCAACAAGGCTTTGGATAAGGCTCGACTGAAGAGCAAGGACATTCCTCAGGCAGAAGAGCACCAGCAGCAGTGCCTGCAGAAATTTGACAAGCTCTCCGAGTCTGGGAAGAAGGGTATGTGCACCTGTGCATAAAAGATGCCAACCTATTCACTACTATGAGTTTCTTCGATTTTACTTACAGTGCAGTCCTTTTTAAACATAATTGTATGCTTCTTACAGAACTTACAAGTTTCAAGGGAAGACGTGTTGTGGCCTTTCGGAAGAATCTCATAGAGATGGCTGAGCTTGAGATAAAACATGCTAAGGTGAGAAGCAGCATACAGCTCTATTATATCTGTTTCATAATGTGTACAAATGAATTGCAGTATGCATGGGGCATATGCAAAATTCTGTGTGAACAGATTTAAAAGATGTTTTTTTTTCCATATCACTAAAATACTTAATTTGGCCTGAGTATTTAAAGGGGTCATATTTTGCTAAACCCACTTTTATTAGTCTTTGGTACATTTATTTGTGTATTTGGGGACCCTAATAGTTCCAAAAGTTTGAATTTGAACCCTCCAGGGGCTGCAAAGCTATCTTTATATTCATTATGGGAAAAATCGAGTGGATGTTTCAGTTCCTGTTTCAGTTCTTTCTTAATTTGTTATATTTTATAACTAGTTACGTCACGACATTTGCTCATATAAGGTCAAGACTTCTGATGAACATTTCTCTGAGTACGCCATAATTGCTTGTCAGCAGCAGTGGTTGTAGTCCATACTGAAAATATGTCCAAACTTTGAGCAGATTACCTAAAATGTTCAGTTGTTGGTTGAACGAGACAGAGCAGCAGAGTCAACAACCTGGAAGGGGTGGGGTGTGAAGTGGCTCATTTGCATTTAAAGGGTCAGCGCTCAAAACAACCTTTCTAGGGTCATTACTCAAAAATAGGGTTTGATCTTGGGCCTGTAGAGTTTAATTAATGAAGAATTCAGACCCAAGCATAGCATTTACAGTTTATATAGCCCACGGGGAAATGTTTTAAATTGCAACTCCATTTAAAAAAGTAAATTATCACTCCTTTAACACCTGCTGGCTGCATTTTCTGAAAGACAAACATATACATCACCAAAATAAAAGGACAATTAAATCAAGAACACCAGAAATCAGCACAGTTTTTACAGCTGCCTCATCAAAATCTGAACATTCCTGCTTTGATTTACTATTACACTCGCGTACTTTGGAAGTGTTGTATTGATTTTTTTTTTCTCAGATTCACTGATAATGAAAAGGACAGTGAGCTTACTTGAATCAATAGCTGCCACAAAGTACTTGCATGTCTAAGCATCCTGTTTCTTTTCAGCATTTCAATAAGTTGCTCATCTTAAATGAAAATGATGTTTTCCATTATGAGTCATTAACCACAGCAAAGGTAGCATTTGTGGTAGATAGCTTTTCATTTATGGAAAGATCATACATTAACAATAGCTGTAGAATGCAGTGCAGCTCTTGTGCCTTCAAATTGGATAGACATGCTTAACATGATGTTCTCTTTTCTGTACAGAACAACGTGACTCTATTGCAGGGATGCATTGACCTGCTCAAGACCAACTGATGGTTTCACATACCCCTGACCTACCATCTCGAAATGACCAGTCATAACAGATGAAATCGTGGCATCCCCAGAGCTCGGCATGGACATGAGTCCATACCCTGTCTCTGATTTCATCAATGGTTCTGATGCCACTTCAAAAACCTGCACAAGGCCAAGTGTCTCGTAAGCAGAATGTCTTGAATGTTTACAGTGTCCTTGTACTCTGGTCCATACTTGGTCCATATCCATTATTTATGGAAGTCTAATACCGTGTGATACCATGTGAGGCTGCCAACATAGTCCTTCCATTTTCCTTTTTTTTTTCTCACTTTTTGTTTTTCTTTTAGCCTCTGTAAATTCTTCCTCTAACCCTCTCCCCCATATGCACAAAAATACTAGTACCATAGAGCCTAATCCATTTGAAGTTCCTTTATTGAATAAGAATGAAATACCTTTTCAAAGGTTCAGTGTGTGATATTTGAGTTTGCAACCAACTGAATGCTCCCACACTTCTCTAATGTTGGCTGCAAAAAAACAAGGAAGTTTATAAGAGCCAGTGTTTATTTTGTTTGTTTTTTAAGTTAAGGTGATATTAACTCTTGTCCACAATCAGACCAGTAGGTGATAGTAATACTTCTTAACATTGGGTGCCACCTTTCATAAAACTGGGGGAAAAAAAGAACAAAAAGAAGTCTGTTCTGAGTTACTGTAGGAACATGGTGGTGCAGCATGACTCCATGAAAGGTGACCAGCCCCCTCAGCAGATATAAATGACTCATTCTAAGGTATCTTAAAAAAAAAAAAAAAAAAAAAAAAAAAAAAAAAGGAATTTTCATTTGTGGATAATTCTAAATGATTAAAAAAAAGAATATTGTATTCAATTTCTACATTCTAAAATCCCCTTAAATCTTACACACTGGACCTTTACAAAGGTTTAGAGATTGTTTTTCACATAACCATAACTTATGTTGTGATTTATATGTGTGATGTGCTGGGTGTTTTTGTTTGGTCATGGAACAGTCTAACTGATGCAAAACTAGTGCCTGGAAAAAGAAACATCCTCATGCTCTGCATTCCTTAACTGTGAGATTGATGTGACAGCAAGCCAACACTCTAGTAAGGAACGTCACTGCTGGCGTAAAAGGTAGGTAGGAGAGATCAGAAATAGCTGCACTTCACATAAGGAATGGACAGTTGGATCAGTCCCCTCATTGTTTGTTAGAAAAGGCCTCATATTTTAGTCATATAAGAGGCATGTTAGTTTTGCAAAAAATTGAGATTTCAGCAAGGAGAGTAACTTTATTGACTATTTGAGCATTATTTCAAATAGTCTTTGTTAGTACTGTCTATATGCCTGCATTTTGGTTTTATTTTCATATACCTCTGCACTACATATATTATGTCTTGCGTTAATTTTTTCCTTTTCACCATGTAATTAGAGTTGTTTTTCTTCATTTTGGCCTGAGTTGTATGTTGTTTTTGCTGGAGAGTTAAGTATTACAATATTTGCCAGACATCTAAACAGTCATTGTATAAAAAGATGCACTTAAATGATGAGAAAGACTTTACAATCATGACCAGGCTCAGTGGAGTGTTTAAAATGCATTATAGTTTTTTAAGAAAATTGAATGTATTTCTAATGGATTCCAGCTGTGTGAATCTTCCATGATGCTTTCCTTAGAGAACATTAGCATTTTATATAAATTTGTAATGATGGCATAGAATAAATCCTACTTTCCCAAGAGTTGTCCGTGTTGTGGTGCATTTGTTTAACTTATCCATAGGAATGTTCAGTGAAGGTTGTGTTTGTGGAGCATTTAGAGAACAGCTAGTCCTCAGTTCTTGCACGTTTTTCTGCTGGATTGGAACACTGCTCTTTTGTCTCTGTATTTAGGGTCGAGCGGTCACTCGTCAGACCACTGGGTGGCACTATCCAACCATATGATATCATAGCAGGTGGTCTCTTGAGCTGAAACACAGCTGTATGCATGTTTGTTAAATCCATTGACCACAGTAGATCATGGAATGGGACATTTGGGTTATTAGGTAAGCTATGAGGAAATGCCAGAAAACTCAGGGAAATCACAGACAAAATGCACGTTTCATGTCTGGATTTGGCAGGACCAAGCAACATGACTAAACGGCTTGCAAAAACAGGCATAGGGCCTCATACTGTATTCACATTACACTAGAGTAGACTGTAATAAAACTACTGATGCTACAAGTCAATTTTTTTAAAACTGTACTTTAGTCCATTACTATTTTAAGGTAAGAAATGAATAGTAGAAAAGAATAATGTGAAGACCATGCCAACAGCACTTACAATACCTGTGTCCAATGAATTTATTTGAAATGGTGGCATCACTTGTGCAAAGTGACAGTGGGTTTTAGGCTGATCACTGATTGGATGAAACCAAGAGCCAATGGGGTGATAACACATATCAGTGCAAACAGATTAGCCAACTGCAATCTGAGTAAACAGTTTTTGAAAGCATGGTGTTAAAACATACTCTGGTGGATCCAAAGAACAAGGCCTCTTAGAAATGTAGAGACAGTCTCCTAGACATGGATTAAGGCTACGGTTCAAGACTAAACAGGAAAAATTATCACTAATAAAAAAAAAATGTTGGAGTCATGGATAAGACTTAATCAAGATAAGGAATGCTGCCATGAAACCCAGAATTTGTATGTGTGCATGTACTTTATGCAGCTACTAATCTGAGTTCATCCATAAAGCCCCAAACCTGATCTAAAATGTTTAATAAGTTTTGAACTACTTGTCCTATCAATACATGTAAATAATTGGTGTAAAATACAGTCTGTCGTCTTATTAAGGTCATCAGATATGACCCATTTGGCCAGTCAGAGGCTCCGTAGTGAATGTAGAAACACTGTCATCTTCTACAACATTGATTCACCAGTGAAACCAATGGAGTTGGATCAATGACAGTGGATGGACACACTTGGTTTATGTTCAGTTAACCCATAAGGACCCGGTGTTACTTTTGTGTCAGTTCCCAAATGAATTTTTCTCTATATTTAACCTTCCTTAAGTGATTTATCACCTGTTATTGTAATATTATCTTGTGTATTTTGTGTTTTTTCATTGAAAATCAGGTATTTAATTTACTGATTGTGTAGATGTTCATAAAAGCTCAGATTAAAGTTGAGGGTTATTTTATCAAAAACAGATAAAACTGAAGAAAAAGTGACTTTTTCAGCAAATCTATCATTAACTGAACATAAACTGTGTCCACCCACTGTCATTGCTCAAACTCCATGGGTTTTACTGGTGAATCAATGTTGTAGAAGATGACGGTGTTTCCACGGTAACTATCGAGCCTCTGAACATCTATATCTGATGACCATGAAAAGAGGACAAACCAATTGTTTACGTGTATTGATAGGATTAGTGGATTAACGAGTTAACGATCAAACATTTATATCAGTAGATGTTTTTTGGTAGATAGTGGATGTTTGGGTCTTTATGGGTTAATAATATATTTTGCTGAAAACGTCACTTTTTCTTCAGTTTTCTCTGTTTTTGATGTAATAACCCTCAACTTTAATCTGAGCTTTTATGAACGTCTATATAATCAGTAAATTAAATATAGGAAAATATCTGATGTTCACTGAAAAAAACATAAAATACAGACAATTATGTCATAAGTGTCACTTAATAAAAGTTAAATATAGAGAAAAAAATTTTGGAACTGCCACAAAAGTAACACTGGGTCTTTATGGGTTAATCAGAGAAACAGACAGGGTTAAATTGAGTATTTTCATGTTGTCTTTCAGTAGCTATTGGGTTTTTATAAAACATCCATAGTTTTTGCTATAATGAGGAACACTTCACAAGCAGTAATGCTCTGTGTGAAGCATGGTGGTACGATGTGATGCAAAGGAGAGACTGAGTTTGCTTATTTCATGAATTTCATTATCTCCTCATGGGGCTGAATTGAGAAAAGACATGTTTTTTTTTTCATGTTTTCAGAATCTTTGGTGTCATTAGAAAAATAGAGCATTTGTAATGGAGTGAATATTTTACAGTCTTTAAAAGCTGTAATTACACTGGTTTCATCCCATAATGCTCAGCTGTACACTACTCTACAAGCAAGGCCAGGGAAGTGAGAATGCACTATGTAAATCTTTAACAAAAGCCCATAGCAATTTTGCAGTTCAGATCATTTTTTCCTGCTGTCTAAAGTCATGAATTGAAAGCATTTCTGTGTCTTTTACCTCTATGGTGAACGTACAAATAGGTGAAGTGCAAAGAACTAACATGCCAACCACTTACTTACGCTGACTGAGCCTGTGAAAGCACCTGCCTCATGTCCCAGAGGTCTTCACTGTTCAGCTGAAAAGTCAAGATAAATTCACACAGAAGCCTCAGAGGACGACTGCAGGCATTAAGCGTTATGGCCCCCTTGAATAGAAACTGCATCCTCTGAGGGGACTCACTGAAAACGTGCACCTGCAGGGTTTTTTGACATATCTTAACAGTATGTTCTTCCTAAGCGAAACAAGAGAAGCTTCTTCCTGGTAGAATTTGCACATAGCCACTGCATAAAGATGTTTTGGCTGCTTTATCATAGAATACATGTACCCCAGGATGTCTTGAATTGCACTGACTGTTACATTTCTAAACTTACTATTGAAATGATGTAGCAACCGATAAATATGGTAATATAATAATGCACATTTCTTCACATTTGATTACGTTTCAGACTTTTTTGAAAATACATTTTGTGTTTTTGTGCATTATCATTCCAGCCACTGTATTATTCTTCGGTGTGGAAAAATGGCACTTTCTGCATTGAGAGAAAGCAATTATTACGTGCTCAATACAAACCCCCCCCCCCCCCCCCCGGTAGTGCAAGATTTAATGACAAATGTGAGAGTTGTAGACATACTGAAGGACAATGTCTTTTCTTACTGTCGCAACAATAGAAAGCTCAGATGACCAAAAAGTTTTGTAAGCTGCATACCTTAGCTCAAACTTTTCTAGGTTAGTTTGCCCTGCCCTGCTCAGATAGTTGTTAGCTTTCACACACACAGTACAAACACAATGTTATCTCAGATTCTGGATGACTGACATGTACAGGCAAATATTACATCCGATCACACAAGAACAGTTTAATTGTAATTGTATAAAAATGTATAGATATTTTTAGATATACTGCATATGTGAAAGGCTACTTTACATCTTCATTATTATATATAAAGTGCTTGAATGAAAGCGACAATGGGTGAATCTGCCCACTTTTGGACTTTGTTGGCCCACAGTGAAGGTGTTGCAAAATTTGATCAGGGTGCAGAGTTACTGTAAGAAGAGGGAGTGAAAATGACACACACAAGTTGCACTACTAAGTAAAAGATTATTAGTATATCGGATGAGGAAATGTTTGTATGGGAGACATCTTCATCCAAAAAGGTTTGTATAATTTTACTATTCATCTGTAACTCAGGCTCTTGTCAGCCAATGTGAGCAGTGTTAGAAAAATAAGTGACATGACCTTGCCCGATAGGTGAGTGTAAATAACCACAATGTTAAACAGAGTCAGTCAGTGTTAACAGTCTAAGATATACAATCGCATAAAACTCATGCTATATATGAGTTTATACTCTACATACCCTCTGTCAGCATGCATAGGTAATCATGGTAACCCTGTCAAATGGCTCTCTCAGTACAGATGTGAGTCTATGTTTAAAGAAATTTATTTTCATGGAGTCTGAGACCACTTTTTTATAAACTGAGGGGTAAAGGTGATACTTAAAATACCTCTTTACAGATGGCTGATAAGAACAAACATGACTAAACTTGGTCTGTAAGGGGTGCCTCCACTAAAGAAACTGTTTAATTAAACCGTTGTGGGAGAGTAAATGTCAAGGATGTCTATAAAAACAGACTGTGATGTCGGACCTGGGTTGTGGAGAACATATTTGTTCAAGTACAGAGCTACATGGTTCATGTACTTTCAGCTTTACCACACCTCATATTACACCTCATTGTAATGACAAAAGCCTTGACACAATGTGTCAATAGAGTGAAACAATGTCATTATGATCCTATTAGTTTTGGGACATTAAAATAATGGCAGATGTAATAATCACATGCTAACAATGTTATCGAGTGAGCTCTATGTGACATTTGTAGTGGAAATATTATGTCAACCAGTGTAATAATAGAGGGGCTTTTAAAGTTTGATGACAGTCTTCAGCTTCATTCATGGTACACTGCAAAGTTTTAACCAGCTTTACAATCAGTTCAACCATTTATAAGTGTAATAATAACATTTTTTTTTTTTTTTTTACTTATTTCTCTGTAACGTTTCACTGCTGCATTGTTCTCAGTGTTACTGAAGGATGGTGTTGGTTGATTAAATATTTGGAAAAGTGTCTCCACTAAAGATTTGTGTGGTTTAAAAGGTGTATTGCGCAAAATCCTAGTTTTCTGCATTTATTTGGTGAGTAACATGTGTGGATTGTTAGTTCATGTACAGTTATTTGCCTCAAACATTACTCATTTGAGAGACTTCTCTGTTTCTCCTTGTTACCTTTGCATGTATTAACATGGAAAAAAAAGATAATTGTTGACTCTAATAACTGTTTAATTCATATCATGAGAGCAAAAGCTGTGGCCAGTGGTATTTCTTGAAAGCCTGTTGTCTTGCTTGAAAAATATGCTGTGGGATATGAGTTGGATGTGTTTGCAAATCTAGTGATGGGGAGACAAACATTGCCTGCATATAAACTAGAACAAGTACTAAGTCCTGCTGTTGGTAAATATATTTTAGTGAGGGCATATGGCCATAAGTGCATCACAGGTAAAAACTATGGTGGTATGGTGTGTGTGAGAGAGAGAGAGTGTGTGTATTTACAAAGGTACTTTTAACCAGTCATGAAATGTAACTGGGTAATTTTTTTTGCAAATACTGTACAGATTTAAAATGCTTGTACTTAACTTGAGTTTTTCCATTTAAGGAAATTATGCATAGAATATTGCCAATACTTCTACTCTAGTAACATTTGTCTGACATCTTTAATTACTTTTTCCGATTGCAATTTTTCCATTCCCTTTCTCTCTAATGAAAACCACGTATCTCCCACTAAATATAAATAAGCTTTATAAAGTTCCTCTTGGATTTGCTAGGAAATATGCCACAACACTGAAAATGGGACTGTTTTCCAAGCTTTTTAGTGCTAGACCTGTATGGTTCACACAGGATAGGATTTTTTTTTTTTTATGATCCTCTACTGTAGATTAAAGTACCCACGATTATATAAGTATTTAAAATGACTTGATGTTTGACATCTACAATTATAAAATACATACAAATTTATGTCACTGTAATGATAATCCAAAAACATCCAAAAAGGCTGTAGAACTCTTATTTTTAGTGGAGTTCTTTCATACTGTCACTGAAGAAAAGCACTTGAATACTAATGTCATGACTGCTTTTAGCTGGATTTTTTTTGTGTTTGACCCATGTAAGAGAATAAACACCACTGGGAATAAAATAACACAGCAGTAGACCTGCGTTAACAACTTATTTAGCATGTTGCTATAGTAAATGTGGCTGTATGTAACTTTTCACTTGAAACAAGCTACCTTTGTTTGACTGCGAACGGTCTGACTACACATGCCTTCGGAAAAGACTACAACTCCCGGCATGGTCATTTCCTGCTGAACTGAATTTCAGCCAATCAGAAGCCTTCTGGATTAGTGGTAGCTATCTGGGGCACGGGGCCAACACGTCTAGCCAGCTCGAAGTGCCACGACTTCACAGCAGACCACGGATTCTCCAGCGGAGTGAGGGGGGACCTCTGGAAAAAGCAAGTCAGCTAGATAGCTGGATAAATAGGTAGATTTGCAAAGAAGTCACTACGTTAAGAAGTCAAAGCAATTTCCCTCGCTCCCTTTGAAGAAGCAGACGTAGCTACATCACCATCGAGGTAACGCTCAGTGTGGGAATCTTGGAATTTTTTATTCATACAGGGAACGTTAGCTAGCTAAGAATGCTATTTTCTGCTAACTTCTGAGCTAACTACTAATGTAGAAAGACTGCAGATTAAAGTTGACTAAAATTTTGCTGGCCCTTTTTTATAACTTGGGGGACTGGTCTACAGCTTTATTGCGGCTTGTGGAATGCGATTTTATAACGGCAACCGACATTTCCTATAATAAGGAGTTGGGCGCTAGCAAAGTTCATTGATTCAAAATGTTAGCTACACTGCTACTTATAAGTTATGATTGACGCTAAATACATAAAACATTTTAATTACGTGATAAGTGTTGCTTATGAATTGTTAAGCGTTTAGTAGTTTAACTACTATCAACCGTTTTAATCTGTCCCAAAAAGTCTCAGAAGCTGTTCGACTTTTTCAGGTATGTGGAAAATGTCCCCATAACCATTACAGTATTAACTTTGTTTAAAAAAGGGGGAAAAAAGAAAAACTCGTAGATTTGTATAAATCAATGCATTTCCTTCATATGGGTCATTTTTGTTCAACACTTATTATCAACACTAAAGATCTGATATCCAAAAGCAGTGTTGTAAAATCGCTTGTATTAATAGATTTTATATCTATAACATACCAAACTGAGTAGATTCTCTTATAATTCCCTCAGAGAGGAGATTGACGGACGTGTGGTTTACTGTACAGTTTCTTCCTTACAGTCCTAGCGTTAGACTCTGGACTCTGCATAGATTCCACTGTAGCAGCTCAGAAGTTTCCCTCTGCTATAACGCGATGATCTCGTCTAGAATTTTAATAGAATCACATCCAACTTTGTCCTGTTTTGCGTTTCTGTAAATGATGGCTTCCCTCTCTATAATATAAATAAGGATATGCGTGTTTTTTTGTGACAAGAATAGATGAAAGAGAGATATTTAAGTGTCCCCACTGGCCTCTGCCAATTTTCCTCCCCTACAGGCTAAACATTCGGGTGTGTGACATAAGTCTTTAAAAGCCTTCAAGGGATAGTTGAAAGACCCTTTAAGGGACAGTTTTTACAGAGCAGGAAATTAACACTAACCGTTGCCAACTTCTGGAGATTTTAGCAGTTGCTGGTAACTTTTTGTACTTTCCTCCATTGCCTCTGGGATGTTGAGGGTTTTACTTGCTTAAATTCATATTTGATTTGTTAAAAGGCTATGTAGTTGGGGTTATCTCTCTTTTGCGTTATGATAATGTCAACATTTAGCATTTTCAGGGTCTGCAAACCTTTCAGAAACTGATAGTCTGGTTTAATTTGAATGATAATGGTTACATTTCAATGTCTTAATTTCAATTTGTAAACCATATTCTTAAGTTTACCTCAGTTTTTCTTATTCTGTATTTACTTTGTTGGTGTAGCTAGCAGGTTTTAGTGTTTGTACTTGTTCTCAGAAGGCTTAGTGTAGGACTTGGGAGTACAATATGACATTAAATGAGAGCAAACTTGAGCTGTATGAACACATGTGTTGCATAATGTGGAAAGCTATATGGCAAGTATGTTTTGACCATCTGGTATTTTCCTCATGGTCTGCAGATAAGATTTGCTGTCCTGCCTGAGGCAGTCGGTCTCAAGAAAGGGTAAAGAGTGACACTCTGAGGTTGCTGAATATAAAAGTTAATTTCTTCATGCAATTGGCATCCATTTGACTTAACTTGCCTAGATGCAGATAAATACAGCTGGTGAATTATATATATCTATGCGATATGTGCAGTTTTGTTCCATTACAGAAACATGTGGCTGGGGTGTGCACTGCTTGTCTTCTTAATATTTTTAGTTTCAAACTAAAAACTCTGTCTCTTTCTCTTTTTTTTTTTTCTTTTTTAGCTAAACTGAAACTTAAAAATGGATATCTATGACCCCCAAACGCTTGGAATAATGGTATTTGGTGGATTCATGGTGATCTCTGCAGTTGGGATCGCTCTTGTCTCCACCTTCTCAATGAAGGAGACCTCTTACGAGGAAGCACTGGCTAAGCAGCGCAGGGAATTAGGTAAAATACAGTCTGTTCGGTCTGAGAAGAAAAAGAAGGACAAAACATCTGAGAAGAAAAGCCGTGGAAAAAAGAAGGATGAAAAGCCCAATGGAAAAATCCCAGAGCCCGAAAAAAATCAAGAGGAATCTGAAGCTGACTCAGTTGCTGAGTCTGCCTCTGCTCCAGTTGTAGCGGCTGTCCCTGCTCCTGCCACTGAGCCTGTGCCTGCTATTGAAGTTAAACCAACTATAACCCCGGTGCCAGCAGACACCCAACCTGGAGTTACCGCTGACCCAAGCCCTGTTCTTGCTGAGCCCTCCCCTGCACCATCTCCAAAAGAGAAAAAGAAGAAGAAGGTAGCCAAGGTTGAGCCTGCCTCCTCCCAGCCAGCTCCACCAGTGTCAACTCCTGCACCAGTCAAGTCTTCCTCTGCCCTTGTATCCACCCAGGCCTCTGCCGCTGCCCCAGCTAAGGCTGCCCCATCGGCAGCTAAGGCTGCTCCTGCACCTGTGGTAGCCAAGCCTCTCGCTGCTTCAGCCAAGGCAGCCCCTACCTCTGCCCCTGCTCCATCTCCTGCATCAACTAAATCTGCCCCTGCCTCAGCAAAGCCTGCCCCAGCACCAGCTAAAGCAGCCACAGTTCCAGCCAAGTCTGCTGCTGCTGCTCCTGCCAAGTCTGCACCAGCTCAAGCCAAGTCTGCCCCAGTGCTGGAGGCCATCACCAAAGAAGTCCCAGTGATGGCTGTGCCACCAGTGGGATCTCAGCAGACCACTGCTCCTACAGCCAAAGCACAAGAGTCCAAGAAGAAGGCCTCCAAGAAGAAGACTGAGCCTGGTAAGTACATATGATGTAGAAATATCAGATGATGATTTAGTCAATATTATTCAACCAAACTTTAATTGCACGCTCAGCATCCAGGAAAAAGACAAAAGATAGAGTAAAAACTGCACAAGGGCGAACCACAAGAGACATTATTTCAGCATTATTATTATTATTATTTTTGTTGTTATTATAGCTAGGAGTATTCTTTTTCATAATAAACCTTACCTAAACAAATGATGTAATCACACTTTTTAACTTTTATAAAACATGCCAATTGTTAGGTTTTGAATAACCACACACTTGGGACCTTACCCACCTAGACTTTCACACCTTCACTGTCTTTGCATATCAAAGTTCAGGGCCATTGTGAGTTATCAGTGTTGTAGAAACTTAACTGTTAAAATGTAAACTAATGGAAATTGTGTAGTACACAGTGGACAGTACATTGGACAGTACATAGTGTTAAGCATTTTCATACTATAGAGATGCATGCTCATACTTACACATGCCATAATTATTAACAATTATTAACAATTATTGTGTGAGTCAACCACAATTATTTTAGCTATTTACTACCATAATTTCCAGCCAGCTCTACCCCCTTCTGGTATGGTTTAATGAGGCACCTGAGTGGAGAACTGGCGCCACCAACTGTTTATCTCAAAGCAGATGAGCAAATAGCAACCAGGATTTTTTTCTGCTATGTGCACTTGAACATTTAAAAATGGTATCCCAGGTTTATATGGTATGTGACGGTGACATAAAATAAAGAAGACATAAATAAAGAAGTTGTTGATCACAGTTATTTTCATGACAGTTAATTGTCAACTAAATTTTCATGATATTGAAAGCCCTAAGATATAATAGAATCTGATGGGCAGTACCAAATGTCAGAACTGATGAACTTCTGGCTGTGTAGTGGTGTAAAGTAATGCCAGTGGCAATAGTGGGTAATGTCTGGCACTCAGCTCCAGAGGGCATAGAGCAGGCCAGCTTGTACAAACACGACTGCCCTGTTTTGATAGCTGACAAAGGCTCTCAGTGCCCTGACAATGGATAGGAAGGGCGGTGAGGTTCTCCCTTGCCTAAGGCTTGTCTCCGCCTGGTGCCACAGTGCCCCATCCTTTTGCCATCTGAAGTTGTCCAGGGCCCAGACTCAAAGAATAATTTCTCAAGCTTGTCCTGTTCCTGTGGCAGCATAGGATTTTTTACAAGACAGTTTATTGAGGATGGAGTGTCCTTTTATTTTCAGAAAAAATAAAGGAAGGTCCGCACAACCAGTGAGCTCCCAAAGAATTTACTGACAGACGTAGACATGACGTTTCGGGTCGAGGCCCTTCATCAGACGTTTTATTTTCAGACCTGAAAAACCTTATGATTTATTTGTTAATCATTGATATGTTTTGTTTGCTTTTTTAGTGGTGGCGGCAGATTGTGCTGATGCTCCCCTCTACCTACCCTACAAGACACTGGTGTCCACCATCAGTAGCATGGTTTTCAGTGAAGGAGAAGCTCACAGGCTTATTGAGATCCTGTCTGAGAAAGTAGGCATAATTCAGGACACCTGGCACATGGTAAGAGTCACTTCAGGCACTTGTTTACTCAGAGCATGTGAAACTTGTGGCCTCATATATACAATATGTGTGCATTTTCAGGCCACTCAGAAAGGAGACCCAGTGGCTATGCTGAAGAAACAACTGGAAGAGAGGGAAAAACAGCTGGCTGCAGAACAAGAGGATGCCTCTGCAGCTAAAAACCGTTTGAGGGAACTCACCAAGGTTTGACATGCAAATCTCTGTAAACCCAAAAGAGTTGCACACTGTCAAGGATTTCCTCCACAAAAACACTTGAATGTAAACTATGTTTTTCTTTTTGTATAATTTGTTTATATTCTTTAAATGTGCAAACAGAACAGCTTATTTCCATGAAAACCCAAGTAATATAGTACAGGTACAAGAAAATGAGGTGAAAGAATTAATGATAATATATACATAAAACCCAACCCAAAGTCTTCTTTTCTTAGTCTTTTAGACATGTTAAAAAGTTCAGTCTGGGCCTTGTAATGCTCCAAAAGGGAAAAAAGCCTTGTATATAAACTAGATTTTTTTTTTTTTTAATGTTAAGCATGACAATGTGCTGACATTTAGGTTGCGTTCATTCTCTATCCTTTGCCCTCAAGGTGGCACTAGAGGAAAGGTAACGAAGTACATAGGTCACATCCCCCTAGAGCCATAAATGGCTCTTTCAGCTTCATGATAGTTTTATCATATCATTCCATTAACAGTATAGTGTAAAAGGTGCCTTGTTAATGATCATGTAATATTTTTGTGAGCTAAACAGTGTACATTTACAGTACCGTACGTGAAAGACCACTTAAAAAATGTCATGGCTTTCCATGTTCTATGCACAAAGTTGATATGACAGTTTCCAATAAAAGAGGAGGGTTTTGTGCTTTGGCTCTAGCCACTAAAATAAATCTGTTTTTTGTTGTTCAGGAGTTGTCTGCAGAGAAGTCCAAGGTTGCCAGTGTTGAGACGAGACTGAGTTCCCAGCTGAGTAAGCGGGAGCAGGAAATGATTGCTCTGCAAGCTCGCATGCAGGCCAGTTACCAGGATCATGTAGCCCAGACCCAAAGGCTCAATACAAAAGTTAGTCCTCATACACTGCTTTTTGCATCTTGCATAACAGAATCTACTTCTTTATACTCTCTTGTTCTCCAAGTGATCATGGAAATTAGAAAATGAAGTTATAATTGGCCTCTTTAGAACTTAATTGTGTGTAAGGAAAATTTATTGCTACGCAGCTGTTCAAAACTACAAACGGCCCAGCATGGCCTCTTAATTAAAATGAAAACTTTTAATTACTCCTCCAGATTCTCAGCCTGCAGGACCAGCTGGAAAAAGGCCCCAATGCCCAGCTGGCCCGTCTACAGCAGGAAAACTCCATACTCCGTGATGCCCTCAACCAAGCCACCAGTCAGGCTGAGAGCAAGTGAGTGATTAATGTAACGGCAAATAAGACATAATGAATTTTACTGGAAGAGTAGGCCGGACCATAGTGGGTACAAATTCAAACATATGTCTGACACTTCAGACATGGCTTGTATCTTTATCTGTGTCTCTCTGTTTCATCTTGTTCTCAGACAAAATGCGGAGTTGGCCAAACTGCGCCAGGAATGTACAAAGCTAACTAAGGAACTTGGAGAGAAGACAGAAAGTCTGCTTGCTGATGAGCACATCAGGAAAGGGCTAGAAGCCAAAGTCTCAGCTACTGAGAAGCAGCTCACCCTGCTTCAGGTTGGTATAGACCTCTATTATAAATGACTGTGGACACATCAATATTACCGCATGGAGAAAAATGTTTTAGCTTTTAATTATTTATTCATTTATTTTTGGCTATAGCATAGTTTTGAGCACGTTGAAGTTGTGCCCCTAGACACATTCTCTACAAAATACAAACTAGACCTTTCCCACCTATCCCCAGACCCTCTAATGTTATGGGAAGTTTAATTGCCCTGTAATCACAGAGCCCAGAACTTAGCTGGAATGTAGCCATCCAATAAAGGGGCTGCAGGGAAATGCTCTGCAGCACCAGCTGGAATGTGTGCATGTCCAAGCATCTCCCTGCTCTAGTCCTCTGTAACTTGCAGAAAAAGACTGAGAGAAGACACACTGAAGGGCATCCCCGTGTTAGATTATGTGGACATTTGCTGTACTGATAATGTCTATGTACTATCAGCCTAATCCAGTCATTCAGTGGCAGAGTGCTGTTTGTCTTAATCTGTTATAATGTAATGTAATGTAGAATAAATGAGTCAGCACTTCCTGACTGCCGTGTTCATTTTGTATAATCATTTACTAACATCCCTTCCAGCAGTTTAAGGTCTTTAAGCGTGTTATGTAATTGCTCAGGTCAGTAGTTAGCACAGTGCACAAACAAATCTTATCAGTTTAGTATGTGCACTGGAAACTAATTTCTTGAGCTTGAATTCATGAAATTTGTTTGTACTGAATTAGGGTAAATCTTAAATGTGTCACTTGAGTGACTGAAACTTATGGCGAGAGACTAAATGTCTCAAAATCCCTAAATGTTCAAAGCACTTCAGAGACTTCAACTTAACATCAAAATGTATGTCCACTTTACTTACCAGATAATGTCAAAACAAGTAATATTCTGATTATCTCATCACCGGATTATTTACGACTATGTTAAATGTGTAGACTGTTTTTGAGAACACTCTGCTCAAATGACTAAATGTTGGATAGGCTAGTGAATCTCTGCTGCCCCCTGCTGTTTGACACCTTGTGTTGTTCTGTTGCTTTTTCAGGCCAGTCATGCTGAGAGTGAGCAGGCATTACAGAGGAGGTTGGAGGAGGTGTGTGAGGAGCTCAGAACAACACAGAGTAAAAACAGCAGTCTGCAGGCCACTTTGGAGAAGGCCCAACAGGACAGCAGCACACACTCAGGTCAGAAAACACAGACAGCAGGTCTTAATTCTAACCATATTTGTAAAAAAAAAAAAGTATGATTCCGAGGACATTGCAAACAGAATCTAAAATATTCAGCAAGGTGTGAGTTTTTTGGTCTGACAGTGGTCTTCATCCTTGCAGATTTACAGGTACGTATTGGGGGACTGGAGGCTGAGATCAGGGAACGAAGTGCTCAGGTGGAAAACCTCACTGCCCAGTTGGAGGAGGCAAAGACAGAAAAAGGTCAGCTTGTGCAGCAGGTGTCCACCATTACTTCACTGCTGGAGGCGAGTCAGAACCAAAAGGAGGAAGATAATAGTCAGGTACCTCATTTGTTTGTTGTCTTATTTCTATAAAAGGCTACAGAACATATCTCACATTGTGTCTGCTCAAGATTTCATTTTCTTTTCATCAGGCGAATGCTGCAGATTTGGAACAACTAAAGCTCAGGTAAGTGTTTGATTCTTGAATATAATACCCAACAGACATCACTGTCCACAGCTGCTCATTAATTTCCTTGTAAATGCTCTTTTAACTGCACAGCCTTCAGGAGCGAGACAACCAATTGAATGTGCTCCAAGAGGAGCTGAAGCAGCTACAGACGAAGCAGGAAGCTGCAGTAAGTGTTGCAAGCATTTTAAATTTGAGTGGTTGCAAAATGGTATTACTACATGGTTATTGTAGAAAAATAAATGTAATTAGTAACTGGCTTTTCTCATCCCATGTCATCAAATTTGTTATTTCAACAGGAGAACACTATTGCTGAGTTAGAGCAAAGAAATAAAAGGTAAGGGGCTTTTTACTAGTCATCCATTAAGCATAGTTCTTACAGAATGAAGGCCCACATTTGTTTGCTTTTTGGAATATTTACATATCTTTATTGTGTTGTTTTAGTGAGAATGCCAACCTTATCTCTTCACTTCAGGATGAGCTTAAAAACTTAAAAGAACAACTTGAGAACACACCAGTAAGCATACTGCATCTCTCAATATTATACTTGACTGTACTTCTATGACTGCCTCATTTTACAATGACATATTTTATTCCCTCTGTATTTCAGCAGCCAGATATGTCAGAGCTTGGACAGCTGCAGAATAGGTAAATGGGATTTCCATATGAAGAGGTCAGTATCAATTGTTGTTGGGTCTTTTACTTACTCTCTTGTCTATTTTGGTTCTCATTGTAGTCTGACTGAGAAGGATGCCCTTGTCACATCACTACAAGAGGAACTCAAAGAAGTCAAGGAAAAGGCAACTATTGATGAAGTAAGTGTCTCTTAAAACATGTGGTTTATCAGGTTTTGTTTTTTTCTCTTCACCTTCACATTCTGAAATCTATTCATTTATTGTTTTAACAGAACGTAGTGGCACAACTAAAAGCTTTTCAAGATGAAGCCAAAGAAACTCTCCAGACACTCTTTCCACAGATATCCTTAGAGACAGAGCAGGTAAGATAAATTACACAGCAGAGGTCACTGAGTGTTGTTTTTTTTTTTTTTTAACTTATATGTTATTGTTTCATTTTTGAAATTTTACAACACAAACCTTTAGAACATAGTGTCAGTTGTCGTCCTGTATATTGTCCATTTTTTCCATCGAGCTTCATATGTTACTTGCTGTAGTCTTATAATATAAGGAAGTCTCTCTATGTTGTGAATTTCTTCCACAATGTCTCTCCAGTTATTTAGGGTAGGGGGGTCCTCTTTACACCATTTTTGTGTGATTTTTTTTTTTTTTTTTTTTTGATGTTACCAAAAGGATTTTAATCAAATATTTATCCTTACTTGGTATGTGTTTTCCTGTTAAATGACCCAAATATAGCACAGAACATGTCCTTGGTAGTTCGTATCCCAATATTTTTCCACATTCTTCACTGATATTATTCCAATATTGGGCTAATTTTGTATACTGCCAAAAAACGTGTGCATGACCCACATCCTGCTCACCACACAACCTCCAACAGGGCTGAGGTAATGATAGTGAAGCTTTTTTGATCTTTGAGTGCTTATAGTGTATATATGTATATTTTTTTTTCTGCTAAGTGATGCTCACATTCATTATATGTGTTTTCTTAGCCCAACTGGTCAGGAGTTTTTACACAAAAAGCTCAGGAGGCTCTCAGTCGGCAGAGCCAGGAGCCTCAATCAAGCGCAGCGGTGCCAGTAAGTCCTGACTTTACTGTGACACCATATACTTGACTGAGTTTACCAGCCATCAGATGTTTTGAATATCTTATGTTTGTTTTAGGAGTTGCTTGAGAAACTGAAGGAGGCTGAGGAGAGCCATGGATCACTGCAAGCTGAATGTGATCAGTACAGGACAGTCTTGGCTGAAACAGTAAGTGACTGCTATGTGGAGTCTATGGGGTTTAGTACTAAAGAAATTTTCATAGATTTATGTTACATGCTTGCATATATGAGTTAAAGTCATGCTAATCCTGTTTATTTCTGCTTTAAGGAAGGAATGCTGAAACATTTGCAGAAGAGCGTGGAGGAGGAAGAGCTTGTATGGAAGTCAAAGATGGCTGACTCTGAGGAACAGCTGAGAGTTGTGAGTTATGTTATCTGTAACATTCCAGTGACTTTGTTCATTGTTCATTCGCTACTGATTTGTATTAAATGATTGATTCTTTCATACAGGCTTTGGAGAAGACCCACAAGTTGGAGGCAGAAAATCAAAGTTTACAACAGGTGGGGCTTTTGCATATATAGTTTGAATTGCCCCCTGAGTAAAGTTTGGAGCTTAGAAGGTGTGCTCTGTGGTGTAAAATGATTTGTTTTAAACTCTTTGCAGTTGAAGGAACAGATAGCACTGCTGGAAGCACAGCTGGAGAGACAGTCTGACGACCAGGGGGCATCTGAAGAAATGGAGCAAGTACATGAGCAGGTTACTTTTCCTTACAAACACTCATTTCATTTGGCACTTCTGCTAATCAGCATTTC
Source organism: Sphaeramia orbicularis (assembly GCF_902148855.1). Taxonomy (NCBI): domain Eukaryota; kingdom Metazoa; phylum Chordata; class Actinopteri; order Kurtiformes; family Apogonidae; genus Sphaeramia; species Sphaeramia orbicularis. The sequence goes on along the minus strand of NC_043971.1, from coordinate 24,224,882 downwards.
ATCGTTCTCACAATGTGTGCTTTAAACACACTGTGAGACAAACTGAATGACACAGACTGAATTAAAAAAACAGGTTTGACTGTGACGCATAACAAAACATCAAAATGCTGTGATAATGATTTATATTTATTAATGTTTATTATTAAAGTTGTCCAGATATTTTTCAGAGATGTTTTTGTTGAGTTCAGAAGGCTGTAATTTAATGGTGGTAGGGACAATTGAACTGAAATTTCTCGTGGTTATTATGGCTTTTAAGTAGATGTTTTGTTTTGGTATTCATGCAGTTAAACACGTTTATTATTTTCATTTTAAACCTGCCAACTATCTTGCATTATAACTAAACTGTTAACTGTTTGACAAATAAAATGTAAAAAATAATGCTCAATGTACATAATTTGTATATTCAGTCAACTTCAAGATATATATTCATAGGAAATCCTTTTAATAAATGTATCATGTTCATTCACCTAATTCAGGTGAAGCTGCAGCTGCTAGAGTGTCAGAGCCAGCTGGAAGTGGCCCAGAAGGAGGCCCAGGCTCATAAGGAGGAGCTTGCACAGGTGACCCAACCTGCCTTTCAATCCTCTTCATAAATATTTACACTTTAATTTGCTTTTGTTAATGATTTGAGATTTAGCTACGGTATGAAGCAACTTGTCAAGAGGCACTGGTGGAAATAACTATTTAACCCCAACCAGCTGGGTCAGGTGTCAGGTACCACAAATGGATCACGGCTATGTAGGCACTGACTAGCGACGACTTCCTGTTTCAGGTCCGAGAGCAGCTGGGTGAACTCATGATGCAGGCTCAACAAGAGCAGAATGGCCCAGCTGAAGCTCAACCCAGTCAGGTCAGGGTGCGGAGCTCACAGGGCACCCTTCACTTCCTGTCAAAGGGTACTGGACAGTGACTAGGCCACAAATTTAAAGGGATTCAAATGGGCTTGATTCAGTGCAATAAAAATGTGTTGTGAGAGGAAAAATATGTAACATTTTTCTTAAAAATCACAAAATGAAGTTATCTAATAATTCTTCCCAACCATCACTTGTGACCCTCAGAATATAGTCCTTTATTTATTTGCATAGATCACTGCTCTGCCTGTATTTTTTTTTTCTCTTGTTTTGCCATGTTTGGGACTTCCAGAGGGCCTTCACCTCTGGCAGTGCGTCTTTATCTCCAGCTACTAACAGTGTCTGCAGGCAAAACTAAATAAAAACTAAAGGACAACAGTCTGTCCACTGTATATTCCATCTACATTATTTCCATTGAGTTTTATTCATTGATTTGAGGAGGGAGGGGGGCTAAGTTAGAACAGTTCTACCTATAAGCAAGAAATGTTACATACTTTGCATTTAATATTTTATAGCACACGTGATCTCACTTGAAATGTCACGCAATGTAGTCGGGCGTGTACTGAATCAAGGAAGCAACCACCTTCAAAGGATTTGAGTAACAGATGGCAGTGCTTAATTTCCAGTCTGTCCAGTACTCCTTAGACAAAACAGCTCTTGTGCTAACTACTGTTTGCATTGACTCGGAGCACATTTTTTGCTCTAACCACTGCTATAACTCACATTTTCTGGCATGTTAACTTCTATTCTTTAATTTTCAGACATTAGTTTGGAATATTTTAACGGCAATAAAAAGTTGTTTGCCTTTCACCTAATTTGTTCTATGGAGAGACTAACTCGGCACACAGGTTGAGCAACTTTTGTGTGTATGTTCTGCTGCTTTGGCACACAACTGTTTGCATAGAAACATGTTTGTTAACCATTTGTCTGTGTATTAATTGCGTGCCTATGTGTGTTTGAATTTGTCACCAGGTCCACCACGAGTTGAGCCAGACGACTGATCAGCTGCAAGGGGAGTCAGCTCAGAGACAGCAGCTCTCTGAGGAGTTAGAGCAGGTAGCAGTCATCGTTAGTGCCCTTATCTCAGTCTTGTCAGAACAGAGTAGTACTAGTAAACCCTCTGTAGGTAACATCAAGTGTCTTGTCAACCTTTTAGGCTCAAAAGAATATAACAGAACTTCAGGCGCAGCTGGATCTTCTCAAGGATTCAGCAGAGACAACCCAAGATGGATCAGAGGATGTTACTCAGCTCAAGGTGCAGTAACAAATAACACATTCAACTCTGACTTCCAAACTGTGCTTGTGGTTTCTCTCTCTGTCCTGGGGTATTGAATCTCAAATCATGTAAAGCATCTCAATGTGGCAGCTGGTTCAGTATGTTGCAGACAAACCATCATAGCAACCTTTTAACTGATGCACAAAATATTGATATATTTAATACCTCTGTGTTGAGTAATAGCTCTTGATATGGATTAGGAGCCATTTTAGAATTTCAATAGTAATTTTTGTTTCCACTGTGGGAACAGGAGCGCCTGGAGAAGGAGAAGAAGCTCTCCAAAGACCTGGGCCAGGCAGCCACCAAACTCCAGCAGCTGCTTAAAGCCACGCAGGAGCAGCTAAGCAAAGAGAGAGACACAGTGAGAACACTACAGGAGCATCTGGATGGCAAGGTGTGAGACATTTCTAAACTCAGAGCACATCAGAATGGTTGTCTACTGTGACTCTAACCTTACTTTTGTTTTTAAGGGAGAGTATACTGAGCTGAAGGAAGGTACATCCGTCTGAGAGGAAGTTCACTGGAGACACTACACAAAACTGCCAAATATGCCTTATGATTACCATAGTTATGCATTCCAAAGCTATTGTTTTTCTTGTACTGTAGTTAATTGCATTTATTGCAACAGTAGGAATCAAATATTTGATATGAAGAACATTTCGAAGATTAGAGGAGAAAATCCTGTTGAAATCTTTACTGAAACTCACATTCCATCAACATTTCTGACTATGTCAGAAGTAATTTATCCCCCTGCCTTTTATTCCAAACATTTCCCCATAGTTCAGTGTTAAAAGGGAAACCGACTGTACGTCAAACGTGCATCAACCTGTGCAATTACTTTGTATGTATTTTCTATGTGGTTGATTGATGGGAACATTTTATGGTTCAACGGTGCAGTACCTTTTGGGCTTGCCTCTCCAGTAGCTGGCCAATTAACACGTTGAATATGAATTTGTATGAATGAATAAACTACAGTGTAGCTCTATGTAATCCCTGCTCAGTGTCTTATTTGTGCTTTATGAAAGTTTGTTTTATCAGTGTTAGAGCTGTGTAAATTAAGTAGAAACTGAGGAAATGTATGCACTAATTATGTCTGAAGACATTGTCAACTCATTTATGGGTTAATTGCTTCCTCAGTCTATGAACCCACTTTAACACCTGAACTGTCTTGTCCAGGTGAGAAGCTGCTAGGAAAAAAAAAACTGACATTACAACTTTGTTCTGTAGAGAACGGTTGTGGTTTCTGACAGGAAGTGTCACCATTCTGCAACATCCTCAAAGCATCTCCACATACAACAAAATGGAGGGACACATTCACATGATGCATTCATTGCTTATCCTGCCATCTTTCATTGTCTTCTACTCTTTGAAAGCATTCATACATTTTCATGCATCTCTCCATGGTGGAAACTAACCACAGTCCATGTTTTAAAAGTAGGTAACTGGGAACATATCAGTGATTGCAAACTGCTGCACAGCACATCAATAAGTCCTAAGTATATCTTAAGTGAAGCTGTGAGTGTTCTTACTGCCATCCCATAAACAAACAGTCATGAAGGTCAAAATATGCAGAGGCTGGATAGAATAGAAACTCCGTATTTCGTTGCATTTAGGCTACTTGCAAACTATCACGTGTTTGGCAGTATGCACACAGATTGGCCATACGCAGATCCTGACACCTTGGCCATGCTGAAAGAGCCTGAACATGTCCACTGGGGAGTGGAGCATATCCAGAGGGTGTGGCAGAGCAGCTTCCTCAAATACAAACGCACTGCTAAAGATAGTTCTCTGCTTACCTGCTGCAAACATTCTACATCTTATTTGTAGCTTAAATGAGGCTTTTCATGACACGAGTCACTGCACAATTTGTTTGCGTGAATCTGATGTGTCAGGTTCTGGAGAGTGCATACCAGCAGTGTGGAATTTTCTAAAGGACATCTATTCACATGCGTCTGGAATAGATGAGGTTTAAAAAAAAAAAAAAAGATTTTATTGATCAGTTCTTCTGCCAAATAAGATAGTATTTCAGTAGGAAATCCAGTCTAATCATATACCATAAGAAAAATTTGGAAGTAAGTACACAAAAAGGTCAAATTGGTTGCAATGAATTTATTTCACAATAGGCGATGCACTCGCTACTGCTTTGTTAAAGTTGTACCTTTTATATCTGGTTGTCCATAAAAGTAAGTCTGGAAAAACATGTCAAAATTAAAGTCCAGGCAATTTTGATCACGTCAAGTCTTGTAGGAGTTTCTATAAAAACAAACGATTCTGTGCAGCAAAGAAACGGTTGGTAAAGGAAGGCAAATTGCGTAGGTATAAAAATAATGTAGTAAGAATCAAGAAACAGGGCATTGCATCATTTATGTATCGATATTTCAAAGAATGACAATGTGACATAACAGGAAAGACTTCAGTCAAAGTGTGGAGTGACCAGACATTTTAATATGACATAAGACAAAGGGTTATGTTGCAGGACTAATCCCATCCAGAACCCAACCATATTCTGTAAGAATTGGAAAACTTTGGTTTTAACCTCTTCATTCCCTTAAAACTAATCTTGCGAAACAAGAGGCAGATAGATGACAGATGGCTTGGGTTTTTTAGAGCAGAAGATGATCACATGCTGTGGCCTTCCAAACTTACAATATTTTTCCCCAGTTTATCTGCAAATGAATCTTTGTCTTCGATCTCAGCATAGCCATTAATTGCTATATTATGTTTGACACCTGTAGAAGATAAGAGATAATTAAATTAAAATTACGTCACCTAGAGAAATTTTGAACAGCCTTAAACTTATTGTATCAAGAGGGACACAGACTCACCTGAGAAGGCTTTCCCAACAGCTGTTTTGGTACTTGAATACAGCAATCTGTCTTTAACGGTGGCATGATCAGGGTTCCTATGATCATGAGGAACCATCAGGTGTCAAAAATGCATGAAAATACTTAATTTCACAAAAATCAAGCTGTTGGTACCATACAGGAACTTACCACATCCCAAAGACCAATTCTTCTTTTTTCGATTCCTTGGTCTCGAAGTGGCAGTCGTACAGGACGTAGCGGCAGCTCTTCTCCTTCAGGACTGAAAGGAAGAACTTATAGATGTCGTCCTTATCTTCTACATCTTTTTGTCTGTATTTTTCCTCTGCCTGGACAAAGTCCCCGTCGATAACGAATGTCACAATTCGTAGACGTTCCCTCTGGTCATCCCCACTCTTCTGCACTTTCATTTCATTGAAGAGGTCCTTCACCTCATCAGAAACAGCAACTCCAGATGACTGTTGGGAGACAACACAATATTATGTCAGTACCAGAAAATGGAGGCTTGGTTTCCACATTTATGCACATTTTGCTCTTTGAAAGTCATATGCAATGTTGGCACTGATTAAATTCAGGTTAATCATATCATTTACAAATTTTAAACTAAACTACACAGGTCACATAAAGACTGAAATTTGCATTGTATTAGCATTTCCTGAAATCCTAATGAAATATAATGGAGCACATGAGGGAAAAAAAACCAAACAAAACAAAACAGGAAGTTCATCAAAACCAGAGTTTGGGACAACTGCAGTGCTAATGCTCTTTGGGCAATTCACTGTACAAATACCAGCTTTTAGGCAGGAACATGGCATGGGTGTAACTTGTCTATGAATGTTCAGGGCCTTGGCTGTGTCACATTCCAGTCGTTGTGGAACAAGTTAGCACAAGAAAGACCGCCCCAAGGGATTCTCTCAGATCAAGTTTGAAGTACGAACAAAGCTTCCTCCATTTTGGAGGCAAAACCACACCTTCCAACAAGCCCTTGAAGAAGCCAACAGTAAAATTCTAACACCGACTCCTGTTAGTACTCAGCTAAACATGTTCCTAGAGAAGCAGCAAAAGAAAATGTAACAGCCTGGACACACCAAACCCAGTGGGTTCACAGAGTTTTACACACTTTGACATGCAGTCTGAAAATGAGGATGTGGCACTTCCTTCAACTGATTGTCCAACACAAGTGACCCAGAAGGAATCCAAACTGACACAATGCAAGTCAAGCTGTCCGTGTTGTGTGTGAAAGCAACTCACCATTTTGTTTGATGTGTGAGGGAGGAAGGCAACAGTGAAAGCGCGTAGAGCCGAGGCGGACTGAGTGCTTATACGGAAGGAGAGCAGGTTGACTCATCCAGGGGGGAGGAGCCTATGGCCAATGAGCACACCTCCTCCTCCTCCTCCTCCTCCTTCCCTCCAGCCCAGGTGTGACAGTTTCAGCTGCAACCACAGCATTTAATCACTGTTAACATTTGAATCCTAAGTTTCAGTCAATATATGTGCTTTATTTTCTAATAACATTCAACTCTGTCTCTTGTCTTGTGCACAGACTTCACTGTGGATGACCTACAGCTCTGTCTTTTCCACTAAAACTCCAGGTGAGTTTGTGCCTGTCATGGGAGGGAGCGGCAAGTTACATCCTTATATGGTGAACTAACCTGTCCACATTTTAACTCATCACTTGTGAGGTGCACTTCAGTGACCTTATATGGTAAAAGGTGGGATGAGCATGAAAACATACTCCATGAACTTTATCTACACAGAAACAGAATGTCTAGATTCCAGTGGTTGTAGTCACAATAAGTCACATGCAAAACATAATTAGTTTCACTTTGGAAATAAAGGAAAGATAATATAATTACGTCTATATTGTCTCTTTAATGTGAGAAAATCGGAAGTTTCACTGTAAAGTTAAGATGTGTTGCTTGGATTTGGAGATCCAAATCACAGGTGGTGGTGGTGGTGGGGGGTGACCCCTCCTGTTTTCCACCCAGTGCCACGTTTAAGTACAAACACAACAGTTCGTTACTATACTGGCTTTAATTATAATGTTGCATTAAAATCATATCCACAATCACAAAGAAAGTGGGCGTGTTGATAGATACTGTCATGCAGAAAATAGTGCCTCTTTTTGTCAAATCTTTCACTGATTATGATTCCTTTATTAAGAGTCCAGACCTAGAGCTCCTTTGAGGATTTCAGAGACATCATAAAGCCATAAGTTGCATAAAATGTTCAAGTTGAAATGTTCTGTAGATTTTGAGTAACATGAGTAGACAGACAGAGAGCACTGTCAAAAAAGGTTCCGCTAACAAGAATATCTGTTAAACAGGAGTAATGATGGATGGAGTTTTTTAGATTACAAAACTAACGACATTGTCACAAAAACTTTTTCATTTACCGATACAGTTGAATTAGATAAAACATCATAGTCAAAGTTAATTTTTGTGAGTTGTTTGTAAGTTAGACATGGTCATTATATGGAAAATGTGTGTGAATAAAATGCCATAGCCTGTTCAGTGACACTGAATGAAAAATATTCTACTGACTAGCTGTAAAGAGGAAGTAAAGGAGCGAAACAACTCACTAGTTGTTCAAGTGAAGACATAAAGCTTTGGTTTATGTGGAATTTAATGAACAATAATTCCATCTTCTTCAGTAAAAAAAAAAAAAAAAAAAAAAAAAAAAAAAAAAAAAAAAATAATAATAATAATAATAATATATATATATATATATATATATATATATATATATATATATATATATATATATATATATATATATATGTATGTATGTATGTATGTATGTATGTATGTGTGTGTGTGTGTGTGTGTGTATATATATATATATATATATATATATATATATATATACACACACACACACACACACACATATATATATATATATATATATATATTCTGCCTCTGCTTTACAGTGACTTTGCTTTGTGCGGATTAATGGTTTTCAGGGAGTTGCAGTCCTGCCTCACACCACGTAACTTACCAAGCATGTTCCAACTAGAAAGTTGTCTTGGGGTCAACACATAGAGCTTACCTGTCAGCAATTCACAGCAACCATCAGAACCTGTAACTTTCAAAGAAACACAGAAAATCCCATTTTTGTCATAAAATGTTGCATAAAAGACTGATTTAGCTATTGAAAAAAATTATTTTAATGGTGCCTTAAGTTTCTTTCTTTTGTTTTTTTTTTTGCTACATCATCATAAGGCGTGCCTACCAGAGCAAATGGCAGCCAGAAGTAACCTTTTATAGTAGTAAAAGAGGAAATACAACTGTGAACCACAGAGCAGGAAATGGTGGCTGCTGAAAACTTCATGCTGCAAGCATATTGCATGTTTGGCCACATCCCAGTGGTGACAAGCCTGCAAACCCAAATATGTAAAACTTCTGACACCTAGTGGTAAAAATTAGGTACTGAAGTGGCTATTTCTCTGAATTGTGGCGAGAGCATTGAAGGCACTTTTCAATTACTGTACATCAACATTGGTCCTTATCAAGGCTTCCTATGGTTAGTTACAGGTGGTAGTCAGGCATGGGCAGTATTTCTGACTCATGTATTTAAAATAAGTGTTTGAAATATAATATATTATTTTGTGATTTGTATTTGATTGAAATGATGCAAATACCTTCATATTTTGTATAAAAGTTGTAATATTTTTTGTTTACTTCTCAAATTAATTACTATAACACAAATATGTTTATGCTGTTGCAGTCATTTAGATTCCGATTCAGAAAACTTTATTTATCCCCTACGGGCAATTCATTTGCAGCTTACCACAAACATTAGCCCACATCCAAAGTGCAATGTGACAAACATAAATAAATCAGTGCACAAATACAGGATCATTAAAAGCAACCACATAATAATTTTGCCATTGTTGTAATTTTCCATTAAGTGCATCGTTGGGCACTTGTACATTTTAGCAGAGGGGCCTGGCCAAGCAAAAGTGAACATCAGGGTCAGTTTCTTTTTTCTCTAAAACAATATATTTGATTGCTCAGCATGAAAGACATATGTACTACCAGTCAAAAGTTTGGACTCACCTTCTCATTTAAATGGCATGAGATGGACGGCACATGCCCAACAAGTGCTCAGCATCACTGGGAACTCCTTCAAGACTTTTGGAAAACATTTCAGGTGACTACCTCATGAAGCTCATCAAGAGAATGCCAAGAATGAGCAAAGCAGTAATAAAAGCAAAATGTGGCTATTTTGAAGGATCTAAAATATAAAACATGCTTTGAGTTACGTCACACTTTTTTTAACTACATAATTCCATGTGTGTTCATTCGTAGTTTTGAGGCCTTCAGTGAGAATCTACAGTGTAAATAGTGATGAAAAATAAAGAAAAACCAGGTGAGTCCACACTTTTGACTGGTACTGTAGCTCTAGTTTCTAAAACTGTGTTTATTTAATTTGTACCTGAATTACAACTGGATATTTCAGAAAATATATGAGAATACAGTGTAAATTAAGAACAATAAAGGTAGTAAATCAATGTATACAGCATAAATTCAGAATGTAAATAGCAATGTGTTAATAAATATGTTAAAAATATATGCCTGTGTCTAATCTTATATTTCATAATAATCAAATACTATAGTGATTTTGAATGTTATTCATTATATTAAAAAAAAGCAGAAAGATGTGTATTAAATATAGTAATGAAACATGTCGCCAAAGACTGATAATTTCATAAGCATCTTAATAAAATCTTTGATTATTATTATGGTGCATCACACTGAACAATCACCTTTGGATTCTCACTCTGTTGCCATAAATTAATGTCTTCTAAAACTAAAATAGAAATGATATCAGTTTCATTTTGGATATAATGTACTCTCATGTATTAAGAAAAGGGTTGTATGCTAAATATTTGCACTTTCCTTGAGCAACAGCACTTTTTGGCATTGTTTCCTAACCTTGAATAACTGATGTATATTTTTCCTCACTCCGTTACTTTGTCAATGACGATAATTTCATGTTTTCATTAAATATTTGGTTATTATTCCTTAATGGCATGTTAAAGTATTTGCTTACACCTACAATTTGAGCTATTGTCGTCGCCGCTAAATTAATTTTTAAAAACAGATATGAAATAATTAGAATTGATGCACACTGCTTTCTCACTCTGTTACTTGCAGGCCCAGTTCCAGTCCTGCTGTTGTCTCACTGAGATTCCCCTGCAACTGCCCTGGATAGACCATCGTAACAAAAGTGGAAGCATTATCTGGGGGGATTGAAAAAAAAAAAAAAAAAAAAATCTCAAACCTGAAAATATTTCTTCAGTTCAGGTTGGAATGGGTTGTTGGTGGGCCTACATCCAGCAATTTGCAGGTCTGCGTAGGAGCAAATTAAGAAATCATAGGCCCCTGAGCAGTAAGGGCTTGTGGCCCCTCAACCACCCAACTCACACTGAATACACATCATGTAAAGGGGGATTCAGGGGGGCACTCCCCCGAGAAAATGTAGAAAATTATAGCACCTGAAGTGCTTTTCATGCAATTTCAGATGGAAACTACTTGTTTGAGTATTGTGCAAATACAATGCAATTCTGCTCATTAATCCACCAGTTATTATGGTTGCTGCTAAATTAATTTTTAAGAACAGATATGGAATGATTGGTACTGCTGCACAGTGCTTTCTCACTCCATTACTTGCTTGGCCAGGCCCAGAGGGTAAACATCTAACATGAAGGCCAGTGTCAGCTCTAGCTACAGCCTTCAGTGTTAATGTGAACTTGTCACAATCTCATACTTTTTGCCATGTACAACTAGTTAGCATCGTATATGACAAGGTAGAGATAAGCTGAGGTAGAGCACATACAAATGCATTTTCTTCCCGCTCGTAAACTACGTAACTGATAGTTTCATATTTTCAGAGAATGAAACTGATGGGCTGTACAGAGAGTTTATAGCTTTTGCTTAGTTTCAACTCTTGTCCCTAGTTGGACCATGAACAATATAATCAACACAGTAAAATGTAAATGATTAATTTGTTAATACTACACAATATACCATAAAGTATAATACAAAGTACACAATCATCATAAGAAGCTGTTAAATGACAGACACTAAAACTACATCACACAACAGTAACCTTTATCTGAGAGGCCATAAGGAAACATTAGGATCTCAGTTGTTGTGTAGTTTATGGAATGTTTTTGTAAGGACATAAAGAACTTTACTGTCTTTGCAGTTTCCCATATTTTTTTTCCTGAAATGCATGACCATACATATGCATTTCTTAGTCTTTGTAGAAATATATCTACAACTGGAATAAACAGAAAATTTATAAACTATATTAAAAACAAAAACTGTTTTTCAGAAAAAAATAGAAGCTATATAGGATCATCTGAAGAATAAAAGACCACAAAAGCCTCTGGGACCTTCTGAAAGAGTGTAATACAACACAAGATTATTTATAAATAATATATAATAATAGATAAATATATTATTGTAAGAAAACATCCAAACAGTCGACCCAAGAACAAGATTTGCTGAATCTAAATACTGATTTTTACCTGCAAAAACTGCTCAGTGCACATATTTCCTGCATATTTCTTGTTTTGCAATACTTTTAAGACTTTTAGACAGTACTGTAGTTTTGTCTTTCCCTGCTGGTAGTTGTAAATTGTTTACTATTCATACTTGTTCATTAAGGAACATGATAAAGCAAGTCAAACAACTAATAAGATCTGAGACTGAACAGAACAGCCTTAACTGTGGCAGTAATTTGAGTTTCCCAAATAATGGGAGTTGATTATATATGAAAACTGTTCTGCTGCAGACTGATGTGATTGATGTGTAGGAAATAATTATATACTACTAATAAATAATGCATAAAGAAAATACATCCTTGCTCTTAACTGCGTTTTTTATTCAAAGATGATTCAGTTGCGTTCCATTTGAGTTCATTTTTTCAATTAAATATTTAATCAGCATATGGATGTTTCTTCGATTTTATGTTTGGATCCATACAGCTACAAGTGTCCAAAATCATCTAAACTGTTCAGTACCGATTAATTCACTAATCCAATCAATACATGTAAATAATTGGTGTAAAATGCAGTTTGTTGTCTTTTCATGGTCATCAAATATGACCCATTTAGACGTTCAGAGGCTCCGTAGTGAACGTGCAAACACCATCATATTCTACAACATTGATTCAACTGTAAAACCCATGGAGTTTGATAAATGAAAGTGGATTTACAGACTTGTTTTTACATTCATTTATTGACATCTTTGTCAAAAAATTCACTTTTCCTTCATTTTTCTCTTTCTGATATAATAACCCTCAACTTTAATCTGAGCTGTCATGAATATCTACATGATCAGTAAATTAAACATAGGACAATACATGATTTTCATTGAAAAAAAACACAAAATACAGAGGATAATATAATAAATGGTGATAAATCCCTTAAGAAAGGTTAAATAGAGACAAAAAGATCTTTTGGGAACTGACACAAAAGTAGTACTGGGTCTTTATAGGTTAATATGTGAAAAAACACACATTACTGTTTTAAATCTATTGTGACTCAGTGATATAAAACTGAAAACATGAACAATTCCTTGAGGTTGAGCACTCTTTACTGTTTACTGTTGTACTATGAATCAGAAGAAGCAATAATATATGACAGAATAGACAAGTTAGAATGAGGTGTTGACACACAGTTACCAGAGTTTGATTATGTGTTAATTCTAATAATTGTACATGAGACACAAACTGTAATTAAACCCCCATCTAAACAACCACAGAAGAATAACATACAGAAAATATTCAGTTATAAGAAGATATGAAGTCATTCAGCACAGGTCTGGATTCTTCAGATGCTTCTCTACAACAGCGACAGCTCCAGCCACTGCGGATTAAAAAACACCCTGGTCTGTATAATATTTATTCAAGTATTTGTGTCATCTTCACTGACAGACTCTTACCTCCACAAAACCCAACTCTATGTGACCAGATTCGTCCTTGTCCAAGGTTTTGAATGCATCTGTGTTAAAATTCAAGTAAAAATTAGAACTTGACATGATGTTTGTAAGGTAAAGCACTGTCCCAAATAACTCACTGAAGAGGGACTCCAAGCGAATCAGGCAGCAAACAAAGTTGTCAAAGTCCAGGGTGAGGCTTGGTTCACTGTAGCGGGCCACAATTATCTGATGCAGAGTGTGGTTGAGAGAGAAGCCTGGCAAAAAGAAAAAAAGATGAAGGAAGAAATAATACTATAAAAGACAGAAATATCAAATAACAAAGACAAATAAATCCAGACAACAATTTCAAAATAAATAAATAAATAAAAAGTCTTGATGTCAAAGTGAAAAAATTCTACAAGGTAATGTAATGTATAATTACAAATATTTCACCTAAAATAAGTGATTGCATAAATATTCACTTCCAGTCAGTAATATTAGAGGATTCAGTCTCAATGCAATCACTGAATCTGTATAAACCGGTCCCGGTCAGGCTTGTACATGTGGTGGTCACTGCTATTTTACTCCATTCTTCTTTTCAAAACTATTCAAGCTCTGTCAGGTTTCACAGGAATTGGGCATCAACAGCCTTTTTTAAGTCTAGTCCTCAAATTTTCTGCTGGATTGAGGTCTGAGCTTGGACTCATCCACTTCAGAACATTTACCATGTTTTTAAAACATTACTGTGTAGTTTTCACCAAATGCTTTGGGTCTGTGGTTCCCAACCTTTTTTGGCTCATGACTCCATTTAAACATCACAAATTTCTGGTGACTCCAGACATTCAAAACGGAGACTTTTTTTTTGCTAGAATTAATTTGTTTTTTTGATCATGTGATAGTTTGCTATACTATGTTGCAAATAAACATACATTTTAGATGACATTTAGTCTATATAATTTATATTATTATGGATAGAGGCAGAAAAGCCAGGCTGAGATGACTGCACAAAGTGAGAATTTTATTTTCCTTGGTCAGGATATGTACAGTCAGTCCAGCTTGGGTTTACAAGGCTGACAATTAATACTGAACAAACAAGAACTCAAACTATGAATTATGAAAGAGCTGCAGCATCTGAAACTGACCATAATAAACATTTGAAAGATAAACAGTACCACAGTGCTTCAGTTTCAGCTTCACAGTTTGTCATGTCTTTTATTTATTATGATTGTATCTCTCAACTCACTGTATATATTTTTTTTATCAGCAAGTTGTTTTTTTTTTTTTTAATCAATTACTAGAAATTTCAGCCAACCCCATTTGAATTCCAGGCGACCCCACATGGGGTCCCGACCCCAAGGTTGAAAAACACTGTTTTAGGTCATTGTTTGCTGGAAAGTAAGTCTTCTCCCAAGTTGTAGCTCTCTTACAGACTGAATCAGATTGTCTTCTTTGCCTATCCTTTACATTTTATCTCCACCTGTCCAAGCCTTTTTACGCTAACACCACCATGTTTCACACTGATCTGTCTTTTATGAACCAGACTTCTCACCTGCTTCTTCCACTGCCATCCGCATCTCAGCAGCGCTCATGCAGCCACTTTGGTCCGCATCTCTGGTTTTATACAGATCCTAAAGGGAAGTCAACAGGTAAATGTGTGCAGTCATGAGTCTCCTACTAGAAACAGAAATGTTAGATCCTTTAAAAACCACCTGGTAGGTATTCAAAGATCCAACCTAAATTAAACTTAAGAGGGACCTTTATAATTTGGTATTTTTATGATTTTAACTGCATTGTCATGGGGTGTTTTGTAGAGATTTAACTCAGTTTTATGCATTGCCATTAGATGTTATTTGTTTTTTTATTCTCTATTTATGTACAACTGCTGTTGAACAAATGCCACTTTACTCACTGTTGCTGTTGCTCATGCTGCTGGTGATGTACCACCACTTTAACTGTCACTGTTGCTGCATGCTGTGAAATTTTGTACATATTAAGAATTTATTTTATTATCTTTCATCTTTTTGATTTTTTCCTTTGCATATTTTTTATGGTAGTTTTATTCTACCCTACTTACTGTTAATATATTCTATTTTAGATTTCATCCTTTACCTTATTATGCTAAAAACCAAGACCCGGGTAGCTACATTTCATTCTATCATGTACCATTGATCAAATGACAATAAAACAGAGTCTGAGTCTGATGTATATCTTGAATTGTACAGCACAAAACCTAAGACTTGTTATTTTTTTCA
Source organism: Sphaeramia orbicularis (assembly GCF_902148855.1). Lineage (NCBI taxonomy): Eukaryota > Metazoa > Chordata > Actinopteri > Kurtiformes > Apogonidae > Sphaeramia > Sphaeramia orbicularis. Next base: position 24,209,747 of record NC_043971.1, on the reverse strand, counting down.
TGCTGTATTTAGTGATAAATTAATTCTTTGTCTTATGTGGTGTGTTAATTTACCTTGTAAAACACTTTGTAACTGACTGTAAACTGCAATATAAATTATCACTTACTTCCTAATAAAATACACAGTATCATGCATGGCCTTTTAATATACAGTTAATTAAGTAACACACCAGAAACTTCTCAATCTTGGTCCACAGAATCTTAAATTCCACCAATCCCAGCTTGCCACTTCCATCTTTCTTTAAAGACGGCATTAAGGAAATGTGCAGCCAGTTTTATTAGACATGAAAGAATAAACACTAGCATCTATAGGATTTTGCTTTACTGCAACAGCAGAACTGATATCATGTTAAATTTAAATGGTATCTTTAGAGTTTGGTTACTGATATAGTTGAGAAATAAGAAAAAAGAAAAGGATACATCCAGCAGATTGACCATGTTGCGACAAGTTGTCAGGCTGAACCCAGTGGTTTTGATGTCATTTCCTGGAAAAAAAAAAAAAAGCCCAGATAGATTGTTGTGAATGGTATGTTCAGATAAATGGACATGCTGAACTTGCCTGGAAGTGGGAAAAAAAAAATCCTCTTACGTTTCTGAATCACTCGGTTGAGGATTCTCTGCAACTCAAATGCTGAAATCTCCACATCCTGAAAAGTGGAAAGTGTACATCTCACCAATTTTGATGATAATTGCAGACCATGAGGACATTTGAAAGAATGAAATTTTTAGCATACATACATGTCCAGCAAGATGTTCAAAAAGACTCTTGAATCTGTCACTGATATCATCTTCATCAACATGAATCTAGAGGTTACAAAGTAAAACAAAAAAATCTTTAGTAACAGTACTGTTTTATTTATGTTCCAATTTGTGGAAGTGAAATCATCTTACCGGCTCAACATGACTTTCCACAGGGTCATCAATCTCTCTAGAAGGAGTGAAAATTCAATATGCAATCCTTTTCAATGCTTTCAATTATTAACATGCACACAGTAAATTGCAAATCAGCTCCTTTGTACACCTACTGGAAATCAGCGGTTTTCTCAGAGAACACCCGCACATAAAAGTCTCCGTTCTTGTTCGGCTCAAAGGTGGAGGGGACGATGAGGTACTCCCCAGGGGGAAGACAGAAGCGGCTGCACACTTCCCGCAGGTTGATGAAGGTCTCAGAACGTGCTCTTGAACTGTTACGCAGGAAGAAGTTTCTCTTCAGGTGCACTTGTTTTTTACCAGAGTACTGGAAGAAGACAGAGTTTGCAGTATGATATGTTTAATAGCCAAAAAGTGAACAACAGGGCAAAGACATTGCTTTGAATATTGGATGAAGAATGTGTAATCCCCAGCAACATGCTCTTCACACACAAACCTCTTCAGGCAGCTGGAAAAAACACAAAAATTAAATATTAGAATAAGAACAAATATGACACACACAGTATCTGTGGAACATAATTTTCCATCTCAAATGTAGTTTCATACTTCATAAATGGCAAAGCCAATGGTCTCCATGTCCTCTCCCATTTTCCTCCTGCGCCGCTTGTTCTTTTGCATCAAACCCACAATGACAGTACAACCCTCCTCACCATCATCAGGGTCATCGTCCACCTCATCCAGCTTGATGACAAACTGAGGATTTGTCCAGAACGAATCTTAGAAAAGGAAGAGGAAGCTGATCAGCAGCATTACAGCAGGTACTTCATTTTTAACAAAATTTCACAGTAAACCAATGGTTTATTCAAAGTTGAAAGGAGGAAAGTGTTCAGTACTTGGGTAGTTTCTGCAGCCGCCTGCTGACACGCCCCTCCTCCATGTTTCTTCAAACTCTGACTCTGCCCATTTCTTGTAGTCATCTGTGAGTGCATCAGGGGTGAGGTTGCAAATCTCAAGGCGAGAATATTCACGGAGGAAATCAGAAAATGACATCCTGTGGTAATAAAATATGCACAGATTGTTCAGCACTAAGAAATAACACTACACCTTCTATCTTTTTTTTTTTTTTTTTTTTTAATCATTACAGTGTTAATACTTTTATAATTTAACCCTCGAAGACCTAAACAGCTGGGAATGATCAGTGCATCTACTGATCTAAAATGCTGAATGACTTTTAAATTATTCATCCTATCAATACATTTCAATAATTCTGGTAAAATTCACTTTCTCAGCTTTTCACCAGCATTAGATGCATCTTATTTGATTGTTCAGAGGCTCCATAGTGAACATGGAAAGACTATCATCTTCTGCAGCATTGATTCACCAGTAAAACCATGTGGTTTGACAAATGACCATAGTTGTAGTAATTATTTCTACATTCAGTTCATATATTTTGCTGAAAAGCTCACTTTCTTCAGTTTTCTCTGTTTTTATATAATAGCCTTTGAATTTACTCTGGGCTTTTACAAACATGTATATTATCAGTAAATTAAATATATGAAAATAACCTGATTTTGACTGAAAAATGCAAAATGCTGAAGATAATATCATGATAAATGGTGAGAAATCACTTAGGAAAGGTTGAATGCAGAGAAATATTCATTGGATTTTGCCATTAAAATCACTCTGGGTCTTTAAGGCTTAATTTTTGTAGTTTCTAGTTTTGACTGATTGATTGTTTATTTTGAATATCAACATGTAAAACCAATACAACAAGAAAAATCAATATAAAAAAGAAAAGAAAACATATTCAAAAAGGAGCGGGATGAAGTTCAACTTACATACTCCCACCCCCTTACCCAATCCTTCTACTGACCATAAATTTCATGTCAGCTTTCATAAGTTCGCTTAACAAATCATATACTTATCAAACTAAATTCTGACTAAGCCTGCACAAAACACAAAAATGCTATACATATAAAAAATAAACTCTGTCCATTTCATAGCAGTAGTTTACCAGAACTCTCCATCTTCACGGTTGGTCAGTCTCTCCTGGTCTTCGTCACTCACATATCTCCACTCTGAAGAGCTACAAAAAAGAATAGATTCTTACTTAAAAACAGACTTTCAGAAGTGGTTGTTGGAAGTTCAGGTAGATGTTTCACAAAGCCTAAGCCATCACACTTGTCTCCACCTCCAAAACAAAGCTGTAATACTCCAGGATTAACAGCCATTCCACTGGGTGTGTGTCTGTCTGAGTTACTATGTCAAAAACACACACACGCAGGATTATCCAAACAATAGGTGTCTCAGTTAGGATGGGCTCCTAATAACACAAGATACATAATGGGGTGTCAATGAAAAAGATCATCCCTTGAAAGTAGTTTAAATTAAATAACATGGAAAACATTGGTTGGTTAGTTACACTTACAAGATCAACTGTATTAATCTTCATAATTCATTACAAAGGTTTGAAATAATTGTAACAATCACTTATTCTTTTTATATTTTCCATATTAACAGTTCAGTTCAAAACAGACAAAGCAGAAGAAAGGAAGGTCGTTAGACAGGAATATAAACCTGTACCAGTTAATGTGGCCACTGCCTCAGCTGCAACCCTCCTTAGGTGTGGTTTATGTTGATGGATGGAAAAAGGGCTGAAGTAACAGTATCAGTCAGACGTAACGTGTGTTACAACATCCAGCTCAGATACAGAGAATTGTCATTTTTTTGCGCAAATGAATTTATTTCTTAATATGTACTTAAAGAGAACTTAGAAATGAACTCATATTTTACCTCACTGAAAATGTTTCCGTTTTCTTTAATGTGACAAATCGTTGCGGTTCAACTCACAATAGGTGTCATATATAAATCATCAAAAGAGACAATTAATTAATAACTGATTGTTTTTGATGTTTTCCCTCATTGCCTGATTTTACATATCTAATATCTTTTTCTCAAAGAACCAGCCCTTTCATAAATCCAGACTTTGTGAGCATGTTAAACACTTTAACATACAAAGAGTTACACTAGCCTTTTAAATCTCGCGCTGATGTTAACGACACAATTATCAGAACAACAAGAATATGAAGTGATAAAATCTTGCCTCTCACTCCTTGAATGTCCCCATTAAAACACCTCCAGAATAAAAATAATCAAACTTTACCAAGTTTGAGTCACAAATAAACTAGATCAAGTCAAAATTGCTGGTTGGCTTTAGTTTTCAAGATACAGTCTTGGGTCAAAAATGTGAGAAATGTGAGAAATAATGAGAGAATGGGTTTTTACTCAAAATGAATGTTTGCCTCAGGGCAACCAGATCTTTTCAAAATACTGTCTGATTATTACAACAAATTCACATAAAGACTTGATCATATACACTGAAGGCATCAACTAACCAGTACTTTTTTCATTTGTTTCCTATCCATCTTAATAAAGTGTGTAAGATTTAACACATTTAATATCTAAGGCAGATCAGTTCTAAAAAAAAATAAAATAAAAAGTAGACCAGTGTTTATTAGACTAATTCATATTTATAAACTAAAGTGTCTGTGTGTTCTTCTATAAAAAAAGAAACCTGACTTAACTGATTACTTAAATGAAGTTAAGAAAAACATGATACTTACTTGTCGCTCCAGGCTCCGTTCCATTCCACCTGGCCCCATGGGTTTCTAATCCTAATCAGCTGCACCGTCCTTCCTCTGTACTCCACCTACGTACATGCAGCACATAACAAACCCAATTGTCACATAACTGTAGCTTTAATTTTACAGCTTGTCTTTTTCAATGTAGCCCCTTCAAAATGTATTAGATATAAAGTAATGAGGAAAAAAAGGTTTTCAGACGCCCTTAAAATTTCACATATCACACATGAACAATCTCTTTTATGTTTCAGAGGGAGTGGCTGCATCAGACAGACAAACAAATGCAAGTGATTTTTTTTCGTTTATTGTTAATAAGAAAAAATAACAAATCTAATTTCTTGATAGTTTCAATATGTCAGGCCCTGGATGTGTTTCATTATCTTGCTGAAACATCCAGTTTTGACCGTGATAGAACAGAACACGTGCAGAAGGGAATGTGCGTTTAGAGAATGGAACAATACTTGGCAGAATTCAATGACTTAAGAGTGATTCTTAATGCAATATACCACAAATGCATGGGGTGTCCAAAAAGTTTTTTTCCACTTCTGTGAAAATGTGGAAATGTCTACATGAAGAAATATCTGTCAGGGCCCAAGGCTCTCATAATCTCATAATTTTAGGATCCTCTTTGTTCCAGAGCTCATATGTGATCAAATATTAAAGTGTAAAGTCTGATGAAAGTTTCCTGTCTAAAGTAATTTAAAGTCAAAAGGCCTTTTAAATGTGAGTTTCTTGATTTAAAGCCAGTATTTTCATTTGCAGAACATCATAAATTGACACAATATAGAGAACAATATTACATTTGCACTAAAACCAGTATAAACAAAAGCAATGTTCATGCATTGAAGTAAACCCCATAATATCCAGGGGCTCCATGTTCGCCCGTTCACATGCTATGCCTTTTTTTTCACCTTACCTGGTCTGTTCCTGTCACCGAATAAGCATGGCCCTTCACCAGCTTGCGATGTGTGACAGCTTCTGAGTCAGCTGCACTGGTAATCTGGAAGGAAGCATAAAGTCATGTATGTAACAACCACACACAAGAGGATAACTGACCAGAACACATGAGAGGTGAACCAAGAGCTCAAACAAACATCAATGGAGCATCCAAGAAGGGAGCCTCTATCCAGGGCCTTCTTAATGTTGTGGAAGAGGTGTGGATTGGGCTTGCTCAGCTCATGCCTCTCAGCGATGCCCCCAGTGAAGTCCTCAAAGCCTTCAGTGGTCGAACCTCCAGAAAGCGCCTCATAGCATCCATTTAATCTGAGTATAAACAGGCTGCATGAAAGACAACACCAACAAAACATAACACAGTGAAAGGCATTCTAAGTATCTGATGTCTCTTTACTTGGCATAGGCCTTCTCCAACAGTGCACTCCAAAACTCAGAGCCCTCAGCTGAGTGAACAAACAGCAGTTCTCCATCTCTGGTGGGCAAACGGTCATCGACCACTACATCTACCCACTCACCAAACTGCCAGAACTGAAAAAAAAACAAACAAACAAACAAAAAAAAAACCCCACACATAAAACACAGTAAGAAAAACAAAACAGCAAAACAGAAGCTACGCCTTGTGTAAACTTGTTTCAGACATAAAATATTTTAACCCATAAAAACCCAAACATCTACGTCGACCAAAAGCATCTACTGATCTAAACTATTGATCCATTAATCCTATCAATACATGTTAATAATTGGTTTAAAATACAGTTGGTCATCTTTTCATAGTCATCAGATATGACCCATTTGAACGTTCAGAGGCTCTGTAGTGAACATGGAAACACCTTCATGTTCTACAACATTGATTCACCAGTAAAACCCACGGAGTTGGATCAATGACCGTGGATGAAGACACTTGGTTTATGTTCAGTTAATGCTATATTTTACTGAAAAAGTCACCTTTTCTTCACTTTTTTCTGTTTTGATACAATTACCTTTGACTTTACTCCCACCGTTTATGAGCAACTTCAGTCAATTAAATATAGGAAATAGAGGATTTTCACTGGAAAAAATGAAAAATTCAGAGGATAATATTATAATAAATGGTGATAAATCACTTAGGAAAAGTTAAATAGAGAGAAAAATTTATTTGGGAACTGCCACAAAAGTCACACTGGGTCCTCAGGGGTTAAGAACCATTTTTGACAATACAAAAACAAGGTATCTGTCTGGAACTGCACAAATAGTTAAGCGGTTCTGAGATACTACGACAATAATAACAAAATGGAAAAAATGTTTTTTATTTTCATGATTTTTTTTTAACCCAGAAAGACCCAGTGCTACTTTTATGTCACTTCCCAAAGGAAATTTTCTCTATATTTACCCTTTCTCAAGTGATTTATCAGCATTTATTTACAATGTTATCCTCTGTATTTTCTATTTTATCTGTATAAATCATGCATTTTTCTATTGCTAACTTACTGACCATGAATATGTATATAAAAGCTCAGATTAGAGTTGAGAGTTATTATATCAAAAACAGAGGAAACTGCAGAAAAAGTTAATTTTATTGTAAAATGTAGCATTAACTGAACATAATCCAAGCATTTCCATCCACTGACATTGATAAAACTCCATGGGTTTTACTGGTGAATCAATGTTGTCGAAGATGACAGTGTTTCCACGTTCACTACGGAGCCTCTGAACATCCAAATGGGTCATATCTGATGAACATGAAAAGATGATAAACTGTATTTTACACCAATTATTTACATGTATTGATAGGATGAGTGGATCAACAGGTATTAAGCAGTTTAGATCAGTAGATGGTTTTGGTCGGTGATGGATGTTTGGGTCTTTATGGGTTAATATAGTAAAGCCACAGTCTAAAGTTCAAGTGTGTCAAGACTGTACCTCAAAATGAAAGATGCCAGCATAATTCTCGTCAAAGCATTGGTTATGAGGTACCACTCGAGACAAAACCTGCTTGTTTAGAGTTAAGGAGGCGATCGCTGCCAAGAGCCAGCAGTCACCTAAACATGGACAAAAAGAACACACTCCTGTGTAACATCTGACACATGTAACATGCAAGAGATTGCATATTTTCACATAGTAGCTGTCAGTCTGACTCATCTCAAAAACACTCTAGGCATGCTTGTTGTTTGCACACACACTACAGTTGTGTAAAAGTGTATTGTGTTGTGGTCCTGCTGCTCAGTCTCACCCATGTACTTAAATTCTGTACATGTGTGTTGTACCAGACAGGGTGTAGACAGTGGGCGTAGGTCTTATAATGTGTAGATGTTGATACTGTGTCATGTTACAAAGCTGCAAATATATGTCATCTCATATCAGATTACTCTGCGGTTGGAGGATAGAAATGGTAGAAAAACTGAATCATGGTAGAAAAGTTTCAAGTTGTAATTTAAAGTAAACAAAAATGCATACAATGTTAACAGACTGGAATCATAAAAACACTTTGCGCTGTGTTGAGTTTTGTCAAGTGTGCGTCTTTCTCACCGAGTGCTCCTTGGCAAATGTCAGTCCTGGTGGCATTTTCAAAAATGAATTTTGGATTGTGACACAATTCCTGTGAAAATGAATAAATAAAAACTTTATCACAACAGCACCTTCCATTTGAATCTTATCAACACTCATCATGCAGTGTGATGTTAGACATGGATCAGTGAGAGGACACTTTTGATGCTCATTGTAAACATAGATTGGTAACACTTTGTAATAAAGGTTCCTTAATTAACATTAGTTAGTGCGTTATTAAGCATTAATTAACTGCTTAATAATATAGTAGCAATCATTATTATGTATTACTTAGAATTAGTAACATGTTACTTAATGTATTAATAAGCAGTTAATTAAAGTTTACTACTCAAAGTTAGTTAGCATCAATAAAAGTTGAATAATGTAATTAGTTATCATTATGTATGCATTACTGAGCATTAATTAACATGTTAGTTTATATATACAGTGAGCGAGAGCTTGCTGCAAAACAAATCTACCCACTGGTATAAATAAAGTCACATTGATATTAGTAAGCCGTTAATAATGTCTCTTGTAATCATTTACTAATGGGGTTTATTTGAAGTGAATAAGCATTAAGTAACAGCTAACTAATGCATTAATCATTCGCTATATGGTGTACATGTTAGCTGGATGGGCATTAAAGCAACACTATGTAGGATTCGTGGTACTGCGTTCATTAAGTGACCCTATCGTAAAGTGTTACCATAGATTTTACATGTATTCCTTTTACACATGTGTGATATACTGTATACATGCAGTGCAGTACATTATGTTTTCAATGTTATACAAGTAACTTCCAGCTTGAAGAAACTATTTATTTATTTATTTTTTTAAAATAAATCTTTATATTGGACTTTTCATACACACGTAGCAATATCTGACATGTACATTGTTTCTTTCCAGGTGTTCTAGTTGATAGGTAATAGGAAGTTGTCTTATACAGTGCATATTGAGAACAACAACAGTTTTAATCTAAGCCAGAACAGCTTCTATGAATGAACCATAATTAACCATTATCCCTTCCCACCCGTTATTAAGAGAAAAAACAAAACAAAGCACAAAGAAATATATATATATAAAAAATTAGATAAATAATAATAAAAAAAACACACATGGAAGAAACTATTTTAATAACAGTAGTCACTCTGGACTCTACATTCAGTAACTGTTTCCATGTATCTACTGTACCCACCGTGGGTCTTTTCCAGGTGACGCCTCGGATTTTGTAGGAATTTGGTCCAAGTTCATTGAAGCCTAAAGATGAAGGTAAAGCCTCAAAGCAGTCGTCCTCGAACAGCTGTCCTCCCTCCAGACAGCTTCTCTTCAGTGACTCATAGTCTTGGTTCAGATATTTCACTGCCTCTGAGTTCGATCCAATCCCATGTGCTCTGTCTCTGTTATGCTGAAGTTTTTCTGCTATTCCAGACATTTTAGAAGTTTGCAAAATGTACAGACTTCCGCTGTTCACTCTTAGTGTGTGTGGTTACACAGGTTCTGTGTTCTACCTGCTGCTCAAATGTTTCCACACCCTTTTATTGTTCACCCCACACAGTAAACCAGTTCTCCGGTCGAGGATCAGGTTTGGACTGATGGCCCAGATGTGTAGGATCACATGGTTTGGTGAGGAAACAGTTGGACTAATCAAGTTTATTTTTTTCTAATTTGCAAGCAAAAACAATCATCCACAACAGATCCTAATGGAAAGTCACATAGCAGCTAAATTATCAATGAATGGCAATATAGGATATATGAGTATTTTTGTTGAATTCAACCCACTTAACTAATGAATATGTTTGATCTGTGCAGAGTGTACTGAATACCAACAGGCCATTGTTTGTTTATGTCACAGTCTGCGCCGGTATTACCACCGGCTCCTCCCTTTCCATTTCACCCATCATCAGATTCACCTGTTGTGCGCCGCACGGCTGCAGCGCATCAGCATCAAGCCTATTTAAGGTTTGGTCCTGCGGTCGTGCAGTGCTGGTCAGTTGTTTTCTTCACCCTCTCCATAACCCGGACATTCTACTCACTCCTACGGACTCTGACTACAACCCAGATTTTTTGTTATTCCTTGTTTAAGTTTTCATTTGTGTTAATGAACCCGTTTTTTCCCTTCAGCACCATGCATTTGAGTCCACTCATTTTCCACCATTGTGACAGTTTACTTTTTATGATTTGACAAAAGAAAACACACTTTCCAACACTTTAAAAAAAAAATAAAAAAAAATTGAAATACAAGACATTAAATTACAGAAGAAATCTTTGGAAAATATTACTTTATTTGTCATATTTTATGTAATTTTGTCTTTGGATGTTTTAATCAAATATAATAATCGGAGCAAATAGAGAGTAAAAAAGAATTCTTCCAAAACTTAATTTCTAGACAAAAATCAGTTGCAGATACTTAGAAATTGATTGAACTTCTTTGAGCAGATTTCCTTTGCTTGCATTGTCTCCACAGTTAGTGGAGAGCCAGGCTCATCCACTGCAAGAAGAAACAGAATTACATAAAAAAAATAAAAAAAAAACATGTAAACTTAAAATGTCTTACTTGCAGCGTTTGTACAGTATTTTCGTACTTACCTGTTGCAGGTCAAGTTCAATCTTTCCCTGGTGGTCTTTATCTAGAGCCTTAAACATTTCTAGTTGAGACACGAAAAGATAAGCTGTTAATAAACAAGCTCTCAGATACAGATCAAAAGTCGATATATGGAAGTGGTAGTTTTGTTTTCCTGGACACTTACTGAACAGCATTTCCAATTTGATCAGACATCCTACAAAACTGTCAAAGTCAACTGCATAGTGACAATCAGCATAGCGACTGACGATGACCTGCAGCAGGGAACTGTTGACCTGGAAACCTGGAAGACAAACACAGGATCAATTTATTTCCGATACTGACCTGTTTTGACACTTCATTAGCTGGAGGATGATGGAACAGCCTCACCCATGTTTGTTTCTGGCAAAAAGAATTAATTAAATAGTAATCCTCCGACTGGTTTATCCAGTCTGTCAATAACTACTTACAGCATTAACTGTGCTGTAATGGACTCCTCACAGGTTTTATTGATCACACATTCCAGAAAATAAGCTCACAAAAATGCATCACAGCCAGCATTTATAAATTAGGTATGCTGGTTTATAATGTTTCATAAGTGTGTCTCACAACCTGAGGTGCCTGAATAAATACACTGTTCAAACTTGCAAATATGAAACCTAACCATGGATTCCGCCGCAGGCATAATTTCAACCCTACTCTTGCAACCATATGACTTTAACACCTGAAAGAAACCAATTCTCAAACTGATTGTCTTAGGTCAGGCTGTAAGCTGCAGAAAAACTGATTCAAGTAATGATTGGAAACAGCAAAAATACTGGTCTGGGAATTGGTGACAAACTCATCATTCATGCTCCTGAATCTTCCTTACAAATAAGTAACTTCAACAAACTTGAAATGATACTGAATTCTTATTTATGACACAAGGAAGAATGTTTTATTGCAGTGGATTAGTGAAAAAACCCATAAAGACCCAGTGCTGCTTTTGTGACAGTTCCCAAATGAACTTTTCACTCTACTTAACCTTTCTTCAGTGATTTATTGTTACCATTTATTGTAATATTATCCTCTGTATTTTGCATTTTTCACAGTAAATCATGTGCAGGGTGGGGAAGCAAAATTTACAATATTTTGAGGCAGGGATTGAAAAACAGTGTATGACCAATTAGTTTATTGAAAGTCATGAGAATTTATTTGCCACAAGAAAATTGACATAATAGAAAATGTTTTTATTCTATGTGTCCTCCTTCTTTCTCAATAACTGCCTTCACACGCTTCCTGAAACTTGTGCAAGTGTTCCTCAAATATTCAGGTGACAACTTCTCCCATTCTTCTTCAATAGTATCTTCCAGACTTTCTCGTAATAGTTTTGCTCATAGTCATTCTCTTCTTTCCATTATAAACAGTCTTTATGGACACTCCAACTATTTTTGAAATCTCCTTTGGTGTGACGAGTGCATTCAGCAAATCACACACTCTTTGACGTTTGCTTTCCTGATTACTCATATGGGCAAAAGTTTCTGAAAAGGTATGGATAATAGTGTTAGGTATGACTTATGACATCAATATATGTTTGATTTCAAAACAATTGACGTAGTGCCTGCTGAGCAAAAACAACTAAATGTTCATTGTAAATTTTGCTTCCCCACCCTGTATCTATCGTGTCTCATCATGTTTTTATCTTAGCATTTTACCTTTTTATTATGTTTTCATTGCATTTATTTTACTGTACAGCACTTTGGAAACCTTTCTGTTTGTTTAAATTTGTGCTTTATAAATAAATTAAAATGGATTGGAATGGAATGGATTGGATTGGAAATGAAATATAGTGACAAACCTGACAGCATCAAAGGTAATGATATTAGTTACCAGCTTCAATGGCAGCTCCTCTCATCTCATGGGAGCTCATTGTGCCAGAATTGTCATTGTCATGATTCTTGAAGATCTCCTGTGTGACACAAACACATAAACATTGAACACAAACAATGAACACAAACATTAACAGATACCGCCTCATATTAGAACTATGAGGCAAAGCTCATGAATTATATTTTACCAGGTATTTCTGGATTTTCAGCCAAAGCGTGTGGAATTCCAGAAGCCCTAACTTGGCGCTTTCATCTTTCTGGAAAATGTTAAGGTTCCTGAAAATGATCCCTCAGTGTATCTAAAAGTGTATGTATATATATATATATATATATATATATATATATATATATATATATATATATATATATATATATATATATATATATATATATGTGTGCATCTTTGGGAATTTGGATGCTTCATTTTATTTTTAAAAAAGAAAAGGAAAAAAGAATAATTTTTCAAGAGGATACATCCAGCAGACTGACAATCAACCGGCCTGTCTCGAGGCTGAAGCCGTCTGTCTTGAGATCAGACCCTGTGAAAAAGTGACAAAAGTTTCAACCCTCTAATAAATTAAAATAAAGAAGCTAAACACCACTCCATGTAGGAATGTCATGTACGTACGGTGAGAGACAATGTTGTTCAAGATTCTAACCAGTTCAAAGGCCGATACCTCCAAGTCCTGTTTGAAAAATAATCGTTATACTAGTTCAGAGCTACCTTTACTTTTCTTTCAGTTTCCATTTTTCAGTCCTTCCACCTACATCACCAGCAATCTGCTTGAAGAGCCTTTTGAAATGAGGATCCACATCACGCTCACATATCTCCTCCTCCTGTGAAAGGAAGAGTGAGAAGGTGGTCACTCTATTCTGCCCTTCTGGCTCTTCACATTCTAGTGAAATTGTATATGTCTGTGTTCATTTCACATGCACTTATGTTATATCTTGTCATTTTATGGACTTACATCTTTTATTTCAGCTCCAATTTCCTCCTCCAGTGGGCTAAAAAAAGAGGAGCATTGTTTAGACTCACTGACTTGTTTTACAGATATGTTGATTTCAGACTATAAAGTATTGGGAGCTGGTTTCAGCCACTAGATGGCAGTATATGTTAAAACAATGAGGTCTGCATCATCCTGGAGCTACATTCCATCAAATCTCAAAAGTAGGTGCCATCAAAACAAAGAATATTAAAGATTCTGAAACAAGGCTGAATCACATTATCTAACCTTGTTTTTGACCTGCATACATCCATTAGTATGTGTTACTCAAAGCGTTTGGTCAGGTTTGGATTTTTAAAAAATCTTGAAAAAAAATTCTGTTTGTTTTTTAATTGCATCAGAATGATGGATTCAGGGTGAATTTCAGGATCAAAATGTTCTAACACAACTTGCCAGTTGTAACAAAACTGCTTCACATTGGTCACATGAATAGACTATTTTTTACCCTTTTTTGTACATTCAACACCAAATGGCTGACAATATCACACAAAAACAGTCATTTCAACTTACCCAAGTAGAACAAACCAAAGCAGATCAGATCATTTTCCATTTATTTTATTTAACTATTTTACTATTTTCACAATGGGACATTTAACATCTTATGAGTAACATATCCACAATTTATTCATGAATAATGTTTATTTATTTGGTTTTTTTTTATCAGATGGAAGGCCTCTTGTTTTGTTTTGGGTTTTTTTTAATAAAAGAAATTTAAAATGAAAAGTGTGTTTGTAGTATTTTATTCTGCTTTGTTGTGCTTTTTTCTGGTAGTTCCAATTACAGTGCTGGTAAAGCAGGTATGTTATCTTATTTTTAATTTTTTTTTTTTTTCTTTTTTACCTGCATCAAAGTGATCCAATATTGCAACATTAGAATAGCTGCCTGATCCTGAAGAGTAAAACATAGGATTTCCCAGTCCAGATGTTACTGATCTGTGGTAACCTCTGTGATCAGCTGGCCTCTACAGATAGAATACTTGTGTATATTTAACTTTGGTACCTGGTGGCTGCCTGCTTCTCTGAGAACACCCTCAGAACGAAGCTGGCATTCTTGTGGGGGTGGAAAGTCGAGGGAATAATGACATATTCTCCTGGAGGAAGTGTGAAGCGGTCACACACCTCTCGTGTGTTGATGAAGGTACTGCTCATCGCCACAGCTCGCTGTCGCAGCAGCACATCTGGACCCAGGTGAACATTACTGCGACCTTTGTACTGAACAGCAGGAGATAAGAGAAAGCTTTACTGCTTTGATGTCAGAAAGTGAAAAAAAGAAAGAGATTATTATTGTGAAAATTTCACAGTATAGTAGAACCAAAGCCCACCTGATCTGGGACCTGTAAAAGAAAACAAAACAAAATCAGTAAATCATTAAAATCAGGTCAAATGGAGAACTTTTTTTCTCTTAAATATTTCAATAAACACCTTATAAATGGCAAAGCCGATGGTCTCCAGGTCACGGTTTAGCCTGCGTTGGCGACGTCCATCCTTCTGCATCAGGCCCACCAGAAAAGTACACCCATCCTCCCCATTCAGAGGATCATCATCCACATCCTCCAGACGCACCACAAACTGGGGGTTGGATGTAAATGTGGCTGGAACCAGTGAGGGAAGAAACCCTTACTTAAGTAAAAATATTCAAGTACTAATATTACATTGTGGGAAGACTTAAAACTTAAACCTTAAGTGAAAGCATTATCAGCAAAATGTACTATAAGCATGAAAACTGAAACTATGGTGCAGTTAAAGGTCAATGTTTCACTGAAAGCTTTTGGATCAATATTAATGCTGCATTAAAGTGTGTGCTGTCTGTTGGACATTTAACATTGAGCTCATCTGAAATACTTTGGGTCTTTAATCTGCAGCAGTGCTCCATTTTCTATGAGAACATTATATTTGTTTTTCCGAACTTTTTAGCATTTTGGGAAATACAACTAATCCAAGAGTCCAACTTTTGAGTCCCTGATGAAGGCTTGACGCTAAAACATGTTGAAATATAGTTGTTTAAGAGGTTTAACTCGACCATGCTGTGACAGTAAAGACATTTATTATTTTTAAGGAATCTTGGAATTCTTTGTTGTTTCCTAAGTACATACATGTTCCAAACCAAAAATTGCCTCAAACTAACAGCTTCTTTTGAGTCCAAGAAGTGCTCCTTTTCCAACACTTTTCTAATCCCAGAGGGTATTTTAAAGAGTTTATGCAGCTTAAGAACGAGGTGACTTTTCTCAACCCATAGACCAACATTTCACTCTACAGTAGAAAAATGGAAAAACTGTGAAGAGTCACTAAAGCTGTCTAACAAAATATTTGCCTCTTGGATGTAAAGGAATAGAAGCAGCTTAAAATAGAAACACTGTACTAGAATTAAAGTACAGCACATGTTGGAACACATAAAAGTGTATTTAATTCTCTGAGGTACTGAATCAGACTTTCTTGCTCAGATATGTGTGGTTTCTCCTTTACCTGGGTTGTTGCGGCAGCCTCCAGCAGTGGCACCGATTCTCCACATCCCCTCAAACTGGTAGTGGTTCCAGTGGCCCACGTCATCACTTTCAAGGGTGTCTGGAGTCAAGTTACAGATCTCCAGCCTGGAGAAGTGCTTCATGAAATCTGAATAAGACATCCTGGAAAGAAAGTGTTTTATTTTTCTCAAACATTTGCTTGAAATGAATTTCCCAGCATTAATAGTCTTTGTTGCCACATGATTTTAAAATAAATGAAAGATGAATTTACCAAAATTCTCCATCTTCAGCTACATGGTTCAACTTTGATTTCTCGTCCTCACTGACGTAGTTCCATTCCCTGGATCTAAACATTTACACTTTTAATAAAACACTGGAAATAGCCAGTAAGAACTGATGATTTATGAACAAATAATATAATTGTTTACCCATCAGACCATGGTCCTGTCCACTCCACCTGACCCCATGGGTTCCTGATGCGGACCAGTTGAACCGGCTGGCCTCGATAACTAACCTGGGAAAGAGTCCAAACATGGTCGATGTCATTTGCATAAACAGAAGACTATCTTAAAACTAAGGCCATGTTGGTAGTTTGTAGTTTACCTCTTCTGCACCAGTGACTGAGTATGCATGTCCTTTTACAAGTTTCAGTGATGTAACTGCTTCTGACTCATAGCTGCTGTTGATCTGAAAGCACCAGAGAAGCAAACTAAATATTAGTTGATACTGTTAGTGTGTCGTTCAAAGATGCAAATGAGAATGAAAATTAGACTTACATCAATAGAGCAGCCCAGCAGAGAGCCCAGGTTCAAGGCCTTCTTTATGATCTGGAAAAGCTGTGGTGGAGCCTTGTCTAAACAGTAGATTTCTGCAATTCCTCCTGTGAAATCCTCAAAGCCCTCAATGGTGTTTCCTCCTGTCAGAGCCTCATAGCAACCACACACCCTATTACAGACACAATCCAGTTATCTCTTTATGTTTGTTGCAAATTTACATTTTGACAACGAAAAAATATCCATACTTAGCATAAGCCTTTTCCAGCAGCGCACTCCAGAATTCATTGCCCTCAGCAGAATGAACAAACAGCAGCTTTCCATCTCTGGTGGGTAAACGGTCATCAATAACCACGTCTACCCACTCACCAAACTGCCAGAACTGGAGAGAATATATTCACCAGTGAACCTAAAGTCAAATGATTATGACTCACAAACATGACAACTCTGTGATTCTTGGGCTCTTGTACTGAATCCTGAATGTGGTGTTAACTGCTTAAGTCAACCACATGTATTTGTTTTTGATTGTCATGAAACTTATTTGTGAATCACTGTTTAGGAATTATCTGCAATTATCTGAGGATTGTCATGTTAACCCATAAAGACCCACTGCTACTTTTGTGGCGGTTCCAAAATAGTTTTTTCTCTTTATTTGAAATTCCTTAAGTGATTTATCACCATTTATTACAATATTACCCTCTGTATTTGGTGTTTCTTCAATGAAAATCAGGTATTTTCCTGTATTTAATTCACTGATCATGTAGATGTTCATTAAAGATCAGATTAAAGTTGAGGGTTATTATATCAGAAACAGAGAAAATTGAACAAAAAGTGACCTACAGGGTGGGGAAGCAAAATTTACAAAGAACATTTAGTTGTTTTTTCTCAGCAGGCACTACGTCAGTTGTTTTGAAACCAAACATATATTGATGTCATAAACATACCTAACACTATTATCCATACCTTTTCAGAAACTTTTGCCCATATGAGTAATCAGGAAAGCAAACGTCAAAGAGTGTGTGATTTGCTGAATGCACTCGTCATACCAAAGGAGATTTCAAAAATAGTTGGAGTGTCCATAAAGACTGTTTATAATGTAAAGAAGAGAATGACTATGAGCAAAACTATTACGACAAAGTCTGGAAGATACTATTAAAGAAGAATGGGAGAAGTTGTCACTCGAATATTTGAGGAACACTTGCGCAAGTTTCAGGAAGCGTGTGAAGGCAGTTATTGAGAAAGAAGGAGGACACATAGAATAAAAACATTTTCTATTATGTCAATTTTCTTGTGGCAAATAAATTCTCATGACTTTCAATAAACTAACTGGTCATACACTGTCTTTCAATCCCTGCCTCAAAATATTGTAAATTTTGCTTCCCCACCCTGTATTTTTAGCAAACCTATCACTAACTGAACATAAACCAAGTGTCTCCATCCACTCTCATTGATCCAACTCCATGGGTTTTAATGGTGAATCAATGTTATAAAAGATGTCGGTGTTTCCATGGTAACTAAGGAGCCCCTGAACGTCCAAATGAGTCATATCTGATGGCCTCAAAAAGATGTCAAACTGTATTTTCGACCAATTATTTACATGTATTGATAGGATTAGTGGATCAACAGGCATTAAACAGTTTACAACAGTAGATGGTTTTGGTCAGTGGTGGATGTTTGAGTCTTTATGGGTTAAAATTCAACTTTAAAACTTTTTCACCCTTATCTTTTCCTAATGGTGGTGCTAGACCTGACTGGCTCACCAAAGGGTCCAATCCAGGTCCACGGGATGAATTTATAAAGTGCAAAAATTACACTGAAGAATATCTTAAACAAAATATATTTTAGTTCCAGATGCCTGTCAGCAATGCCTGTTGTACTGTATGTGTGTAAATGATAAGCTGAGGCATAATATTATTAAAATTCACATATTTTTCTCAAGAAATTTCAGGTTATTCATGGTTGTTCAGGTTATTCAAACTTTGTGTAAGGGGATAGTTTGTAAATGTAAGCATTTTTATAATGTACTTTTACTATTTTTGCACTAAAAATAAAAAGTACATTTTGGAGTAGTCATTATTTATAGGTTATTATTGTTTTATTTTACTGGTCTGACCCTCTTTGGATCAAATTAGGTTATATGTGGCCCCTTGGCACTCGTGCTAGACAGATTGATAAACACACTAGTATTTACAGAACTTAGTCGATCAAAGTCATAGTCTTTGCTGTAATTTTCTGAGTGTCAATTCCCTGTTAACACAGCAGACAATGCATCTGAAGATACTTTGTAAATCTGGATTTTAAAATACTTACTGAGATCATCCAGAATATAGTCAACATTATTGACTTTATAAAAAAGATATTACTGTACACAGTCTTCCCTTTTCTTTTCTGACCTGGAAATGAAATATTCCAGCATAACCTTCTTCAAAACTCTGCCCCGTGGGCACCACACGGGCCAGGATCCGTTGGTCCAGAGTAAGTGAGGCAATGGCAGCCAGAAGCCAGCAGTCGCCTGCAAAACAGCAGCAGATACTCAACTACATGCTCTGATGTTATGCAACATGCATTTACACCAGTGCTGTGGTGTAAACAGCTTCTAATAATGAACCCCTCAGTGATAAATCCATCCTAATCTTAATTATGGGAGGAGGGTTTAGCGCAGATATTTGTGGTTTTCTCCTGGTAAACAAAATACCCCATCAATTATCCTTGTGTCTTGTTCATTTCAGTCATGTAACTTATCTCCTTCACTTACCCAGAGCACCTTGACAGATGTCAGTCCTTGTCGCTCCATCATCAATGAACTTTGGTTTAGAACACAGCTCCTATGATAAAGATACCAATTGTTTGAGACTGCTTCTCAGAAAAATTCCCTTACTCTGCATCATTCAATTAGATGAATGTAGTTGTAGGTTTAGAATGAAAAACACTAATTACTGTTTTGTTTATTATATAACTCTCATGAGTACTGTCATGTAATCCAGTGCTGTGGCAACATGTAAGTGTGTCTAATCCATGTCTTTTCTTTTCGTCTCACTTCTCAGACCTCTTCTCTGCCCCCCCGCCCCCATGTAACAAGAACCATGAAACATCTGAAAATCCACCTTCAGATTTGACTTAATTCCAAGTCAAGTCAAAAATTTTATTTGGTGTGAGTTTGGAGGCATGGGCCTGGTGGAATTCGCTTATGTTATCTGTCTTACCATCTAACCTGTGTCCCTTTTAGTTCTCCTTGGTCCTTGTGATATGTTCTGTTTCCATATGTCTTACAGAGGGTCTTTTTGTTGTTCGTATTAAGCAGCACATTTTGCTTTTCTGTGTGCTTTCTCTGAAACTCACCATGAAATCTTTGCTACCCATACTTTGTTAAGAGTCTATTTTTATAAGCTTTCTGAGATCTCATATAGGTGCTGTACAACTTTATCATTTTTGTGGGAGTTTGATGCAGATATGCTGTTACACCGCCTAGATTTGTCACATGGAGCCTGTTCAACCAAGATATGGAGACCAAAAACCAAATGACATTATTAAATGGTGTTTAGAAAATGTGTAATATGGTGATATGCAGCCAGTTGTGTAATACAGTAGACTGAAAAGAAATGATTTAAAAATAACTCTTCTGCAGGTGGCACAACTGTGTATCTATATTAAGGTCCTGCAAAAAGTATCTAAAAAAACATTTTTTTATTCCACTAAATCTTTGGTTCGTACAAATGACATATTGGAAACAAAGTGTTGGAAACTCAGTGCAGATTGGAGATATGAGTTCTGACAGATTCCACTGTACCCTCTGCAGAGAAGGTGTTTGAGTCATTCTATTCTATCTACTTTATAGCACAGCTGGTTAAATATTTATATACATGCATTTCCTCGACAAAAGGAAGTAATGCCATTTAGTTTTTGATCCCTCCTCACTGAACAGGCTACATGTAGTAAATCTAGGAGGTACAACTGTGTATCTGCATAAGGGTCTTACAAAATGATGAGGTTGTAGGGCATCTATTTGCTCTATCATACAATGGCAACCAAAACTTGATGCCTTGCCACAGTTTTTAAAGACAGTTGTGAAAATGCTGTTGTGACTTTAGTCCCTTTGGGTGTAGCCCTCTCAGTGGGTGATGGGCTAATCTGAACAAACGCTGATCTGCAAATACTTAAGTTTTGTTTTCCTGGCCAGCCGTGACAAAGCACACAAAGTAAAACGTGGCAGCTAACATGAACACTACAAATCCTCTCTGTGAAGGATGTGTGGAAAATACACGGCAAGAGAGCCAACTCATACACTGACTACATACATCTATATACGGTATAAATTCCAAATGCAAATAATAAAGTGAGTTAGCCTTGTACATTTTAGCCTTAACCTGTTTTTTTTTTTTTCATCACAGAGCATCAACTCAAGGAAATGACTGTCTATTCCTGCTGAAACTTTCAGTTCAGCTGTTCTGTGAGTGAGAGCCTCACTTTCTCACCTCTAACACCTTAGGAGAGATATACTTTGACATGTTACGTTATGTTATTGTTAGAAAATATGCTGTTTTCTAAATGAATGAATGAATAAACACAACTAGCTAGGGCTTTAAATGTGTGTAGCTCTATTCAAAGACATGGACAGTGCTCACTCAACTACATAATTATTTCTGCCCCATCTTTCTTTCTTTCCCCCTGTTTTTTGGTGTTTGTTAATTTTGGATAAAATTTCTTGTACATGTTAATATACAAAACTAAATAAAGAGTTTTAAAAAATGTGAGTTGCTAATGTCTAGTCTCTTCTGCAGAGGTAAATATTCTTTTTAGTGCATGTTTTGAGTCCAAAATGCAGTTTACAATCTGCAAAACTATCAAACTGTTATTTTTTCATTAACATAAATGGTCCATTTTCTGTCAGGTATTATTCCATTACTTTTCCTGATGCTTCAGGTGTTTGTATTATTTCAGTTTTAGGCAGGTGTCATATCATATCATATCATATCATATCATATCATATCATATCATATCATATCATATCATATCATATCATATCATATCATATCATATCATATATCATGACAACCCGATACACAATGTACATAACACAAGAAGAATGTTGCACTCAATCACTGCTGTTTAAAGATACAGTATAACAGCAAGCAAAGTAAATTCACCACTAAGTGAACTTTCCATTTAAACAACACTATTCAGCAGTAATTGATTTTTTTTTTCCCCTTGCTGTGCATTTCCTCTGTGTGGCTTCTTACCGTTGGCCTCTTCCAGACTACACCCCTGGTCTTGGATGAGTATGGTCCCAGCTCATTGTAACCCAGTGACTTGTACTCGGTTGGAAAGCTGGGGTCTTCAAACAGACGTCCACTATCCAGACACTGTTGGCGCAGAGTCCCATAGTCCTGCCGGGAGAACTTCACCGCCTGCTTGTTGGTTCCGAAGCCTTTCTCCTTCCGTTTCTCATGGGCGAGTCGATCTGCTGTGGAAGTCATCCTCACTTGTCAAGTATGCACAGTCTCCCTGGATGCTGAGACTTGATTTCTTTGTCTTTGTGAGTGAGTTGGACTGATGTGTGACTTGATCTTCTACCAGCTACATACAATATAGAGGAACCTTTCTTGTATTCTCCTTTATAACTGCAACAAAGGGAAGAGTTATATCACAAACAGGGTGGGGCCTCTCCAATGTTCAGGTGAGGTTAGGAGAGCAGACAGCAGCTAAGCAAATCTGCAATGGTGTGGCAGTGACCACAGCTCAAAACAAACAGGGACACACCCAACGGCAACTTAAAGATCCACTGTCATTGCTTCATTTTGATTTTGTGATCCTGTGGTTGTAGTTGGCAATGAAACGTACATGGCCAACTCCCTGATGGGTACAAAGCAGAGGAAATAAACCATTTTAAAAGTCATTTTATACATGTTGTCTTAATTTACTTTAAAAACAAAGTTGAAATTCATTCATTAACCCATTAAGACCCAAACAGTCACCATCAACCCAAAGCATCTACTGGTCTAAACTGTTTAATACCTGTTGATCAACTCATCCTATCAATACATGTAAATAACTGATGTAAAATACAGTCTGTCATCTTTTCATGGTCATCAGATATGACCCATATGGACGTTCAGAGGCTCCGTAGTTACTGTGGAAACACTGTCATCTTCTACAACATTGATTCACCAGTAAAAAATCATGAATTTTAATCAATGCCAGTGGATGGACACACTTGGTTTATGTTCAGTTAATGATGTATTTTGCTGAAAAAGTCATGTTTTTCTTCAGTTTTCTGTTTTTGATATAATAACTTCCAATTTTAATCTGAGCTTTTATGAACATCTATATGAGAAATAAATTAAAAATAGAAAAATAACAGATTTTTACTGAAAAAACAAAACAAAAAACAAACTAAATTACAGAAAGTAATATTACGATATATAGTGATTGCCTCCAGTGCTGCTATTCACACTGGTGTATGAATGTGTGTGAATGTTTGGTGGTGGTCGTAGGCGCAGATTGGCAGCCACGCTTCTGTCAGTCTGCCCCTGGGCAGCTGTGGCTACATATGTAGTTTACCACCACCAGAGGGAGGATATGAGTGTGATGAATAATGGATCCACTGTGTGCGCTTTGAGTATGTGTTCATGGAAAAGCGCTATATAAATCTAATCCATTATTATTATTATTATTATTATTATTATTATTATGATAACTCACTTAAGAAGGGTTAAATAGACAGTAAAAATCATTTAGGAGCTACCACAGAATTACCACAGGATCTTTATGAGTTCATCATCACAGACATATAACAGCTGCTGTTGACCAAAAACACTAAATGATCTAAAATGTTTAATACTTGTGATCCACTAATCCTATTAGTATATTTGAATAATTCAGGTCAAATGCAGTTTCTTAGTTTTTCAGCCGCTTCAGATGTGTCGTATGTGGATGTTCAGATGCTCTGTAGTGAATCTTCTGCAACACTGATTCACCAGTAAAACCCAAGTAGTCTGACAAATGGCAGTGGTTGTAGATGTTTGTTTTTACACTCACTTAAGTATATGTGTTATGCAAAATGGCTTTTTTTTCTTCAGTTATTATCTTATTTGAAATTATAATCTTCAAATTTACTCTAAGCTTTTACGAACACCTACCAGATCAGTATCAGTCAGTAATTAAATATAGAAAATGACCTGAATTTGACTGTAAAATGCTGAATTCAGAGGATAATATTGTAATAAATAGGTTAAAAATTCATTTGGAAGTCACCATAGAAACAGTTATAGGTCATCATTCACTAATTATGTTTATTAAAAGGCAAAAGGATGCCATACTTCAGATTTGTTATTGGGTTTGAAATTAAGGATTTGTTAATTTGGTTGATTTGGTTAAATTAAAAATTCTACTTGCTAATGTCTCTATAAATCCAAGCCAAATTCAGGGTAAAGTCCACTGCTGTTTGTAACTTACATGTGTGTTTGTGTGAGAAACATCACCACGCACGAGATATGACTGAGGGTGGTACATCCTGGAGAACTGGTTTGGTTGGAATCATTTAACAACTGCCAGATTAGTCCAGCACTATCAGGGTACAGCTTCTGGGGATGATGAGAAACTGTCCAGAAAGGCCAGTATCAACATCTTGTTTCTTGATTTTTTCAACATGTAGAAAAACTATAGCCAATTTTTTTAGGTAATGTACATTAATGTATGCTGTGACGTGCCACAATGTCTATATTTTTCCTTCCTCTTCCTCTACGACTGTTGAATTAAATGCATTTTGGTGGAACTGCAGAACCTAATTGAAGATTAAAAGTCAAAAATCGGCTCTAACACTGACAAGTAAGATTATCTACCAAATGAAACCGAACAACAGACACATCGACTCATGTTTGTTTGTGTTTTTTAATCTAGTTCTGTCATGTACATTTTTTTTTGTCCTACAACATCTTTGGAGTAATTTTCATCTTGTAATTTCTTTTACACTGTTTGTTTCTTGTGTCATTTATGGAGCTTTCGTTCTTTTACACTACATGTTTTCATCTTGTTACAACTATAATATCATTTTCAGCATGTCATGTGTTTTACAACTCTTCCATGGAACACCTTTCTCTTATTTTCATTAGGAAAGTATTTCACATATCACATTATAGTTAGGTGTGACCCTAAGTCTTGGAAAGGTAGAACTAGCTTGATCAGAATATAGAAATACATTTTATGTAGTAGTGAGTATGTAAAATGTGTTGACTGCAGTTCGTTCTAACATATTTACTGCATGGTATATCATGTGGTTGGAACAGCTGGCGTTGAGAAAGAGAAGCTCAAACATTTGTAATTAAGCAACTCCTAAGTTGAACAAGCATAAAATGGGACACGGATTCCATTGCAACACTGTCTACATCCAGTGAGGTCTGGTTGATGACTCATAATAGGACTTAAGGATGTACATAATCCTCAATGCAGTGTAGCTTGACTAATCCTACATCAACCAATTCATCACTTTGACATATTGCTTCATTAATTCAACACCGGTGTTGCATCTTCTACATGCAATGTTGGTCAAATCCTCATCTGTATTAATGTGAATGTCATTCTTGTGCCACACCCCTTCATGGTAAACATTACATCCGTGAAAAGGTAACGGATGGCAGACAGTCCCTGAAAGTTTAAGACAAGTGCTGAAGGTGCAGAAGGGCTTTTGATCTCAGCTATCCTCACACCTAAACATCTGTAAATACATAAAAAGTCACATGAACAAACCATTTCTATTGTTTCCCTGTACATTATGTGTATTTCTGCATAAAAATGCTGTGGTATCTGCAGATTGTCTTTTTGGCTGACTGCTTTTGAATCCCATGTTTTCCTACACTCCAATGAGCAACAACAATCTTGTAGATGTGCACGGTGTTGTTAACCCCACAAACGTAATAAAACTGTGCTGCTTTTACCGTAGTAATCCCACAAATGTAATAACTTCCCCACAAATGTAATAACAGTTGCCTACCACAAACATAATAATTATTACTTTTGTTGGGATTTATTACATTTGCGGGACAGTAAAAATCTTGGTTTCCAGAATTGTAATAACTTCCCACAAATGTAATAAATTAGTACATCACATACATTTAAGTAACGCATGCATGAATATTCATTCATCTTTCCTTTTCTTCCCATTTATTTTTGTTCTTTGGATACTTGACTTTCTAGAATGATCAAATGTTGCAGTTACACCGCATGGTGCTAACTCCAGATTAATAGGTGTTCAACTGCAAATACAAGTGGAGTAACACAACAGAATGGCCAAAAATGTTGTAAAGGTTTTTATTATAAAAGCTTCAGTATGAATTGGCTATTATTTATTCCCATTAAGTATAGTAGAAACCTATGTTTGAACCATGTGATTAAAATGTCTGGATATGATTATGATAACAATGGAGAGGGTAGGAGCACACTGTGGGAAAATGAAGAATTACATTTGTGGTAGGAGACTGTTATTACATTGTGGGAAAGTTATTACATTTGTGGGATTATTATGTTAAAAGTTAAAATTTTTTTTTATTACGTTTGCGGTTTATTACATTTATGGGAGTTATTATGTTTGTGGGGTTAACATGGTGTCTTAAAAATGATTGTCTTAACCATCGCTTTTATAAAGAGCAGGAAGGAAGAGGAGACTGGCTTAATCAGAGGGTGTGAAACTGTAAGTACCTTCTTTGTTCCAGTATTCATTCATTAAAGTTAATCATTTAATACCTGAAATATTTTTCGGGAGAAAAATTTTATGGTTGTTCTTTGAGTTATATATTAGTCACATATGTTAATATGTGACTTATTTTCTGTTCAGGGAAAATCTGGAAGCATTTGCTGCCAGATTCCCTCACCTAAGGCCATAAATAAACCACAACCAACCCAAATCTTCTGGTGACCCTTGTGTCTAACCACAGACCCATAGCATTCATATTTGTATATCAGCAACCCCTCAAACAATTCTCTCTTCTAAATATTTTATAGATATAATAGGCTGAAAGAGTTATTGTTACCACTGGTAATTATGTGTTCACGGTCTTGATTTTGAATTTAACTTGAAGAATGAAAATAAATTGCATTTCAGTACATGGTTATTATATATTACACTCATTATAATAACAATTGTATGCCTCTTATATGCATTACACAGAAGAACCCACACACTGTATTTGGACAAACTCAGTTAAGTCAGTACTGAAGTGCAGGCAGTCAAGATGAAAAGCTCCTCAAGTTTAATATCATTGTGGTTACTGATCATACCACGCAGTGACTTCTCATATTGATCAGCATTAGCACATAAGTACTTTAATATAAGCATATCAAATGTCAACGGTCCTATTACATTGTGAGTCTGTTCTTACTTTAACTGCCTCGAATGCTCTGACAGACTGAAAAGGCTCAAAGTAATGTAAGTTACATAACAAATGTGCAATTATTTTGGCATTGGTGATTAACCTGGCAGTGTTTACATTAAGATTCTACTCACAAAAGATAATTCATGGGAACAAAGGTAAACCTGCAGTGATGAAGTTTACCACTTGAGGTCAGCAGATATAACAGTTCTCTTCACCAGATCACATCAAAATAAACATGTTTGCATCTTTGTCCATAAAGTTACTGTAATGCCAAACCGCCATCTAGCTCCATTTTCATCTTCACTGATGTTTGGGAAAGATAAGTGACGCAAAGGACTAGTGTCATGGACATTTAGAAGCCTTCCGATCTCTTGGTGGTCTGTAATATGTTCTTCTGCTTTATTTGTGTTTCATAGTCAGTACTGGCTTTTGTTGATTATACTCCTATAAAAAGGATCTAACATCTGTGTTTGTATCATTCTTTCCAGCCTTCAGTCTGATTTAGGTGTTGGGTTATAATTGTCTTCCTTTTTTATCATTTTATTGTTTCAGGTTATTATCTCACACTGCTTTATGTTTGCGGGGCTTATGAAGACAGTTTTCAAAAAAGAGAGTTCATCATATGTGTCTCTGATTAACTCTGATAATGCTGATATTTTATGTTGACCAAAAAATGCAAGCTTGAAAAAAAAAAAGTCTCCACCCAGATAAGTTCAGATCTTCAATTGGATGATTACTGCACTGATTATTGTGTTTCAGGTGGAAACATGTTATTAAACCCTAACTAATGCAGTGTGTTGAACATGGTTGTGGAAAAGATATTACTCCGTCAAGGGTCAAATTATTGACCTGCACTTAGTAGTGTCAGGAGGTGGCTGACCCCACTAAACTTGGGTTAAAGGCTGTCCAATACATTATTAAAACCTGAAAGGAAAGGAAAGGATGATGGTGAACTATCATCTTTGAAGGAAAAAAGTTTGTCAGGCAAAAAAAAAAAAAATCTTCAAATTTTAGAAATATATATCCATTTTGGCAAAATCAAACTGTAAAAAAAAATAACTGTAGAACTCAATACTGAAACTATGAGCATTTCTATATGCATATGGCAAGGAGAATGGAGGGACTGGGACTAAAGAGCTGCGTATCCGTAAGAAAACCACTTATGAGTGAAGCTAAAGGATTCAGTTTACTAGAGAGCAGAATGATTGGACTGTGTTTCTGTGGAAAAAGGTCATGTGGTCTGATGAGACTGACCCTGTTCCAGAGTGGGAAGAATAGTGGATGAAGTGATTACCCATCATGCCTAGTGCCTACAGTACAAGCCTGAGGTGTTATAGCGTAATGCTTCAGTCAGACAGGTCTACAGGGTGGGGAAGCAAAATTTACAATATTTTGAGGCAGGGATTGAAAGACAGTGTATGACCAATTAGTTTATTGAAAGTTATGAGAATTTATTTGCTACAAGAAAATTGACATAATAGAAAATGTTTTTATTCTATGTGTCCTCCTTCTTTCTCAGTAACTGCCTTCACACGCTTCCTGAAACTTGCGCAAGTGTTCCACAAATATTCGGGTGACAACTTCTCCCATTCTTCTTTAATAGTGTCTTCCAGACTTTCTCGTAATAGTTTTGCTCATAGTCATTCTCTTCTTTACATTATAAACAGTCTTTACGGACACTCCAACTATTTTTGAAATCTCCTTTGGTGTGACGAGTGCATTCAGCAAATCACACACTCTTTGACGTTTGCTTTCCTGTTTACTCATATGGGCAAAAGTTTCTGAAAAGGTATGGATAATAGTGTTAGGTATGATTATGACAACAATATATGTTTGGTTTCAAAACAACTGATGTAGTGCCTGCTGAGAAAAAACAACTAAATGTTCATTGTAAATTTTGCTTCCCCACGCTGTATGTTCAGCAACATCATGTTTGTATAAAAAAAAGATCAGCCTTTACCTGAAACTACTGAATGACCAGGGTTGAACAACAATGGATTTTTTTTTCTTCCCCGATGACACAGGCATATTCCAAAACAAAACCAGGATTCCTCAGGCTCAAACTGTGACAGGGTGGTTCAGGGAGACATCAGTTTCACACATGGATTGGCCTCCGCAGACTCAGGCCTGAACCCCACTGAGAATGTGATGGGATGTGATGGAGAAAACCCTTCCATCATGAACACAGGATCCTGGAGAAATGCAACTCAAATGCAATAAATGTTATTATGCTTATTGCTATTAAGTTTACTGAGATTTTTGTAATAAAATCTGAAGGTGTCCCAACAAAATACACTGTTGCCCATAAAGTTGGATGAAAATGAAATGATTGTGACAATTTGAGTCGTTCTTGATAGATAAAGTGTAACTGGGGCTCAGTATGTACTCAGTGCACCTGGTCAACAGTGGTCACTGATGTGTATAAATAGGAATAAAAGGAGGAATGTGTCTGAAAACAAAGTTATTACAACTTTATGGGTGACAGTGTGTAAAAGTAAGCTGTGTTTTCAATCCTCTCTTCAATACTTATCCTAAAGTAAATATAGCTTTATATGCAGGAAACAGTTCAAAGTGTAAACTGTTTCCTACATATAAATCTTTCACAAGAACCTTATCTGGAACATCTGTGACCTTTCTGGCTTTGGAGGAGCATGAGTCATTCAATGCTTTTAATGAATTACTCAGTCATAGGGATACCTGATGTTATTCGTGAAATGGCTTTGTCACAATGGGATACTATATAATATGCTTTTACTTTTAATTTTTACTTGAGTATTATTATTATTATTGTTATTATTTTTGAAGAGCATCTGGAACCATGTAGTTTAACATCCAGAAACCAAAGAATCCAGAGCAAAAAACGGTAAAACTTCAGTAATACGCTCTTGTCTTCGTTTTCAAAGTTCTGGTTAAAACTCAACTGCGTTTCAGATGAAGTGCAACTGTTTATAGTCTTTCTTTGATGTGCACCGTAACAATAAACAGTTCTACTGGAAAGACAAGGATGAGTGGGAGTTCATGCTCATTTTGGGAAACAAAAGCTTTAATATTTGGGTGTGCCTTGGTGATTCCTTTTATGTGGCTTTTTGTGAAGGTCATTTATATCATACCTTATATTCCTGTTGTTTCTGTGGCACATAAGGACATATATAATACATAACATATGTCCTTATATACATATACAACTACTCCATATTACAGTAGGGTTCATAGTTTGAGAGACATGAGCTATAATGTTCAACCCTCGCCCTAACCACTGTGTACAAACATAAGTCACACTCATACTATTAGTGAAAAAAAATCAATGTTCATGCTAATCATTAACATGTAACAGGCTGTAATAATTCAACACACACAAAAAAAATTACTTTGCGTGTGGGATATTTTAAAATAATTAATTTTTTCTGCATTTCTCATTTCAAACCATGGTGTCATCATTAAAAAAAACCCTGATATTTAAAGAGTTAAAATAATTTTTAAAAAATTGTATTTGATATCAACAACTAGGTCAGATATAGTTGAAAAAAATCTCAATGAATGTGGAATATAATATTAATGCATAACGTCTTTTAGAGCTTGCTTTTAAAAAACACATTTTATGTGCTTAGCTTCAGGAGTGTGACTAATATTACAACTGACCCCAAGGGTCAAAGGCTGAAACCAGAAACCAGATGGATACTTGTGGTTTAAAATGATATTCCAGATAACTAAAGGTAGGACATTCATGCCAATTATAATCATACCAATGTGTACAAATATATTTATCTTATGTCAGTAAACAACTGCCCCATATTATAATAGGATTCATAGTTGGAGAGGCAGCAGTAATGTTCAATGAAAGTAACAACAGTCTTTGGTTTATATCTCTAAAAAAAAAACCTAAAGCTTTCAATATGTATAGTGGCCCTTGAGCAGTATGTTAATAAACAATATAGGAACAAAAATATTGAAGTTGTCATTATTTATG
This sequence comes from Sphaeramia orbicularis, assembly GCF_902148855.1. Classification (NCBI taxonomy): domain Eukaryota; kingdom Metazoa; phylum Chordata; class Actinopteri; order Kurtiformes; family Apogonidae; genus Sphaeramia; species Sphaeramia orbicularis. The sequence goes on along the minus strand of NC_043971.1, from coordinate 24,178,763 downwards.
TATTCATGCTATTACTTTATTGGTGTGATCTGCTGGAGATCAGATTGGGCTGTATATGGTCCCTGAAAACCTTGACTGTTAGTAAGTTCAGTGTAATTTATCCTGTAGGCCAGATTGGACCCTTTAGCAGGCCAGTTTTTGCCCGTGGACCGTATGTTAGACACCCCTACCATAGAGTATACATCAGGAGTCTCAAACAAAACCGGCCAGCTAAAAGGTCCAATCTGGCCTGTGGATGAATTTGCGAAGTGCAAAAATTACACTGAAGATATGTATTAACAATCAAGGGTATGAAACTCATTTTAGTTCAGGTTCCACATACAGACCAATATGATCTAAAGTAAAATAAGAGCATAATAACCTATAAACAATGACAACTCCATTTTTCTAGGTTCAACTGAACCTCGAAGACCTACCAAGAAGAACAATGACCTAGGCAAATGAGAAATTGAATGAGAAATTTTTCTCTAGTTCCAAACTCCAAATATTTAACAATATTATACTTGTTACATGTACAAACAATAATTTGAGGCATAATATTGTTAAAACTGCACTTATCTTTCTTACAAATTTCAGTTTTTTCAGGTAATTCACATGTTTTTTTTTCTTTTGTTTTTTTTTGTTAAAGAATAGATTATAAATGTAAATATTGTCATAATTTAATGCTTTAAGAGAAAAAGTTGTTATTATCTATAGGTTATGATGCTATTACTTAACTGGTCGGGCCCACTTGAGATCCAGTCGAGCTGAAGAAATGAGTTTGACCCCCCTGGTATACATGTTACCCCTGGCACCTTTTAGTTTGTGTAATTCAACACTGAATGAACTCACATATGAAATGTTCTGCATCAATAACCTGTCTGACATCTGAGGTCTTCCACTTCAGATCATATATTTTGCTTCCTCTTGTGCGTCCTGGATCTTGGGCACCTCTAGCGGCTCTGTGCCGGCTGGTGGCTGGTGGGTGGGGGTATGTGTATGTGGGGGGGGGGGGGGTGTCCCTCCTCCTCCTGCAGGGGCTGGGCTTCCCTGCAGTTTGTGTGCACCGTACAACGGAGAGGGCTGGACTTAGAGGCTCCTGCCCACTAAACCACTACCCCTTCCAGATTTATACCACTATTAAACCACTTTCCGACTAATTTTGAGGGGGATCTGCAGTTGCATTTGTGTCGGTGGTGAGTCCATTTCTGCTTCATTCAATTGCACTGATTGGAATAAAGCAGCCTGCGCCTCCGGTTCTCCATGTCGGTTCATTGTGGTGTAGGCCACTGCGCTGCTTGGCTGACACTAGGTATTGCTTGTATTGCGGCGTGAAAATATTTTGCTTACAATTTAATGAAACAACCCCAGTATGTGTTGCTGTTGTGCGTGTATGTGTTTGTGCGTGTGTATAGATGTGCTGTTGTGCGGCAGACTGCAGGCCAGTGCGCATAAACCCAGGCTTGTGAACAGGTGCCATCAACACTGGGAGCCTCTCTCTATCACATGCCTGACATACTGGGCTTTTTGATAGTTGCAGGAAATATGTGAAGCGCTATTTATTCTGTGTGCTTTGAGAGTAGGGCAGACGCTATTATTGGTGCAGGGTTTGGACTGAGAGGTGATTGTTTAAGTGCATTGTTGGTGTTAAAGTCCCACTGGTGACATCATTACCACAGGACTGCATGGATCAGCTTTTCTCTGCTCATCGATGAAAAAAACAGATATCCAGCAGCAGCAGCAGGTTCTCTGTAGCTGTTTGACGGACCAGAGGGACATTCCTGCAGACTCTACTGGCATGTGGGGCCTCAGAGGAAGGGGGGCAGGCCCTATAAACAACGTCCTTGTCTATATAATTGTTTCCACCTAAAACATAGTCTGTTTTGCACTGTAACATGGATCCAAGTTTCCTACTGTGAGTTAAGTGAACTCAGCTCATTAGGATTCCTGTTGCATAGAGCAGAGCAGGATTACAGATCATCCCATGGCCCAGTTTCCCAGATTTCAGAAAGGGACACAAGTTGTAACAAATAGAGCCAACCTTTGTTCTCTGTTGGTTTATTTATTTATTTATTTTTACTCCTTTTGCCCTCAGTTCTCTCCAGTTCAGAAAAGAGACTGCAAGTAAAAGAGAAAAAGGATCTGCATTGAGCTAATAACACAAAGGCCTTACAGTACACAGCTGCACAGGCTTCGCTTCTGCAACTTAACACTATAACACTAAATAACACTATATATCCTAAAAAATAAATGTATCTTTACCAGCGGCAACATCAGTGGATGACCTTAAATCTTTTTTGTCTTCTCCTCTCAGCCTGCCTGCACAGCTCAGGTATCTTATTCCCAACTTCTTTTGTTATATCTGTGGTGGTATGCTGTTCTTGTCTCATATTTCTCGTCACTTTCTGTACTTACTGTCTGTGTGTCTATGTCTGTGGGCGTCGGTGAGTTTCTGATTATCTGTTTCTGATTATAGTTACCATAGTAGCACTGCACGTGATTACAAAATAAAACTAAACAAGAACTAAAAGGAGGTTCTGGCCCCTGTTTGTTAAAGATTTCTAATATATTTTACTTTTACTAGGTGGTAGTAGTTATGGGTGTCAGGAGGTCAACTAACACACCCCTTAGACTTCTGAAAATAAAAAAAAAAATCCAATTTATTTTATTTTAATCAATGAATCCACAGATTGTTTTGACATTTAGTCAAATAACTGTGTTGTGTGATGTGCATGAATGTTTCAAAGTCCTGTGGTGAGAAAATAAAGTGAGTCCTTCATTACTTAATAGTTAAAATGTGTTACTGTGTGGTTACAATTTTATTCTATTCATCACTTCTGTTTACTGAAATCATCTTATCAGCTAAAGCATACTAATAAATAAATAAATGCATAAACTAAATAATACAGAGGACTTGGCCTCACTGGTAGTCATGTTCTGGGTTCATTTTAAACAGTGGTTATTATAGAGTCCAAATGTCTATAATGTATCTGAGCTTAATTGATCGAAGGCAGATTCGATCCATTCACCACTCTAACTACTTTGAACATTTTCTACACACACCTAAACTTGATTGCTGTGGTGTAGCCCTTTTACACAAGAGTCTGTCTGATTAGCTTGCAGCTATTTATAGCAGGCAGCGTGCATACTCACCCAGCTCTGTATTTATATCTTTCACCAGTATGTATCCAACTGGAGGGATATCTGCAAGCATATATGCCAACAGGCTGAGGGCAGAAGGCATGGGGTCCAACGAACAGGCTGTGCATTTTGCCAACCAGGATTATGAGGCGCTGAAGCAACAGTGTTTGGAGTCGGGATGCCTGTTTGAGGACCCATGTTTCCCAGCTGAGCCTCCATCTTTAGGCTTTAAAGAACTCGCCCCTTACTCCTCCAAAACCCGAGATGTGGAATGGATGAGGCCCACGGTGAGATAACACAGAGGGAATATTAATGACAAGACTTTTTAAGAAATACATTAATTGTTTTTATTAAATAGATCATGACCTGCAATGTACAACTTAAATGTTATGCTTCACAGTAGTGGAAAAACCTTTTCAGACAACCTTCAGATTTGATCTACTGTAGTCTTACTGTAAATATCTTGAAATACGTAAGGAAAAAAGCTTTTTTATGTTTCAAAAGGTGTATTTGCATCAAACAGACATAAGCAAATGCAAACGATTTTTTTTTGTTTATTGTTAATAAAAAATTACTAAATTGTTGACAGTTTTAGCATGTCATGTCCTGGATGTGTTTCATTATCTTGCTGAAACATCTAGTTTTGACCTCAGTGGACCAGTGCACATGCAAAAGGGAACATGTATAAGAATTCAGTGACTTAAGAGTGATCCTTAATGCAGCATATCACAAATGCATGGGGTGTCCAAATACTTTTTTCCACCACTGGATATGTTGTTTAGGACAAGGATATAATATGTTGCCTGATAGTGTGACCACTTCACATCACCCTATTTTGGTCACACCTGCCGAAAACATCTACTTTCAGGAAGATCTATAACACTTCCAAGATATTTTACTGCAGAAATTCAGGTACTATATTTTCAATAAGAAATCTGGACAAAATAATTTCATTTAATGTACTTTGATAACTCTTCAATCAGGCACAGGGATCTTTGATGAAAAAACACAAAAAGACAAATCATCACTTTATATTCCCAACAAGTTACTGTAATCATGTCTTTTCTCATTCCACAATATTCTTAAACCACAAACAAATCACACACTTTTTGTCAACAGAGATTAAGTCAACCTGAGGGAAGAGTTAGTCAGATAAACCAGTTCCCATTTTTATGAAAATGTCTGACTTATTTAAGACTAATCTAAAAGCAAAATTGAGATTGAAATTTTTACCCTCTGATTAAACAGGAAATGAAATGAAATTCACATTGTTTTTTACAAAAGGTTTCTGGTTAAATATTTCTAATCAGCTGTTCAACCATTAAAAACCTAGAACTATTTTTCTATCTTTCATTATCAGCATTTATTACACTATTTTACTCTGAATATAGATTTTTTTTTTTGTGAAAATCCCATTTTTTTCTATATTTAATTCACTGCTCATGTAGATATTCATTAAAGCTCAGGACAAATTCAAAGCTTATTACATCAGACTAGAGAAAACTGAAGAAAAAGCAACTTTTTCAGTGAAATACATTATATCATTAAGTGAGCATAAAAGCGTAAAAGTGTTTACAAGCACTGGTATTTGTCAAACTGCATGGGTTTTACTGGTGAATCAGTGTTGCAGGAGATAACAGTGTTTTCACATTCAAGATGGAGCCTCTGAACATCCAAATGGGTCACATCTGATGATGCTGAAAAGCATAGAAACTGCATTTCAACTGAATTATTTAAATGTATTGATAAGATTAGTGTGCATTTTAGATCAGTAAATGCTTTTGGTGGAGGCTGGTCTTTTCTGGGTTAGCTGTTGATGACTTGTACTTTGCAGAGAATTTTCAGTAAACAAACATATCAGTTTCACTGCCTTATTTCGTGTCTGCGAACTCAGACATAATAGGACAAGTAGAGACAGGAACCTCAGAGACCCTCACAGCTGTTGGCATCATGTAGCACATTGGGACCACTCCCTCAATGTCACATATGTTTACAGTGATTCATCAAAACAGAAGAAACTTATGCATAGATGTAAGAGTTACAGTGATTTCAGAGATTTGCTGTTAGATTCAGCAGTTTTGTAAAGTTTTTACATATGTTCTCTAAGAGTATAACATTTATAAGAAATATCATAAAAATATCTAATTTCCCCTTAGGAATTGGCAGATGATCCTCAGTTCATCGTGGGCGGTGCCACCAGAACAGACATTTGTCAGGGAGCACTGGGTAAGTTTTTTTTTTTTTTTTTTTTATAAATCAAGTCATTGTAAAGTTTGAATATATCCAATGGTTGGTAGACATGGCAAAAATATAAATATAATCACAGTTCTTGTCAGTGTTATGGAAGAGTCAAAAATGTAATGATTTTTGTGGCTCAGTAAAGTCTAAACAAAATATAATTCAAAATAATTACACAAAATATAAGGTGTATATTTGCGGTCTCAATAGGATTAACACCCACAGGAAGCACTAGTCTAAATTTGTATCATTCAAAAGTAAAAACTTTCAAAAATGTATAAAAAAAAGTACACAGTGTAAAATAACACAAGTCAGAAAAAATGTCTCAGGCACAAACAGATACAAACAATAAAAATCTTTATTACTTACTGGGACAATGTTCAGTTTAGTTTAGTTTAGTTTGGTTTAGTATAGTTTATTTCAAATATGCAGCAAAACAAAATAATCCTACTTAGTCCTTATAAATGACACAGATTATAAGAAAACAAAACAAACAAACAAAAATCTGTACATATACATGAAAATAAAGTATGACTTCATTTGCAATTTCGAAAAGGAGTGGGAGGAAGTATAACTTACATGTCTTCAACATGTTTCAATTCCACAGGATGCACTGATGAAGAGTCCGTTTTTGACCCAGTGCAACACCCACCTCTAGTGTTTTCCTTGAATTTACAGTTGCCCGTAAAGTTTATATATTACATTTTATTTTCAGATACAGTCTTCTTTTTTATTGCTGTTTGTACTCTTAGGTATTTACTGAGTCCCAGTTATACTTTATCTATAAACAGTAAATCACATTGTCACAACCATTTCATGACAAGAAATAAAAATGTAGTATTTCAACTTTTTGGGCAACAGTGTATTTCACTATAGTGCCATGCTATCATTTGTTTTAACAGACTGTAATTGAGTATTTCCTCTAACTTTCAGGGGACTGCTGGCTGTTAGCGGCCATTGCTTCGCTCACCCTGAATGAGAAGCTTCTTCATCGGGTTGTTCCACACGGTCAGTCCTTCCAGGATGACTATGCAGGCATCTTTCATTTTCAGGTAGTTAAACATCTACTCTTTGCCCTTCCTATATAAAGTGCAAGCATTGTATCTTGGCAGAGCGGTTAATTATTGCTTTATGTTGCAGTTCTGGCAGTTCGGTGAGTGGGTAGACATTGTGATAGATGACAGATTGCCTGTCAAGGATGGGGAGCTCATGTTTGTCCACTCTGCTGAGGGCAATGAATTCTGGAGTGCGCTGCTGGAGAAGGCTTATGCTAAGTAGGTTTTTAAAGATCTTACCATCATGTTGAATTATTCAGTATGAGCGTATCCAACAGGAAGTTGTCCATCTGCTTCTCACAAACACATCCAGAAGTGCTGCTCTTGATGTCAATTAAAGTAAAGTGTGTTTTTTCCATGTGGTTTCAGGCTGAATGGCTCCTATGAGGCTCTGTCTGGAGGGAGCACCACTGAAGGGTTTGAAGACTTTACAGGTGGTGTTTCTGAGATGTATGAACTCCGCAGGGCTCCTAAAGATCTGTACAGGATCATCGGCAAAGCTCTGGACAGGGGCTCTCTCCTGGGTTGTTCGATCGATGTAAGTGCTGAACACAGTGGCACAAAACCAAGACATGTAGATCAACGTTGCATTAATTATATAAAGAGCATTTCAATTTATTTCTGTGTAAGACTGCTTATATTTACTGTACAGATTACCAGTGCCTTTGACATGGAGGCTGTTACGTTCAAGAAGCTTGTGAAGGGCCACGCCTACTCAGTCACAGGATTAAAAGAGGTTTGTCTGTGATGAATATATTATGTTTTGGGTTTAACATTTTTTAACCCATAAGGACCCAGTGTTACTTTTGTGGCAGGTCCCGAATGATTTTTTTCTCTATATTCAACTTTTTTTAAGTGACTTATCACCATTTATTGTAATATTATCTTCTGTATTTTGTGTTTTTTCAGTGACAATCAGGTATTTTCCTATATTTAATTTATTAATCATGTCGGTGTTCATAAAAGCTAAGAGTAAAGTTGAGGTTTACTATATCAAAAACGGAGAAAACTGAAGAAAAAGTAACTTTTTCAGTAAAATCTATCATTAAATGAACTTAAACTCAGTGTGTCCTTCCACTGTCATTGATCCAACTCCATGGGTTTTACTGGTCAATCAATATTGTCGAAGATAACGGTGTTTCCATGTTCACTACGGAGCCTCTGAACATCCAAAAGGGTCATATGTGATGACCATGAAAATATTAGACACTGTATTTTACACCAATTATTTACATGTATTGATAGGATTAGTGAATCAACAGGTATTAAACAGTTTACATTAGTTGATGGTTTTGGTCGCCGGTGGATGTTTGGGTCTTTTTGAGTTGATATATTTGTGTTTCTAAATTTTCCATCATTGTGGTGCTTTGTAGGTAGATTTTCAAGGCCAAATGGAACGTCTGATCAGAGTACGTAACCCATGGGGCCAGGTGGAGTGGACTGGTGCCTGGAGTGACAAGTAGGTGTGCCCAAGCAAAGGGAAATGTTCCTTTTATAATGCACCTTTATAACACCTATGTTCATTCATGTCTGTTTGTGCTGCGGTGTGTAGTTCCCCTGAATGGGATGAGATTGACCCTTCTGAGAGAGAAGATCTGCATCTGAAAATGGAGGATGGGGAGTTCTGGTAAGCTGTCCTAGGGTGATGTAGGACTGGTAGATAGTGGAATGCTGGTTGGTTTACTACTTTGTTTCATATTGAAATATCTCAAAATATGGAAGTGCAGTTGTGCTGAAACAATGTATTCACTGTCAAAGGGATGTGAACGCATCACAGAAACTGCATAATGAGAAGATTCATTTTTCAGAAGCTTGATCTTTCAGATGTGTGCGTGTATTGGCACTACAGTCACAGAAAAAATTATTAGACCATCAGAAGTCATCAAAAACAACGGTTATGCAATCAAGTACTAACTCCTGTGTGTATCATATGACTAAAACAGACAGAAAAGAAAACATGGAATGCTTAAAAGGACTGTTTTTGGCAGTACAATGCCATAGCTATTGATGTAAGAACTTAAGTGATTTTGGTTATTATCAAGAAAACCATGCTAAATATCAACTCTTAAATTAGACTCTTATGAGCTATTTTTATTGTTATCATTATATTTGTCCAAACAGCTTTCTCAGTGGCAAACGGCCGGTACTTATATAGAGCTTTTCCACACTTTTATGGTGCCCAAAGCACTTTACAAAGCCTCACATTCATCCATTCACGAACACACTCATACACCAGTAGGAGGCTGCTGCCATGCAAGGCAATGCCTGGGAGCAATTTAGGGTTCAGTGTCTTGTCCAAGGACATGTGGACAGTTGGAGGCAGGATTCAAACGCAGACCCTTCGGTCATTGAATGATCCGCTCTACCAACTGAGCCAGAGCCACCCTCAATCCACATGTTATTTGTTGGAGGTTCAGGTTTCAATCACTTGATAGTGATGCATGCAAAGGTATTTTCAGTTATTTCCCTCTAAACTTTCTGGGATTACACCTAAAATAGCAAAATTTAATTCTTTAGAAAATGTTTGGTTGAAAACTGTGTTCACAGCACCAAATATATCATCCCAGAAAGGTTTTATCTTAGGACACATCCAGAATATATGGGTATGGATCCCCAAGTGAGCCTCACAATTAAAATGATGGAATTTAAAGATGCCAAACTTACTTTACACTCTACCTGTTAGCATTGAACTCAAAGAATCACTGGTCTTACATGCAGGATCAGAGTCTAAAACCTAAAATGCTAAAAAGTTGCATTGAGTTTAAGTAACACTTGGCTCTAATTCTCCAGGATGTCCTTCAATGAATTCAAGAGACAGTTTTCCCGAATAGAAATCTGTAACTTGACTCCAGACGCTCTGAGTGAGGACAGTCTCAGCCACTGGAACACAATGAAGTTCTACGGCACATGGAGAAGAGGCAGCACCGCTGGAGGCTGCAGGAACCATCCTAGTGAGTCCAACATGTTCTGATATAAAAAAGAAGCCTTTCACATCCAACTGTCCAAAGTGACATAAATAATTTCATAGGTAATAGAATATTACAAACAGGGTTCTTTTAAGCTATATTACACTTTATAATGTGTACATATTAAAATTTCTACACATGGCTTGGCCTGTTAAATATGTTGTTGTCTTTTGTCATATACTTCCAGCAATGTTTGAATTCAGAGAGATCCTTAGTTTTATTCACTATGATATCCTGTGTGCTTTGGTTACTAATGTGTATGTATATGTTATGTCAAAATAGGTTCATTAGAATTAAATGACCATGACCCTCCAGAGGATTAACCGATTATGGAAAATGAATGAATGAATGATTATATGTATTGGTGGGAATCAAAAACCAGTTCCGACTTAGAACCGGTTCCAATTGATCAATTCCATCGGAATTGTACACCTCCAGCATTATCAATTCTTCTTAACGATTCTCTCATTTCCCAGCGCAACATTTTCTGGTTTTCCCTATGTCACGTCGTGGTACATATAGACTGCGATGCAACATAGGGAAAACCAGTAAACGGGACCTCCAGAGTAGCTGGACCATATGCCACTGTTGTGATTTGTCTATCACTAGGAGTGAACCACTGACCAGTCTGTATCATATCACCCTAACATGTATTAAAATCGTCATTCTTTCAGAATATTTACATTTGTTCATTAAACAGGTCAGGAAAGTATGATTGTGTTTCACTTTCTGTTTTCGTGTGTACAGTGGTGTATATGTGTGACATTGTGAATGATTTGATACGGTAAATGGCCAAACAAACTCCACTATGACCTGTCCAACTACTTTTTTCCCACTCAAAAAAACACTCAGGAATTGATAGGGGAATTGATAAGGAAGCGGATTGGTAAGCAGAATCGACAATGGCATTGATATTGATAAAATCCTATCAATTCCCATCCCTAATTATATGTCACTAAATGTAATATAAAAAAAAACTTCATTACTTTGCATATAAATGTGATTTCTGCCACCCATGCCAGATTTCCACACCAATAGTGGTTATAAAAGCAGTACTCCCATTATTCCATGCTACTTCATGGCTTCAATTACTTGCTATGTTTTTTACTGTTGTCTGCTGACACTTGGTGGCATAAATTACATACTATGTTTTTTAATGATGGTTTGAAAGCATCAACACTAATGTATCATCTGTGCAGACACATTCTGGATCAACCCTCAGTATAAGATCACATTGCTTGAGGAGGATGATGACCCTGAGGATGATGAGGTGGCTTGCAGTTTCTTGGTGGCTCTCATGCAGAAGGACCGCCGCAGATACCGACGCCAGGGTCAGGACATGCACACTATTGGATTTGCTCTATATGAGGTAAGATAGAGCTAGAAGATCCTCATTTGTGCCTCTTTCAGTTTATCTGTGTAATATGATGATATTGACATTCACCTTCATCTTTTTCTTCTTTTGTGCAGATTCCAGAGGAGGTAGGCCAAACTTATTACACTCCCACTGTTGTTGTAATGAAAGTGTTATAATAGTAGTCACTGCATTTCACACCACACACTTTCATATCTCTAATCATTAACATACAGCTGTGAGTTCAATAATATATTTTAATATGCTTGTGATCACTTTAAGGCAGTGGTTCCCAATGGTTCCCCATTTTTGACTCATGACCCCATTTTAATGTCACAAATTTTTTGGTGACCCCAAAACATTCAAAACAAAGACTTTTTTTGCTAAAATTATTATTATTATTTTTTTTTTATCATGTAATAGTTTGCTATACAATGTTGAAAATAAATGTTAATTTTAGACGACATTTAGTCTATATAATGTATATTATTATGGACGGAGGCAGAAAAGCCAGGTGTAGATTACTGCACAAAGGGAGAGTTTTATTTGCCTTTGTCAGGATGCGTACAGTCAGTCCAGCTTGGATTTACAAGACTGACAATTAATACTGAACAAACAATAACTCAAACTATGAATTATGAAAGAGCTGCAGCATCTGAAACTGACCACAGTGAACATTTGAAAGATAAACAGTACCACAGTGCTTCAGTTTCAGCTTCAGAGTTTGTCATGTCTTTTTTGTATTGTAATTGTCTCTCTCAATTCACCATATATTTTTTATTAGTAATTTTTTTTTTTTAAATTTATCAATTACTAGAAATTCCAGGTGACCCCACGTGGGGTCCTGACCCCAAGGTTGAAAAGCACTGCTTTAGGGTTTAACTTTTGCTGTGTCACTGAGTTGTAGAAGGGGTATTTCACCCAGGTGTTGTTTTCTCACTGCCTTTAGTATAGAGGCTGCCAGAATGTACACTTGAAGAAAAACTTCTTTTTGAGTCATTCATCATGTGCTCGATCTGAAACCTTCATTAACCTGCGGGAGGTGAGCACACGGCTTCGCCTTCCCCCTGGAGAATACCTCGTTGTCCCTTCCACTTTTGAACCTGGAAAAGAGGCTGACTTTGTCCTCCGAGTCTTCACTGAAAAGCAGTCAGAAACAGAGTATGTCTCTTTAATTTTTAATATCAGTTTACAATTCTTGCTTGCACGTGTTTGCACTAATCATTGAACTTAATGTAAAACTTTTGTTTCAATTATGCATTTTGTCCACAACAGAGAACTGGATGATGAAGTGTGTGCAGATTTAGAGGATGAGGTATGGACCTATGCATGAAAAAAGAAAATACAACATAATCTAATTTGGAAAAGCTATGAAATAACTCTAGTGATGGAGCAACGCTTTGATATACTTGTATTTTCTAACAGGAAGAAATAACTGAAGATGACATCGATGACTCCTTCAAGTCCATGTTTGCTCAGCTAGCAGGAGAGGTAAGTTCTGAACCGGAGGTCTAAATATGAGATGAAATGATAGCAGTATTTTTAAGAATAACAGGAAGAACCTAAGTAGGGAAACCAAGTACTTCTAACTCAGGACTGAAAGCAGCATCTCTTTTTTTGTCCTTCCGATTTCTATAGGATATGGAGATTTCTATTCGTGAGCTTAAGACCATTCTGAACAGAGTCATCTCCCGCCGTAAGTTTCCTGTATCCAGATTACTGCTGGAACATTTACATATTAGTCACAGATTTCTCATTATTGCATTACATTCCACTGCAAAGTGTACTCCACCCTTGCTCTCTTAATAGAATCTGTTTAATTAATTGTTTGTAGCTCACTCTGTCATGTCTTTGCTATTCCAGACAAAGATCTGAAGACAGATGGCTTCAGTATGGAATCATGTCGGACCATGGTCAACCTTATGGATGTATCCTTGAGAAATACAAGCTGTCAATAGAACATTGATCTCCTTAGAAATGAAAATGTGCTGGTATTACAGCGGTGGCGGACCTTGTTTAGTTTCACTCCTTGACATCATGTTTCACAGAAAGATGGCAGTGCCCGTTTAGGGTTGGTGGAGTTCCAGATCCTCTGGAACAAGATCCGAAAGTGGCTGGTGAGAATGAGTCATGTAATAACATTATGGATGATACCTTTTGTGCATCCTGTCTGTATTGTTATTTTAATGATTGTATGGATGTGTCTCAGGTCATTTTTAGAGAGTTTGACCTTGACAAATCAGGGGCCATGAGCTCATATGAGATGCGTCTTGCTGTGGAGGCTGCAGGTATTAAGGCACTATTATTTACACTTCTTCATACTGGGCACAAATTCACAGATGAGAAGTGTAACCTTCCTTCTTTTTGTTGCACTCTGTAGGTTTTAAACTGAATAACAGACTGAACCAGGTTCTGGTCGCCCGTTATGCTGACAATGAGATGATTGACTTTGACAACTTCATCTGCTGCTTGGTCAAGCTTGAAACCATGTTCAGTGAGTACAGCTGTCCTAGATGGTAATGTGTGCAGGGGTGGGAAGTAAGGCATAAATATTCTGTTACTTTGTGTAAGAAGAGTTATGTACACCGTCCAACCAAAAACAAGTTTTCACATGGAGTATTTTGTTGGACCGCCCTTAGCTTTGATTCAAGGACACATTTACTTTTTGCAGCCTTTATGCCACATAGTCCTTATACAATGTCACAACAAAGTCACAACAATGGACTGCTGCATTCAGTGTTCACCATCACATCCAAAAGATTTTCAATGAGTTAAAGTTCTGACTCTGTGGTGGCCAATCCATGTATGAAATTATGTCTCATTTGCCATGAACCACTGTTTTGCAAACCAGATGAGCCCGATGAATCCTGGCACGGTCCAGTCTTTATGCTCCCTAGCGCACTGATGGTTGTTTAAGTAATGACAAGCTACTTACAGCATCACTTTGGGTTAAATAACTTGTTTCAGCTGAAACATAATAATTTACTGTGATGATAATCCATTGAACACTCAGTTAAACTCAGGCTTAGTTAAATCCAAGTAGGGACTTTTTTTGCCCAACCTGTGTGTCTCTACTTTACTTGATCATTCAATTTTTTGACAACTTTTCATATTATTCCCTACATTTTAACACAAAGATCTGTGATTTTAGTTTTAATTCGTTTTATGAAAATGATTCATTTTTTTAAATTTTGCATCATAGTGCACCTTAACCACATCTTTGCTAATTTCAACCTAAATCTATTGAACAATAAGACATGGAAAAAACCCTTGGTGTATCCAAAATGTCACACACAGAAACACTTACTTTTATATTTGGAATACATTTCAGAAACGGCACTTTTTCTCTTCTGCATAAGCATATTTTGCCAACTGTCCATGTATACATTATACATCTCATACACAAATTTGGAACCGCAATAAATTGTTTCACCATTTTACCAGGGTCTTTCCAGCAGCTTGACAGAGATGGGTCTGGAACAGCTGAGATGACTCTTACAGAGGTGAGTTGTGTCTGAAGTGTGAATCCTAATAAACTAAATTCATCTTTCTGTGTATATTTCAACCTTAATAATCTGTCTCTTGTTCCTAGTGGCTTTACCTGACCATGTGTGGCTGAGTGGGACATTCTCTACCAGAGGAAGTATCCAGTAAAAAGGTGCAGTGCCATGCAGACCGTCATGAGCCTGGAGCCCTCAAGATCCCCAGCCTTAGTGACCTGCTGACCTTTTAACACATCCCACCTCAGTGAACACATAGTAGTAAAAGAGCTGTAAAATGGTCAACCAAAGTCCAACTAACCCAAGTGTCTCCCACTTGAATGCCAAAATCTATGCAAACCCACCCTGCGGCGCAATCACCATACTGCTATCACAGCATGATTAAGTGCATGACAGAAAGATCATTAGGGGTACTGAGCATTGTAGCGTGAGATATCATAACATATAGTTTTGCTTTTTGTACGAATGTCAACTGATATACTAATGTTTAACAAAGTGCTCTCCTTAAATTGAAACTTCATTAAATTCTATTTTGTTGAAACAGGAACAAAAAAGAAAATGAACAATCTGAGGGATCTGTTGCCACTATGTTTATCAAATGTCTTACAGTATCTCCCCATTCATGCTGTATGTTTGATACTTTTTGATTTTATAACGGAAGTATTCTTATTAGGAAATTATTTTTTAAGTTGGTAGTTTTATTATTGCACCTGCAGATGGCAGCATAGGCATGATGTCTATAAAAATGGGTTTTTTTTGACTCAAAGGTTTAACCTGTTTATATATAACATATTTGTTTCCTTAGCTGATTGGTTTTTTTTTTATTATTATTATTTTGCACTGGGATTAAAGTTTAATATAATTTTGGTAGACATCAGTAAAGAATATTCTATCACTGGTCACATAGTGACATTTGCAGGGATCACCTGGTACTGAACGCCTTATACATGACACCATGTTTAAACAGTTATTACTTATCACTGCTATTAAAATTGTGCCAGTCATGTGTTTTGTGTCGTGAATGTATGTTGTGCCTTAAATAAATATTTCCCCCTACATTCATGCTTACTTATGTGTTCACTTGGGTTCATAACAACATTAAGTTGACCCACATTCAGCCTCCAAAACTGTACCAGGAACTCCTGCTCTATGCATTTAAGCTAAAGGTTATATTTATTGTAAACACTGTTACATGGGGTGTGTTTATGGAAAGTCTGTTGGAGACAAAGTCATACAAGCCAAAGATAGCTTCATAGACTTTTTAATTTTATAGCAAACGTTAACCCTTCACGATGAACATGTAAAGACATGAGAACAATGCAATTATTAAACAAACGTATTAGCAATTGCCAACACTTTAGAGAAGTCCCCCTCCATTTTACGTAGCTGTGTAGGTATTGGGACTTTAATCCTTGTTCCTGTAGGGTTCCCGTTGTCTTCAATCAGCACAACATTGTTTGAATCAAAACGTGGAGTCATACGTTCTCCGGGCATTTTGTGTCCAACAATTAATGCTTTCTTCTTCTGTCCTTTGATGGCCAGCAAAACTCGATCACCAACTTTCCCGACGCCATTCTTTGTGTACACATGGATCACTCTTGGTGGACGGTGATATGGTGTGTTTCCAAGAGAACTGTTATCCACAACACGCACTCTTGTCATTTTCTGAATGGCTGCTGTGACAGGAGATATGCTGATGGGAGAGAAATTAAACAGTCTATCATCTTAAACTACACAAAGTCTTAACTGATGCATCACTTATTACTACGTTCCAGTCAGACATCATGACTACAGAATACACAATTCAGTAATAATGCAGACAGTATAAATAGTTATTCAAAAAGTTAATTTTTGACTATAGATATATCAGGAACTAACTTTGTAAGACCTATTCATATCCTTTACTTCATGAATTTACTACATGAATTATCATCAAAATGTACTTAAATATGAAAATTAAAAGTGGATATTGTGGAATAAAATGGTCACTGTTCATGGCTGCACTAAAATGTATGTTGCATTTTATCGCCACTACATTTGTAGACTGAGCTCATGTGAACTGCTTTATAAACTGCAACATTAATCAACAGGAATGCACAACATTCTATATACTTGTAGTAGAGAAGAACCGATGATGAAATTCTGAACTAACATTGATATTTGAAAGGCCATTTTAGCATAGGCCAAAGCTGAATGAGCACAAATGCAATAATAAAAAATTATAAAACCCTAAAGATAAAACAACAGTAAAATCTTTCAGTGCACTTGCTGATACTGATATTTTAGTGCTTCCTTTGTTTGCAGCATCGCTGTCCTGTGTCAACGTGATTGCTCTAAAATGTTGATTTTACATGAGGTCAGACAAAAAGGCATATGTGAGTGCCTTCTGGGGCTAATACAGGAGGGTAGTTTAACAGCTTATTTATACTAGTTTAAGAAGGTGGATTGTAAGATAGATTTTAAAAGTGAATAGAGAAATAAGCTAATTATTACCATAGCTATCAAATTATGAGTAAATGGTATTAGTTTATCCGAGTTAGTTTCATAACACAAGGCAACTCCACAGTCATACTTCATGTCTGTCGTTATACATCATTCTCCATTGACAGACAGAAAAAGATCTTACCTAAAGGTTCTGTGGTGCATTTCTGACGATGTCTCAACCAGGAGCCCAGCAAGGCGTCTTGATACATTAAGAAGAGCCATAACTACAACGAGTGAAAATTCACCTAGAGCAAAAGAGATAATGCAGTTAAGTTTAGCCTAGCTAGCATGTCTGTCAGTCAGTCGTCGTCTATTGCTAACAAGGCTGACATTACAGTAACGTCTTAAATGAGGTATTTTGTAAAGAAAAGCAATCTTCTATTATTAATAAAGTCTGTCCAGAAAAATACTGCACCAATTAATCATAAGTGTACAAGAAATTGTGAAAATAGCAAATGTTACCTTTCTTTCACGTTCCATACCACAATGTCAAAAGTGTGACGTCAGTAACACCCGACTAACCACGACAACCGAGCTGTCTTTCAAAATGTGCTTTAACATATTAAAACTAAAATATCCATAACTCTAAATATAGAATTTAATTGGTTTACTTGATCGTAAATGATAATTTGTAAATATCAACTCTTTGAGATCGCTATAAAAAAAGAAAGTTAGTTTGAGCCTTACGTCATGTAAATGCGCCGGAGAAAACATACACTTCTATATTATAGAAGCTACACAACGAATCTGTGAACGCAGTTGACCATGTAATGATTTTCTGTATATTCTATATCTACGTGGATTTACGTCACGCTTTAAAGCCGACTGGCTTGGCTCGTCACTCTCCTCCTGTTGGACTGGTTGGGTTAGCAACGATAGTTCAGCCGTCTGACACACAACCTTAGCAGCCTGGTCTTGTTTATCGTTGCTTACAGCTAGATTGCATGATCAACTGGTCCAGTCTGGCTTCAGTACCTGGGTCAGGGTGGATCAGCGGACTCTGATTCGATTCGGAAATTACTTGACAAGCATTAGGTAGCCGCCACCTGTTATTTGCCACACTGAGGGGCTAACTGAGCTAGCGTTACCACCAGTACAACGCTTGACGGCTAGCTCACATAAGCTAATTGTGATAGTTTCTGTCCCTGCTACGTATCATACTAAGGTAAGATGGTTTTCTGTTTTATAACACCGCTGTCTTTATCTGCGTGTTTAGTGGATGTTTTCCACAGTTGCGGGCGCTAACAGTTAGCTTCTTGCTCTTAAACTTCAAGAGAGTGCTCAGAACAATAAGCAAGTAAACACATTCCGTTGTTCCAATTTGACTGGCGTTCATGTTAACTGGTTAAGTTTGTCTCCTTATAAACAAAACCCAGATGTTATGAACCATGTATATACAACGAACCTGCGCTTCTGACATCTGGATTTCATTTATATATTGCAAAGCAACCATAAACAATGAACATGATCGCTAGTTAAATTGGATCACCGGTACCACGCCGTTAAGCTAACAGATACCAGCACAAGTTTCTATTGCTAATGGAAACAAAACAGCAGAAATGCTAGCCAAGTTTGCTATAAGTGGTTTGTGTTGCTGTAGATTTCCTATAAACAGAAACCAATAACGATTCTAGTGTCGTTTTAACATGATGTACTGATTAATTTATTATGTGTCACAGTCGAGCCATAAGCCCTAGATTAAGTTCGCAGCTGGCCCTCACTGCCAGAGGAACAAGCTGTTTGGTCTATGATCACAGAACGAATCAATAACAAGGTGTCACAACAACAATGTTTCAGACTGTGTACTGTTTGGGTCCTTTAAAGGCACATTGTTTGGTGTTGTTTACTTTGATGGAAATATACTTGTTCGCATGTTGAACGAGTAAACTAAATAAATGAATTATTAAAATCGAGCTATGGCGTTTTACCCAGACCGGTATTTTGACATACCAGTAAACTAGATCAGGACTCACAGCTATCACAAGCTATTAGGCAACACTGCATCGAGAATGTACTGAGAGCGGGTTAAGCTGTGCTACATCCGCAGACATGGGCTTTGTCATGAACCGATAACCAGTCACAGGTTGGCTTTGACAGCTAATAGTCTGAGGGTTTCCTTGTACATTGCATATGAAGGGATAAAACCTGTCTGATAGACGTAGTGTTTTGTTTTGGGTTTTTTTTTTATCCATGAACCTTAGTGAGGTTGAATCACACTGATGAATAATAATGCTTTGCCTTTCAGTCTGACATTTTGCTTCTCATATTGAGATTGCACAAGACAAGAAAGGAAAAGCCTTAAATGCTTAACAAGCACTTTTGCTTGCCCTTTAAGATAGATAGATAGATAGATAGATAGATAGATAGATAGATAGATAGATAGATAGATAGATAGATAGATATTATGAAAATCTAAAATAGTTTATTTTAAATAGATACTGTATAATATATATTAACTGAAACTTTGTTGTAAGTAAGTTGTATGAAGGTGAATAGTAATTTGCTAGTGATGCATATGTACACACAAGACTAAGCCTCTCATTGATTTAGGTACAAGCACTAAATGCTTTCTATTTTTACATTCATAAGTCTGTGGTCTGTCAGGATTCAATATATTCCGAAAGGCCTTCCTTCGTCGTGAAACAAAAAAGACTACGTCATTGTAATTACATGAAAACATATTGTATCTTGTATTGTTTTCTGTTGCAGGCAAATTTTTTGAAACACACATTGTCTTGTACTCTTCCTTTGAATCCAACAGACAATTAAATTGAAAGTATTACCCTAATTTCTTGTTCCTGTAATAGTTGGCTACTACTATTCACTATAATGATATAATGATATCCAACTACTGTCACATTTATGTCATGACACTTACAATAAATTGCTGTTCTTCTGCACATGATTATCTGTGGGCAAGAGAGGAGAGTTTGACTCAGCTTTTTTTTTTTTTGTCTTGTGTGGTCATGATTTTACATACTTTTTGTGACATGATTGTGAAACCAAACACCAAAGTACTGCCATTACTGTAATCTGTGTTGATAATCAAAGCTCAGGCACTGAGCAGCTGAATTAGCATAGTCAATGATTAATAGACTAATACACACCATGCTAATATGTGCAGTCTGTGTTATCAGTCACCCATACTCTTGGATTTAAGACAAGAAACTGTTGTGAAGCAGAATGCATATTTTCATGCAGTTAATGTAAAACACATATATGCTACTTATTAGACTGATCTGTAGTGGATGAACCAAAAGCAGATTAGTAGGTCAAGAGTTAATACTGGTATTGGGGGAAAAAAAATCAGCACTTCCAGAAACAAAGTATATCTGATATAATAGGCTAGTTTGTTAAACAACCTATGTGAACTGATTATCTGCTCTATTTCTTGTTTGAAGTAAGAGTCAGCATTTATTACTTCACATACATGTACTGTTTTATTACAGTCGGACAAACATATATGAAAGTCTACAACAGCCAAGAGTAGTCAACACCTTCTTCTTAGAATGCACACTTGTTCTTTGTAGTTCTACACTGCTTGCTAATAATCTTTTCTTTGCTAAAAGTTAAAGTAAATATTTGATGTTAAATTTTATTTACAGTAGAATGTAAAATAGTCAAACAAAACCAGTTACTAGTCCAACTCATCTGTGTATCTCCGGTTGGGTGGTGTTACGTTATTGACAGTAAATGTTATGCAGCATTTTAAATGACTGGCAGCACTGTTCTTAACCTGCTGCAGTGTTTCCTCTGTAATTTTCTAAACAGCTCTGTTGCTCATCAGATGTCAGTTCTGTTTAAAGGGGATGTTATACTGCTAAAAAATCTTTGTGATTGTTATAAAATAACTACTTCTACAGCAGCTGGGCTGAATCTAAATTCTAAATGGATTCAGGGGAAAAAGAGGCATCAGCCTCTTTCACCTGAAGAAGAAAACCTTTCACATAAAAAAACTCACAACAAAAATAGAGGCATCCACAATGTCCTAAATTGGGGTGAGGTAGCTAATAAGAGTCACTGTGGTCAGAGAGTATTAGTGTTGTGCATTTTCAGTTTCTAGTCTCTTATGGATTGAGATGGAGCGTAAGCCTTGCATCTATTTTATCCTCATGTAATGAACACTGCAGCTGCCTGCACTGATGCAGTTAGGCCTTATTGTATGACTATTTCTTTTCATTTGTCCTCTGGCAGACGTTTTGTTGCTGTAGGGTTCGTCTGAAATATAATATATTGCAGACAAATAGATACACCCATTATTTAGTCTAATTAAGCTGGTGAGCAAACAGCAGATTCACTCGAGACTGACTTTCCAATTAACAACCACCGGATTTATTCCATCCAGAATCTGTGTTCGGCTGATGGTAACATAGCAACCAGCATCAGGTGAAAAGGTAGTGTAGTATGTCTGTGCTGCTGAGTCATGCAGTGATCAGAGCTGATGAAGATCTGAGTCAACATTAGACGTAATGCTGTAGCTACAGACTCTGAAATTCAGTTTTTTTTTTTCACCTGCAAATCTCAGTACAGTTTAAGATGAGACTGACTTCAGCAAATTTCAAATTGATGGGAAATATTTGAGGCACTGTTTATTGTCAGGTCTGGAGTTGTAACTGAAATATAATATCTTTGTCATCTTCCCAGACTATTGCTAATGTATCTGATGCATTTTAACTTTAAGCACTGATGGGTGATATATTAGTACAGTGTTTTTAATTTTCACCGTATCACAGTTATTTGAAATAATTCTGATTATTTCTGTTAGTAGTGGTGGTGCTTGGGACAAAGGAGAGTCTATTCTTTCATGTTGCACCACACTTTCACCCAGGCTGTAACACTTGTATAAGAACACCTGGTGAACACAATGTCTAATTTTATCATTAATACCACACATTTACCATTGTATGACTGTGGCTCCTTTACTGGCATGATCTTGTTGCATCTCATTCTTCTGCTGTGAGTTCAGTGCACACCTGGCACTCCAGCAGTTTGTTTTGATGAGGTTTGGTACCTTGTTCCAATATTTTAGGAATGTACTTTGTCTGTTTAGATCATATCATAGCTGCAGTGTTCAACTTTTATTAACAGTGAACAGAAATCATATTTTTTTATGTTTCAACTTGTATGCCAGTAAATATCTCTTCATAAGAAGGTGTATAATTAAATGATTATTAGACCCATGCTGCAGTGGTGGCGTAAAGTTATAATAAAAATAATAATACTGTGAGCTGTTATGTGTATGACAATTGTCAACTCATGTATTCTAGACTTGATACAATATGAATTTTTCTTAAGTGCATACGATACAACACGGCAATATTAATCTAAAAATCACTATACATGAAATTAAAATCCTTCTGACTGTGGAAGTCAGAAATCCAAATAATCCCACTGGCACAGAAAAAATAATATTGTGCCAGCCAGAAACTGTAAAAAATGCTGATATAATTTTTGGGTCATACTGCACAACATTATTAGATTATTTTATTCGTACTTCTCAAATATTGACTGATGCAATGTATTTTAAAGATGGTATATACCACTTAATATGATAAGCAATAATACTTGACCTCCTCTGGTATTGATTAACGACGCAAGTGAGCTTACCGTACTGAAAGTAATGGTATCTGCTGCAGTTTAAGAAGTTGCTGTAAGAAGGTGATTTTGATGTGTTTTAAGTCCTTTTTAAGAACATTGACAGAATGTTAAACAGTGTGAACTGCTGCAGTGTTGCTGAAAGCACAGGGGGGTATGTTGTGTCCTCCTTGGGTTGAGACCGGTCCATTTGAACCCTCTGGACTCTATCGACTTATTGTTCGGCTCTGGCTGCGTCCCTCTCCAGTGAGGTCACAGCATTCCAGGGAGCAGATAAATGAGTTAGTGTTAGGGCAGATGAGCAGCATCGTGAATGCTGGTAATAGTGGGTCGAAGGGCACAAGTAAAGCAGTGCGGGACACTCGCCTGCGCTCACCAGAACACCTACGCCTCTCCTATGATGAGGCTGTCCTTCCACAAGCAGTTTGTTCTGTCTGTGAGAAATATTGAACCGTCAGTGTGTGTGATCTCTCAAAGCCTATATGCAGAGTGGAACTGTGGGATATGACAACATTCTGAATAGGTCATTTCCTATTCCAGACAATTGGACAGATCATGATACAGCACATTTTCTAAATGGTTGGGAATTTCTAAGTTTTGCTACATATTAATATATAAAAATAAGTTGGTAAATAGAGAACACTTTTCAAATATAGGCCTAAAATATGAAAAACATATTGTCTGCTATAACAGTAGAATGAAGTGTAACAGCAAAAAATTACACACCTAACATAAATATTGGTACATATGCCTAAACTAAGTACCTTAAAGGTTTAAACTATAGCAGCAAACAAATATACTTAGCAAACCAAACAGTCCTGCATCCATGTCGTGTGGAAGAATGTAGTGTCCAAATGTAGAAATATGTTGCTGTAAAGAATGCAGTTACATAAACATGTAATAAATAAAATAAAAAGTGGTGTTTTTCTGTTGACACACAATGTACATCTACATTGTATCACAATAATAATTTGATTTTTTTTTTTTTTTTTCATGTTTGGCTTTATATCATAAATATCAACTGTATTTCTCTTTCTTTTATGACTTTTAGCTGTAATTTGAAGTAGTGATATGAAATTAAGTTTTTTTTTTCCCAATGAAAAGTGTCTCTATGGTTATGAATTGGAATTACTGGACAGACACTGTTTTATATTTTATTTTTAAAGCCTGTTTCCTGAATTGCAGCATTTGTGTCTGAGTTGACAGATCTTGAAGTATTGGATAAGCCTGTACATACATGTGTTTCTGGTGTTTTTGCGTGCTGTATGCTGCTACTTGGTAACCAGACCAATTTTTTTTAGCAGCTAAAATTATGAAATCATGAAAATATTTAGATGTGTTTTGTATAAAATTGTATATTATTAAATACTATAGTTACATTTTTTCTTTTTTTTCTTTTTCTTATCTCACATCTCTTACTAAAATGCCATTATAGACTTAAGGTATTGGAAGCTATAGATGCAAAAGGAGAGTGAACACACATTTTACACTTTGATAGAAGCTTAATAAAAACATCTTGCTTAAATTCAGCTCACAGTTCAACTATGCATCACTGGTCCTTAACACTGCAGACAAGGAACAGAAAGTGTATAATAGGTTAGAACAAACAAGTTGTCACGCAAGTGGTCAAAACCATGAGCAGAACATGTGACTGATGATAAGTGATGTCAGGCTCAGTAGAAAAGGTTTCATTTTTTCTTTTACTGTTTCAGTCAATGCGTGTTTGTTAGTGCACTGTTGGATGCAACCATTTAAGATCCATCTCTGGTGTCGTTCCTTTTCAGCTTTTCAGCATGCTACAGTGAGTGATGTTACAAGCTTTGATATTAATAATGGCGTTCTCGGCGGCGCAAGGATGCTCCAATTCGGAGAGTTGTCCGACAACGCTGCCTCCGCCAACCAATGGCTCAAAGGATTACTGCTACACTGCCCGAATTCGCAGCACTGTGCTGCAGGGCTTGCCCTTCGGAGGGGTGCCTACTGTCCTTGCCCTTGACTTCATGTGCTTCTTGGTAAGTCCATTTTTTATTCAAACACAGTGGTTAGGTACTACATCTGAAGGGCACATTCATCATTCTATAGTCCTAGCCATGATGCAGTATAAATCCTACAATGTTTTCAATCGTCTCAAAATTATTCCTAACATATAATGCCAGTATTTAGGATCCCTCAAGTAGATTATGTAGCACGCGTTGAATAAGTCTGTGTTATGTACATAAAAGCACTCGAATTCTTGTTTATTTTGTGTCTTCTAGGGCCTGCTGTTTGTGTTTTCCTTCTTACGAAAAGTAGCATGGGACTACGGGCGCCTTGCTCTGGTAACTGATGCTGACAGGTAAGTTTTAAACATCTACAGTGAAATGCACAGACTAGAAGATCCAGTAACAAGCTTTTCCAGTTGATTTGTTGCATTGGACATGAAGATCAAACACACACTATCATTGTGAAATGACTTGTGGTTTGATTTTGTTGTGATAATGACATGCTTTTCCCTAATGCATGCAATAACTGCTGGTAATACTTATAGTTGTACAGTAACTATACCTTTTAGGAACAATTTTATTCCCTAATATAATGAATGTATATTTTCTGATGTTTCAATTTCAGGTTTTGGTACATTGTGATAACACTCAGTTTCATCCCCATTCCTAGCAACAGTGTTTCTCTTCTTGTAAAGGGTGAAAGAACTTCCAGCATTGTCTTTACAAAGACATTTGACACTTGATTTCTTGATATCCACAGTCACTGGACTAGAGTATAAATTATTAAAGTGTGAAATGGTCTCTAGTGTAAGACAGCATTGCCTTTTATACAGCCATCGTGGCAGACGAACAGTTATGAACTTGTCAGACTTCAATATACTTTCCCTTTAGCCAAAAAAGTGTGAGATCAGAAGAGTCCAGACACTAAACCCTGCCTTGTCAGCATTCAGATGTTAACATCTCACATGCCTCTGGCAATGGCAGGTGATCCATATTGATTTAACAGTATTAAATTTAGTCATAGCTTACATCATGTTGCCTTTTAAGGTGGACTGAAATGAAGAAGAAAGAAAACAATAAGCTATTATTAGCTTAAGGTTCCAGGGGCCTGTCTCATGTAGCAAGTTAAATACATGGACGTGTTG
Source organism: Sphaeramia orbicularis (assembly GCF_902148855.1). Taxonomy (NCBI): domain Eukaryota; kingdom Metazoa; phylum Chordata; class Actinopteri; order Kurtiformes; family Apogonidae; genus Sphaeramia; species Sphaeramia orbicularis. Next base: position 24,153,324 of record NC_043971.1, on the reverse strand, counting down.
TCATCAAGTGGTCATGAGCGCTGTCAAGTAAAGGGATTAAGTTAGTATCGGATGACAGATCATGAACATGGCCAGGTTTACAACTACATGCTTCTTAGCAGAAGAACAAACCATAACCCTGAACAAATCTAAAGAATTAAGAAGGTTAAATGTACTAAAAGCATCAAAGATGCTGCAAGCCAGGAGAGAAAGCTGACAAAGCACTGTAGACTGTGGGAATGAGTAAGTTAATATTCTTATCAATATCACATGGCATGAGTACATCTGACTATAATTACAATTGGGTATTCTATTAAATGAATGTATTGATTAAATGTACAAGTGTAGTTTTATTCTTAAAGATTTAACATTTTACTGATAAACAGCTTTGGAGAGAATAAAAATTAATACAAAAACACAAATCTTCAGCTTACTGTCAAACTTTATAAGATCAGTAATTCCATTGCTGATTATATATCACTATATAAAGAAAAGCAAAGGGTTTAGATGTTGCGTAACTCCTTTTCTTTCAAACAACAAATTAAATAAGCAAGTGGTGCCAGGCACAACAAACCCCGCCCCTCGCACGTATTGTAGCTTATTTTGGCATTGATCCAACTGATGTCATCATGTCTACACATGTGCTGATGTCAGCATATCAATTGCTTCTATATATGTGCGAACTTTGAAGTAAATTGAAGCAAAATATATGTCTTTATAGACATTTGAAATTTCGTCCATTGTAAGTAAATGGGAGAAAAAAAAAGATTTAAAAGATTCATAAAAAATTTGACTCACATCTGTTCTGGGTCACTGGCAATCTATAAACCAAATTTGGTATGAATTCAGCTAAGAGTTTTGCTGCTAGAGTGTTAACAAACAAACAAACCGAACCAAAAACAATGCCCTTTGCCTCCCCTTCGGGAGGCAGGGTAATAAATACATTTTTAATACATGCACCAATGTCCATCGAACCTCCTTCTAGGAAAATTGATAGGTCAGTAGACAAGGCTTTTATGCATTTTTGTTTGGACCAGGTTAGGCATTCAATGCAAGTATGCATGGCGAAAACAAACCACCTTTGTGATGCTGAAAGCCCAGGGTTAAACATAAATTGCTTCACTACCCCATAATGCTGCTTCACGATACAGGTCCCAGGTCTCTTTAAAGCCACTGCCTCCATCTAAGCCCCATCGACTGAAGTTAACTGCTCTCATAAGATGACTTGTGGCTCAGTAATTTGGGATAATTTGAGACTCTTGTCTACCCTAAAAGCAGCAAGAGAGACGTCCATCAATAATGACCGATTCCATTCTTGGTCTTTAAATTGCTTCATCATGAGGTTAAACAAAAGGGCTCATCAAGTTAGGGAGAGAGGAAGATCAGATGACACTTTAGAGCTCTTCGACTGTGAACCCTTGAAATTACTTGACACAATGCTCCATCACCTACATCCCCCTGCTGTGTTTGTGTGATGTTGCAGCTTCACTATTTTTGCAGCTGCATGTGAGCAGAGAATAAGGTTCCAGCATGAAGGGAGGGGGTGGCAGCATGGGTTACTTTTGTAACAGACAGGAACTTTGTTGTCTCATGACACCTAAAAGTGCTGACTTCAGATTAGTGTCTGTTTTTTGACGTCCTTTTTTTGTCTGTGGAAACTTGACGTCTGTCCCAGTGATGTAAGTCATGAGTCTCAACTCAAGGCTGAAATGGTCATCAGAGCATAATTGCATTTATATGGCTAGATTATGTATACTACTATGAATGGAGGTCTTCATTAGTATGCCTGTGCTGTAATATGCCTCTCCAGTTTTTCTGTGAACCAGAAGCTGTACTGGCCAACAGGGTCATTTCCTCTTAACTAAGCTGAATGGCTTTGTTTTGCTTCTCTTTTCTCCAGAAGAATGGATCAGCGCTACAGTCGCCTAGATGATCGGGAATAGTATGTTTTCTCTCCATATTGTAGACTCTCTGCCTTTTCTTCTCCTTTTCCCTTTTCTGTAGTTAACGTAACTCATAACATTTGTCCACTCTGCCCAGGCCTCTATGGGTTTCATGCTGTTTTTCACTTCATGCTTAAATGTTTTTTTCCCTCTGTCTCAGGGCGTTTTCCTGTTCCAGGCACCTAATTATTCTTCCTCTCCTTGTCACTCTTATACTTCTGCTCTTGGGTGTCCCTGTCCTCTTCCACAATCCTAATCAGATCTGTGTTTGCTAATCTGTGTATTGACCTCTTTATGAAGCGTGGACTTCTTCTGTGTGAGCGCACCGCATGAGCCACACAGGCAGGATGCTTACAGGGAGAGGTAATGCTTCCATGATCTGTGGTTGTACATAGGCAGGTCTTAACATGGTGCACCTACAGTACACTCTCTGTTATAGACAAGATTAGCATTTCTAACTTATAACAAGAATGTGGGAGCGGAGGACTGTTGATGGATTACAGCCGCAGGCTCTCTCCTCATTCCATTAGATATCTCTTAGAGCTGTGGGTGATGTCATCCTTTCATGTAGTATTAAACACTGAGCCACCACAGGAGTTCCAGCAAAGCCTGTGTCCTGTCTACTGTAAACTGACATGATTCACTTTCTTACAATCAGTCTCTCTAAAACCAAATCATGCCTGGAACTGTTTTTTTCACCTGTGTGCACTGTTGTGTCTCATTCACATGTCCACAAAGTTGCTACCGCCAGCCCAACTTTGTACATTGAGTTTCCCTCTAATAATGGCAAACAAATGTTTTCGTGTCATTCTAAATTGAATATGTATTTATGTTCGATGGATAAAAGATGGCATATGCTTACTTCTAAATACTCATAAAAGCAACTTCCTTCAAATATGCAAAAAATAATATTTACTGTCATTTGTTTCCATATCTATGACATATTCAGTTGCAGCCTTCAGCTGTGTGTCCCAGACACTTTTAGGGGGCCCACTTTTTAAAAACAACAACTTGTCATAACCCAGTCCAAATAGGTGTTATCAATAAATAAGAGAATGCACTGTATCTATGAATTTGTGCATAAATGAATGTGGCCATCTTTACTGTCATTTCATCTTATCAATAAGTAGGTAAATCAGCCATTTTAAAGACATATATGCTTGATAAATCACACAGTTAATATGACATATGCTTATAAAGGCATGCACTTTAAAACTGCGGAAAAATCAGCATTTAGGCTGGGGTAATAGTCTATCTCATTGTTATGACTTCACTCCTTCAGTAAACATTAAACTTTATAGCTGAGAAGAAATTAGTGTATTTAGATAGGAGTCAGCAGGGCTTTGTTTTTTCCTCTCGTTAGTAAAACTGAATGTGCACTAATCTTTCATACTTGATTTAACAGGAAGTACAATTATCAGAGCTACGTTCAACACTATCAAAAACATGTAGATGAATTTGTCCTTCAAAATAAAATCCCCATCCCACCTGTTGTTTATGACCTAGCCTTTGGGAACTGGAACTGGGCCTTGGTATTGAAATGACACTGTGGGTGTCAGTTATTTAGTGTTGCTTGTATAATATCCACTGCTTCACAACCTCACACTGAAAATAGACTTACTGCGCAAAGTTTGACTCGTGCCTCAGACGTACCTCGCATGCAGGTTGTGTCCATAATTAAATGTGTTTACACATAAATCCACATACATCCACAGGTGAAGTAGACAGTGTGTCCCAGGCACATTAATGATACTTGAGACTTCATTATATTCAAGGGGAACTATGGCTCTGCTGGACAATCACTGTCAATCAGCCTCTTGATATCAATCAGTTTCTCTCTTTTCCTTTGTGTAAATCCTCATTGTCTGTAGAGCTTTGCTATCTAACTTTTAGTAACCTTTCCTCTGACAGTGATGACATATATAAAATGTGTAAATACGCCCTCTACTCCTAACACTGCATGGAATGTGGCTGCAGAGACTGTTCCTGTTCCGATCCCCGTCACTTGTTTTTGGGTTCCAGTGAAGGAACAGGACCAAATCTCTTCAGCCCATTTCAGGGCATCTGTGTATATGTGTGTGCATTGTTGTCAACTTTTCCATGCTGATGGTAATTCCAGTGTGATGAGACACAAAAACTAACATCCTCTTGTGGTACATGGTGATACTGGATTGTTGTGTAACATCATGTGCATACTATGTTGTGTTTTCAGTGTGGCCTCAGCGATGACATCAGAAACACCTGAACGGTATGAGCGTCTTACCTCAGTTTCGAGCTCAGTTGACATTGAGCAGAGAGACACTGTAAGTGTACCATTTGTTTTCTTATCTGAAATATTACATGTGTGCTAAATAAAAGTGTTCTGACACCATCAGCGGCTCTTCTTCTCTTCTGTCCTAGGGCTTCTGCTCATGGCTAACAGCAATCTTCCGCATTAAGTGAGTGAAAGCATTTTAGAAATGAGAAACATTTGGTAAAACTGACTTAGTAGTCCTTGAGGAATGAATAGAATGTATTTCTGGTTGCATATCAAGTCGCTCTTAAGTAAATGACCTTGTTATTATGTTAACTCTGTAGAGATGAGGAGATAAGGGAGAAGTGTGGCGAGGATGCAGTGCATTACTTGTCCTTCCAGCGCCACATCATTGGCCTTCTGGTCGTGGTCGGAGTACTGTCTGTGGGCATCATTCTGCCTGTTAACTTCTCGGGGAACCTACTTGGTAAGATAATCCACATTTTATATGAAATACAATATATGTCTAGGTTGATTTTTTTTTTTTTTTTTTTTTTTCCACTTTTGAATTTATTCCTTTTTCTCTGTTTTTGTCTCTCCTTTCCTCTGAAACAGAAATTTTCCGAAAACCTCTGACAAAATATAAACAGAAATGTATTATTGAACTCATGCTTACACATAAAACATAAAGAGGAGACCATGTAAATATTTAGTAAGTATTATGTGGATAGGGGAAAGTGCACCAAAGTGTACGTTTTTCTTTTTTCACCTGTGACAAAAGAAATGCACTGGAACTTAAATGCTATATTCCAACTTTTACTTCCTTGTTGCCTTATTCGAGTACAGTACAAAATAAATGACCTGTCATAAAAATACTTGTTCCCTTTTCTTTCTCTGTATCTTTTGTATGCTTCTCCCTTCTGAAAGAATGCTTTTCACCTGGTGTGCTTTAACTCAAATTACTGGAAAAAATGTCAACATAATTCTCAACTAGCTCCAACTATATTTCACCGTCCTTCCTGTCTTGTGTATAGTATAAGGGTAACCTGCCAAACAAGTAATTGTCTTCTTCCTTGTATTTTTTCCTCCATAGAAAACAACGCCTATAGTTTTGGGCGAACCACTATAGCAAATTTGGATGCAGAGTGAGTAATAGTCTTTCAATTTTTTTCATGTTTATCTTACTTTAAAACCTTTACAGCACTGTTACCTAACCATTTTTCACTTTTTCTTTTTCCCAGTAATACACTACTATGGCTGCACACTACTTTTGCATTCCTTTACCTGTTACTGACTGTGTACAGCATGAGACGCCACACCTCAAAGATGCACTACAAAGAGGATGACCTGGTAGGTGTTTTCAGCTCACTCAGCTACACTCATTAAGGCCTAGTTTTCTACTCACTTCCTTGTCTTTATTTTCTCACAGGTGAAACGCACTTTATTTGTGAATGGAGTTTCGAAATATGCAGAGGAGTGGGATATAAAGCAACACTTTGAGTAAGAACTATTTGTGTCTCAAACCAACTATTAACATCTCACAATGCTTAATATTGTCTCCTTATAAAAATATACACAACATGTCAGGAAGCCATGCAGTAACTCCATTAAAGTGTATGAGAGCCATGCCTTTTCCTGTTAAAAAGGAAATATCTTGTCCTGGTCCTTGTGGTTGGGATCAGACAATGGCAGGTCTATATGTGTAATTGTCCATAATAGAAGCCAGATGAGCAGGATTATGCAAGTCATGCGTCAAAATGGTGTAGGTCCTAGAAGAGGATGTCCTACTTGGCTAAATAGCATTAAGCTAAAATCATCTCTGCTTTTGCACTAAAAGATTGCTATCCTTGAATTAGAAAAACAGTGGAAAAAAAGAGCAGCATTTGCAGTCCTGGTTTTGAGTGTTTCTCGTAAAGGCAATTATGTGGTAGAGTTTAACCCAGCCACACTTTTACAGCTTTCTTCTCTTCTATGCTAGATTTTACCAGAACCTCTTATGGCTCTGATAGTGTTTTGCATCCAATCTCACCTCACCACTTGTATGTTTTACTGGTGCTTGGTAGTAACGTGTTCTCCTGCTGAAAATAGATTTGTAAGACAAAATGCAAACTATTTAATTCTTTTTTAAAGTATTTAATTTAACATAGATTAGAAAAGAGTGTCCTATCCCTAACAATATGTACTGTTACATACATTATTTTGTTCTCCGGAATATGTGAGCACTGTAAGACTACATTATTTATTTCCCATTTTTTTCTGTTCCACTTCTTTTATAGGCAAGCTTATGAAAACTGTGTCGTTCTGGAAGCTCGTATCTGTTACAATGTGGCCAGGCTGATGTATCTAAATTCAGAAAGGTAAATAAAATAACAACACCAACTATTATTGTGTGCTTGTGTCAGTGAAATAGTTCGTCTTCAGTGTGACACAACATATATTTTGTATACAGGAAGAAAACAGAGCGCAGCAAGAAATTCTTCATTGACCTGCAAACCAAGGAGCATGTTACCACCATGGTTAACCCAAAGCCCTGTGGACACCTTTGCTGTTGCATCATCAAAGGCTGTGAGCAGGTCAGAAACTCACAACTGACACTCTGATGGCATCGTAATCTGACATTGTGGATATAGACAATATTTTGAGGTAATATAGATAAATTAGCTATTCTTTTTCCCATCATAGTAAAGCAAATCCACAGGTTCAGTATTTCTTTGTATTTTGTCGTCTATATTGTTGGTTACTTCTTTCATCTCTGCTCCTTATATTAACATTATGTATATGACTGCTTGAAAGTGCAATTCCTTTTGATTTCTGCAACAGTAACAATGGCAGTTCTTTGTATAAACATAGCTTTCAACATCACATGACACATGGTAAATGGTTGGATGAGAAAACATTTTTGTGAAGCAAAATTAGCCGTAATCTTATTATGCATTAAAAGTCAGTACAATGGTGATCTTTTAATGCTTAATAAGATTATGGATGTAGTAAATGTTTTCTGACACTATAGACCTGAGTGTGTGTTATGTATTTTTAATGTCATTTACTTACTTATCAACAAAGCACAGTGGATATGACTTTGAACGTGTCAGTATGACTACATATATGTTAAATCATTATATAAATCTTTAAAATACAAATGACTTTAGTCTGATGACAAAACTAAAACATGCATATAAGAATTATCCCAAAGGGTTAAAATGATCCCAGATTAACTAAACAAAACTGAAGCCAAGAGTAACACTGCGTTTCCCATTCAGTGAGTTAAGTCTCTTTTATAGGCATTACATCCAGAAAGGCAAATTATTGGCTTCAGCGTCTGTATCAATGTTTTAAGTGTCATTCATGGACATTGAACAAATGGGCAAAGGAGTTAACCACATGTAGGAATAACTGATAATACGCACAATACACGGGCTCTGATGAGATGTCGGTGTCTATCACAGGAAGAAGCAGTGAGCTACTACACCAAGTTGGAAGCAAAACTCAAAGAAGAGTACAAAAAGGAGAGAGACAAGGTTAACAGCAAACCTTTAGGAATGGCCTTTGTCACCTTCCAAAATGAGTCCATAACTGCACTGTAAGTACATTTACCCTCAGTAAAATGCGGATCTTATCTTACATAAGATAAGATAAAACAACTCTGTACGAATCTGTCAGTTTGTTATGACAGATGTCACTGTAACACCTCTTCTTTGTTTGGATGGACATTTCCTCCCAGGATCTTGAAAGACTTCAACGCTTGCAAGTGTCAGGGCTGCCAGTGTCGCCGGGAACCCAAGAGTTCAAATTTCAGCACAAAGCTCCACACACACAACTGGACTGTCAGCTATGCTCCTCATCCACAGAATGTCTACTGGTAAGAACACACATGAGTCACAATGTCTGTCAATACAAAGGAATCGTTTCATACCTGACTGAGTCCATACGAAATGGCGACAAAAGAGAATGTGATTTTAGTCATTTCTAGATGTGAAGAAAAGAAGAGAGTATGGAAAAATTATTGTAAAGCTTCAGTTACTAGTTTCAATTTCATAATAATTTACATAAAGGGTACATGTTAGGTTATAGAAAAAAAGGAAAGGAAAAAAGCAGTTTAAAAAAGAAAAGTCGTGGTATGTGTTCTCAAATGTCAAATCTGATCTGAAATTTTACCCAGAAATGTGAACCTGAGAAACTATTGGATTTTTAAACGACATGTGTGGGAACATTTTGTATACTTTTTCATTCTATTATGCAGTTTTGTCAGACTTTATTCCACTTTCTCACTCCAAATGATGAAGCAGATTTTGAGCTTGAGTGTCAGTTTACTGGCCAGCTGTGTCCATAACTGCGGGTCATCTCCCAGTGTCAATCTAACCGCTACATAACCTGGATCCCACAGGGAGCATCTGTCAGTGGGAGGATTCTCCTGGTGGATCCGCTGCTTGATCATCAACTGTGTCCTTTTCCTCCTCCTCTTCTTCCTCACAACCCCAGCCATTATCATCTCCACCATGGACAAGTTCAACGTCACCAAACCAGTCGAGTACCTGAATGTGAGTGCCTCCATTAGTCTCATGTTATGTTGAACTGACAATCAGCAGAAATGCTTTTTCAGATATATGATTTTTTTTAAATTAACTGAATATTGATGAGAGCTGTATGTAGAGAAAATACGTTTTAATACCATTTAAGTCGAAGCCTTCAAAAATCACTTAAGCTACAGAGGCACAGGAGTTTACTGCTCAGACACTTGACACTAAATGTCCTTGTCTCTTTGTTCTGTCCTCCAGAATCCAATCATCACCCAGTTCTTCCCCACCCTCCTCCTGTGGTCCTTCTCTGCTTTACTTCCTACAATTGTCTACTACTCTGCATTCTTTGAGGCCCATTGGACACGGTACTATTTGAACTCTTCCTCTTAAAGCAGATTAAGATGTTCAACTCTGTTGTACCAGATTTTTCTAAATTAAGGTAACTTGACCATGTTGCCACTGTGTGTATATATTTTTTTAAACCTGCAGGTCAGGAGAAAACAGAACCACAATGCATAAATGCTACACTTTCTTGATCTTCATGGTTCTGTTGCTGCCCTCTCTAGGACTCAGCAGGTATTACAGGGGTTTTTGCCCCAGTCCCGCAAAACAATACAGCGTAAAGATTTACAATGATCATTCTTTACCTCATACTGCTTTTGTTTCTATTTGTAGCTTGGACGTTTTCTTCCGCTGGCTTTTTGACAAAAGATTTTTGGCAGATGCTAAAGTGAGATTTGAGTAAGTAGCAGAATTTATTCATTATATTACAACATGAATTTCATTACGGTACATTGGCCTCTTGGTCACCGCATTTTTTTTTTTTTTCGATGATTGTGCCTTTTACTCAGAAATGTTTTCCAGTTGTTGTTTTTGTTGGTAGTGAATTTTCTATTTTTCTTCAGGTGTGTATTCCTTCCTGACAATGGAGCCTTCTTTGTGAATTATGTCATTGCGTCTGCGTTTATTGGTAATGCCATGGACCTGCTGAGGATCCCTGGTCTACTCATGTATATGATCCGCCTCTGCCTGGCGAGATCAGCCGCTGAGAGGAGGAACGTCAAGAGGGTTAGTGTGCCCTCTACTTACTCAACTACAGTTACTCATGAATCTATATTAGGTATTTTAATTTAAATGCTGGGGTTGATTTATCTCTTGCATAAACATATACTGTACTGACTCACTGCACTTGAGCCAAGACTGTAAAGATACATAATAAATGGGAATTGCATTATTAGTGAGTGATACAGCCAAAATCTTCTATCACTGTAAATATAATTTCATTTTAGTTGAATTTTATGTTACTCTACAGTAATTGTTTAGTAAATTCAGTTAAGAAATGGTTTGAAACAATTATGTAAATCATTATTTCCAGTGTGTGATTTCTTTTTTTTTTTTATTTGAATCTTCCATACAAATGTTTTCTGTCTTGAATTACCAAGTTCTGTGTCACATCCTTTCTCTTACATGTTCCAACAACCTGTGTCCATGTGCAAGACAGCAAAGTACCCAATTGACAAACAGCATGAAATAGATTTTCATTTTTTTCCCCCTGTATTTGTTTCCCCACAGCATCAGGCCTATGAGTTCCAGTTTGGGGCAGCATATGCATGGATGATGTGTGTTTTCACTGTGGTTATGACCTACAGCATCACTTGCCCAATCATCGTTCCATTTGGTGAGTTCTGCCTCTTATCTTGTCACTGCTGGGATACTGTTTCACATCAAGATAGTGTGCTGATTAGATGACTCAAAGAGAAGCGGGCAGAGGGAGCAAACAGTGCCTCTGTTCATTATCCAGATGCTTATCAGCAGGCCTGATGGGATTACATCCACTGACTGTCATACTCCCCTTTCCTATTTAGGGCTAATGTACATGCTGCTGAAACACTTAGCAGACAGATACAACATGTACTACGCCTATCTGCCATCCAAACTGGACAAGAAAATCCACTCTGGAGCTGTTAACCAAGTAGTGGCCGCTCCCATCCTCTGTCTCTTCTGGCTACTTTTCTTCTCCACTGTTCGCTCGGGTAAGAAGAGAACTCCCTCTACAGGCTGCTACTGTCCTAACACATAACATACTGTACCTATTCACAGTGTATTTGTATTTTTGGTCTTACAGTCGCAGAAAAAATTATCAGACCACCCTTGTTTTTGTCAATTTCTTGGTCATTTTAATGCCTGGTACAACTAAAGGTACATTTGTTTAGACAAGTATAATGATAACAAAAATAGCTCATAAGAGTTTAATTTAAGAGCTGATTTTTTTTAGCCATTTTCTATGGTTTTCTTGATAATAACCAAAATCACTTAAGTTCTTACATCAATATCTATGGCATTGTACTGCCAAAAACAGTGCTTTTAGGCATTCTTTTCTGTCTGTTTTAGTCACATGATACACACAGGCGTTAGTACTTGATTGCATAACCATTGTTTTTGATGACTTTTGATGGTCTAATAATTTTTTCCTGCGACTGTATGTATGATAAAGTACAGGCACGTGCTAAATGGTGTACCATCACTTTGTTTTTCCACAGGTTTTTCTGCAGCAACATCCATGTTCACCTTTGTAGTTTTGATCATCACAATCATTATCTGCCTCTCTCATGTCTGTTTTGGACATTTTAAGTATCTCAGTGCTCACAATTACAAGGTAACAAACTAATACCACCTCAGTTTTTTAATATCCTAAATTTCACAAGTTTTCCAGATTGGCCATGTATTCACTTTCTCTGTGTGCTTTTGCCCCAGATTGACACCCAGGAGGTGGATGGGTCGGATGAGCGTCCAACATCTGCTGCTGCTACCACGAAGGCAGCAGTAAGTATTTAGCTCTGTTTATTATTAACACAATAGATCTGCATCCATCCAGTTGACTTTTATTAGAGCTTTAAATTTTTCCATGAGGAGAGTGAATGTATCAATACCTCTGGTACCCATGTTAGCTTCTGGTTTTATATTTTATTGGCTTCCTTCTATTCTGCTAAACAAGATTCAACAAACTGCCATTAAGCTGGAATGAAACTTCCTCTGACTTTAACAGTAAAACAATACACTGGACAAAGAGGTTCTAAGGTTTAGATGGCTGGGGTATTATCAGGGTCACGGGCTTATTAGGGGATACCTATGAAAAAACTCTGGCACCACATACTGTAGTTAAATTCAAAAATCTGTTTATATTCATTTTTGCATTTTCCCTAAGTTTATGGAAGACTTGGGCTCAAGCGGAAAGGACAAAACTTCCTAAAGAACAATGTCAACTACAAACCACTAAAACTAACTGATCTGGTCAAAATCATTTAGTTTTGATGCTCTTCTCATTTAGGTTTCACAATAATTTGGCTTTAATACTGAAAACTGCTTTAGCGTTGTACCTAAGCTTACCCCTGGAAATATAGGGGGAGTCTTTAACACCCATAACCACAACATTCTGTAATGTAATGAGAAGATATTCTAAAATATACATTAGCTACATACAAGTTCAGATACCACTCCAAGTCTTAGTATCTCTGTTAGCAATCAAAACTGAGTTAAATATCAACCATTAATCTGCATTCTCCTCTTATTGTCTTCCCTGCAGCAGATGTACATTGCTCAGGTACTTCAAGACCCAAATTCAGAAGAGAACGGTTCAGGCAGCGGCGAGGATGATGGCCAAGGGTCCTCGCAGGACGAGGAAATAATCAATGTTGAAAATGGCCTGAATGAGGACTTCCAGTCTGGTGAGGACAGTCTCATTGATAATGAAGTGCGACACTGATATTATCTGGAACAGAAGTTTAACGTAAGGAGTGCACTGAATATATGAATTCAACTAAGAACTGAAACAACAGTTCTCCAAAGCATCTCAACCTCCATCGAGGGACTTTACACTAATGTAAGCACATTGTCTACTAAGGATTAAATGGATTGTCACTCAAGGACTCCTGCATTTCCTTCACTGGGTCTCTTCAAAGCCACATCTACTGAGTACATTCAGATGGAATCTACTCTGACAATGCAAGGGCAGCAACATCGTTCTCATCCTAATATAACTGAGGTCCACGCCATGGACCCATGAAAGAAAGACACTAATGCACAAATAAAGAATTGTTTGCCTTGTTTCTTAGGGAGAAGTGATATTCTGTCTGTATTCTCTATTTCCTTAACATTATTGCACTTGAAAGAGGGGACCTGTCCTATAAGCTCGACTTTCACTACGGTACTGTAGTACGGCATGCCTTCAATATCAAGGGATGGAGGAGTTTTCCTATAATCCTTTGCCAGGATCCCTAACTGTCTGCACTAGATGCTTCAGCTGAATAAGCAGCTTTTGAGAGAGGAGTTTTCTACACCAGCAAATAGCTGTGCAGACATGATGGTCCCAAAATGGTTCTTCCAATTCCATAGAAGCCTTTCAACAAAGCAACAAAAATAATTATTGCTACTAACACTCCTGGACGCTTTAACACTGTACAGCTAGAAAACTCTGTATTTGTAAAATAACCTTTGTTGAAATGGTATTTATTTGTAGGCATGGAATTTTAAATGCTATTAAGCTTGATATAACCTTAAACTGTGGAAGAAGATATCTCGGCACACTACACTGATCTTTTTGAGTTCAGTCACTGTACCTTTGATGGGACTGCTGTTGGACTGCTGCTCCCCCACTAGGGGTCCTCCTTGTGCAGACGCTGCAGAAGGACCGGAAGCTAAGATCCTACTGGTTCTTTTGTAGTGGCCAGATATTGAGGAGGAAGGCCTCTTGGGTTTTCTTGGTCATTTTCAGATGATTCGCATTGTAACTGTTCTCTCTGTCTGTGTTTTTATATGTATTTCTTTCTCTGTGGGTTTACATCTTTATGTAGAGTTTTCACACTTGAAATTCAGTACAGGTGGCTACTCATATCTCAGTAATCGAGGTAATCCATGTCCTGGCTTTCAGTTATCTGTCTTGTTCTCCTCATGTTTTTGTAGGCACTTAATCCTGTGTTTAGTAGCCGGTCTTAAGCTCCAGTGGTCGTAGAGCATTGTTACAGTTTTCATTAGCCAGTACTCAATCCTGCGCTTTAGGTTAACTGAAATTATGCACTTTTTCTGACAACATATCAAATTTTAGACCAGGTTGCACAAGTTAGTTGAGCAGTTTTATCAGTGGATGAGGTTCAGACTCACTGTTTGTCTATACATTATGTTGCCTCATTAGTTTTTATGAAGTAATTCTTGATCCCCACAAAACTGCACATTCCATTTGCCGACCTAGTAACAACCCCAGAAAGCCTCTGCTAGAGCAATAGAAATAATGTCTACTGAACACTGCAGACCTGCTGTGCACCATAGCACCAATATTGATTGTAAAACAGGTGGATTAAATGTCTAAAGTATTATCTTTTCTGCCTCATCTACATGAAGCAGCTTCTTTTTTGTATCAGGAATAGATTCATACCAATACTTGCACCAAGTAACGAATTATGATGTGAAATGTAGAGCCAATACTGTTATGATCTTACTCAGGATTCCTCATGTTTCATTTTTCTATAATTTCCTTTTTTAGTTGATTCAACGCTGAGTTTCCCCATTAACCATAAATAAGATTGTTGGTAAAGTAAGGCAAATCATTGCAGACACAGTACCACTACGCCCAGTCACCATTGAACAGTTATTGTTGAAAATGTCATAAATGATGATGAATTGACCAGCTGCTTCGAGAACCACTGTGGGAAATGTGCACTAATCCTACAGTCACTTATATGATTGACAGAAAAGGGCATGCCCCCGTGGCTATGACGACAATGGTGAAACTCAGTCTATTATCTGTCCATGCGTATATTGGTAGCGTTTATTGGTACCATATATGGGTGTATCATTGTGGTACTAGCAAGAGAATCATTCAGCACCATTGAGTCTGGCGCTCTTCAAGTCATGATTAGGTGATTTTATTTTTTTATACCTCTTAATTTTTATACCTCTCAAGATGAGGTCTTGATATCTCTGAATGTTTCATGTCAAATAACACAGTTCTGCTCTGAGGGAAATACTTGCTAACAAATCTCAACTAACATCTACAGATTTTAAAACGCTGAATGTAGGTTAATCCCACAATTTTTGGTCATATTAAAGTGTCTAATGTAAGGATTGCTCAGTTGTGAATTCAAAGTTTTAGAATTTAACAAAACTTACTGGTGTCCAGTCCCATGTCATGGCATTTCATTTGGGTACAGATCTGTCAGGTTGCAATGATCTCCTGTAGTATTTGGTTGTTTCAAACCCTGCTATCATTGCATTTATTCAAGTACATGATGTATCATTTTCTTTTAGTTTCTCTTCATAGAATCTGTATTGACAGCAGGACTCGATAGAAAAGAATGGATTGTTTCCTGTAAACAGTCAAGCACTCTCCTATAGAAGTCCTCAGTTTGTACAATGTATTCAGAATGGATAGTCAGACTCTGCGTCTAAAGTCTGTGCACAGTTAGAATGTGTTTTGTGTGCTTTCTATGCCCTTTTTTTAGTTTTACATTGTTGCTAGATAGGAAGAGTAACACTAGCAGATTTAGCATTTGACATTTGTCATTTGATCATTCTTTCCAAAGGGCCGTCTGTATGACAGATACATGTACCTTCTGTACATATCTGTACTCTCCCCTCAGCTCTTTGAACAATAAATCTGTATTTAATCAAGTCTGACAACTACAAGAGTCTGGATTTCTATTAAACTTTTCTCCTTTTATGTTGCATGTACATATACTCCTTACTATGCAAAGCCAAGTTGTTATACACCATTAATTAACATTGGGCAAAATGTTGTTTTTTTACTTATTTTAATTTTTGCAATATTCATTGTAGTTTTTGTTAGGTTTTTTTTTTTTTTTTTTTTTAAGTTAAAGGAATTTTTTTCTCATAGAGTTTTAGTTTCAGTCTTAGTTTTGATAACCTTAATAATCCTGGCAACACAGAATTTTCAGTGATCCCAAACTTGGTAACACATATACAACGTTTTCCCCTTTTATTCCTCTCAAAAATGGAGTCATGGTCAGTAAAACTTGGCTTTTTTTTGACAAGAATTTAAACAAAACTCTTTAATATCACAGTGAAGAGAAATTTCTGCAATATAATGACATTTGAATTAAATGTGTGTGTGTGTCTATATATTGATAACATTGATAAGATTTTTAAGATGCTTAAGATTTTCTTAAACAAAGACAAGGAGATGAAATAAACATCCTCCAAAACCGGAATGACAGTCAGTTAAATTCTGATTAAGTTCTAAAAATCTGGTAAATACGTATAATCAAAAATATCAATGATCAGGATGCACGTACAGATCATTTTAAGCATAACTGTACCATGTATCAAAAGGCACAAAATTCTATGATTATACATACTAAGTGATTGTAATGTCCATTCTATTCTCATTATCGCTAAAACCTACAAGTGATTTCTTTCCAGCAACATCTGTTAAAAGAATTTGTCATGCCTAGCAACAAGCCAAACTACACTTCCCCACTGATGTACAAGTTGCACTGAGACTTTTCCCCATCATTCCAAAGCTACTTTTACTCAACGTTAGGAACTCTGCAAGGATCAGCAGTGAGAAAGTTTAACTTTTGCCATTTCTCAGTGGTCATCAAAGGATAAATGTGGCAGCCTTCAAAGCCATTAAAGCCAGAAGAGCCAATAACAGTGTAGGCCCCCATGTTGTCGAAGAGAAGCCACTCGCCGACATTGAACTCTGGCATCCAGTAGTTGTCAACTATTTTGTCCTTGCTGTCACAGGTTGGTCCCCAGATGACGGACAAGTATCTCTGCTCACTGCTTTTCACCACCTGTGACAAAAAAAAAAAAAAACAAAAAAAAAAAATTGACATAAATTCGGCAGTATTGTTTTCCGAGGAAATTAACTATATAGATTACGTAACATTTTATCTGCTTACTCTGAGAGGATACGGTGCAAACTTTGGATGGGCTTTATCAGTTTTCGTGACACTAAAGCATCCATAAGTTCCATCATTAATGTAGTACATCATCATTCTGTCAGGGTTTTTCTCACCATCTGGAAACAAAATAAACACAATTTTTTTAAAGTAGTCAAAAGTCTAAGCTAATTACAACAGATTTAATAAACATAAATAAAAAGACCTATTTTTCATAAATCTCTGAGCTTAGTTTGACATTTTTAAAGGTGATTATCTGCCACTGCGAACATTCATCTTCTTGTCACCATCAGGCAGCAGTGGAAACTTTAAAAAGAAGACAAAAAGGTGACTGCGTGGATGTGGTAAACACACCAAAATGAAATGAACTCAAAGTGTTGGTATATAAATGCAGACTAGTTGTTACCAGTCTATCCAAAACATCTATGGTAAAAACTTTCATTATTCATATTATTACTCATCAGTCTGGTTTGTCTGCTGTTTGTATATTCAGGATAACTACAGCATCAGTATTTATGAAACATGGTGTACAGGGTAGTGTGGTGGATCCGTTACCCACCACATTCTAATGTTAGTAGATTTTTGTTATTTCGTAAGCGTCATTACATTCTTAAGTTACAGTTAATTACATCGCACAGTTTAGTTTACGTATTTTATTTAAATACATGCTAAATAGGGTGCACACATATTAATTAAAATGTTTGAATGTTTTATTTACACTTGTTTCTTTGAGTTGACAGACAAAGTACCTGACTGATGGGTTTGGTTACTATTTAAGGAGCTGGAAGGGATTACTGCCACAAAGACTGACTTACTTTGACTAAGTTAATGGTTTGGTTTAATTCCTTGGTGTAATGCCTCCCTCTAGTGTTTAGTTTGGGTTAGTCCCCTTCTACTTAAACCCACCTTTGTTCATTGTATGGTTATGTTCTGTTACAGTTAGGGTTTTCAAACTTTATAAAATTATAAATTTTTCCTCATTTTGCCACCTTTGTCCTGGTCCTTATGATTGGTCCTCTACAGTTAGGGTAAGAAAAGAGGCCATGGATGAGCACATTCAATTTGGGGGTAGATCAGTCTAAAGGGGGGGAGGCTGGAATTGAACTGGTAAAATGAAAATACATTTAAAACAGACAAACAAGATTACACTGAAAGAGGTGCAAATAACAATAAAATAAACAATAAAATGTACCTGTGCATGCATGTGTGAATCATTAAATAGGCATATTATGCTTGCATTGTAGACATTATAGGGGTTTATGATCCTGCAGGCTTGAACTTTGACGTTATGACCCCAAAAATGTATGGTTCACCATTACTATTTGTTACCAAGTTATGATGTGAATATAATCATCAGAAATAAGCACATAGACAACACCAACCTCCATACCCAGAAGTCTGAAACCCTAACAAATTACACCTAAGACCTCTGTTATGAAAACTTACTTTTAATGAGGGTATGCATGGCTGCATGTAAACAGGAAACATAGTGGAAGATTTATTTTCTTTAACCATGCGAACAACCTTTTATGAATTTTGTCTTAAAATAATGGATAAAAACAGAACATTTCAGGAATGAAAACATTATGAATGACCCAGTTTGACTTGACTATTTTGTTCTGAGTGCAACTCAATTTTGTTTATTCAGCTGACCATATGTGTAAGTAAATTGTAATAAAATAAAGTGGAAAACATTCTGTTCATTGAGACGCTGTTTCGTTTACAAAGAAGTAACAATGTCATTTTTACCTCTCATTTTTACACATTACCTTTGCGTTCAGCTGGATCATACATGACAGCCTTTTTTGCAAAGATTTTCACAGCTAATGTGAAGGCTCTGCACACATAATACCGTCCTGGTTCAGCAATAATTTCCACCCCACTGTCAGCTGGAAAGAATTTGTCCAGTGACTTATTTATTACCTCTGAAATCTAGAATATTCAAACAATACAAGTTAATATTTAACAGTATTGTACATCATCTCTGTACTGCAAAAAATACAATTGCAAGTTGTTTCCATACATTGTTTAGGATGTATTTTGCATCAAATTATCATAAAATATTCCTTTTACCTCCTCAAATGAAAGTTGAAAGTCTTCATCCCCAGGGAATCCACCACCAATATCTAAAAGTCTCATGTGAAATCCCAGTGAATTCTGAAAAAAAGTTAACAATTTAGTACCATTAAAAACACTGTCACTTCACAGAGTAGTAGTACACACTGAGCAGGATGCAAAACAATATGAAATGTTTATCTATCTTTGTTCATCTTTGTTTTGTTTTATTGTTTTCACCAAATCTTGGTGAGTGTACAGAAGGATGTATAATTTTACAGCTTCACACAAGAGCTCGTCTGTGTAGTCAGAAACATACAGTTTTTCTATGGAGAAGCCCATTTTGTATGCACACATTCAAACAGGTCTTATCCCACCATGAGTGGCTGAAATACTGAGATTTAACACTAACAGAGAACTTCTCACAGGTTGTTTTAGACTCTAAAACCAAACTCTAAAATTTAGAGCATATATCACAAAGTATACTAAGTGTGGTGGTGGTCTGCAAGCGCCCCCAAGTGGTCTGTGAGAGGATGTCATAAAAAAAGTCTAATTTATTTCAGTGTTTCTCAAATCACCCTCATCTGACTTCCAAAGCGAAGTTACGAGTACAGATAATTGTTTTCTGAATTAAAAGCAAATCAAATGTATAGATCTATGTAGATCTAGATAAACATTTGTAACATTTTTTTGCATACAGTCTCCACAATGATGTTCAAAATGGACTATTTGAAAGCGACTTGTATTCAGTACAGCAATAGCGGATTTACCTACCAGGCTGCAACTGTTCTATCCAAGTTAATGTAATACACACTGACTGAAGAAGGAAAAAAGGATGTTACATGCACGTTCACTGTTCCTGTCCTTCGTCCTCTGAGGAAAACTAAATAAGCACCTCTTTAAGGCCTAACTGACCTGAACAATCACTTAACAATGAAAGAATAAATTTAACTTTAAAAACAAATCATGGCACATATGTTTTCTCTTCTTTCCTAAATGTGTCTGGTCTTCTGTTCTTCAGGTTCCTCTTGTAAGGACACAAACTCATTCCTGAACTCAAACAGGCATTTCAGGCATGTTCTCCCTTTCTCTTTTCTCTTTTTTTTTTTTTTTTATTTCTTTTCGCTGTCTCTTTTTTCTTATTTATTGAGTTTATCAATTATGTATTTTTTGCCAACGTAACCTAGAGTATGAAATTAGATATCCAATATTAAGGTTTATTCATGTCAAACCAAAACAAGTTACTTTAAAACTGGAAAAACGTATGGTGTTCCATAAAATGTACATCTCTGGGAAAAGCATGCCCCTGCATTTTGGATGTATGTTGTACATTGTTTGGAGCTGGAGATGTTGGCTGACAATATTTTAGACATTTCTGTCACTTTTTCGGGTTCTTTACTTACTGCTGTGTCAAAGACGTGCCGAGCATCTTCTATGGCCTGCTTGTACACTGAACTGTCAGTGCAGCCACTGCCCACATGGAAACTGACCCCGATGATCTCTAAACCCAGCTCTCTGCCTCGTTTCAGCAGCTTTTCAACTGTCTGCTCGTTGGCTCCAAACTTCAGACTGAGTCTTTCCAGCGAAGTGGAATCATCCACAGCAATACGCAGCACTAGTCTGCAAAGAGTTGTAACAAAAGTTAAAATGAAAAAAAAAAAAAAAAAATGACAGTATATCTATGATGTAGAAAAAAATTCCTTCACTTACTTTGCTCTGGTGTGACAGTTAGAAATTTTTAGGAGCTCCTCTTCACTGTCAAAAGTCATCATTTCCACTCCATGGGTAAAGGCGTATTTGATGTGGGATTGGATTTTTGCTGTATGTGCAAAAATTATTTTTTCAGGTGCCGCTCCGAGAGACAGCGCCTGCTCAATCTCACCCTGTAACAGACAAAGATGTGTTTTCATGTACAAGGTAAGAAGGAGCAAACAGAGACAAAGACTGCAGAAAAAAAAAAACTATGGTTTTGTTTTTTGTACCTTACTGGCACAGTCAAAACCTGTACCCAGAGTACAAAGTGTCTTGATGACTGCTGGTGTGTTGTTGCATTTCACTGCATAGAAAGGCTTCACTCGAGGGAGGTTAATGATCCATCTGTTGTGTTGTTGGATCAAACTATCCAAATTTGCCACGCAGAACGGCACTTCATTGTCCTGAGAAGTATTTATTTAGTTTATTTTAACAATGTTTATATTAAATAAATGTAAATGACATCTGTGACACTTACCTCTGAATAACACTCTTGGATTTTTTCGCCTACGAAGTCACTGACGGTTTTCCTGGGGCTTAAAATGTTAATGCTGCAGTTGTCAGGGGTCATTTCACTGGTAGATACTGATGCTGCAATGAGGAAGCAAAAATAAAACAATAAAATTAACACAAGTAGATGTAAACTGTCAAACATTAAAAATAAGATGAAATAAAAAAACGTTAAGATTGTCTTCTCTTTACCATGGTCCATGATCATCATATTTATGAGTAAAAAAAAGTACTCTGGCAGGTCCAAAGTGAAGTCGCAAACGTCAGATCCACAAATTTTGTTTACTTACACCTAGCTTTCCCCGCCTACTTTCTTTAGGAAAACGCCTGTTTTTTCTGCTTAATATCTGGTGAGATTCTTGTTCTCTACATAATTGACTTTTAAAGATAATTTGATATCACCCAAGAGTATACTTGAAATGAGCTGTTTAAATATCTTGAGCTGTAAATTTTATCAAAATTTTTTGCCATATTACCAATACTGTAAAACACACAGCACAGGTGCTGTTACCAGCACCAGACCAAGGGGAAATCTGGACCAGCAGCAAAGGTTACACAGATAAGTGTAAATGCAATATTAGACTATTCTCAGTAAGAATGTTGTGTGTCCAAGACCTATGTCACGGATGGCTTAGAGTGACACCTCTTGGAAGATTAACACACAGAGTGTAACAGGAGTTAAGAGGGGCAACCCCAACTGTGGTCTCTAAGATGGAGGACACAGTGGGTGTGGATGTGTGGTGTCAAAAAACCAGCATTTTAATCAAAGTATTCATTTTATATTCAAAAGTATTCATTTTATAATCAAAGTATTAATTTAATAATCAAAAGTATTCATTTGCATGCCATAAGTTAAAGTTAAACTTAACTTAATTTGATTCTGATTTGAATTGATAAAGCACTTTGTGACTCTGTCTGTGAAAAGTGCTCTATAAATAAAATTTACTTTACTTTACTTACTTTATAAGTTAAATTTCAGTACAATGTGACGGTTGTAACAGAGTGGTTGACTTTTTTCCTGGGAGACCCACAAAAAGAACGAAAACGTGCAGCCATTGAAGGAACACGTGAATTCATGCAAAGTTACAAAATGGGGCGGGCAGAATGAACATATGAGCTCATGGAAAGTTCCGGAAAACGTGGTGTGCAAAAGAAGTACAGGGTGAATCAGAAAAAACGCTCTTTTCATTTAAAGAAATTGTACCACTGAAATGGAAATGCTTATTTTTCTTTTGATTATACAGTCATATTGATGTGGTTATTGAGCATGTCTGGCGATTGAATCATTGATTTATGGCATAGCATAACAGAGGGAATGTCCATTGTTTATTGTGCACCGAAATATCTGCCAACACAGTTTATGCCACTGTGAATGAAATTGAAATTGTCAACCATTACAGCATGTTTACTTGCCATCAAAATGTTTTGTCTCAACGAAGTTGTCCGGCACGACCTTCAACCTGGCTACCATTCAGATTGATGCAAATCTGTGCTCGTTGTCGCATCTCTAACACAGCTCTTCTCGCCATTCGTGTTCGTTGTAGGGCTTGGATTTCAGCCGTGATGCGATTTCGGAGTTCCTGAAGAGTTTGTGGAACAGTCTGATACACACGGTTTTTAAGATACCCCCACAAGAAAAAATCAAGGCGGGTCAAGTCCAGGGATCTAGGTGGCCACTCTCTCTCCTGACCCAAACAGACAACTCGATGAGGAAATAATACCTGCAATCGCTGTGGTCTTGCCATGATGAAAACTCCCTGGGCACTGTCATGTAGGCCTATGTCCTGAGTGTGAAAGCAAAGCCCCGACTCCTGTAATTGATGTCAATTTCAAGTTTGTTCACTGTGGCATACATTGTGTTGGCAGGTATTTCAGTGCCCAATAAACAATGGACCTTCTCTCTCTTATGCAATGCAATAAATCTATGACTACATCACCAGACATGCTCAATAACCACATCAATATGACTGTATGTTCAAAAGAAAAATCAGTGTTTCCGTTTTAGCAGTACAATTTCTTTAAATGGAAAGAGCGTTTTTTCTGACTCACCCTGTACACGTGAGTAGAAATTTTTGAACATTCTGGGAAGTACCTTACATTTTCCAGGAAAAAGTTACATATTTATGTATGTTTGACCAATCCTGACTGACACCAAAGAAACCTCACCCTATCGGGGACAAGCTGAGAGGGGGGTTTCCGATGTGACAAGATTAATGTTCAAAATATGATAAAAATGGGTATGGTTTGTAGCTAAACCCAACCTACTTTTGATGGTATAAAAGTGGTCTCCCAGAGCGAAAAAGTCAGTTGTTTCTGCAGATGTCAACTCAGTGTTTATTTTGTGTATGAATAAACACTTTATGCGGCTCGAATTCTGCTCGATCTCTGAGTTTGTCTTTGGCTATGTGTGACTGTTAGTCGACGAAGCTCTGCTACATAGATGGGAGTACAGACATAAATACAACTGGGGAATACTGTCAAAGAGACCAGAGATGTCTCCCACTTACGGTCGTAAATTTTACAATTACAATGCAATTAGTATTCATGCATGACTGGTATATTTTAAACACCATATGACAAAACCACAACAGGAAAATGACAATAGTGAAGAAGAGATGAAAAAATTACAGATGCTCCTCTTAGAAGGCCCAGATAAGAGAGTTGGACAATCAGGCCAGTACAAAAAAAGTGCAGATTAAACAAATGTCAGGGCAAACAGCTGCAGTGTGGCCCACCCCTCAGCCCCCACATCAATCAGCAACCCCTCAAGCATATCCTGCGGCAGGTCCACCTGTCCATTATTGGCAAACTCTCCCAAAACAGAAACAGTTTCAGTCGAGGAAGGGGTCGTGGTAGAGAAATGGGACCCAGCAGAGGTTAAACGTTAACGGCCAACTATATGTGTAGATAAGTAGGGCCTTGGGCTAGGGAGTGCCTATATCAGCAACAATACCAGGGTCTTCCCCAGTCTTACCAATCAATGTCTATCCACCACCTCCAGCACTGAGGGTAGCTCCAGTACCACATCCAAGTGCTGTCCCGATGCAGGCATGGCAAAACAATGCATGAAGGAGCCCCAGTGACCTAACTGCCCCCTGGCCTGAGTTTTGAAGATCCCATACTGACTTGTAGAGTGAAAGACAATCTGGAGCCTATGATGGTTGATGATGTGAGCCTATGATGGTGTGAGATACTATCCCCTCACAAGTGGCATCTGTGACAGGGATCTATCGGACATCAATGTGGCAGTGCAGGGTTTCTCTGGGACTCCTGAATTTCTACCCTTTACCAAACCACTCACAACTCAGGTTGGGAATCAGACTTTTTGAACACCAGTGTCTCCTCTCACCACAATACCCTGTAAAGAGACAGAGACATTTTGATCAAACTAGGTGCCGCAATTCTCTATGGACCTATGGGACTTACTGTGACCTTTCCAGATGGCTCTATGATTTTATGCTCCTCTTTAATTTCAAGAGACCGTCAAATGATGTTGCAGCCTAGCACGTCCCCATCTGTCCAACTGGACATGGCACAGACCTTCTGGGGATTGGTCCAACCAGAAAGCAGAGAGAAACATGGTGTTTTATCATTATACAACTCCTGGAAAATGTGGATTTCCCTACAGGGCTCCTTTTCCACTCCTGCTGAACCTTTGCATGTGACTTTGAATTATCTCAGAGAACCAGATTTGGTTTACTCCGATGCCTTTGAAATGGAAATCCAAAACACAAATTGGTACATTTTATCACCGTGTGTATGTGGTAAAAGAGGGTGTGGTGGCTGCAGTTCAGCTGACCCCAGAACAACAAAAGTGGTATGAACTAGATAATGAAGAATCACCGCATATTTCTTTAGACTTACATGTAAATTATGAATCAAGAAATTTAGTCCCCATGGCTAAGAGATTAAACTCAGTTTTGGACTGGCAGCGGACTGATTGTCCATTTCTTACCTATTAACCATCAGAAAACGTGTGGAAAATTACCCACCTCACCACTGACACAATGACCCCTGACAGTTTTTATGGTTTTAATGATTCCTTACTGGCCTCACTTCCCCCATGGCTGTGGTCAACCTCCTCCAAGGACACTTGGCCTGTGTGAAGCCAAACAAATCAAGTTAACTATTAAACAAATGAATGATAGATATACTTATTGCATCCATCTCAGAGGACACAGTGTCCATGTTACAGAAACTAGTTTTGCAGGCTAGTTTTTGTATTATGACTTTCCTAGGCTGCCAAATTCTTGAAGACATTAATGGGGTCTCTGTGACACACCTCACACCTATTCAATATCATAAGAGGCCAGAAACGGTTAAAGAAATGCTTTCCTTTCTGGGCCTCACTAGTTACAGTAGGCATTACATCCTGTCATACATAGATAGCGTTCTCCTCCTTCGTCAACTGGTGAATGAACAAGGTCATAGAAATATTGCAGCTTCTTTGAAATGGACAAACAAAGCAGAACAACAGTTCATAACCAGTGACGTGCAGTGGGGTTCATGGCTGGGGAGGCACTGACTCTTTCAGAGCCAGATCTACAAATATATGGTGGCCTGAGAAACTGGAATAGAGAGGGTGAGCAAAAGGAACGGCCTGGGTATATGGGCTCTGCATCAAGTCAGCATAGGTAGACTGGCAGGAACTCAACAGGAAACCTTCAAAAAGAGCCATTTCAAACTAAAAATAAAAAAAGTTTATGGTCTTACCTTTATTTGTACATGAAATGTAATCCTCCATTTTTGATGAGGTGAATTAAAGTGTATAAAAAAGAACGAAGAAGATTATAAGCGCATGAATCTGTGGACTCACTGGCGCCATCTATCATGAGGCAGGGGTACTGTTTGCCTCCCCTAGTGACTTTTTCACTGCAGTTTTCTGATTAATCTGCGAGCCTAAACACATTACAGAAATACATTCCATATGTTATGCAGATTATGGAAGGATAGAGCATATAATCAGAGTGTTTGAAAGCATTTTAACTGCGATATACAGAGGGACAGCAACACAATATTTTCTTCGGGTACCAGCAGAGTTCATGAGGGGAGAAGACAGTTCTGCGGGAGGCACAGCACAGTGCTGCCTCCTCCCTGTATTTGAGCGGAGCATGCAGAAATTCTGCTATTCTAATTGACAAAATAATAATAATAATAATAATATTGGATTCGAACGGAAAATGAGTTTATGGGACATACCATCTGACAACTATCAACATTTATTATATTTTATAGTTAAGTTTTTTTTCTTTTCAAGATTGACAAGGGAAGCTCTGCCTCCCCTGCCTCCTCTGACTGCACGTCACTGTCCATAACCCTGAAACAAATGATATCTAATTCTACCTCATTTGCCATCCCTGATTATACTCTAACAAATTTTTTGGATGCTTCTGAAAAAGGGGGTGTGGTTAATGCTGCTCTTTTTCAGAAAAAAGGGGGAGGTGGAAGTGTACTGATATGGAGCCTGGGAAGGGACATGCAAAAAATAAAAATTATTGCGTTATAACGCAAAAGTATTGCATTATAACACAAAAACTATTGCATTATAACGCAATCATATATGCTCTCTCTTGCTTGAGGTCCGTACATAATACGCTGTGGTCCAGTTTGGGTCTGACCGTGCCAGGTCTGACACGCCCCCCTGTCCTGTGTAGTATGACCGTAACTCTTTCATTCTTTGTCCGATCTGAAAAATTCCAATGGTTTCTGAATGAAATTCACATTTGCCCAGCTTCACGTCTGTGTGCAGCTTCATGGATACAGGTGGATGTGCGCCAAGTGTGAATGGTCTACGCATGAGAAAGGAGGATGTGCGAATTGTATTAACATCCTTTATACTCCTGAGCCTAAAATGGTCCACCTGGACTTGTTTTCTTATTTTGACCATAAAAAGGTCAGAAAATATGCTTTGAGTCCTTTTGTCAATTTTTGCAGAACACTTCGAACGTTCAATATAGTAGTCACTGTTTGTTTTAATACTGTAATAACAGTTTAAAATGACGAAAAACACAAAAACGGAATTTGTATTTTTTTTTTAGTTTTAGCAGAAAAACACTGAAATTACACATGGATACAAGATTTGAATGTTAAATATGAACTTTGAAAGTATAAAAAGTATTTACAACAAACTGTATGAGTATTTTCCTTTTATTGTGCAAAAACAGGGTAAAAGTGCAAACTCCACAGGTGTCCCCAACCCCCCCCCCCCCCACACACACACACACACACACATAGGGCATTTGTCCCTTCTGTGGCTGCAGAGTGCCTTCATGTCCATGGTTCTGCCAGAAACACTTGTGTCAGTTCACAGGTCTCACACATCCAGGCAGTGCTCCTATGGCACAATTTGCACATGGAAAATAGTCTCTTGAAACCAAAAGGCAGTCATCCTGTGGATGTGTTGAATGTCTGTGGTATTTGGACTGATCATCATCAAGCTCTGCCTCGGTCCTGCATCTGTGATGTGGAGCGTCTTCAGTATCTGCTCACATCACCAGAGCCTTTGCGCATCACCGTGGCTTCCCCCTCTTCATCCTTGAATGTAACTTCCAGTGGACACATGGAAAAACTAGAAGCACTCGGAGAGCGCAGACCTCCGCCAAGGCTGATCAGTATTACAGTATTGATGTATTACAGCTTAAAATTTGATTTGACTGAAAGGGGGCAGCCAATGTGCTAAAAACGCAGTAGGGGTAGTTAACGTTATTACAAAAACCGCCCATTATGAACCATCCACTCACAGTTTTGACAACACATGGGATAGTCAGCTTTGTGACATCACAAGCATTCACATTCTCAGGGGTTACAGCAGGCAGA
Organism: Sphaeramia orbicularis; assembly: GCF_902148855.1. Classification (NCBI taxonomy): domain Eukaryota; kingdom Metazoa; phylum Chordata; class Actinopteri; order Kurtiformes; family Apogonidae; genus Sphaeramia; species Sphaeramia orbicularis. The sequence continues at coordinate 24,125,603 of NC_043971.1, read as the reverse complement.
TTAGAAAAAAGTAATGACTCATACATATCACCTACCCACATGAAGGAGTGAACTTAGGTGACTTAATGGACAAATTACCACCACACAGCCGTGACGAAAAAACAGAACAGGAATACAGCACAGTAATATCAGGAACTAAATTTAGAAAGACCCACTTGGTCCAACCTTGCTTAGCTGTAGAGCAAGAAATCACTGTAGACACTGGTGCAAGCTGCAAAATCAGATTCTGAATAATAGCTGTTTAGCTAATAAGTGGGACTGATTAAGTTTATTACATTTTCCAGATACTAAAAATGCAGTACCTGCACTGGCTGGGACGCTCCCCCATAATGGCAATGTTCTTCATTATTTTTGTAGGATTATTAATCGTACTTTCCTTGCTTTGGCTGGAGGTCCAGCAGCTGAAACCGGGGAATACCACTTCTACACTGACAAATAAGTCGACCACTAGACTTGGACGATATAAAAGAGAAGTTTTGTATGGTATCATTTAGACTGATTTGGACCACACCACAATATATACCACCAACATGTGGTATGTGTATGCTAATAAATGTAGCACGTGACAGAAAGGTGTGTTATGTGTGCACGATATTATGTTATGTGTGCATTGGCTGCAGCCACACCCCATGTGCTCCCAGTGGTGTTCCTTGACCCAGACTCCCTTTTTCCAGTGATACTAGTATCTAATCTCTCCCAATTACTACTTAATTCGACCCTAAAGTCTACTACTGGCCAACTACCGCCCTATCCCCCTTATAATTCTACCAGGACTTGGGCATTGTGTAAAACGACAATGACGTTGGTGAGGCCAAATGTGAGGCGAATCCACTCATACAACCCCCTGGGGGTGTGCTGAAGGCTGTCATGTGTCTAGAACTCTCATGGACAAAGCCCTTGTCGTAAGCACTGCCCTGGTCGAGCATTGAAAACCACGAGTAGCCCCCCAAGTTATCCAGCAAATCTTAGGTGCATGGAAGAGGGTGACAATTGGGGACGGTTTTGTGATTCAAGCCCCGAAAGTCAACACAAAGATGTAAACTCTTGTCTTTTTTTCTGACACAGACCACCAGAGACAAGTAGGGTGAATTGGATTTCCTGATCCAGCCATGACTGAGCAGGTTCTGAATATTCCTTTACCTCTTTGTACAAAGGCTTGGGAACTGAGCTGTACGATGTTTGAACTGGTGTTTCGTCCTTCAGATTCATTTTTAGTTGCAGGTTTGGGATGCAACCAATGTCAGAATCATTCCTGGCAAACACATCTGACTCTTCATACAACATGTTTTGAACTATTCCTTGTTTATCCTCTTCTAGATGTTACACATCAACAGGTGGATGCCATTTCTGTTTTGTGTCTGATGTCTTATGTTTACTGATAGTCACTGAGTCGGATTGCGGTGCCCTGTCCAGCTGTGACTGCATGGGCTTGTGACAACTTAACAATATTGAAGCAGAATACATCGCCTAGGACGCTAAAAACAGTTAACAAACTCAGCAAGTTAACATACGATCGCCAGCGCTTGCTGGAATTACGATTATCCAGTGTTTTTGGAAACATAGACACATCTACACGGGAGTGTTCATGTCGACAAAACAAAAGAGATCATAGTCGACTTAAGGAAGAACCAGCCCAGCCACGCTCCACTTCTCATCAACAGCACAGCTGTGGAGGTGGTCAGCAGCACTAAGTTCCTGGGGGTGCATTTGACAGACAGTCTCATCTGGTTTCTGAACACCACGTCTCTGGTTAAGAGGGCACAGCAGCGCGTGCAGTTCCTGTGAAATTTTGTTCATTATGCACTTTGTGCATACCTGAATGACAATAAAGTTTGTCTGAGTCTATTGTTTGTTTGTCTTTGTCAGTGTTTAACTGAGCTAAGCAAGTGTTTACAATGGGAGGGGAAACTGGCTCAGAGTTAACTGGGGACAAGTTATCTAGTCTCATCTCACCAACTTCCTCCAATGTACCTAACACTGTTCTCTTTGTGAGGTAGAAATCATGTTTAGTGGTGTTCTGCAGGGATTTTAACAACTTTTAAGGACTCAGTTGGAACAGCTACTAAAGCTGGAAACAGCTCTAATCCCTCAGGACAATTATTTGTAAGGTTTGGTTAGAAAAGCACTGTTTTGCCCCTTGGCAGGTCCCTGACTCTGCACTAGGGCTGCATGATTTTGGCAAAAATGTGAATCACCATTTTTTTGCTTAGAATTGAGATCACAATTCTCTGGCACGATTTTTTTTCACAAAATGTTTATTGCACCGCTGTCAAGGAAAATGGGTTATTTTACCTCTGATTCACATCTTTCATATCACTCCACAAGTAGCACAGTCACTTATGGTCCCGGTTGCTAAACACCGTCAGCTGATCTATGAAAGTTTGCAGCACAAAGAAACTTCCCAGCCGGCACAATGGAATTTTTTTAATATAAAATTTTTGGGAAGGGCGAGACTTTTGATTCTTGGTTAAAGGCTGAGTTATTCTCACCGGCAAAGAAAAGAAAAGGAGAAGAACAGCGCAGAAGTCAGAGAAGTGAAAATGAAAAGACACTTGGATCTGGACGACAGAAAAGAAGACATGAGATTAACACCGCTGAATGCAAACCTTTTTTAGGCACGAGTTCAGGTGGGTGACTCGCCACTACCACTGGGGTTTTCATCCATTTCACTCTCTTTACCGCAGACATTCCTCCGCTGTAATTCACGCTTTCCTCACTCAAATGCAGTCGACAGCAGACAAGCCCCCAATTGTTATCGGCACCAGACCAAGGGGAAATCTGGACTGGCAGTTAAGGTTACACAGGCAAGGGTGCACTGTGTAGCCAATAAAACAAGAGACTGTGGATTAATAAGAGAGAGGACCAAAAGTTAGCGTCTTGCTCCAGCCAGAGTTCGTTTAATACTGAATAACTGCATAGAACTCAATTACATCTCAGTCATGTCAGCTATCTGAAAGTTGTTGCTATAAAGTTCATTTTCCACATGCACATTAAAATATGTTACATGAAGAAAATCCATGTAAAAATCTAATTGACAATAAATCATAGCAAACATTACATCTAAAGTAAATTAAATGCACTTGAACTCAAAATAATTTAAATTATATTCCACATAAATAACAATTGGCTAAAGTAAAACATGAAACTGTAATATTACCCAAAACACACACTTACTTAATTCGAACACCTACACTCACCCATACTTTAACACATCGCCTACAATGCAATAACACTCATACTACACTGATATAATGGTTACCAAACCTATATGCAACATTTACACAATAGTGTCTTAGCCCTTAGGTCCCTCTATGGCATTTTTGTCCACCTATTTATTTCATGGAAAATATTCCATTTTGTGTTTTTTTTGGTAATAAATCACTCAGAATTCAAATTATTAAACTGGCACTTAAAGGGTTAAAATTCTGAAATCTGGTGGATGTTTGGTAGTTTTAAGCTGGGGGGAAGAAAAAAAAATGCGGGAAAAAATGTTGACGTATTATGATTTTATAGTACTTTTCGTGTGGGTGTACATTTTTATCCATGAGGGTGACCAGAGTTTTTTTTAAATTTTTTTTTTATGGGAGATATGAAGGTTAACCTTGCACTTAACCTTCTGACTAAATGGCGCAACACTGACCTGTTACGGCGCAACCTACAATGAAACTAATTTGCATATGGCAACTCTCAAATTTGCTCACGACTAACTGGCTTTAACTCATGTACAATGTTTGCAATACGTTTTCTTATGTTACTTCGAGCTAATGACTGTGACTTAAACTTTTCCAAAACACTGTGGAAAACAGAATTGTCTAATTACCTCACGAAGGTAATTAGACAAAATAGCGGCTGTGACAAAAACTGACAAGAATAACCTCTGAGCTTAAAATACATCTCAAAAGCACATTAAAACTCTATCGAACATATTGTAATGCACTAACATTAGATACTCAGCAAAACTGATCATAGAAAAGCAAGTTTTAACATACCAGTAGATTATTAACAAGAGAGAGGACCTTAGCATCTTGCTCCAGCCAATGCTCGTTGAATACTGAGCTGCACATGAGCAGAGCACTTATTATAAGTCTCCCTAGTGGATTCACAGTGGCGTTTGCAGCGTCATCGACTGACATGTTGTAGTATTGACCTTTAACCCTAACTGATGAAGTGAGTAGGTTCTAATTTCTTCAACAACTATGTCAGAAGACCTGTCTTATGGTCATGGAAAATATGTAATTCTTTTTCAGAAGGGTCAAATTATTAGCCTAAATCAAGCAAAGACACCAACTAAGGAGACTGCTGAAACCACTAACATTTGGTTAAAAATTGCATGTTTAAAACCTGAAAGGGTAAATATTTGGTGGAAACAAATTGTAACAAATCAACATCACAATTCACAGCTATAGGGAAAGTACGGAAGCCGAGAACAGCCGTGGTTTAACATATTATTTTATGGTCATTATAACGAATTAATGAAGTTGTTATCACGAGTTAACAAAGTTTGTTATTTCGTGATAAATTTATTTATTTCATTATTTCATAGCAGAAGATGCTAACAGATACCACTTCCTCCACATGGCTGCCTTCAACAGCTGTTGCTGACATGTGCTGTACAGAGCAGAACACACATTCAACAACAAGTTACTGTAAAGTTACAGTAACTACTTAGTTTGGTTACTGCGTGTTTAAGGTTCAAGGGGCAATATGTTAGTCTGAACAGATGACAGTTTGACCAAGTTACCAACTAACATTTATCCGGTTGTTTCAGCTAACGCAGTGTTAGCTACTTACTATTTCTCAAGTAATGCTCATGGACACTACTGTCAGAATCCCAACCTAACTTCATATTAATGTTATTGAACTGACAGACACCAGTCAGGCTTTTTTACACTGGCTTACGTAGGCTAACGTTAATTTAACAGGATGTGTTGTGTGACATTTAATGAAATGTTTATTTATTCCCCTAATACTGCTTTGTGTCCTATGTGTGGTATTTATGTTATGCTTAGTGATGCAGAACAGTGCGTTACAATCATCAACTCAAAATCAGATGTGGCTATTACATAAACTGGAACTATGACAACCCTATTCATAGTTAATGAAGGCCCAGCAGTCAAAAGGTGAACAACATTTTTGCAGCTGCTAACAAGTAAAGTATGACTACATTAACTTGTTTTTTTAAATTTTACAGATCACCATGGACCAGCTTCTGTCAGCCTGGAGGGAAAGGGGCATCCTGAGGAGAACCTAACACAAATGGCATACACATGTATGTGTGTATGTGTGTGTGTGTGTTTATGTATGTATGTATGTAACTTTTGTCTATGATGGAGAGACAGAAGTATGTGGTTTGGTGTGGGTAATGGAACTTGTAGTTACTGTAACTTACCGGTAACTTGTTGAATGTGTGTTCTGCTCTGTACAGCACATGTCAGCAACAGCTGTTGAAGGCAGCCATGAGGAGGAAGTGGTACCTGTTAGCATCTTCTACTATGAAATAACGAAATAAATTAATTCGTTATCTTGAGATAACGACTTAACTAATTTGTTATCTCGAGATAACGATCTTTGTTATCTTCAGAAAACAACTTAATTAATTCGTTATCACGAGATAACGACCGCAAAATATGTTAGACCAAGACCGTTCTTGGCTTCCATAGGAAAAATAAGAGTGATAGAAAACTGACTGTCCCAGTTGAGTTGTTATTACTGATTAGTCTGACGCAAGTGAATTAATCTGCTATGGTCTTTCTATGTCCTTTAGTGTTTGTTGTTTGTACCAAGAAAACATTCTCCTCTTAAGATGTCATTGTTGTCAAAATGTGTGCTAAATATCACCCAGTGTGTAAACGGTTATCATTATCATGTGTCTGATACATGCAGTAAGCACATGACAGCAACTTTTAGGTATAAAAGTATCTTCCCCTTTTGTCGGTCAACAGAGATCTAACCCCCCAATTGTCTATGGTTGCTGTGTGAGCTCATATCTGGCACACATAAGGCCTTGAAATGAACTGAGCATTTCATCGTCATGCACCTCATCATCTCAGAGTGGTGATTTTCAGTCTTAAAATTCCACAAAGAACATTGCAATTCCCGCACAATGTGAAGAAAACACAAGGAAATAATTCTAAACAGCTGTGTAAGAAAACCACTTATCAGTGAGGCTAATCAGAAAAAATGATTTGGAGCGTAACGATTGAACTGTGTTTCAATGGAAAAAGGTCATGGAGTCTAATGAGTCAAAACTGGCCCTGTTCCAAAGTGACGGACACATCAGGGTGAGAAAAGAGGCACATGAAGGGATTACCCATCATGCCTAGAGGTACAAGCCTGTGGAGGCAGCGCTATGATTTGGAGTTGATTCAGGTGATCAGGTCTAGGTTCAGTAACATTATGTGCCCATAAAGTGAGGTCAGTGGCTACTGGAATACACTGATACTGACGATTTACTGTTTTTTCCATCAGTGGATTTTGTCTTCCCTGGTGACACAAGCATATTCCAAGAACACAGGATTCATTGGGCTCATATTGTTACAGAGTGGATGAAGAGCATGAGACATAATGTTCACACATGGATTGGCCTCCACAGAGCCCAGACCTGAACCCCATTGAGAATCTTTGGAATGTGTTGGAGAAGACTTTGCACAAGGGTCCCACTTTCCCATCATCAATACAAGATCTAGGCCAAAAATGCATATAACTCTGGATGGTAATAAGTATTGTGACATTGCATAAAATTATTGAAATGATGCTGCAATGAATTTATGTCATATCAAGGATGTCCAACAATTTAGTATGTGACCCGTGGAACCACAGGTTCTAGATGCGGTAGTTTTCATGCTGGGGAGAGTTGACTTCTGGGAAAAGATGTTAGTCTATATTTTATAAGTAGTGACATAAAAATAGTTTGGTAAGTCATTCTTTAAAATGTAAACGCCATTAATATACAGTATTATTACCCAGGCGTGGCTGCAGAGTGAAATTGTGAGATACACACTAGGGGGTGAATAGTTTGTAAGCCCGGGGTGGTGGGAGTTCTCCATGACAGGACGTACCTTACCTATCTCTCTCTCAACATTACCACCACTTAAAACTATCATAAATAAAGTATTTATTTCAGACAAAGGTGATGTAGTCTTATGTAATTTTCCAGTTTGCAGCCAGGCTTGGGCCCAGCCAGATTCCCTGTGTGATCAGGCTGAAATATCTCTGTTGTGACTAATTTATTTGAGTTTAACGAAAACCAGGCAATTCATGTTGGGTTAAGTTTATATTAAAAGGATGCATTATTTATTTATTTTCAGATATTTCAATTGATGATAGTAAAAGAGAGTCATAACAAAGCCAGTAATTAAGAGAAAATGCTTTAAGTAATTTCAAGAAGTGCTTTTATTTTGAAGTCTGTCAAAACAGAAGTACCTTCAGTTTGTGTTGACAAAAGAAAAAAAACTTTACACTTTGTAGATGTCCAGTGCCAGTTACACATTTGTGTTCTGTATCTGCAGCATGTTTTAGAATAAATGCGTAGTTTGAAAAGAAACTTGCCTGGTCATTAAACACAGAAACTCCAACTACACTATAACCTTGCGGCATGGATGACGAAGCCAGGAGTAAAGGCAGCGTTCCTGTTTTTGACCTCATTTCCCGTCATGCAGCATTGGGCTTCCATGATATTAAGGCAGTTATATTCCAAAATGACTAATTTCTCCGAAAATATTGGTCCTTTCAACTTGCCGAGTTATTTAACATGGAAAAGAGACTATTCTTCAACTGTAGATACCAAATTGGCCAGTTAAATACGTCTACATTTATCAGAATTGTACGGACGCACACACACACAAACAGACCCCATGAGCTCTTCCAGTATTAAAAGAAAATACCTGGATAAGATCAGCTTCATGACAACTCCCCATGAGGTATAGATTATCATAGATTTTTCACTGACCTTTTTGTTTGGCTGTCACTATATAAATGTGAGACAGTGGTGCATTTGGTCAGTAGATGGCGCTGTTGTATTATTTCTGCCCTCAGGGGGTTTAGCAATTAGCAATTTAGCAATGAGAAGAAGGTAAGAATTCTGAGATTAAAGTCAGAATTCTGATTTTTTTCTCAGAATTCTGACTTTAATCTCAGAATTCTGACTTTTTTCTCAGAATAATAATAATAATAATAAAATATTCGACTTTTTTTTTTTTTTCAGTGCCTCTAATCTTCCATACACTGTGAATGTCTCTCTCCAGTATAGTTGACTATTTGAACTATTAACAGTTGTAAAGTAATTCAGTATAAATGGTATGTGTGTTAAAACAAATATGAAAGGGTCTGATGAAGTTTGGGAATCTACAGTTGTGGTCAAATATATTTTTTTATGCTTATGTCGGCCATGAGTGTGGCTAGTTTTTAAGTTGCGTGTTCTAGCTTGCTGGAGTCAGTCATCTGTGAGTTAGTGGAAATATAGCACTGTGCGTGTGATTGAGTTTTATGCAACATATTCTGATGTTGAGATGTTTTTCTTGTTACTTGAAAGCTTGAAAGAGTGAAGCCATCGACATCAGTGAAGTTCTGATGTTGTCCCTCTGCATTACATCCACACTAAAACACAATGCAGTCTCAGGGTGCAGAGTGGCGCCATAGGCAGTGCACAGGTTGGGTTACATGAACATTTCTTTTCTTCAGATATTGTCTGTATTAAAATATCTAATTACATTGCATTATTACTTAATTCACAAAGTATATGAGGTGAAACACATTTATTTTTCAAACTCGGTAACTTCTCAATTTAAAAACTGATTTGTTGCTCAGAGGAGTTAAATATCCCCTACAGTGTCCACTATGTGGCTCTAGAAAACACCCACTAAATACACATCAAATCACTCAGGATTTTTGTCCCATGAGCCTGGTTTCCTAGTGCCAGTAGATGGAGCTATAGCTATACCTCAGCTTCTATGTAGACATGTTCTTGGCAGAGCTTTATCCAAACATTGGGTTTAACCTGGACTATATCTATCAGACAATAGAAATGAAAAAAGGACCATCATCCATCAGACTTAAAATTAGACGTGATTTAGTTTAATGACTGAGAAGGTGAAAATACATGTTCTACCATTTTTAAATAGAAATGAAGAATATGTAATGATGGTTAACTTCATTTAAAATGTATTTCAGATAGATTAAGTGATTCAACAACCAGCAAAATGTTAAACCCAAACCATCCACTTAAAGTACTGTGTAATTTTATGGGGCTAGAGCTTTGTTTCTGAATACACATGAACTGTACTGCAGTTTCTTTTACCGCTCCCCCATATATCATCATCCTGATTTGAATAAATTACCCTGAACTTTGGGTGTGATGGAAACGCAAAGCACACAGATTACCAGGAACTTTTTTACCCAGGTAAAAAAAATTCCTGGTAACAAAAGTTCCTGGTATTTTGCTGGAAAAGGGCCTATGATGATGCAGACTATGCAGACCATAAATCTGTGAAAACCTCATGACCCGCAAATTGTGCAAATATAACTTGCGCATAAAAATGTACCTACTCAAAAAACTACAATTTCGCCAAAACTCTTGTTTTTCAAGCAAAAGCTTTTTGCACAGGCAAGAAGTGGTTTTTCGGGCATAGCGTAAATGGCATATCACATAAAACTGCAATGGAAAGACCTTTTTCTGCTACTAGAGTCACATGAATAAAAAAAACAAAACAATGTATGTTGATGAATGTTACAACAAGTGAAGAAGAGTTTTAAAACAAACATGGTGCAGTATGTGTGGACACACCAAGAAACCAAATAATTTTTTAATTTAGGATGGTATAGAGGGGTAATATAATAATAATAATAATAATAATAATAATAATAATAATAATAATAATAATAATAATAATAATAATGAATATATCTGTAAATCAACACAATATTTACATTCATCATCATGTTTATGGAATGACTTCTCTTGTCATCTCGAAATAATAAAGAAATCATCACATCTGCGATTTAATGGAAAAATGGATATTACGCACTTCTGTTTTTTTGACATTTAGTAGAGTTTTGCGCATACGTCCAATGGAAAAGTGACTAATGTCTGAAATTTTGTTACAGGACTTTTGGGACTTTTGATGCATGTGCAATGTTTGGTGAGGGTTTTTTTTAGCATGTTATGGTAGTAAAAAAAATGCTTTTGAATATAATGGGAACTGATCAATGGGGCAGACAAATCATATAAAGATGTGGGGGCACATTTAACTACAAAAAGGAAGGGGAAACTCTCCGAGTAGCTTTTTTCAAGGGGGTAATGCAAAGCCACACTGGTTGGTGATCTACTCTAGTCTTCACCTTAGACAAGGCTGTGACATTTCAGCCTTTAACACCCAAATACACCTTTGGACAGTGGAGCTTGGCCTGGACACAAAGACAATGGCAGAGAAAAGAGCCAGATATAAACAAATCAATAATACAGAGGCACATAAACTTTTCCAGCATGTGTGAAAATATTTGCCCTGCTTACAGGCACACTAAGACGACAAGGGAAAAGAGGATGCAGTGTTTGCAGTGGCAGTTAAGTGGACCACATAGCCACTGTGAGTGCTTGCTATAGAAAACATGAGCAAGTCCATGGTCAGACTACATGATATCAGCCTCATTCTGGCCCTATGTGGCTGATGTAGGCCATTGATTCATGTTGGGAATGACCAATAGGCACACAGGACACCCTGCTGTGCACAGCAGTAAACATGGAGAAGAGATCATTACTTTTTCTCCAGGACATCCAGTATCAAAACATGTAGAAGCGTCAATCTATTTTTTTTTTTTTTTGGCAGAATCCAACTTACTGGATACCAGTGTTTTGTAGCCAAAGATGATGAACTGTGCTAACATTTGCAAAACTTATGAAATAATTTGAAGAAAAGTCTAGTCTGATGCCATTTTTGTTCTTTAACATTTAAAATCTACCACTTTTATTTCAGCATTTATTGAGGAGCAAGTAACTTGTATTGATATGCCCTCCTGCTATGACAGGGTATAGGAGTATGCCCCACCATCACCTAATCTTACCCAAAGATCATCATTAGTGAAGTTCCTCCTGTGGAATAATGAAGTTGATCAGTATCTGTATTAACCAAAATATTGGGTCATCTGACCAAGCCTGAGTGTTTAATACAATGTAAGTCTATCAAGTTACAGGTCTATTAAGATGGTATAGGTTTACTGTGTTACATCCCTTGCTGCTGATATGATCTTTGTCCCATTGATCACACAACAATGTCAGAGCTGCCACAGGTTTATGTCTCAGTATCCCTATGGGGGCGTTCCTCTGGTGGTGAAAATCTTCATTCCCAATCCCAGCGCATCAAAAACACCACCGTTGTGTCAAAGTGTCCCAGAAGAGATTAAATGGGATGATACCTGATCGGATCTTCTTAATGTGATCCTGGTTATATAATGATTTCCTCAGTGTTTCACATAATAAACATACCGTGCGCGCACTTAAAAACCCTCGGCCTTCAGTCCATTCCAAAGTTCTTGCACATACAGACGGACAGAAGGACAGACAATGCACCAGACGCACCTCAATACTGACATTCGAAAGGAAATAAATATGAAATTTCAGCAGGAAATAGCTGAATCTGCTCTTAAATAATGAATGGGACAGAAACATTGCCATGTTTCTACAGTGGCTCAGAACGAACTTCTTCGTCATCTTTATTCTGTTTTACGGCTGGTGGCTTCTAGCCTTAAGGTGCATTCCTATCACCCTGGGGCGCTGCTGTTTTGGCCCCCCTGAAACATAATCATGTTGGGGCCTTGCTACAACAACGTCACTGGAAACAATCTGTTGGAGCTAGTGGGGGCCATGATTGTCAGCCAGAGTGTGTGTGTGTGTGTGTGTGGGTGGGTGGGGGGGAATAGTGATCCATGACTGTTGCTTTACTATTCCTCTAACCCAGGGGTGTCCAAATCTGGTCCTGTATCCGGGCCAGTGTCCTGCATGTTTTAGAAATTTCCCGCTTTCAGCACACCTGGTTGAGTTAATGATCAGCTCATCATCAAGCTCTGCAGAAGCCTGATAACGATATAATGGCTTCCAGGTGTGCTGGAAGAGGGAAATATCTACAACATGCAGGTTACTGGCCCTCAAGGACTGGATTTGGACACCCCTGTTCTAACTCCACACTCAGAGTTGATCCAAGTTAATATTCCTAGAACGACCGGTGTTGTACCAAGGTATGGTACGTATCCCCAATCAGAATAGTTTCCCCTGTCCACAAGAGCATAATTTCAACTTTTTATTTCATAATTATGACTTTTTAGCTCATAATTTTGACTTTTTATTTCATAATTATTACTTTCTTACCTCATAATTATGACTTTTTTATCTCATAATTATGACTTTTTAGCTCATAATTTCGACTTTTTAATCTCATAATCATGACTTTTTATTTCATATTTATGACTTGCCATGGGGATTTTTTTTTTCAGGGGTGGAAACAGGCTTCCTATGTATGTATGTATGCAAGGATTTTAGAATGTCCAAAACCGCAACATGAAACCAATACTATATATGAATTGCATGCTGTTTAGAGCAGGCAAAATATGGACATTTTTCCAGCATAAACATTGAATTATTTATCTAAAGTTTATTTCACAGGGACAATGCACACACCCTAGCCGTTGTTACACTCAAAAGTATAGGGCTTGTAGCCATAGTAGCTCATTTACAGAATGCAATGCAGGTGTGAGAACAAAAGACTATGGTAGAAGGTTAACAGAGACCATGGTAGTCAGTAGTAACTGAGTAGTATTACACAAATGGTAGAACATGCTGGTACTGTCCATAAAGTTATACACAGGCTGGTAGAGGTCAGATGGGCTGGTGTACAAGGCTATATGCCTTGAACTGGTAAGGAAGCTTTCAGGAAGTCACATGTATTTACACCAGTAGGTTCTGAGACATACATTCTATTGTAGAAAAGTATGGTGTTCACTAGTATAGATTTTGGGAATGTAATATATAGGGTTGGATTTTAAATGGACCATCAGTCCTTTCTTTAATTTTGAAGAAATCTTCTTTGGAACCTTTACGATCCTTGGTACCATTTAAGTTCCCATAGTTCTTCTAAATGAAAAAGAGCTGACCACAACTCCAGGTAAAACCTCAACAAATAACAGTAATGAGGTGTTTACTTTTCCAGTGTGCAGCGCATGTAAATACAACTATAGTGATCTTATTAGGCAAAGCAAACACAAAGACAATTTATTGTGTTTATACCTAAATAAATATAATTTCAAAGGAAAACATAACTGTAAAAGTTAGGCATTTTGAGGAAAAGAGCACAGAATACATCAAATCATAAAAAAGAGTAATATGATTAAATGATTGAAATCATTATAACAAGGTATAGTATCCAGAATTAAATAAGAGTAAGTCATACACTGCATCAAGAATTAATTAACAGTCCAACCATAGGCACATGAAAAGAGACATTTTTATTAGGTTTAAGAATATCTGCATTTGGGGTAAAGTTTGGTCCATGTTGCCGCAGAGCATATTTTATAAAATTTCCCCATTATTATTGCCATGGTAAATGTTACAGTTATTACTTTTCTACTAAATATTACTATCAATATGAACAACTGTGAAGGAAGTGACTTGGAAGGACATGAGCAAGGACAGATCCTTGACTATGAGAAACACCTCTAGGTATATAATTTATCTTTGTTAATAGCTATCTTGGCTAAACCCCTAAATCATGCTACTTAGCAGAACTACATGTTAATATTTACCTGAGCTGAAATGCTAATTTGAGTTCTTATGATTCAGTGGAAAAGCCACACACTGTCAGCTGTCTTTACCTCACCATAATAATAGGTAACGCACACATTTCAAAGAGTTAGGTCTCCATGTTTAATATATAACAACTTCGCTCCAGTGTGTGATTGGAAAAACAAAATCTATTAAATATTTATTAACCTATAGATGCATGTCTTTGGACGGTGGGAGAAACCAGAGTACCTGGAGAGAACCCACGCAGACATGGAGAGAACATCACCAGCCAAAGACATGCACTTAAGTGAAATGGTAAATCTATGGCCAGTAGGTGTAAATGTGAGAGTGAATGGTTGTTCATCTGTATAGGTCAGCCCTGCAATGAACTGGAGACACATCTAGGGTGTACCCCACCTTCGCCCGATGGTAACTGGGATAAGCTCCAGCCAGGGCCACCTTAACCTAATGGTAGGCCCTGGGACTGAGGGAGGTGTTGTAGGCCCCCCTGTCCCATCCTTCAAAATTACTGAGCCTCATAATAAAATATAATGTCTTGGTAATCTACAACAGTGAGTAGATTGTAACCAAGATGGATGGAAGTTTGACTTCATGATAAAAATGATAAAAAATTTTATCAACAACCAACAACTGTCGGGAAAAACATTTATTTAACAGCAGCAACAGATCAAACTATAAAGCCTGAGAACCCATGCACCTGCACATAGGCGTAAACTCAACCCCCCCCCCCTCAAACTCACACAAACACACACAGCACCATGGACAGTGACATGGAGATAAAGCTAAATACTTCAACAGTCTCCTTCAAGCAAAGCACAACCACAACAACTGAAGCCAACAACAAACACTGCATTGTCCTTTCAGAAATTATTTTTTCTAGTTTTTTTTTGCAGAGAATGCCGTGATTATGTCCTTAAAATCCAGTTCACGAATTCATACTCAATGGATGTAAGTGTGAGGTTACTGACTCGCTCTTGCTGCATGCTTGATCGCAGTCTGTTTTTCACCAAGCCTAGTTTAGAAAAAGACCTCTATCCGCTTACATTGGTCACTGGCATGGTCAGGAATAGCTGTAGTGCTATGTCTGTGTTGGGAAACACTGTGTGGAGTTTTCTTCTTCTTAAAAACTTCAATAACTCCACTGCAGATGTGCTGCTCACCTTCTCATCCTGTACCAACTCTTTGAAATGTGTCACCTCCTCCAAGTCACTATTGTATTTCCTCTGCAGGCTCAGTGCTGCAGAGCGGAGGTCTTGTAGGCTAGTCCTGTGCAATCCATTTAAAAACCCAAAGGTTTCATACACATCAGTGTATGACTGGTATCTTCTGTCCAGTTCTGACACTAACCAGTCAATGACTTAGATATATAGATATACACTGATGTATGGAAGTGCCTGCTGCCTGACAGCTCTAACTCAGGCTCAGATGATTCGTCAGCCTGTCTTTTTTTCTTCTGTTGGGTGTCTGCTTTGTATTCATGTGAGACAGTGTGGGACATGTTCTTTGCAGCTGTCTCAAAACTATCGAACTGATCCCTCAGGCCTGCTACATATTCACGCAATGACCGAACCAGATCCACAGCATTGCACAGGTCCAACTCCACCACCTGTAGTGCAGTGCTTACACCCTGGAAGCGTTGAAGAATGGCATTCCACATGCTGCACATTAAAGCATTTTCCAATTTACTCATTTTTTTGTGCAGTGCCCTAGCCTCCTCTCTTGTGCTCCAGTTCTGGTGCTCATCATCTGCAATGTTTAGTAATGACTGCTGGATCCCAGCATAATTCTGATTAACAGCTTTAGTTGCAACAGCATGCGCTGACCATCTAGTACCCGAGAGTGATTTTAAAGTCTCTGATCTTTGATTTTCATTGGGCTGCAACCCTGTCCTGACCATTTGCCAGCATGAAGTGGTCTTCGATGAAAAATTGAACAGTGCTTGTGTAAAACTGAAAAACTGTTCAGTCTCCTCACAGCAGTTCACACTGTTCACCCCCACTAGGTTAAGGGTATGTGCTGCACAGGGTACCCACTGTGCCAGTGTGCTGATCTGCTTGATGTGGGCCTGAACGCCTTTGTAGGCTCCTGACATGTTGCTAGCATTGTTGTAACACTGTCCTCTACAGTTACTAATATCAGTGCCCATCTCCTCTAAAACATTCACAGCCGTGTTGAGCAGTGCTTCTCCTGTATGGCTTTCAATGGGGAGGAACTTCACAAAACACTCTTCTATACAGCCCTCTGGGCATACATAGCACAGAATGAAAGTCAGCTGGGCCAAATGTGTAATATCTGATAGAAAAATACTTTGCAACTTTCACTCGACTGATAATTTCATCCAGCACCATCTGTCCCATCAGCTGTATGAATTCCTCACACACATTAAGAGAAAGGTAGGATGGAGTTCCTCTGCCATATTTTTCAATATGAGCCTTTTCAAAATGGATCAAACTGGCTGATCAGTTCCATATTGCCCAAATAATTTCCATTGTTGGTGTCTCCAAACCTGTGGCTGTCACCCTTGAAATCTTCCCCATACTCAGCCACATACTTCACAACAGCAACAACCCTCTGTAGAACCTGTGTCCAAAATTCACACTTCTCATCAAACTGTTTTTTTTTTTAGTTCTAAGTCCACTGTCCCACGGCCAGCTGCTTGACTGATATAAGCGATCATAGCTTTTCTGTGAGTGTCACTATTTTCGTGTTCTGCCATGCGATCACCTGCATGTTTCCAATCTGAACATCCCCCATGAACAAAGGCAGACTTTTCTTTTTTCTCACCAAATATCTTGCATGCAAAACAAAACACACTGCCTGCTGATGGTGAATAACACAGCCATTCTCTCCTAACACACTCTCCGTTATTTAGTTTGCAGCTGAAATGAGTTCTAGAAAAATCCCGTCTCTGATGCTCATATACACGCTCAGATGCAGACAGTTCAGTGTCTCTGTTGTGGCTCGTCTCTGGTCCCATTTTCACCAGTATGTGCGTACCTGTTGCTGGTCAAAGGTGTTTCCCCTACGGCCCGGGTCACTGCTGAAGGGTCATCTGGCTCTGATGCTTCTGTGTGTCCCCCTCCTTCTCCCCCTTGTGTGGCTGTGAACTCCACCTGTGCGGACCCTGACTCACCTGTTTCCTCCACTGGTTTCATTTGCGGGCTTTGTCCTCTGTCATCCGAGGTTGATGTAAAGAACCCTGTCAGCTTCGGCATGCTCTTTCATATTTCTGACTCTCGAGCATACTTTTCTCCTGCCACTTTTCTTTTATGGGTACCGCTCTCAAATTTCTTCTTCCCTGACATTTTCTAATTGAACGGGGATTTTGGGCCCCATGGGAAAAACAAAACAAATCACTTTGGGGCCCACCACTTCAATGCTGCAAACTATGTAAACCATGAATATATACCTCTGCGCAGTCATGGATCAATATTCTGTTTACAATAGATTTTTAAAAAAAAATCATTTTGGTGCAAAGCCATGTTTTAAATTGTATTAATATTTTTTAACCCTTTCAAGCATGAATTTTGAGAACCTTAGATATTTTTCCTGAGTGTTTCTATTCCTGTTTTGACATGAAAAAAACCCCCAATGCAATCAGGTTTTTTTAAGGAGTTACAAAAATGTCCACTCAGCCGGACACCTTGCATTTAATTGTTGAAGCAAAGAAACATGTATTTAAAACCTACTATCAGACAGTGATATGGAAAACTATGCAATAAAAACATTTCTAATGCTGCTAGTCAGAGGTTTTCCCACATTTTAACATATTCTAATGCTAGTTATTATTCACTTCATGGAGATAATATGCAAAAAAAACCAAAAACAAAACAAAACAATTTTGTTTATTGATTTACACTCAAACATGTTAGTGGTTTATCAAGGATTTATTGGTTTATCAAGAACATAAAGTTACAGTAATGGTCTGAATGTCAGTGTATGGGATGATGCATAAGTGTTCACTGTGTTGGCTGACATGGAACTAAAACAACAAAACCCATGAATATACAAGAGAACAGCTGGAGTAGAACTGTCCACTGGAGTGACCACTGTGCATGAAAGGGTTAATGATAACAGTAACACAAATCAAATATGGTTTTACTTTTGGAATGGAAGTATATTTACGCTGGCACATAGAATAAATATATCTTGAAATAATGAAGAAGGAGACAGGGGTCAGTGGAAGATTTTATTCTTTTTTCCCAAAAGTAAAACTAATGCAAAGAACAAATATGTTTATAAGTGTCCTGTAAAGCAACTATTCTTTTGTGGTGATTTTTGTTAAAAACAAAAAACAAAACAAAAAACAAAACAAAACAAAACAAAAAAAACAAAAAACAGATGAATGTTCTACTATTTTCTAGGGCCTTTAGAATTATCATCATTTTCCCCCCTTAAGGCTCCCTTGTAAATTAGACTAATTAGACTCAGTGCATTTAATTAACAAACTCTAACTGACAAAAACACATTATAAGATTTCATATTAGATTCACATGAATACAATGTGATGTTTTTTTTCTCCATCATTCAGAGTAGTCAAAAAGTGATTTCTAACTTCCCCCTGAGTCACATCTCCTCTGTCTGCCTCTGGTTCATGACCCAGACTTTGTTTTTGCTTCCTGAGCCAAGTCCAGGCGAGTTGATCTGATATCGGACAGTGGAGAAGCGGCTGTGGATCTGTTGGAGGGCCGGTGTTCCGGGGCCGGAGGTGGGAGGAGGCGGGGGTGCAGTTCTGTTTGCGCAACACTGGGTGCTGCTTTGGAGGGAAGCGCTGTGGTTTGGAGGCGCAGGGAGCCGGTCTGCGACGTGGAAAGGCGCAAAGACACTCACGTCTCCGATACAGTAACAAATGAAACCCAGCGGCATTATGGGAACAGATCATCAGCCTTTGAGGAGATTTGTTACTAAAATGTAGCGCATTGTTTTCAGCTTAAAACAAAAAAGTAGTCACCGACTTGTCGTCATGGACGGGGGGTTGACTATAACTTTAATATCCGTTGCGATGTTTATAGGTTGTTTTTTACTTGGATTCATCCCACTATTGTTCAGACTTTCAGAGGTGAGTATGTTATTTGAAGGCTGTATATGAAAAAATGCAGCTTGACTTAAGTTTTGTTGCTTTTTTTTTTTTTTTTTTTTTTTTTTTTTTTTTTTTTTGCTTTTACGCACCATATACTGTTAAAGCTGCTGTTGTCTTATATGATCAGAGCAGTGAGTCTTGGTTTTATGTTGGAGGAATTCTGCAAAAAGCTCCAAACTCCTTTTGAAATAAATCACTAACAGGCTTTAGGCAAACATACCACAGATCTGCTGAAATCATGTGTCGATCCCCAGACCAGCATGAAGTATATCACCATCCTGGGGGCTGGACTCCTGTGTGGGACTGCATTGTCTATCATCATTCCTGAGGGAGTGGGTCTGATAGTGGAGTCACTGACAGGTGAGGAGGTTACAATTTACAAATACAGCTACATAATAAACACAATGACAATCCCATCATCATACATTTACATCCTTTCTGTGGTGGTCTTACCAGCTGTTGAGATGTTCAAAGTGTAATTCTGCTTCAACTTGCATTTGATTCTAATTGTGCATGGACATGAAAACAGCTCAGTCATGTAAATGTATTCTGTTCTACCTCATCGGCCTTTATGTGGGTCTGATCAAAAGCTGGGTTTGTTCTTCATCTTCTCTCTGCAGACTCCGCTCCTGTGCCAACATCTCTGAATAATAGTGAGACTAATGTGACGTCCATCAACAGTGGCCCCCGTCCTCAGTTTCTCATAGGGGTGGCTTTAACCTTTGGCTTCATTTTAATGTTTATAGTGGATCAGATCG
Organism: Sphaeramia orbicularis; assembly: GCF_902148855.1. Taxonomy (NCBI): domain Eukaryota; kingdom Metazoa; phylum Chordata; class Actinopteri; order Kurtiformes; family Apogonidae; genus Sphaeramia; species Sphaeramia orbicularis. The sequence continues at coordinate 24,105,979 of NC_043971.1, read as the reverse complement.
GAGGTTATCTTTCCACACGGGGCAAGTCATCTGGTTTTCTATGGGTTTATTTGCACCATATAAGCTTATCCATTACACATTTACTTTTGTATTGTCTCATTTCAGGTCGTATAGCTCGTTCGCCTATCAGTATCGGAATAACTGCTACTCTGGGGCTGGTTATTCATGCTGCAGGTACTAGACTGTGTACTTGTTCATTCCTTCACTTGGATATGTATGCAGGATATTCAAAATGTCACAGTTGTCAAGCAGGAAACATGCCCACTTAAGAACTTGTTTCCATCCTCATGTGACTCGCCTCATGTGAGTCCACATTGTTTGAGTCTTTTATGTTTTGGCTTGAAGGTTTAGTGTAGTTAAGTTAAAGTGAGATAGGCAGGACACACACACTGGCACAAAGCACACTGTTGTAACAAGGTTTTGTTTTGTATGTACGTACTGTAGCTGATGGATTTGCCCTGGGTGCAGCTGTGGCCACGTCTGAAGTGACAGTACAAGTCATAGTTTTTCTTGCTGTGATTTTACACAAGGTGAAATTTCACAAATTATTATTTTAATTGAATGTACAATAGCGTCTCAAAATGTTATAATGTTAATAGAACTTGACTATTTTTCTTTTCCATCTGTAGGCTCCTGCAGCTTTTGGGTTGGTCTCCTTTCTGATGCATTCAGGCCTAGAAAAGAAGTACATACAGGGACATTTACTTGCCTTTTCAGCCGCAGCACCTATAGTTGCCATCATCACTTACTTCATATTGCATGCAGTAAGAACACACTCACAGGCGGTATCGTTAGTCTAAAAAAGGAAGGAAAAAAGTGATATTGAAACTGAATGTTTTTGTGTTCACAGTCTGGCAGTTTGTTTCAGCACAGCTCGACTGGTATGGGAATGCTCTTCTCAGCTGGGACTTTCCTTTATGTGGCCACAGTGCATGTTCTCCCTGAGATCAGCAGCAGCAGGACAGAGCCACCCCAGGGTGAGCTCCAGCAGCAGCAGCAGCAGCAGCAGACTACTGGAGGATACCCACACCAGCACCGTTACCTGGGGCTCCTGGAGACCATGACCCTTATCTTCGGGGTTGCCCTGACGGTGGTGCTTGCTCGGACGTTGAATGATGACTAAACAGGCAACGTGAGGGCAAGTAACTGTAGAGTACCACACCTGAAAGGACAACAATGACCACCTGTCATATTATACAGTGTGAACAACCTGGACGATACACATTAGGGAAGAGAGTTCATTGTTTAATTTAATAATTTCCCCTGTGCTGAGATATTTTTTGTACATCAAATGAGCTCTGAACTATGCATTAAAATAGGTAGCTAAACATCATCCCGAGTGGAAAAAGTTTCAGCCTACGACTGACAAAAAGGGTTCAGTTGTTTCAGAAATTTAATTCACTAAGCTTTCTTTATGTCTGACAATGTGTTTCTCCCTAATGGCCTGTCCTACAGGAACTTTCAGTTACAGTGTAGATTTCCAGGAACAACCAAATAACCTGATATACTCGATTTAGCTGTAACAATAAGTGATGTAGGCCATTCACACATATAGACTTTCAGTCTGTCATTGTGTGATACATGTACCACAGACTGCCTCTAGATAAGACTATGTCTTTGCCAAAGACATTATTTGATCCCTCTTGTTTGTCTCTATGTCTGTCCATCTATCTGTCAGTCAGTCAGCAGAATTCTTGAATTTTGGTGGATGGGTAGGAGGTGGGCTAAAGATGAACCCCTTGAATTTTGGAGCTGACCCATAAAACAGGGTGGAGGCTGGAATTATTTTTCACTTCCTTGAACACTGAAGAGCCCTGGGCTAATTCAGAGCCAGGCACCAACTTTATCTAACTGACAAAGCAGAACTAAGACCTTCATTACCAGTCCATATTTAATGGTGGTTAATAGAATTAGAGTGAACTGTCGGACTTGCTGGAGGTCTGTGTTCTCTGTGTGACATTCTAGTTTAATATGTAGGACTGACTAATCCTTTTTGATGAGCTGAGAAAAGTGGGTGATTTCAAACTCTATGTCATTAAACGTATTGATCATTTTAAATATCATAGCTATTTAATTCAGATTTTTTATGAATTGTTGCAATTTTATGTTTACAAAAATTGGATTAATATTAAAGCATGTCACAAATGGGTTCTTTGATCACTTGATGTTTTTTAGTTCTTTACAATTCCCCTCACACAATACATTTTAGGGTGCAGAGGTATACTAGTGTGCTACACTAATTCAATTTTAATGTGCAAAGTGTCATGATACAAGTGCCTCCTAACAACACCTCTGCAGTATGGGGAATACATGAAGTAGAACCATGAGCATGTTAAAGCACAGTTAGCGATTACATGCAAAAGCCTTCAAAATATCAGAATGTATATATATATATATATATATGTTTATATATTTTTTTACACATAATGATGGATAATATATGAATAATAATTGAGAAAGTAATGAACAAGCAAAACCCAATGCTTATAAAAATGTTATAAATAATGTAACGTGTTCACATATGGTAATAATGGTAATATCAAAGTTGGGCCTCAGAAAATGGACAAAAAAAACACAAGTAGTTAAACATTAAATTAATAGTCTGTTGTCTCATTCAGAGTGCTGGAATAGAGAAGTTGCTAATCGTCAACTTCTCTATTTTCTCTGAAAATGTTATCTGTACTCCTAATGGGCGCTCATATCGGATAGAAAACACTGATGTCATCGTTCACAGAGCTCGAAACAACAGTGTAACCCTACACTCTCCAGGCTGCAGTTTGACTTGGGCTGCTTGACTTTCTGCTGGGTGCAAAGTCCTACTCAGCTTTGTCTATTCCTGGCATCCGTCCACACAACCTGCATTCTTCGTACATACAAAGGTGTGATACTGCTTGTGTGACTCAACCCTTTTCCTTCATATGATCTGATGGATACAATACTCAAAGACATAAACAGCCAGCAGCCAAAAGCATTTACTGCTACAAAATGTTTAATAACTTTTTAACCACTGACCCTAATCAGGTAAAATTCAGTTTCTCAGTTTTTCAGTGACATCAAATGTGTCTTTTCTGGACATTCAGAGGCTTTGTCTTGGACGTGGAAACATCATAATCTTCTGCAGCATTGATTCTCCAAAAAACCCATGTAGTTTGACAAATGGCATTGCCGTAGTTACTCATTTTTATATATAATTATAATATATTTTGCTGAAAAAGTCACTTTTTCTTCATTTTTCTCTGTTCTGATGTAAAAACCTTAGAATTTAGTCTGAGGTTTTATGAACATCTACATGATCAGCAAGTTAATCATAGGAATACTTGATTTCCACTGAAAAATGCAAAAGCCAGAGGATACAATTATAATAAATGGTAATAAATCGTCCAGGAAAAGTTTGACGTAGAGAAGTTTAAGTTCACCTCATGGGCACCGCTAAAATAGTTCTAGGACTTTAAGGGTTAATGAAGAATGTGTGGTGAAACTCCTTAACAAAACAATAGTACTTACAGTGCAGAAATTGTATGGTTCTGTTACCATATTCAGTCATTTCTGAAAGGTATGAATTGGCTTCATTAATTAGTTTGTTTTTGTGCACACTACTACTTTTCACCAGATAACATAGGGTGAGGCAGAGGCTTGTTTGCATGTTTCCACATTATACAGATTTCTTCTGGGTCCTTGAATTTCCATTGTGGTAAAGCATCAAAACAATCACATCCCTATAGGTCGGTAGTCTTACTGCCTGATGACAATATCACCAAAGTAGTTCTACTAGTTGTACTCTAAGAAAAACTCACACAACACTGTAGCTCCTGTTCAGGGACTTTTTCACAGTTACTTTGGCTGAGGTGTTGGTTTAGATCTGGAGTTGGTGCATGGATGCCTTCATCAGATGTCCACTAATCTTTGTGTACTTGAATAGGTTAAATGCGGATGTGGGCTTTCAGTGAAGTTCACAATAAAAGTGAACATCTATACAGTGAGAATCTGAACTATTTTATTTAGAAGGTGCTTTGAAAAACTAAAGCACAACAGTTTATAAGTAACTGGATTTTGTTAATACCACCATCCATGTGACTCACATCAGTACATAAATAAGTAATGTCCTATATAATGTCTGCTTTGAAATTCATCTTTGAATCAATACATTTCCACACCTCTGTTTAGCATTTCTAATACATACCACTGCTGCCACAATGAACATACGAAGTGAACAACAGAAAAACTGCTGTCAGTAGATTTTTTCAGAGGAATCTCAAACACCTCAGAGAGAGTTTTGAGTACATCTCACCAGTGTTTACAAAGTTAGGGGCAGGTCCAAAAAAAGAGAAGAGTCTCTATTTGTTTATGGACCTTGCAAACATGAAGTTCACATTAGGTTAAATCTTGGCTAATTTCTCTGGTGCAGACAGTGAGAACTTTTAACTGCAGGAGTTATGTCACCCTGTTCACAACTAAATCCCAGGTATCTTCTCACAGTTGTAATTTTATGCCTTAAGGCTTATAGGAAGCACAAGCCTTTAATTATGGAGAAAGAGGGGTAATCAAGATGAAACATAATGTCATATTTGAGTGACCACACCCTTTAAGAACAGGCTTATATTCAGAGAGATGTCTGACACAGTTCTATAGAGTGGATAACATATTTGTTCAACACTATTTTGATTTAAACAAAAATGCTCAATAAAAGACCACAAACAGTTTCATTAATTTTATTCAGTGTAACATGCCTTCTCATTTGGTCATCTGTCACATGGTGTGAATATAATGTCAAATGTGAATAAAACTTGTATATATTAACTTGTCCGTAAACAAGCTTTCTGCCTTACTCATGTCATATAGATTTAAATTGGAAATGATAGTGAAAACACAACTCCAATGAACTCACAGCACTTCATGAATCACAGAGACACCTAGTGGGAGAAATTACAAACTGCATTTACAGTGAGTACAGAAAGTATTTTGACCCCCTTAAATGTTTTACTCTTTGTTAGGTTGCAGCCATTTACTAAAATCATTTAAGTTAATTTTTTCCTCATTAATGTACGTAAAACCCCATTTTGACAGAAAAAAACTGAATTGCTGACATTCTTTCAGATTTATTAAAAAAGAAAAACTGAAATGTCACATGGCCATAAGTATTCCGAGCCTTTGCTGTGACGTTCGTATATTTAACTCAGGTGCTGTCCATTTCTTCCGATCATCCTTGAGATGGTTCTGCACCTTCATTGGAGTCCAGCTTCATTTTATTAAATTGATTGGACTTGATTAGGAAAGGCACACACCTGTCTATAGAAGACCTTTCAGCTCACATTGCATGTCAGAGCAAATGAGAAGCATGAGGTTGAAGGAACTGCCCCAAGAACTCAGAGACAGAACTGTGGCAAGGCACAGATCTGGACAAAGTTACAAAAGAATTTCTGCTGCACTTAAGGTTCCTAAGAGCACAGTGGCCTCCAGAATCCTTAAATGGAAGGCGTTTGAGACAACCAGAACTCTTCCTAGAGCTGGCTATCAGGCCAAACGGAGCAATCAGGGGAGAAGAGCCTTGGTGAGAGAGGTAAAGAAGAATCCAAAGATCACTGTGGCTGAGCTCCAGAGATGCAGTGGGAAGATGGGAGAAAGTGGTAGAAAGTCAACCATCACTGCAGCCCTTGCTCCACCATTCAGGGTTTTATGGCAAAGTGACCCGACGGAAGCCACTGTGCAAGACACATGAAAGCCCACCTAGAGTTGGCCAAAAAAACACACTGGACTCCCCAACTATAAGAAATAAGATTCTCTGGTCTGATGAGACCAAGATTGAAGTTTTTGGGGTTAATTTTAAGTGGCATATGTGGAGAAAACCAGGCACTGCTCATCACCTGCCCAATCCAATCCCATCAGTGAAGCAGGGTGGGGGCAGTGTCATGCTGTGGGGGTGTCTTTCAGCTGCAGGGACAGGACGACTGGTTGCAACTGAAGGAAAGATGAATGCGACCAAGTACAAAGATATCCTGGACAAAAACCTTTTCTAGAGTACTCTGGACCTCAGACTGGGCCAAAGGTTCCCCTTCCAACAAGACAATGACCCTAAGCACACAGCTAAAATAACGAAGGAGTGGCTTTGGAACAACTCTGTGACTGTTCTTGAATGGCCCAGCCAAAGCCCTGACTGAAACCCAACTGAGCATCTCTGGAGAGACCTGAAAATGGCTGTCCACCAACGTTCACCATCCAACCTGACAGAACTGGAGAGCAACATTCCCAAGAAGACTCATGACTGTATTAGCTCAAAAGAGTGATTCTACTCAATACAGAGCGAAGAGTCTGAAACTTGTGACCATGCGATATTTCAGTTTTCTTTTTTAATAAATCTGCAAAAATGTCTACAATTCTGTTTTTTTCTGTCAGAATAGGGTGCTGTGTGTACATTAAGGAAAAAAAAAAGACAAATTATTTGAGCAAATGGCTGCAATATAATAGAGTGAAAAATTTAAGAAGGTCTGAATACTTTCCATACCCACTGTAAATGTCCTAATAAGTACAAAGCTGCTGCATTGTAATAAACTACATTTGTGCATATGGATTTTGTATTTTATATAAACAATAAAAGGCCACTATGATACCTTCATCCTTGTAAAAACAGCTGTAAAATGACGGAGAGACATTTTCTGGGGGGGGGTTCCAATTTTAACATTTAAACAAACCACACTGACACCTGTAATTATATTTTGGATATCATTAATATTATTTCTCCTGGCAAAATGTATTGTCTTATTCGTAAGAAGGGTATTTAATGATTACTGGGAGAAACTGGAATTCAAGATATTCTCAGCTTCATTTGTACTCGTCAGTTAAAATTCATTTAAGGTACCTTAAAGAAATTGAGAAGAATAGGCAGCTGTTGTATCATTGAATGGCACACTGTATAATTCTAAGTCAAAATTAACATTTCAAATATTCCTAATGACATTCTTCTAATTCACAGCTGTCATTTCAGATATCCACCATGAAAGTTATCCTAGACAAATGTATCATTAACGAGTACATGCTTTGACATGTTACCCTGCAGATTCCTCATAAAATATCATCTGTCTTCCTTTTGCATCTGTTTTAAACAAGGATCTCCCTAGATTTGTAGGACTTGTGTACTGTTTTGTATCCTAACTGCCTGACTTAAAAACTGTTTTGCTGATCTGTGGATCTATAACATTACCTCTATTACAACAGTATTACGAAAATATCTGCAAGAAACCCAAATGTAAGTAAATCTGATGAAGTGATTTATGAAGTCAACATGTAATCACATATTGCCTCCATTTATGCCAGTATAGTATCTTTTTTTCCAGAGTGTTGAACTGTATTAAAAGCCTCCAGGGGGAGATCTGACATGTTCTTTTCTGACTTCCAGATACATATAGATGTAAACTATGAATCTGGGGGAAATTCAGTCCTTTCTATGACAGTTTCATGTGGCTTATGGAGGCAGCCAGCTGAGCCTCCAGAGCCATCCGATCAAAGGTGTGTGTCTGTGTGTGTTGTCTCACTCTGTCCCTCATGTGAAAGCAGGCTCTCGTCAGCCTTTGCGCCTCCTCCTGTATCTGTTCTCGCTGTCTGCGCAGTCTCTCTCTCTTCCACTCTTTCATGCCAACGTAGCCTTCCCTGACCTTCCTCATTGCCTCCTCCTCTGTCTGCATCCTCTCTCTGAGCCTCTGGTGGCAAAGCTGCCGGTGTTTGTTGTACTGATGCGTTTGCTGAACTTTATTCCTGCTCTGCACCAAAGCATGCTGGGTAGCTTTCTCCATGCGACGCTGGCTCAGTTCATATAAGATCTGTTTGTGTGTGACCTCCTGCAGGTCCTGTATCTTGGCCCTCCGCTGTGCCCTCTGAATCTGCTTCTCCTCCTGTGTTGCTCTCTCTTGCAGCTCCCTGATACGTGCCTCCACAATCTCCGCACGTCTCTTACAAGAGTTTTGCAGCTTTGTCTCAAGTATGCTCCTCTTCTGCGCCTCCTCCTCTTCCACCTGCAACTCTTTCTGTTGCCTCATGAGGATGCACCGCAAAAGTTCTTTACGATTTTCCTCCTGCAGCCTCTGCCTCTCTTTGTCTTCCTGCAGACATTTGCTCCTCCTTGCCTTTTGCTCTCTCTCCATGGCTACTTGCTTCTCCTTCTCTAGCACCCTTTTCTCCACCTCCTCCTTGTGTCTCAGGAGCCTCTCCTGGTGGCGTTTGCGCTCCACTGCCTCCTTCTTTGCAGTCTCTCGCTTCCCTCTACGATGGGCCTCCACCTCCTCTTTCAGTCTCCTCCAGCGGTCCTCTTGCATTTGCACCTCCTGCTCAAGCTGTCCTGCTTTCTGTTTCTCCTCACACTCCCTGAGCCTTCTGCGGACCTCCAGTTCCTCATGCCAACGCCTCATGCTGTGCCTCAGCTTCCTCCTCCTCTGTTTCTCAGCTTCAGCCCGCTGGACTTCCTCCTGCCTGCGGGCCTCTTGTCGCTCCTGTTCCTCCTTGTGACAGAGCTTCAGTCTGGATTTCTCCTCCTGGTGCCTCACCAGCATAAGAGCTGCTATCTTACGGTCTCTCTCTGGAATAGTCACACTCATCTCCTTTTTAATGTCTTTGGTCAGCTTCTCCAGTGTCTTCTCTGTAGCTGAGGAGTGTCTGAGGTCTCCCAGGCTGAAGCTGCCAACTGTGCTTCTGTCCAGGTCTCTTATACCAGCTGAACAAGAGGACCTGCTCACAGATTTTCCTTTAAAACACAGATCTGCATATGCAAATGGTCCTGCTTTCTCTTGAATAGCAGACTCATCATCATGCAGTTTAATATGGGAGTTTGAAGGGGTTACCTTAGAGTGTTTTTTACTGCTGGGCCACCTGTCTTCATCCGCCTGGATTAATTTGTTCCTCTCTTCTCGGCACATTTGCAAAAGCTTCCGTCTCTCCTTTTCATAGGATTCATGCATAACTCTCACGGCTTCAAAGGGTACATCCTGTTGTTCAGTTCTCAACTCATTCAGAGACTTAATCAGGAGCTCGACAGGTTTGACACCAACGCGTGCACAGGACTGCAGGGAGCGTGGACTGGTCAGAACATAGCGACTCCTTTCCGCTTCGTTCGAGTCAAAGTTGTTCAGGTCCAAGTGAAGCACAGGAAAGGTGGACCTCACTTTATCCATTGTTTAAAAAAAGTAAAATAAAATACTTTAATTACCTAAACGCGCAGTTTAAGAGCACAAATTGCAACAAATCCTGTTTTCATGAATCGTTGCTCAGCATGAGGAGGTCACAGACGGATTAGCTGGGTCATGTAATCGGTGCTCAGCCTGTGTGTGTGTCTCTCTCTCTTCACTGCAACAAATACAACAACATAGAAATTATATTCTGATTTGTCAACCAGGAAGCCTGAACTAAAACCCATATTAAGGATGAATCATGAGGTGAAATTAGCAACTTATAGTAACGTGTCAGGAAATTCTGTAATTATGAGCATTTATTTAAAGCTAATGTACTCCAATATAGGCTACTGGTTGTACAACACCGTCTTTAAATAAACGATTTTTTAATAGTTGTTTAAAAAAATAAATAGATAAAAATAAATAAATAAAGTATAAAAAATTAAATATATACTTGCCTGTGTGGTTATAAAATAAACAAAACGTAAAAAGTGGTCATTTGTTTTGTTAGACAGCTGTAAGTGACCATGCCAAGAACGCTTCTGGTTACCATGACAATAAAACCATTCATGAAATAAAGAATGGCTTGACTCGTTGTTTAAACGCTGACTGGGGATAAACCTCCCTCTAGCGGTGGAGGTACGATACAGCTGCTGACGACTTCCGGTTGTCGACGATGAATGATGTTAGATTCATTTTCGAGATTTAGAACCCTAAACTCTAGAAAATTACTTATTCTTTTTTTTTTATTATTCTTTTTTTTATTTTTTTTTAAATGATTAAGTTTCTTTATATAAAAATATGGGCAAGATGTCTGAATTACACACTTTTTATTTTAATTTGAAACCTTTACAGTAGCTTCTATGATCACAACACTCCCTTTTACATGACTGAAATAGAATTCCCGACACTTACAAAACAGAGATACACTTAATGTCATATGATTTATCCTATTTTCCTCCAATGTTTTATTTCGACTGAACCACACTGCTTTTTTAATCCACTTTGTATCCCTTATTTAAGTAATATTGGCACATTGTTGTTATTATTTTCTTTGACATTTCTCTCTCCCGTTATTTGTCAAATACAAAAAAAAAAAAAAAGCAATCACATTTTATCCCTGACAGTTATACAGTGCACAATTTTAAGAATTATTTGGGTCCATGTTTTTGTTTCTTTTTTATTTTAGATACACTCTGATTAATAATGTTTTTTGTATTAATTTTAATAATAAAATAATGTGTCTTTTTTAATTTGAACAATGAACATTGAACAGTATATATACATAATAGTATACAACAAACAAGGATAGAAAGTTTCATAATTCACAGAATATTTTACATTTCAAATATTTAGAAATACATGTAAGTAAAAAACATTTTAAAAAAATGCTCGAGGTATAAATAGAAATTAAACAAATTAAATAAGATTATACACTTGACATTTTTTTTGTTTTTTTTTTTTGTTTTATTTGCTTTAGAATTTATGATCAAATTATCAAATTGTCTGCATAATCGGAAAAAATGGCTTTAAAAACAGTAATGTTTGGACGTTGGTGCGCAAGTTTGGAGCAATGAATGTGAAATTTGGCCAAAAAAAATAATCAAAAGTTAGACAATATATCTTTTTTCTGGAGTTATTTTATCAATTTTTGATAGGCCAAATAAAATGTGTTGAAAGTTCAATTTACATGAAGGGTCAATTTTTGTGTTTATAAAATTATTTAAATCAAATCAAAATATTTGTGTGTAGGTGCAATCCCAAAATAAATGATATATTGTTTCCTCTGCGTTGCTGCAAAAAGAACAAACAGTATCAATAATATATATATATACATTTATATATATATATATATATATATATATATATATATATATATATATATATATATATATATATGTGTGTGTATGTATATATGTATGTATATATGTATATATATATATATATATATATATATATATATATATATATATATAATATATATATATATTAATACATATTAATATATATATTTCACAGGTCTTCACCGGATAACATCTATAGATCATAAAATAATGTGTCTATTTCGCCATATGGTTTCGTTTTGACGTAACTCACAGCATCAATACAAAACTTACTTCGTAGTGAAGGTTCATGGAACAGTTCCTGCGCGCCATATATTTGTTTACCACAAAGGTACGTCAAACTTTACTAAAGTTTAACCGATACATAGAGCTGAGTAATGCTTTAGGGAGCCGTGTGAACGATACAAAGACAGGAGCGTCTTAAAGTCTTAACACTAAATGGAGTCATCATAACTGATTTAGTTAGCTAACGCGGCTAACATGTTAAAGACACTGATGGGTGAAATGAGATGAAGCTCTTCGTGTACTTCCGGGTTTGCAGTTTGTATACAGTGGCTCGTTTGCTTGAAAACGCACATGGATCGCAATTTATGTTATTCTATAGGAGCTAATGTGGATACTTAATTTTCTTTTACACCTTGCAGTCTTACATCGTTCTTTGTGGTGTTCAAATTTGTGCTGTTACATTTAACGCTGCTAGCATGACCTAAACTGTAGATTTCTATCTTTACCATTTCATCATCTTTGGGTCTAGTCATAGATGGTTGTTTCAGGGCTTAACGTCGCAAAAATAATCTTTAACAACTTGGAAACTCATTACAGAAACATATTCTCTTTCTATTTGCTCAGAAATTGTGGTCAGAAGGTAGATAAAAGGTCTATAACAAGGAGTAGAGGCGTGTTTTGTTAATGTTACACCGGGTTTGTTTTATGGTGCTTCCTCCTTAGAACAGTTCATCCACTGACTGGAGATGAAAAGAGCCAGAAGCAGCGAAGCAGATGAGGAGACTCCCCGGCAGAACGGCTCCTCCGGCCGCAGGAGAGGAGTGCAGCAGCACCGGGGAAACGAAGACGATGAGGGCCCTGGTCTGGGCGCTGCTAACCTGCAAGACGACGATATTGACCCCAGTCTGAGGAGAGAAATCCGCAGCAAATACAGAGACCTCATCAACTCAGTGCAACGTCAGTAACAAGAACTTCTACCCATCATATTATACATGAGTTATGAAAATGTATTAGTAAGTTTAGTGGTTTAAAAGTTATTAAACACACACTCTGGCTGTTGTTTAGACCTTTGAGGGGTAAAATGATAAAAACAAAATATATTAGCTACTCCAGAATTATTTTAGAATTCCAGTGCAACTAGAATACAGTATCAGTTTCATGCAGTTCATGTTTTAACTTGGATTAAAAACATCCCATCTGGTTTAGTTGCATTCAGCATATGGCTTAAAGCTGCTTCACCATGTTTTTGTTTACTTCATGTATAAACAAATGGAAAAAAAAAAAAATCCTGAAATTTCAACTTGGTTTTAAATGTGATGTGTATTTCTGATGTACTGACTTAACTTATCTGGTTTTCAGAGAACAGAGAAGATATGCTAAGTCCATCCAACAACAAACTTACAGAGGTTTTAGAAGAGGCAAACAAACTTTTTCAAGATGGTATGTATATATGTATATGAACCCCATGAGTTTTAATTAAAGTCTAGTTTGTATGTTGTGGCATTAATTATTACTGTACTATAACTAAAGGTGATTTACTTCTAACACTATCATTAAAAGGGAAAATAATCATGTATAAAGAGCCTCATTCAGGTGTGTGCGTTTTCTTCCTGTTAATGAGAGAAAATAACTGAATCCTGAAGAGAATATTTCTGTGATTTTGAGACAGTTTGACCAACTAGTGGTGCAGTAGTAGTTGATACCTAACATTTTTAAGGGGCAGACATGGCTCAGAAGGTAGAGCGGGTCGTCTAATAACTGAAGGGTTGGCGGTTCAAATCCCGCTCTGTGCCGTTGTGTCACCCACCTTTCCTCTAGTGTCACTCACAGGGCAGGACTCAGGGCAGCTGTGGCTACAAATGTAGTTTACCACCACAGTGTGACTATGAGAGCGAATGAATAGTGGATCAATAATGTAAAGTGCTTTAGGTGCCTTGGAAAGTGTTATAGAAATCTAATCCATTATTATTGTTTGGTGTCTAAACTGAAAAAACTTGACCCCTATCATTTTTTAGTTTGTTAGGTGTTCTTAATTAGTTTGAAGTTCTGTGATTCCGTCTTATTGATTTAGGTATTTATTACTCTGATTCAGATGTTTAGATCAGCAGTTAGCAGTCACAGGTTCATGCCCCCATGACCCTGCAAATATTAGGGTTTGACAACCAATAGAACATTTTCCTTACATATAATGTAAATTCACTTCAGCTGTACCTGGCGTAACCTTTCATATCTAAATCATTCAGCAGCTTAATGTTTTCGTGTTGTCTTCTGACAGTGCGAGAGGCGAGGGAAGCAGCTCTAGATGCCCAGCTTCTCGTTGTAGCCACTGACCTCGGAAAGGAGAAAGCCAGTCAGCTTTTTTCAGAGGGCGCTGCTTTTGACCCCACTGCATTCGCTGAGCATCTAGTGAGTGAAATTATTTTCTGTAGACATTATTACTGCACGATGAAAGTGTTTGACAATCTTGTGTAGTGTAAACATGGATTTTTGTTGTGATGCACCTTTGGGAGTGAGGAATGTATTTCTTCACTGCAGTCTGTACACCTTTGTTTGGAGTAGTTCACCCATATGAAAACAGGTTTATAACTAAAGGATAACATTAACCAAAGGGAATATCACTTTATATAGTACGTAATAGATAGATAATTGGATTTTTTAATTGCTTAACCATAGTCAATGCAGGAAACAGTGGGTTTTCTCCTTCGACATAACAATCATACACCTGTTCCTCTTCTCTTAGCTCAATTACCATATTGTAAAATGAAGCCATAACTTGTGGATGCATTATTTATGATCATAAAAGTAAAATTGCAGACATATTGAGTGAGTCTGTTTAGACACTTTCAACTTCTCTTCATTTTAAACACGCATTGATTGTAGTATTATAACAAACAAGCTTTTATGTGCTCTGTTAACAATAAAATTACAGCAATTTTCTTAGTAAATGTAAGCATAGGTGCAGTATGAATGCACTCAACTTATAGTAATCTCTGTGGTTCTTTGACAGTTGTCCTTCATGGGTCTGAACCGACTAGAAGATGAGGAGGAGGAGCTTCAGAATGGAGCAGTCGATGGATACCTGCCGCAGGACGCCTGGCATAGAGTGGCCAAGAGAGCAGAGAGCTGCTTCAAAACAGCACCAGCCTTCCACTACATGTGAGTCTGCCCTGTTGCATTCTCCTATAATACCTTAGAATGCAATGCAGTGTTTATAATGTGCTTTTCACACACAAAGGTAAAATTCAGTGTGCTTTACATTATCAGTGCAACAAAATATACTTAAAACAGCAGTATTTGACAGTGGTTTGTCACAATTGGGTAAAATTTCTGTTATCAGTGTATTGTAATTTAAGTGATCTAAGAGGCAACAAGAGGTGTGTGGAGTTGATATTGTGTCTTTTCAGGCTGATTGAAGTGATTTACAGCTGTAATTACCTCAGATTTCTTCAGACATGGTTCTGCTGTTCTTCATTTCTCAATACAGAAGCTTGGAAAAGTTTTATTCTCTTTTCCACAGTGGCTTCAAACTACATTAGGTCATCTGTTATGTTATTACACATTGTCTTTAGTCTTGAGAGCTGCATAAGGAAGGTGTGTATTTTCAGATTCTTTTGTTTTCCCCCTGTGTTCAGCTCCTTTAAGCATTAAAATTGAAGTGCCAAGTACATAAAATAATAATAAAACAGAGGAAAATAAATGAAGACTTATTAATGCTTAAACAGTTGAACAGTTTTTGCGGCAACTCCTGAATGAATTTTAAGGAATTTTTGTCTACATCTAACCTTTTTGAAGTGATTTATCACCATTTATTATGATATTATCCTCTGCATTTTGTAGTTAAACTCAGGTATTTTCCCATGTTTAATTTTCCAACCACTTAGACTTTAATAAAGACTCCAAGTTAATTCAAAAGTTATCATATTAAAAACTAACTTTCTCAGCAAAATATGTCTTTAACCAGCATAAAAACAGGTGTCTGCCACCACTGTTTGTCACATTCCATGAATTTTACCCATGAATCAGTATTGCGGAAGATGACAGTGTTTCCATGTTCATTACAGAGGCTTAGAAAAAAGACACATCTGATGCCTCTCACAAGCTGAGAAAATGTGTGTACATGAATTATTAAAATGTAATAAGTGTAATGTAATATAATAGGATCAGTGGTTATTAAAGTTATTTAACATTTTATTTCAGTTGATGCTTTTGGTTGGTGGTGGTTGTTTAGGTTTAATATGATAAAAAGAACACAGCACTCCATAATGAATTAAATATTACAGTGCACTTGAATACCGTATAAGTTTCATGCAGTTACTGTTTTTTGTTTTTTTTTTAACTTGGATTAAAAAAAAATCCAATCTGGCCCAGTTGTATGCAGAATATGGCTTAAAGCTGCTTTACCATTGATACGTAAACAAATCCTCCTTTTAAAAATGATTGCAAAGGTAGCTAAAGGTTATCCTGAGATTTCAGCTTGTCTTTAAATGTGATTTCGTGGTTAAATCATATAACAGAAGTCACTCTGTTCATTCTTGTGGTTCTTTCATCAGGATGGGATCATTTCATGCAGAACCTCCTCCACCAAAGCAAAGAATTGAGCGGCAAAGGAAAGTACCTGGCAAAGAAGCTAAAAGAATGATGCCCACGCAGGTATATTTCCATAGACTGTAAACTTACAAACCTCTATTATCTTTAAAAGGAAAGTGTGAAATTCAAAGATTCAAAAGATTCAATTCAAGATTCAAAGATTTTTTATTGTCAATTCACTAGATGCACAGGACATACACAGCATTGAGATACTGTTTCTCTCTCACCTTGTTAAATGCCATGCATTAAAAAATAAAAGGTAAAGAGGAAAAAATAGAATAAAGTAAATAAGCAGGATAAAGAATAAACTACAGTAGAATAGAAAGTGTACATGTCAGTCTATTTACAGTAGCAGCAGCAGTACAATACAATAATGTTTATCAGGTGAGGAGGTGCATAATGGAACCAAACAGCAGGAGTTATTTCTAGTAACAGTGAGTTTATTTCCAGAGTCAGACTTTGTTTTGTTCTGGCTCAAAGTGTTTTGTTGATGCTTATGTTAATGTTGTCCCTCAGCTGAAGAAAATGGAAGAGTCCCATCAAGAGGCAACAGAGAAAGAGGTGGAAAGGATCCTGGGATTCCTAAAGGGTTACCACCAAGACGATCGTGAGTTTAAAGTTCACCTCATGGATATAAATAGGATGTCTGCATAGTAACCGATAATGTTTATGTGTGTTTTTATCACAGCATCAACGCCGATATCCTACTACGAATTTGTCATCGACCCAAACTCATTTTCCCGCACAATAGAAAACATGTTCCACACATCGTTTCTAATCAGGGTGAGTTGGTGAAAACATGGCTCCTATTGTTTCTTCATTTTTTTGCACCTTCTTGTTTCCTTTCTCCTCTTTTGTCCTGCTTATGACCTGGAAATTGATATTAGCACAAGTGTTAATGTTAGTGTTTTAATGAAGGGCACCTGAACTGAGATTAATTTGTGACTAAAACCAGAGACAATAGAAAAACATGGGTTACAAAAGAAGAACTATGCAAAATATTTACTACAGAAACTTTAGTTGATGTTTCCTCCAGACAGCCACAGCCTCGACTCTGTGAATGTAAAATCCTCCAATCACTAGTTCCAATCTCCACCGTAAAAACCTGATAACCAAATCCACATGGACTTTCCTGATATGAGCAGGTTAATGGCTGACAGGGAGAGGTTGTTGGGGATGGGACAGAAGACATGAGATGAATTTTATTAATCTTGTCCAGAAAATTCAATTAACATACAGACATAATTACAGCTCAAAATAAAATCTGAATAATTAATTCATTATGTAGGAGCTATTTGTCTATCTAGTTTATTGTTCAAAGTTAATGTGCTTTTTTGTTTAGTAATTTAGTATGATTTGCTAATTGTTTATTTTTTAATTTTTTTGCTTTTTGTTTAATATCTAGGATATATTTTTTGATTTTCATGATTATTACTTTCATTCTTTAGTATTTAGCACCTTTTGTTTTGTGTGTTTTCTTATTGGTTTAGACCATGCGCACCTGGGTATAAATAGGCAGCACCAAGTAAGACCATCATGCACCTGGGTGGGCCTATGTTTTTTTTTTTTTTACCAGACAGACAGTCAGTCACAGTCGTCAAGTCAGACAGGAGGAGCAGGAGAGACAGCAAAAAGGATTGGGTTGTTGTTTGCCTGCAAAAAGCCTGAAAATAAACCACTTGGAATACATTTCTGGAGTGGACATTGTGTTTTTGACTGCGTAAACCACAAACCAATGGTGCATCTAGTGGTTATTTTAGTAATGTTAAAGTCTTAAGTTCAGTCACTTTTAAGTTAATTTAATTCTGATGGGAAATTGCCGCGACACATTATTTTGATTAAAAAAAAAAGTTTGTGGGTTGGGGGACTTCCATGACATGCAACACATACCGAAATTCACCCTCTGCATTTAGCACATCACCAGAACGTACAGGAACACACCACACACTAGGCTCATGTTAGGTGCATGGGGAGCAAATGGGGGGGTTAAGTGCCTTGCTCAAGGGCACATTAGCTAACAACTTTCTGCCAGTCGGGGGATTCAAACCGGCGACCCTTCGGCCACGATCCGAATCTCCAGCCTTCTAGACCACAGCTGCCTGTTTTGAATTTCCCCAAAACTGATGAAATGTGAATGAAAGTGTCTATTCTATTCTATTCTATTCTATTCTATTCTATTCTATTCTATTCTATTCTATTCTATTCTAACAGGACAGATGATGCATTTGTCCTATTTAACTGATGTTTCTTTAAAATGAAGGCTTTGAGGGGACATTGTTTCATTGGTTTAATGCCCGTTGCTTCGACCTCCCTCTCATCTTGCGTCTCCTCTTTTCCTCCCTGCTCATATCTCAGGTGGGCGGGACTAAAGCACAATGAGAGGAGTTGTGGATGTACAGATGGAGAAATGAGCACAGGGGGAGGTTGCACAGTAGTTTCATTGGACTTGTCTGCCCTCTAGTGACACGTACATGACAGTGATAACAGACCTGTTTGTTTTTCAGGATGGTTTGGCACGGATGTATCTAGATGACAAGTTGCCTTGTATAGGTGAGGATGTATCTGTAATATTCTGATGTGAGTTTTTGAAATTTCCTTATTTAAGTAATTAATGGTGTTGCATATTTTTGTGTTTTAGCACCGGTGGAAGAAGGGGAGGTGGAGGCTGGAGGATCAGCCAGTCGTAAACAGTGCATCACCTCTATCAGCCTAAAAACATGGAAGGTGAACACTTCTATACAACACTAAACCTTGTTATAAAGCTCGTCATTTCATGTTATTAATTGTACTTTTACTGTAATCGTTGTTGTTTGTCCTCTTGTAGGAGCTCATAGATGCCTTTGACATCAGCGACACACTGATTCAGCCTCTCAACACACAGAATGAGTGATGAGCCTCAGCTTTTTTGTTAACTGAAGCCACCATTGTTTTTAGGCGTGTTCCTGTTTTTTAAATTTATAAATAATAAAGACTTATTTTTTAGAGATTTTCAGCCTGCAAATTCCCAATAATGGTCATATGCACAAACCTGACAGTAAATTCACTTTAGGATTTTACATTTTATTTACTGTTTTGATATAATGGTATACTAAAAGATAAAATGTTCTGTTTTGTCTTATTAACAACATATAAAAACAGAAACTACTTGTCATTATTTACATCAAATTTTATTATTAAATTAATTGAATAGAATGGAATACTTTTTTGCTGAGTTGGTAGAAGGTCTGAGGATAGAAATCTGTTATTTTTTGTCAAATAAAAACATTATGAAAGGCTGAAGCTTATAATCAATGCCCCCCCCCCCCCCCCCCCCCACACACACACACACACACACACACACCCCACCCAAAAAAAAAAGAAACTGTCAAAGAGGCCCAATGGCAAAAACTTACACCTTAGACATAAGAAAAGTCAGTTTTGATGTACCAATTTTAATTACACAAATTACATTAGTTGAATGGTTTATCTTGGTGGTGGTGGAAATGTACTTTTGTTTTGGTTCTAATAGTAACACTGCAGCTTTTAAGTAGATCTGTTATTGGCCTCCAGAAACTTACCCATGATGCAACGCTCTTTACAAATTAAGTTAGTGTTACTTAATTCACTAAGTTTAATTGAATGTATTTGATATTGTCACCTTTATTTAACCAATTTACGATAACCATAATGCTTAGATTACTTGTATTCATAACAAAAAATCTTTAAAATGATTGTGACAGCATGATTTATTCTTGATAAATAAAGTGTAACTGGGACTCAGTGTAATCATTGCACCTGGTGATTACTGATGTGTATGAACAAAAAGAGGTATGTATCTGAAAACAATTATTCCAACTTTATGGGTAGCAGTGTATTGTCCTTATTTTTTCTATCTTAACTGCTTAAAATAGGGTCTTTTAACAACATTTACTTGTGTTTATATTCTATGCAATCCTCTTTGCATAACATTTGACAATAATATCCTTTTTTTGGCTCTTTATTATCATGACAAATATAAGAAGTGAATAAAAGGATTCTAATCATAATTAAGAAAGCCTACAGGTGGTTTAACCAAAAATGGGAACATAGATGTGTTTAAAAAAAAATGATAAAAAGAAAACTTATATCTAATAAGATGTGTTAATCAATGTTTTGTAATTTGTCCTGCTCTATTTCAACAGTGTGTGCTTGTATTATCGTGACTGTCATCACCATGATGTAGCAGCATCATCCTTGCTATCTCCTGGGGTTTTTAAAGGGATAGACACCATTTTCGCTGCCTCCCATCTCTTTCTCTCTTACTCTCTGAGCATTTTTTCCCTCCAAAGCTGTGCTTCAGTGTGCTCACCCATGCAGTGATGTGAAGCTGCATATGAGGCTGCAGAGTGAGCTCCCTTTCGCACAGTCACTTGATTAGGTTTCTCCTTCTGCAGTGTAGGTTTTATGTAACAATGGCTTGAAAATATATGTCACAGACGCACCACTGGGCAGTGGCAGAGCATTTATTAGTCAGCGAGGCATACACTCAAACAGACACAGAGGCGGAGAGACGCTCACTCTGTAGCTCCTGCAAAGATCTACCTGCCTGTGCAATGCTGTGTAAGGCTGGTAACGATGCAGTTCTGCAGAAAGGTGCTCTGCCAGCCGTGTAGTGCCAGAGTCACTTCACCAGAGGAGGACATGGAATACAAGATGGGGAGCTGCATCGGAATTCCACACAGCAAGGTAAAAAGAGAGAGAGAGGTGAGAAGAAGGAGCATGCAGTTTGGTGTGCAGCATCAATGCCTGTCTGACTGAGCAGAGAGAGTGGAGGAAGAAGCAGAATACTCAGGCAAAGGCAGAGGGAGAAGATGCACTCCAGTGTTGGAGGAGGGGCGACGTCAGCTGGGAGAAGGAGCTGTTATGTAGAGAGTAGTGGGCGAGGATGGGAGGAGCTGGTATACAAGTGAGAGATGGTGACTGTAGTTGAAGAAGATGAAAAGATCGAAGGGAAACAGGTTGATTAATACACTGTTGTATATATTAATCCACTATACACATGCATGGATGACAGCTAACATGACAGCACAAGTGAAACAGTGGGGTGATGTTTATCTGAAACAGCAGAGCCAATCAGTGTTATTTATAGACATGATTATAATCCTCACAGACTGGGCACTGGGCTAAAGATGCCTTGTGATGGAGACAGATAAAACTAGAACCAAAATACACTTCAAACTGTGCTTAAAATCTGTTCCCCTTGTTCCTTGTAGCTTCAGTGCTTTGTTATGCCTGACATTAGTGGACTGTGTGAATGTGCTTTAACCGTTGCCTTCATGTGTCAGTCTGGTACATTTATGGAGACTGTTTACTGAACAGAGGAACTCAGTCTACTGCACGCATGTCTGGCCAAATTAGATTTTTTTTTTTCCCTTTCTTTGTTCTTTATTTGTGCTTGTATTTTACTACACCCTATTTAGTCATAACAGTATAAACAGTACAATTCACATGGAACTCGATGTTTTCACATCTTAGTCACTTCCATATGTGGTCCTAAAGCAGTTACAGCTCTGATGTTTTTTTAATAGAGATTTTTCACAGCTCTGCACTGAGGGAGCCACAGAAATAAAATCCATATATGCACCTATCAGTGCAATCCACAACACTTAAACACATTAATGCAGGTGTAATATTGATCCAAAAACATCACATGTAACAGCAAAACATTGATAGTGCCCATTTGACCACAGTAAACCGATTAAACTCACACTATATTTTACTGATAATACTTATACACTTATTTGTAGTGTTTTAACTGTTAAACTTGTATTTAACTGAAGGAGTTATATTGAAAATCTTTGTGAAAGTGGCTCAGTTAAGGCCTGTGATTTGTTTCCATTGGCCTCATTAAAAATATAACATAAACCTCCAGCACAGAAAGGAAATCAGATCCGAGCTCTAATACTTGCAGTGTCATCACAGTCAGCGAGTGTCACCCGGCTTAAGATGTGAATAAAACAATAATAAACCAAACATTCAGGGAGTTAACAGGTCTGACACCTCGTCTCGTCGGCTGTTTGTTTACAGTGTTGCCTGAGTGTCTCATCCAGCTGACTGTGGCCTCCTGAGCCTGTCAGAGCAGGTGACCCCCCCCCCCCCCCCATACCCCTAACCTCCACGTCAGGCAGACATGGCCTCCCCAGCTCCGGTTCAGTTTCCTCCTGTGTGTGTTTCCTCCTGTCCCGTGCCCACTTCACCACCTATCAGCCCCTCTAGCCCCCTGTCCTCTCCTCCCACTCAGCGGGCAGCTCAAAAATAGCTCCACATAGACTGGGGCTCCTCACAAGAGAGGACAGAAACAAACACTGAACTTGACTTGGACTGTAAACACAGACTGAAAGGTTTGTCCAAAGCTTGATGCTGACACTGTGTATGGACAAATCTCTTGTTTTCAGTGGTAAGTAGTTCATGAGCAGCAGTAACGCTGGAGCAGTTTTGAATTTGCTTGGTTTTTACAATATGGTGAAGGAAATGTGTTTTAATGGCTTTGATTTTTTTTAGGCTTCGCAATGTGTGAGTAACTGCTTGGATAATGCACCATCAGTATACTGCTTATTACTCACAGCACATTTTAGGTGTAAAAATAAATGTTGTCATGTAATATTGAGCAGGTGCAGGTTTATCACATAGTTTTTCTTGATTTTCTTCTGCTTTATTCTGTTCTGCCATTTATTGTAATCCATATCTTACCTTAAAAATACTCATTTTCACTCTCTCTCTCTCTCTACATATACATATATATATATATATATATATATATATATATATATATATATATATATATATATATATATATATATATATATATATATATATATATATATATGTATGTATATATATATTATGTTTCATATGTAGGGCTTTATTGTAAACAAATACCATAATACATCAGGGCTGTAGATATACACAGATACAGTTTCTGTTCTATATATCACGTTGCAGATCACAGTCTTTATGCCCTTTTTTGTCATTTGGGAGCATTGTGTTCTTCCATAGACATACCGTGGGAAATTTGCATGAAAACGACACAAACATACAAGACGGAGAGTGAACGTGACACAAAATACTGTCATTCTGAACAGGAATTGTTCATTTCACATGAGAAACCCATAGCTTTTTTATTGTATTTAAAGAATGCCAACCATATTGTGACATACCGTTCCCATGATATCCAGTTACATATAGTCGTCACAACTGCATATAATACATTTTAGCCTCCATAATAGGTGCTTATTTTGATGTTTTTGTTCCAGAAGGGTCAGATACGGGGCAGGAAGGAGTAACCTCATCCATACTGTAGGTCTCTGAGTATGACATGGTGCTTATCCATAATAAGTTAAAAGATTAAAGGATAGCTCTAGTTGAGGGATGGACAGACCAACGATGAGGTGAGAAGAGATCTGGCAGAAATTTAATCATATGATTGGCTTTAGTGCCTTCTGTGCTGCCAAAAAACCATGTAAACACTGCTGCCAATTAAAGTGCACATGCGTCCACACTGTGGAGGCTGAAATTACACCCCATTCACACAAATAGCAAGCAGAGAGGCACAGAAGAAGAGTCGCCACAACACAGAGTGTGACTACATAGAAATGATGAGTTTCCTGTGGGATAATCACTGAAAATGCAAACAAACTTACAGAAAAAAATCCCTAACAATAATTGTTAATACATAACTGAAATTCACAGTCACTGCATTCATTTGTATAACTAATTGTGCAGAAGACTGGAATAAAGTATAACAGCAGAGGACAGGGAAGATTTCTATTTATATAGCCTTGTATATTCAGGTCAGTGCATTCTGACTAAACACAGAGCTATCATAAAGTCCCTGCAGTCATGAGAGGAATAAACAGTCTGTACATGGCAAAAATGAAAGTGCACCCACCATATTTTCTATGCAAACAGCACAGGTAAAAAAGCTTCTGTTGCTCTCAAAATCCCCAAACTCTTCATATATTATTAATGTTTTATATAATTGTTATAAGGCAAAAGGAGATAAATGTGAGTGTG
Source organism: Sphaeramia orbicularis (assembly GCF_902148855.1). Taxonomy (NCBI): domain Eukaryota; kingdom Metazoa; phylum Chordata; class Actinopteri; order Kurtiformes; family Apogonidae; genus Sphaeramia; species Sphaeramia orbicularis. The sequence goes on along the minus strand of NC_043971.1, from coordinate 24,082,140 downwards.
AACCCTACCTTGTGTTCACTGACGGACTGACACAGCTGGAAACCAACATTATTTATCACATGAGGACTACTTTATTTATATTACTTTCCCAGCCTCAACTGTCACTGTGTCAGTATGCATTAATCATTCCATCTCATCACAAGCACATGCACAAAATAACTATTTGCATGTGTCCGTATGTCTCCATTAATAGGCACTACTCATCAGTGCAGAATTGACCTTGTTACAGAAATTTTTCGTCTGATAAATCCTCAAAGCATTCTCTACAGAGTCAACTCTTGTATCCATATGATGGGTACTTTACAACTGAGGATGCTGTTTCTCTTGATTTTAAGCCTAAAGTAAAGCCTGCACTTTGGTCCAGGAGGGAGGTCTTGCATCACAGGCCTCTAATCTGTAAAACAACACACATTTACCACACCTCACACCCGCTTCATACTGCAGACTCATAATCCTGTGGCGTATGAGTGTGTGACTGCTGTGTCTCTTTGTTGGAGCTGGGACTAGAGCCTTGAGCTCATGGTCCCTCTGTGCTTAAGTGTCTTTCAGCCAGCTGATGTGAGAGGGTGCAGGTTTGGGCAGTTGTAGCCCTGCAGTCGGCTTAGCCATGGGAAACGAGAACAGCACTACTGAGGCACTGGTAAGAAAAAGCTTGCAGGCATTTGATCATTGAAGTTACTGCCCTTGTGCTGATACTCTCAGACGAAACTAACACTATCTTGTGAGATTTCTTTGAGCTTCAGTAATGCATGGACTTTCCACGACTATGTGGACCTCCTTACGCCTTTCTCTTAACCAATCATAAGTCATGGCATAGACTCTGTAGAGTTTTACTGGCAGCAGGTTGATGCAATAGCAGCTGAAGTTGCAATCCTTTATCTATATTTTTAATGCTACAAACTCTGCAACTTCAGTTTACCTTTCCTGCAGGAATGCATAAACAGTCATATCTGTGCTGACTCCCCCACTCTGCATACTAGACTAAATAGCAACTGTTTTTTGAGAATATATTTTTGTTGCAATGCTTTATTAATTGTCAACATGAAGCTACATGCATTTCACCTTTCATGCAGTTTAGTGCAGTGCAAAGTGCTTCACAGATAACTGATAAGATGATAATAAGACAGAGCAAGTGTAAATCATGATAAAGGTAAAGTGAACAAACACTGCTATAGAAAACTGTAATTTCCACATGACTGTGGAATTCAGGATTATCTTAATAGGATTAACGTAAACATTTGTCTTAAGAGCTGTAGAGTCTACAGTCCATGCATGCTGGACCTGATATTATGCTGTTACAGGGTATGGGTTTAACAGTGTTATGCAGCCTCAACATAAGTTTACAGTAATTACGAGCTTACTTCTACTCAGATATGCTCCAGCTTTACACCTATCACTCGTTGAACTCTTCCATTCCCTGTTACAGCCAGAAGAGGGCGCGGCAGAAAATGTTGTTCTCTTTCCACCACAGGAAAATCAGAATGACTCCCTGAAGGTACAATATTTATGAGTGTGTGAATATGTGCCTATGTTTTTCTTAAATTAAGGCAATATAAATCTGCTTACACAGCCACATTATACAGACATGAAGCTGGTCTCTGCGATGCAAATCATTAAATATGAGGATTAGGAGGTTTTTGAGGTTATGGCTATGGTTTACATATGTAGTGTTTATGGTTAAAGTTTGGGTAGGTCTCCATGAAATGAATGTCAGTGTAAAGTCCCTTCAATGTGTGGCATGTTTGTGTGTGTGAGAGAAAAGTACTTGTATGGTATTTGTGTGTCACCTCTTTTTAAGGTGGTATTTGGTGTAACAGCTGAGTATACTTTGGCTTGGTGAGAACGCTGATTACAAATGGTTCCACAACATATGACTTGAATGTGAAGCTTTTTTTTGTGATGAACTAGTTAGATATCATTTTCCACACATCATGGTCTAATATTCCTGACACAGAAAAGCACTTCACTTTCCTTTGGAGAGCTGTATGTTTGACTAAAATCCACAGAACAAAACATCCACCTCCACTCTAAAACAAATATGTTTTTGTTCCCTCTCTGTGATCTTTGAACTTCAGAACAACAGAATAATGTCTGGCATGTTTTAACTTTGAGTTTCTCTGTAGACTGAGGCCATAAATATTCAAGTGTGATATGTGACATCACAAATACATAGTGCCAGATGTGATCTAATGGCACAAATATTCCACTTTACACTTGTATTATACAACTTCTACAAGTGCAGTGTAGGAGCATAGAGTTATGAGTGGGTATACAATGAAAAACAGACTTTCAGAGCATTGTGGCTGCATTGTGATGTGCATTTTTGTGCAGCAAACATATCAATCACACTTTATTGTATTTTAATGATGTCCTATTACCAGCATGGATCTTTAAACATAGACAAATGAGCTGAAAGTGAACAGCATAATGAGAGATGCTGTTGCTGACTGTAACCTGGCAAGAGAAGTGGCATCTGTGCTGCATCTGTGTTGATTTGGTGTGAAGGGAAAAAACGTCCGCTCCACGTCCAAGTGCACTGACAGTGATGATCTCATACTGCTGCAACACTAAGAGGTCAAGAGCTTTATTAGTAATGCAAAAGGATGGTTTGTGCACTTGTGGTTGTGCATGCATGTAACAAAAGCCCACTGGAGTGAAACCTGATCTCCTCTTGGGGGGTCACTGCAGCCCGACCCTTGGCCTAATTCCCAGTATTCACCTGCAGAGGCACTGTCAGTCAGTGCAACCAGCAGACCAGAAGACACAGCAAGGGAAGGGGGAGGAGGGCAGAACAGAGGTAAACAGGGAAAGACGGAAGAAAGGAAGGGATCTAGTAGGAGGAGGAGGAGGAGGAGGGGATAGAAAAAGAGCTGAGTGGAAAGAGTATACAGTAGAAGGGGTGGAGAATTCTCAACACTTCCCTTTGGCCAGCCAGTCAAGCCTCAGCCTCAGCCTCAGTGTGTTTGTGTGGTGTAGTGTTTCTTAACTGCACACGCACACTTCAAGGGGAAGCTCATGGAAATTTAACAGGGGAGTGGCAGCAAGGAGGAGAAGGCAGGACTGTGGGACAGTGGAGAGAAGGGGAGGAGGAAGTGAGCTGAGTCAGTACAGGAAAGGAGAGGATGAGGAGCGTCAGCAGCATGTGTTGCAGCATGTTTGTGTCATCGTCTGCCCCCTTCAAAACACAGAGTCCTGCAGAGACTGCCTGTACACTGAGCTAGACTGAGGAGCTGCACTGCACTGTAGAGTCACCTTCACTGTAGGGTAAGTGCAATGAGGATGACATGTACTTGGGATCCAACTTGTAAGGTGTGTAAACAAAGGAGAGGTAAGAATAATGGACTGTATAGGGATAGGGAGAGTAGATATGGGATTGTGTAAAGTAGTGTTTCTGTTTGTGTTGGACAGTGATTGTTGCTGCTGATTCTTATTTGTGTTTACAGTGTGTGTAGAGTTCAAGTTCAGCACATGTGCACTTACTCGTGGAATGAACTCCAAGTCATACTCACAGACTGTTGGACCAGTAGCAGTCTCCAGGCAACCTCAGCTTACTTTCTGTTTTGCTCTTGTGGGTTAATTAATAACAGACAGTGCTTTCTGTGAGGAGGTCAAACAGACTGAGACATTGGCTGTGCTTTTCCACCTCACTGAGCGTGGAAAGTGGTCTTACGTGATCCAAGTAATGACTTTTCATGAGGAAGTGGACATGCCTTTTAAACTTGGTGCTGCTCATTGTCATTTTCTGGTATCACTGGAGCTCTGTTCAGTCTCACACAGTGATATTTTCCACTGTGACATTAGCTAGTCTTGATGACAAGGTGAGTGTTCAGGCAGGAAACAGGAAACCAACATATGTCAACATGAAGCCACCTTAAACTGCATCCATTAACTCACCATTCATGGCTTTTAAAGTCAAAGACTGCTTTATAATAGACTGATTATGTAACATTAATACAGTCAATAGTAGCAGAAGGGAGATCACAGACATCCAACGTGACACTCTTACCTGCAGAGCTACTTTTTCAGTTCACTTTCCTCCTCACTGTGCTTGATTGATGTTTTATGTTTTTTCCACAACCAAATCTCTTTAGAAAACAGGAGTGGACTAAATTTGTACAGTTAAAAATAACCTGAAATAATTCCAGCTACACCATAGAAGAGAAGGAAACATGAGCATTCTCGTAGATGACATACAGCTATAGTAAGTTCAGTACAGTTTTCATATTGATTACTTTTCCAGCGTAAACATTGTATTTGTCAGAAAAGAAGCAGATCCTTTTGTGGTGAATGTGTCATACAAAGAAGGCTTTTTTAAATAGCGTCAACACAGGTGAAACCAGTGACTCAGATCCTGCTTACAACACACACACACACCACACTACAGCCCCCAGTATCTACATGTAGTGACAACATCACTGAAGAGAAACTAGAGCAAGAGCCCAGAGGTGGCATTTTAAAGTCTTGACTGACTTGAATGAATGCAGTATTACACTTACACACTTACATTTTTCAGCTTGAGTCAGTCACTGCTTTAAATTTGGCTTTAAAATGTTCTTGCAGTATCAGTATAATAATAATAATATAAATGCTAATGACTAAAAACAGTGAAGCGTAGAAGAGGTTGAAACTAATTGCACTTAAATTATCTCCAAAATTCTGTTTAAAGAACTGATTTCCACTTGACTAGAAAGTAATTTTTGATTTTGTGCAGCCATGCTGTCTACTACTAGTTCATAAATAATGAATACACAGATCTCAGCAGATACTCGGTGTGCAGTATTATCACAGTCACACTATATCCGTCTGTACTCAATGTTAAATCAACTCCCTAAAAAAACAGAAACTGTCTGGAAAAGCTGTTCACATTATGTTTTTAGGAGGTCTGCATTCATTCTGCTCATACTAAAGGCCTGGGCAAGGTTGCATATCTGTTTATATGTCATATTTAAGTGTTGTAGTTGAATTTGTTTTTGTCAGATTGTCATATTTTCAATGCATTCTTTCTCGGTCATATAGACGTGTGTATATAAAGTGACTTCTCATGTTCAATCTAACAGGAAGAAAGACTGCTATTTCCTGACAGCCTCACTGTGATAATGGGTTTGTCTAACTGTGCCTTAGGTCTTCCACTAGTAATGCAAAAAGCCTTTATGTTTGGCATGATCATGATAAAAAGGGTTACCCTGGGAGGCTGTGAAAGCCCCATTTTGCTGTAAAAAATAGCTGATTGACACAATTTCATGTCTGTACTTTCACTGAACTCTGTCCGGTGCTCACCACAAGTTTCTTAATATGGAGGGGCTATTTATTTCACACATTAAAAAGGACTCATGTGGACTTCAGTGTCCAATTCAATCAAATCCAAATTTATTTTTAAAGCACATTTTGACCAGTTGACCAGAGTGCTGTACAAAAATCAATAAAACGCAACATGGACATTGTATAGACATAAAATACATATGAAATGGCAATAGTCTGTTTTTTTTTTTATCTACTTTATCTGCCTACCATTTATCTTTATGCCCTGTAAAAGAAAAAAAACAAAAAAAACAAATGAAAATTATTATAAGAATGGAAAAAGATATAAGGTAGAAAATTTCATCTGAACTATCTACCCATGACAGTTGTTCTGCTTGTCTCTATCCTGCAAGACTTACCTGTAATTATTCAGAAACCCGGATGGAAATTTTTCTGATGCAGTTAAACAAATTATTTTTGTCATGTGTGCGTGTGAAAAATGCCACAATGAAGGCCTGTTAGTTTCAGAATTGTACTCATGCTACACTGAAAAGCAATAAGCAGACCATGCTGCAGAGATGAAGGACTTGCAACAAATATTATATTCTATACAGACGCCTTTAATATCATCTATTGTTAAAAAGGTAATATTAACCCATAAAGACTCAGTGCTACTTTTGTGGTACTTCCCAAATGATTTTTTTCTCTATATTTAACATTTCTTAAGCAGTTTGTCTCCATTTATTATGAAGTAATCATCTGTATTTTAAGTGAAAATCAGGTATTTTCCAATATTTAATGTACTGATCGTATAGATGTTCATAAAAGCTCAGATTAAATTTGAGGGTTATTATACCAAAAAGCAGAGAAAACTGAAGAAAAGTGAGTTTTTTAGTCAAATATATCATTACCTGAACATAAAACAAGTGTCTATAACCGCTGTTATTTATGAAACTTCACGGGTTTTACTGGTGAATCAATGTTGTAAAAGATGACAGTGTTTCCATGTTCACTACAGAGCCTCTGAAGGTCCAAGTGGGTCATAGCTGATGACCATGAAAAGATGACAAACTGTATTTTACACCAATTATTTACATGTATTGATAGGATTAGTGGATTGACACGTATTATACATTTTAGATCAGTGGATGGTTTTGGTTGCTGGTGAATTATTGGGTCTTTATGGATTAAGAGACAAAGGTAATATGTTTAAGAGGGAGGACACACTGTAGTTAATGACCAATGTTTTACTATATAAACAGTTCTTAATCGTTAATCACATGGGTGGAGTTACATGTTTGTCCTGTTTGGCTTTAAGTATTAAACCCGTAGTCGTTCCTGTGTTTGTCTCCAACATGCTTATACTTGTTCAAACACACACTCTGCCATTTCCAGACTCCAGAAGGTATCTATATCCAGAAGCTCATCCTGAGTGTGTATCTTTGTCCTACAGGCTGAAGCTCATGCTGACAGTTCGACCAAGAGGGACGACAAGGCGCTGCTGGCCGAGGCCTCTACCAGTCAGCAGAGTTTACTCTCTCAGTCGGTGCTTCCAGACGTCCCGGTCATCAGAGGGGTGGAGGAGAGAAGGAGTGTCGCTGGAGACCTGCTTGGGGACAAGGAGGAGCTGGAGTTTCCTCATGACCTGCTGCCCAGTCTAGACTTCAGCAGTGAACTCAACATCTGGGAGTCCTCATTGGGGTAAGTTTAGTTACACAACTACACAGTCTCACACACACTGTTCCTTCACTACACAACCACACAGTCTCACACACTGTTTCTTCACTGTGTCATTCCTGATACTGTCAAAATAAAAACATAAAACCATGAAAAGCAGAAAGATGAGTTCTTACTTGACTTTTTGTTGCCGTTGCTGTTAGTAATGTGAATCCTGTAAATAAGTACAGTTGTTTTGCGTTGTTGAGTTTCTAAAAAAACAGTGGTAGCAAGAAAATAATCTCACACTTATAATCTTAATTTTATAAGTAATCAGGTGGCATCACACCTTCACCTCTCATCTAAATCTGAAAATATTAAGACTAACTACACCATTTGTTTCATTATATGAATCAAAGCTGATTGTTTTTACAATCTATAGCTCAAAAAATAAAGTTACTCTTACCTGATTTTTTTTTTTTTTTTTTTACAGTAACTTTGATTTTCATGCCCACATTTATAGATTGATTACTATGAGTTTAACATTTGCTAATTAAGATTTATTAAATTGGCTTGACTTTTGTATTGAACATCTAATTCAATTAAACAGTGTTCCTGCTCCTAATAACGGTGAAGACAGTTACTTTTCATGGTGGTGGATGTAATGTAAAGTGGTTAATTTCCCTATTTTATAGTATTGCTTTTGAACCGGAGTAATTATTGGAGTAACCCTCACTTTAAAGTTTAATCAACTTCCTAACATCAAATATAGGAATACAGCAATAATATGAAACTTTGCAAAGTTTTAGTGGCAGTTTTGGATGTTTCACATGACACGTTGTTTATCAAACCACATTCCTGTTTAGGCACATTTGCTGTTTTGAAACTGGAGTAGCTCTTAGTCTCTTTGTTCACCTTTTCATAGCATGCATGGCAGGGACCTTGGACAGGGTCTTAATATATTGTAAGTTTATAAAGTATAAACAGAAAATAAGTTATTTTAGTTTCACCTGATATTAACTGAGCTGTATATTCCTGTCACTATAAAAAGCCAGTCATACTTGCATACAGACAGAGTAGTTTTTCTGTCAGATATTCATGACTAATGCTAATGCATCTGTTTGATATGTACACATACTGTACTTTACTGTATGTGTGCATGTGATGTGGGTTTGTGTCAGCAGAATCCAGACTAGTTCAGGTGAGACAAAATGTGAGCAGGTGAACCCCCTGCTGGACAATCTGCAGCATCACATGGAAGTAAGACAACCTCTGCTGGTCCTAGATACAAGGTACCACAGGGCCTCGGCATGGTGTCTTCTGCTGCTGCAGTGTTGTCAGTAGAGTAGATCTGATCATAAAATGGTAGAAAAGTGAGCATGGCGTGGAATACAAAATGACAAAATGACTGATGGCTCCTAACTTCCTGTTGAGTTTGATAGATATCACTGTGTGGGTGTTGTTGCCTGTGTAAAGCAGAATTGGCTTGAGGTGTGGCAGTTTTGTCATGCTTGGGTGAATTATCTGCAGAACATTTCTTCTGCCTTCAACGTTGCTAGGCATTTTGCTGTTGTCTAAATCATTTAATTAATAGCACTAATTTGTCTCTACGTGCTTTGACAACCTGACTTGTTTCTGTATGAAGTTATTATCATTTAATAAGATGGTACTGCATTAATTTAGAACATGCACGCTGTGGACTTACAAAAAATACAAATAAATACTAAAGCCAAATGTTGCAGAGTAATACACTACAGCTTTTACTGCAATACTACAAGAAATGCATAGTCCATTTTGCATTTTAATGAACCTTTCCGGCAGCAGCTTGTTATATAGCACCCTTCTTGCTAGTTGCAAACTGTTCAGTGCATCGTGCTGCTCCTCCTTGTAGTAGGGAGGGCCAGTAGAATAAGCTTCAGGTTTGACAGGATTAGAGCAAAGGTTATGTTTACATAGAAGTGACAGAGATTGTTGAGAGCAATCATGTGAGATTGTATTAACCAATCACTGGTGGTGACATTTTATCAGTATTTTCATATGGGAATGAATCTGCGTAGAAATTGATATGCTGTATATACTGTGTCTAGTGCACATAGTTTCAAATGAATAATAGTAAGGACTGCCTCTCAGATGTAAATGGGACTGAACGACTGGGTCTTAATTTTAAGATGGACTTTATCTTTTACTGCCAGCTAAGTCTTCAGCAGTGACTCAGCATGAACATCTGAATGGCACAAAGGCAGTCTAAACATTATAGACATTATCTCATTATGAGGCTATTTGTATTCTTGTAGGTATGAGCAAGTTTGTTTCTGGAAAATACTATAATATTATGTATAGTAGGGTTTTATTTAATGTAAATGTTTTTTTTAAATTAGTAGATTAAATTCAAAAAAGTTGATATGGAGATCATAAGGATCTACAGAATCAAAGCCTTGTGGCTCAGTGACATACAGCTCTGCAAAAAAGTACTGCTTTTGCTTTTTACAGGCATGAGTGTGTGAATAAAATTAGCATTTTTGTGTCGCCTACAAACTAGTGACAATATTTCTTAAAAATTCCAAACAAAAATGCTGTTATTTATCATCAGTCAGTAACAAGTAGTCATAATAACATAAGATACAGTTTGGGAATAATAGTAGTAAAACTAGCCCATGCTCATATTAAACACAACACAGTTAATACATTAATGTGTCATTGAGAAGTCAATATGTGGTGAAATAACCTTGATTTTCAGTTACAGTTATTGTGTGTTTTTCCAAGCTTTCTACTAGTCAGGATTGTTGGCTGCTTAATATCACTCCTGGAGCAAAAATGCAAGGATCTTGGCTTTGTTTGACAGCTTGCGACCATCCATCTTCCTCTTGATCACATTCCAGAGGTTCGGAGTGCTATTAAAACTTTTTCCAGAATTGTGTCTTGGATCAATCTTGTACTGTTTTTGAAGCTTTTACTAGTTGTAGTCTTCCCTTTAAAGGATTAGTACAACTGATAGCAAAGATGAATTAGTTGAAGGGTGTACTTTATACTGTATATTGCTGTTACATATGCACCTCTTACTAAGATTACTGTGATGCATAAATAATAACTGTTAACAGACCTGCATGTTCTTTAACACCTACATGCTCGGAAGCAGCTGGTTTTATTTTTTGTTGAGGAACGTATAACTCCTAATAGCCATCCTGAGTGCAGTTGTGTGTTGTGTGTGCATATTATGGGCTCCTGCTTGGCTAATAGCAGCAGTGTGTGGCTCTGTGGAATGGCCAGCTGTCCGTCTGCCAGCTCAGATTTTTAACTCTGTTACCCTACCCTCATCTCAGGCCTGAAGGCAGTGACCCAGTTCTCACAGATGTCCCGTCTTCACCTTATCCTACTGCCACACCTTATCAGACTGGCCAGCCTCGCACCCCTCCCCAACATGTGCTCATAGACAGGGAGCTCCAAGAAGCCTTCCAGGAATGTGAAGAGCAAATGGCCTCACTGGGCGTATTGCAGCCTAAACTACCCTTCAACCCCTTGACTGAGACAGCTAATGTCAGAGAGGAGAAAACTGGAAAAGTGATGGTTAACAAGTCCAGTGAGTCATCATCACTGCCTCCAATCATAGTCCAGCCAGGACATAGCAACGGGGGCCATGGAAACAGGACTACACATGGAAACAGTGAGGCAGCAAACAGTCAGGACAGAGTTGTGTTTAGCTTTAGGAATTACATATTGGGTGCTGGGAATAGTACCGAGGTAGCAGAGATGGAGAGTATAATAAAAACACCACAGAGTCGAGATGTATGTATGGAGAATATGCCAAAAAAAGAAACCGACATAAAAGAGGAGAAGCAAACACCTCCCCATGCACAATTAGAGATGGCAGTGAATACAGATTCATTTAAAGAAACCCCAAAGGATGCTGTGTTCAGTGAGCCAAGAGAAGACGTAAAAGTTGGTTTGAATAGAGTCATTAACGAAACTCCAGATTCTAATACAGGCACTAAGGTAACAACAGGGATGTCAAATGTTAAGAAAGAAAATCAAAGTCATGGGTCTAGTTTTACATTTTATACAGCAGAGAACAGAAAGGAAGATGATTCAGTAAATGAAGTAAAAGTTTCAGACACTCATCATTTAGGGGTTAAAGATGCTTTGTCAGAAATGCAGTCTGAAGTACAGAGGGAAGAGGGGAAGCAGGATCAGGAGGCACAATCTGGGAAACAGGAAAATTCAATAAATGATAAACAGGCCAGACCAGAGAAAGAGGCAAGGAAAAAAGAAAAAAAGAAGCAAAGAAAAAAGAAAAAGGAGAAGGGTGCAGAGAGTGAACAGCAAATAAAGATGGTAGTGCAGTCGGAGACCGATTTACAGGATGTCTTACTTGGAAATTTAGACATTCACACGGCTTTAGAGGCAAATGCAGAGTCAGTCTCTCAAGCAGCCACTCAAACTGTGATTTGTGAGAAACAGGCTGATAATGGGTTTGATTACAAGCAACAGCTGAGTCCCAAGGGAAACCCCAGCCCCAGCTCCCCACTATCAGTCACCCACAGGAAGCTGGATCATCTTACTGACTTGGCTGGTTCACCTGCGTCCGTCCAAGCACATTTACAAGGACGTCATCAGTTGGATAACCACAACCATAAGGACGCCCCATGTGGTATGAATCACATCTCAGATGAAAGCTCTCAGAGGAAGAAACATGTAAGCGGAGGTGCCAACAAAAATCAAAATACACTCATGCCTTGTGTCAAAACTGCAGTTATCAATCCGAAATCAGATACACACACAGGGGAGGCTATTGTTACCTCAGAAACAGAAATACACATGCTGGTGAATATGAACCCACTCTCCAACAACCAAAGTTGTGTGGGAGAGAGTTTTGTGCAGAGTGCCCTTGAAGAGGCTTTAGCGGTGGGTGCTGCGTTGCCAGTGACAACACCCACGATGCCAGAAGTGATAGAAAGCAAGGGAGAGAGAGAAAGTGTGAGGCGTGAATTACAGGGAAGCGTGGCTACTGTAGCAGCAATTGCAGATAGTGAGAAAGCAGTAGGAGAGAAGGATTTGGGAGGAATAGAAAAGTGCTCTGCAGATGAAGGAAGAGAAGGACTAGTGGATAGCCAGCCCTCATTAATCTCCTCACAAGCAAAATGCTCACTTGCATTCTCAGCCAAAGAGGGACAGGCTACATCTGAGAAAAGCTGCAGCAGCAGAATGCCACACAACTCGGCTGAGAATGAAGTGAAGGGACCGAGAGAGACGGCCGTGGGCACTACAGCCACAGAGATCTCCCCAGCCGAGGAGGGAGACAGAGAAAAGGAGCTGCTCCGGTTAGAAGTCGATATCAATACTTCTTCCCTTGGGCTACTCACTGGTGCTGATTGTCAATATCAGAATGCTGCAGGGGTGGATGGAGTAGGAGAAGAAGGAGGAGGAGTAGAGGAAGTGGGAGAGAAAGGAAGGCTGGCGAGAGAGCACAGTTCATTCAACCAGCCACAAGACTCTGCTACTGGGGAGTCATCAGCTGAGACTGAGCTGTGTCCGCCCACCGATGTTGCCGAGTCACAGCTGAAGTCACAGAGCCAGAGTGAGACGATCGCTACCATCACTGAAAGCATCTGCACAGAACAGGACCGTCTGTCTCTCCCTTGCCAGAAGCAGTATTGCGCAGCAGTTTCACCTCTCCCTGCTTTGCCTGGGCAAAGCTTCAGCAACTTAGACGAGGGGGTAAGGGCAAACTTTAAACAGAATCTGATGTCAGATGAGCTACTGTCTGCAGGGTCTATATGTGAGTCATCAGTTCCACAGAAAGAGACATCCGACAGCCAAGTCTTCCTTTCTTCAAGCTCACCTCAATCTACGACAACTTCATCACAAACCCCAGTGGAGCAACAAGCAAGCAACAATCAACAGGTCCAACCTAAAAGTAGCGCAACAGACGTCAGGACCAACAATACTGAATCACTGCAAACTCTAGCTCAGAGAAATACTGTTGGTGCTGCGATGTCTGGAGTGGATGTTTGTATAAGTGGCGGAGGTAGGAGCAATAACCGAGTTCACTTTGAGGATACTGTGAAACAAGAGGATAGTTCTCCTGTGGGATTCAAGAAGATGTCGGCGCCAGCGTTGGGCTGTGCATCTTTGCCTCCTCTAACTGTACATGAGAGTTTGCACCATCCTGTTTTCGAGGCCAGCTACATCTTCCAAGACTTCCTCGATTCAAAGAAGTTAGAACTCCCCACAGAGACAGCTACTACCAAGAATAAACCAGCAATTCAGAGCTCATCAGTCTTACCAAAACCAGAGAAAGACATCCAGTTGGATATCGGTGATACTGGCACTAAAGATATCATAGAAAACACAGTCACATCTCAGCAAGGTAATGATATGTCAGAGACAAACACTGTGGATTTACTATCAATGACTGAGGACAGCTCAAAACGGCATCCATGTCCTTCACGGGAGAATCAGACTGGCAATGAAAACTGTCTGGACCTGTTCCACAATGTAAAATGTGAGGAAGGTGGTACTTCTGGGGCTGATCATCTGGCAGTCGAACAGGTGTCAGAAAATGTGGCAAAGCAAAAAGAAACGGAAAGAGAAAATGGTGCTCTAAATATATGTTTAGTGAGGGAGAAAGAGGCATATCATCACTGTGAAGAGTCCACAGACTTGGTCAAAACTGCTCAATCTCAGGAGTCACCTTTAAAAAGCGATGCTATTGTTGATGAGAAAGAAAGTAACCAATGTTTGGCCTCATGTTCTGTGATTCCAGCTGATGATCTTACCTGTAAGAATCTAAGTGAGTTACCTATTCGTCAGTCCTCACATTCTGAAACTGTACCATTGACCTGTCTAGCCTCTTCTCAGACGAAGCTAGATGAACCCAGTTTTCAGCCTCCTCCTGAACTAGTTACTGTAGATCCTATGAATGCTAGCACTAAGGCTACACTTGACGCTGGTGATCTCACTAAGGATGAATCAATCACGTCCAAACAGACAGCTTCTGAACAGTCAATTGCAGTTACAGGTAGTGAGCAATGCACCAGTGGTTCTTCTTTTGTGCTGCGTCCTCCTGGCCCAATGTTGAGTCACTTAGAGTTCGTTAATGACTGTGATATCTCTCTTCCCGTGCAGACAGATAACTGTTGTGCTGACAGTGACAAAACCACATCCTCTGGAGAGGTGAATGGTAACATGGGAGTGGAAATGGCACAAATGTGTCTAATACAAGATCTGGAGCGAAATGATGTCACCGCTAAAGCAGATGAGATCAGTCCAAAACTAGCAGATGGTAATAACGCTACAGAAAGTGTTATTACAAATATGTTAGCTGACCCTAAGATCACTTCTTCACAAGGAGAGAATATGTCCGCCCTTACTCAACCTCCAGAGGGTGGAACTGATTGTGCCATTTCTCCACTTCACACTGATTTAGACTCTACTGGTATTAAACCTGCTATTTGTGAAGACCTCATAAATGTCAGCTGTCCAATCAGCCCTGACCTGCCTAACAGGGCTGATGATGAAAACAAATACAACAATATGAAAGAGACAAATGAAATGAGTGATCAGATTTCCATTCTGTTTGAAGAGGAAGGGAAACAAACTGCAGAGCCAACAATGGATAATCAAAGGGAAACAAATACGAGCAGCAAGTTGCAGGCCGGAAAGACAGGCACAGCACCACAACAGAGTAATGGACCTGATAAAGAGACTCCAGAGGAAATTGGAGACCTGCAGCTATCACATAAACATAAAATACAGACTGATTCGCTAATAGGGGATATAAAGGAGGACAAAAAAAGGGGTGGTGTAGCCTCTAAAAGCGAGACAGAGACTTCTTTCTTATTGACTGACAGACATGATGGGTTATCTGAGGACATGCTATGTGCTGAGGGAGAGTCTCATAATGAACCTCAGACGGTTTATAATCCGAATTTGGAAAGCAACTCTGGCACTGCAGGTATTGGCCAATCAAGGTCCGCAACAGATTCCAGCTGTTTTGCTCAGCAACAGGAGCAACAGCAGAGATTCAGACATCCCACAGAGGACATGTCAGGTGGTTTTGTAGAGGGGCAAAAGGAGGGAGAAAGGAATAACAGTCACAGCAGGCAGACAGAGGCATTTGTTCCAGGTATAACAGTAGAAAGACGGAGTAGCTCTATTAGGAGTGTGTGTCAGTCAGGAAGCAAGGATGACTTGTCAGGTGATGGGAACTCTGACAAAGAAGGAATGACAGTTTCGATTAAAAGCAATGGGGGAGCTCAGACCTCTGATTTATATGACAGTATGAAAGAAGCTGAGAAAAATACATCAACAGATGTAGGGGAAGCGTTAGACGATACTCATGTAGTGGAAGTAAGACAGGAGATGGATGAACGTAAAAGCTCTGGTTTCGGCCGAGTTGGTTCAGACGCTAACTTTGTGCACGATCGCTGTAGCAAAGGTCAGCAAAAAAACAATCTGTCAGCTACCTGTCAAGACCAACACGAGGCCTTGGAGAACACTGCTGCCTTTGTTGAGTCTGCATCACAGGGACATGAGACTTTAACTGTAGGACTCCCTGTTTCAGTTAAGGTCAGTTCAAGTAGTCATGACATTCAGACAGACATTTCATCTACTGCCCAAGCTGAGGAGAGGCCTACAGAAGTATTTACTCCTCTGCCAGATTCTATTACAAACCCACCAGAGAGTGTGAATGAGGACCTCAGTGATGCAAAGGCTGTGAAAAGCAGTGAAACTAAAGACTGTAAAATTCATGACACAGACTGTGAGCCTCTTCAGCTACCAACCTCCAATAAAACTTCAGCCACACAAAGCTGCCCCGTAGCACCGATACACATAAAAGGTCCTAATGTAGAAGAAATCACAAAGGAAGATAAAGCTGCCTCAGAAGAAGAGAAAGCTAACAGCCAGGGGAAGGGACAAACTGAGATAAAGGTGACAAACAATGGAGCAGCACAAAAACATGGGGACATAAATCTAACAGGGCCTGCTAAAGACAGTGGCTCTGGATCTATTAAGAGTTTAGACTCCAGTGAAATCCCCCATACAGCTGTTTGTCACTCTGATGGCCTTCCTCTGTTAACCACAGCAGAAAATGTCAACGATGTATCAAATAATACAACTCATGATACTATCACAGTCCCATCAGCTGTTTTGTCAAAGTACCCTGAAGATATTACAGCCTTTTCTCAGTTGAAAGAATCAGAAAATCAAGCATCACTTTCAAAGCCTCATTATGACAATGTGGTTTCTGATTCTGCAAAGAACTTATTTGAAAAAGCCCCCACCTACACCCCCCTTGTCGAAAAACCACCTGTGAATACAGAGGCTGCTGATGTGTCACAAAGTCTCCGTCCTACGCAGACTTCCCAAGAACCAGATACAACCTGGATTAAAGCTTTAAGAGAAGCTGCCACCCACTGTCAGATTGAACAACAGAGCACAGTGGAGGCCACAAGGTAAATACAAGGGCATGTTTGTGTTTGAAGTGTGGACAGTGGTGTTTACTTTAATGTATGAGGGAATTAGCCTGGAGGAAGTCAGTTACAAGACTCATGATACTGAAAACAAATTAATGCTGTGTGTCTGAGGGTTGGAAGAAAATACCAAAACAGTTGAGTACAGAAATATGTTTTGTTGTGCTTTAAGAGTGTTGAAGACCTAGAACTGTTTTTGTGGCAACTTTCTCTACATTTAACCTTTCCTAAATGATTCATCAACACTTAGTTTAGTATCACCCTTTTTTTTTAAACTGAAAATCAGGTATTTTTCTATATTTAATTAAAATGATGTTCATAAAAGCTCAGAGTAAATTCAGCAGTTATTATACCAAAACTGACAAAACTGAAGAAAAGGGGACTTTTTCAGCGAAATATTTACTGAATATAAAAACAACTACTGTCATTTGTCAAATTCTTATTATTAGGGATTCAATGTCGCACAACATGGTGGTGTTTCCAGGTCTCTGAATGCCCAAATGGGTCATATCTGATGACAATGAAAAGCTGAGACAATGCATTTTATCTGAATTATTCAAATGTATTGATGGCATTAGTGGTTCAGAAATTATTTGATGTTTTAGATTGGTTGAAACTTTTGGTCTTTTAGGTCTTTGAGGGTTGATAGTTTGCATGGAAACAAATGCAAGAGAGTTCATTTTGTGTGTTTGTGTTTAGTGGTAGACAGAAGCACTCTTTTGTGTAAGTGTACTATTATATGTATGTATGTATGTATGTATTTAACACCATTGACATCTTTCCTATAATTAAAAAAAATTGCAGTATACCTTCTTCACCTTAGTTATAATATAATTTATTGCAGTATTGAATCCTAACCCTTACATCATAATAGACAACATATCTGCCTATTCTTGTCAACACACCTCCCCAGTGCCTCCATTTGTCTAATGGGTTAATGGAGGTCATCATGCCCCCCCTAACATGTTACACAAAGTTGCATGTCATTATGCTGTCACATATCATCTGTTCAACTACATCACAGAGAAAAAAGCGTATGCGTAGCCTGTATACTTGCTGCAGCGTCGAGGTTTTAAACAATCACCAACACTCAGAAGTACATCTTAAACAGTAGATTATAATTTGTTCTAAGTAGTTCAACATCTTCAGTTATATTTCATTCCCTGTGTTGTGTTCAGAACTGTTTATCAGCTCTTTAGTATTCACAGATTTATGGCTCTTTTTCAATTTTCCAGTAACACTATGGTTAGCGCTTGCTTGGAGAGATATTGCAGAGAACATTGTGACAATGAATATGAATGAGGAGATAAACACAGAGCTGCACTTTGTTTAGAATTGTGCTTGGGTCAGATGACGCTGCCTGTTGAAGTCTAATGGAAGTAATGCAGCCCTTTATATTCAAAGGATGACATCAGCTGTGACAGACATCCCTGGTCTCCATTGGCAAGAATGAGCCTTTTCTCACACAAAACACCCTTCTCAACACAATGCAGCAACAGTAACACAAACACATGCAGTTACACTTAGACTATACACGTACACATGCACACACACACATATTTAAAAACTTCCCATCCCTATTGGCACACAAGCCCCTGTAACCACACATACATATGCACACATTTGTCATTTGTCAGTCATTCCTTGTGCATGTGTTGCAAACTAAATAACAACCTCCCCCCAACCCCTCTTTTCTCTTGTATTGTTTTCTCAGACCCCTCCCATCTCTGGATTCTCCTCAACAAGAGTTTCTTACCCCAACTGAGGAGATATTTGCTCCTCCAACACAGGAGGAGATCCCACCAGTGGAGCCAGCACCAGAGGCAACTACACAAATCTTGCCTCTCCCTGAACCTACAAACACCGCAGTACATCTACCAGAACAAAAACAAAAAGAAGAGATCTCAATACTGACACAGAAGGCTGAATGTCCAGAGGTAGTGGAGAAAGTAGAGCTCTCAGAACCAACCAAGACAGAAGAAGAGCTCCCACAAGAGCTTCCTGAGTCTAACACAGAGAAAGTATTAGTACCCGAGCTCCCACAACAACTGAGGGGTCCAGAACCAGAACCACCAAAGAAAGAAGATTTCCAAGAGACAACAAAACATGAGGCTGATCTACAAGAACCAGAAAAGGTGACCGCAGCGCACTTAGAACCAGAGAATAAGTTGATCGGTAAGGTGCCAGAGGAGCTGCTGGAAAAACCTGTAGATTTCCCACCTGAGGAGCCATTTACGGAACCAGCTGGAGAAACTGTAGAGGCAGAAACAGTCCAGGGTCCAACTGAGGAGCCACAGGACAGCGGGTGAGTGTATCCAACTGATTACATCTCACAAAATATGTTTGGATATGGATCTTTACATCTGGGTGCTTCAGTAAAACTGGGTTCATTTTGGTACCTTCTTTTTAGGCCCAATAAATAAAAGAGAAATTTAGACATCTTTTCCCCCAGGATGTACCTAATGATAACCTCAGATAAATGCAAAAAAATTATACTCTTGCTCTGAGCCATCCCATAATTAATGTATTTTTAATAAATTGTTGGGGCCAAAAATAGGACCAAACCTGGGGCATGAAAAGCTACGTAGGTGTCAGTGCATTTGATCTGGAACACATGGCTTGAAATGGTCTAATATACCACTATAAATAAAGACACTGTGTTAAATTTGATGATCCTAGTGGTTTTTCTAATCCAGACATGCAGGTTTTTCATGAATCGGCAGTCTCATTCCAGGTTTCTCATAACCCATTGTGTCCACTCATGTTACATGCGGAACCTGCTCATTTAAACACAAAAAAATTGTGAGTGATTTTGCAACAGTGGTCATTTTTGTGAAACACTCTTCCTTGTATAATTCGTTCAATTCCCAAAATGTACCTGTGAGAGAATAAAAAGATATTCAAAAAAGTAGGAGTGCGTAATTCTTGGGCGCTTTTTGCCGTGTTACATGCAGATTTTTGTAAAAAAAAAAAAAAAAGTATAAAAAAATATAAAAATGTGTTTTATCTGAAAAATACTTTCTCTTTTATCTTAGTAAATATTTATTTTTAAAATAGACCCAAAGTGCTTCCAAACTTGTTTCACAACATTAGTCTACCTCTGGTTTGAATTTTTAGCCCCTCTGTCCTGTTTTTAGGTACCAGTTTCAGAGAAGCACCCAACTGTATTATAATAATCCAGGTTCTTATTATCAACCCTCTGTTGCTGTTCAAACAGTTTTGCTTCTTATCGTAAAGGACTGAAGATTTGTTATTGTCATATGGTCTTTGTAATGAACTGGTGTCTTGGTTTCCAGTGACACACTCTTTAAACAGTGTGAATAAGCCCTGAAGTGTTTCCCTATAAGGCTACCCAGGGGCTGTTCTCTGTCAGAGTGCAGCCAGGATTAAAAAAATAAAGAACATTTAGTTGCAATCCTTATTCAAATAAAAATCTAAGGACTATAATCAGGCTTAAAAGGGAGATTGGTCATGTTATGGTTGATATCAGAATGACTTGAGTTTGCCATTTGAAGCTTGATATATATATATATATATATATATATATATATATATATATATATATATATATATATATATATATATATATATATATATATATATATATATATATACATATATGTGTGTGTGTGTGTGTATGTGTGTATATATATATATATATATATATATATATATATATATATATATATATATATGTATATATACATAAATTTTTTATTATTTTTTTTTTTTTTTTACTAAGGTTTCACTTTACATTACAAAGACCTGTCAGAGACATTTTATTGCAGTGCATTAATTTGTAACAGAGGGATCTTGGACAGGCCTATGCTTTTATGCTTTACCGTTGAGAAGCATACACTGCTCTGCCTGTCACACTCACAAAATGGATTTCCATGCACTTGGAGAGTCTTCTTTTTGGCTTTGTTTGGCTTTCAGAAACATCCAGGGTCTCTTGTAGGTCGTTGCTGTCTGCGCAGTTTAACAGTGTCCAGGGGGATGAATGAGAAACAGTCCCACAGATTTGCACTGGTCGATGTAATAGCATTGACCCATTTATGTTAAAACTCATGACTAAGGTAAATACACATAGTAAACCAATGTGCCGTTTAGTTTCACCTCTCTGGGTTTCCATATGAGCGTTCAGTGTTTTATAAATGTTTTAACAGCCCTACCTAGATTAACTTTCCATGAATATTATTCCCTGTTTGAAAAACTTTTACATGCCACTAGAGTGTTCACTGTGCATTTATGGTAAAAATCCACTGTGTTTCTAGCAGAGGTGGTTAAAAAAACGTGAAAAACCCATTCTTTACCCAAGTAGAAGTAAATAATTGTTTAAAATATCTCTGAAATATCTTTCTAATGTGCAAATGGAAAGCATAGACTCAAAAATGTAGTCATGGTTAAAAAAAAAAAAAAACTCTTTGAAGGACAACTCTACTGGCCTTTTATGTGTAAAGTTAAATGAACATCACTTTATAATATCAGCCAAAAACTCAAAACATGATGCTTTTACTTGTTGATCGTTAGGAATGATGTAGATAAAATGAATCAAACATTCTCTCTCTCAAATGCAGTAAAACTGAACCAGTATTTTTATGCAACAGAAACAGATATTAATGTTGTAATGTTAGATGTGAAAATTAAAGTAAAATGTACATGGAAATTCTCTTGATTTCTAGTGCAATTAACATGTTTTGAGACATTTTAACTGTGTTCACTGCAAACCAGTTCTTCTGTGGAGTACAAAGAAAGCAAGCTGAATGTGATTTACAGTAAATTAATAATGGCTGCTTATTTTATTTCAACTGTTAAAGACCTAGAACTGTAACACTCCTAATTAAGTGAATGTGGACCAATGGGTGGGAGGAGGGGTGGGCTTTTTTTTTTAAGTTTAAGTTTTTGTTTGTAGTTAGTTGATTTTTGGAAAAGTGGACATGGTTATTCCTGTACAGAGAGGATATGTATACTGAAACTGTGTCCTAATAAAAAAGATGAAAAAAAAAAAAGAAAAGAATCTACAGAAAAGGCCTAGAACTGTTTTTATGATGACTTCCAAAGTGATAAGTTGTTTATCCCAGTTTATTAAATTAACCTCTGCCTTTTGCATTTTTCAGTGAAAATCAGTCATTTTTTTGTATTTCATTTACTCACCATTCATAAAAACTTAGAGTGAATTCAAAGGTTATTGAAGAAAAAGCAAATTACATCATTAACTGAACATAATAGTGTCTACAACCACTGCCATTTGTCAAACTACATGGTTTTACTGGTGAATTAATGGTGTGAAGCATGATGGTTTCCACATTCACCATGGAGCCTCTGAATGTCCAAAAAACAAAAAAAAACAAAAAACAAAAAAACAGATATGATGCTTCTGAGAAGTTGAGAAACTGCATTTTACCTTCATTCTTTCAATGCATTGATAGGATTAGTGGTCCAGAAGTCATTTCAGATCAGTGGATGCCTTTGGTCGCCGGTGGCGTTTTAAAGCTTTCACTTAACTGAACTTCTAACAAGTTTTTGTCAGTTTTGTCATTTATCTACCTCATTTGTCAGTC
Organism: Sphaeramia orbicularis; assembly: GCF_902148855.1. Lineage (NCBI taxonomy): Eukaryota > Metazoa > Chordata > Actinopteri > Kurtiformes > Apogonidae > Sphaeramia > Sphaeramia orbicularis. The sequence goes on along the minus strand of NC_043971.1, from coordinate 24,060,215 downwards.
CCCACTCTCTCCTGCCATTTGCTTCATGCCTACGAGCCATCCACATGCCAGAGTAGCACTTGCTGCCTGTCAGTCACAACACTTGTCCCATCACTACTGTTGGAGACATAAGGGTTTGTTCAGACTAGTGACAGTGCTGTTTCTATTATGGGTCACATCTATAGATAAAATTACACTCACATACAAGTAAGGGAGAGGGAAAAGTGACTGCATGGTAGATGATGTGTATGTACATGTGCTTTTCCTCCCCCCCCCACCCCTAGAGGCTGTCCTAGCTGTCAGTCTGGCTCAGTCTTACGGGGCTTTGTGAAGTGAAGCCGTGAAGCCTGTAGTGGGAGGAATTTGGGCAGGCACTCAGCCCCACTGAAGTCATTTGCACAGACCAGACAGAGTGGAACAAAAGCCGGAGTTCAGAGAAACACTTGAGCATGTGCTGTGGGGTTAGTGTCTATGACAGAGTCAGAGAGAGAGAGAGGAGAGAGAGGGAAGAAGGACTGGGACGTCCACTTTAGTAGCTGTGGAACGCAGCTGGACTTTACAGAAGGCATTTCCATCACTTATTTATCTGTGATAGTTTGTGATGGATTCACACGTGGCTGAAAACTGGGTGAGTTGATGAGGAAAAAGTGCCTTTTTTTGTCCTGCGTGTGTTTAAATCCCTCCAGGTGGATGCAGCAGATGGCTCGTAGGTAACCAGTGCTAATTACACTGGCGCTGTTAACCTCAGCAGATGGGTGGAGGGGAGGGACGAATAGAAAGACGACGGGACAGGAGGTGGAAAGACAGGAGACAAAGTTTTGAAATGATTCATGGTGTGCTGTGAAAAATGTTACAGGTTAGAGCATGTTTGCTTCTCTGCCCTGCTTGATGCAGGGGCTGTGTTGTTGCTGGTTGGCAAGAAACTACTGACTTGTAGTGAAAACAATGATCTTCTGAGTTTTCCAAAACTCCTCTTGGCATAGTATGGCCAACAAATATGAGAAAACCCCTTTACAATAAGACTTCCCTTATTAATGATTTAGAAATGTTTAAGATTAGGTAATAAATAACATTGTTGACAGTTTATAAATCATGAATAAGCTGTTAAACACATTCCAAAAAAAGTTACACCTCAGATCTCACCACTTAAATCTTTGTGTTTTTTCTGTTGTTGTGTTTTATGATTTTCAAAGAGACTCCCTTTTGACAAAGAAATGGGTATTACTTACTAGTAAATGGTTGAACATGTTAACTGGTAACAGAACAAGTTAAAGTAAGTCAAGCAACTACAAATATACACAGATAAAAGTGTGTAATTAAGGTGTTCATTCCAAAGACATGAGTGAAACTTGTTATGAACTCCTTACAGTATTTATTACTTACCAACAGTGTGACCACAACCTAATCAATAAATAAGTTATAAACCATTTATAAACTCCAATAAGGCTAGCCTTGATGGTCAAGTGGAATCAAACTAGCTTCAGGTAGTATATAATATTTTGTGGACATTTTTGATGTTACACAAAATGGCTTTAATTTGAGATAAAAGCCCATTCTGAAGTGATGTGAAATACTATGGGAATAAACTTAGCTCTATAGTTCGGTATGTAAGGGTATTGTTCATCTGTGTTTTCAGAGTAAATGGATGTAGGATGTGCTTTATCTCACATTATACTGTAAATAGACTGGTTGCCATGGCAATTGGTTCATGTGCACTTGCTTGTACCAGTGAAGTGGATAATCATGTTTGTCATTTATTTGAACAGTCTATGCTGCCTTTAAAATATATTTAATCTCATTCATTGTAGGTGTGAATTAGTTGGCTGTAATGTATTTGTGTTACATAAAAGCTGTTCTTTAACCCTTTAAGAATGCATGCAACACTTGTGTTAAACTTTGTCATGGTTAAATAACACTGACAGGACTTTATGTTAGAGACAGATGCCAGGGTTTGGTTTAATGTGCAGTGTGTGTGTGTGTCTGTAGTGTTTGGGCAGTGTGAACGTACTGCTGGCTGCAGGACAGAAGTGGTCCTCCCATCATTACAGCACTTAGAAAAACACTTTTCACACTACATTCATCTCGTTTTATTTATGGCTCTGTTTATCATTAAACACCCGCCTGGACTTTCTGTCTTCTGTATCCAGCTGGTTCCCATACATTACTGTAAAAGTGAGGCTGTTGGCCTGAACACAGTACACAAAAAGTCACTTCTGTTTACTTAGTAACCTTAAAAAAGTCCTACAAGTGAAAAATAGACATGCATGTTAGTGAACTTGTGTATAATTCGAAAAATGATACTTTTTGTCCCTGAACTGAAATGGAAAGTGTGTTCATGAAGTGCCTCCTGATGGACTATAACAAACAGGATCCAGGTGTAAGTGCCAACAGTAAAACTGCATGTATGTATGTGAGGATGAGTGTTGAGAAAAAGCACATGTTCATATCACAACAGGCGGTGAAGTTGGAAAGCTCCAGCTGTTAACCTGAGTGGGTCAGCTGACATTATTTCCACATAAAAGGCACTGAAGCAGTAAATACTCTTTTCCAGTGTCATCTCATATTCTATCACTTGTATTCTGTCTGTTTTCTTTTTTTTTATTTGCTTTATGTTTTTGTCCATTTTTGGAGTCAGTGTTGAGTCTTGTGACACTTTACTCAGACTCTGTTGTGACTTGGTCGGTTCTATTTCCAGGCAGCATGTGCCGAGTCGGCCACAGATGCTGACATAGCCTACTATGTATGTACAGCCTTGGACTGCTGGTGTAAGCTACGGACAGGGGATTTGAACTGGGAAGGGGACGAATGGGATCAAAACTAAATGAATTGTGTGTTTTTTTTTCTCTCACTCACACATGCTGTATCAATTAGAAAACTCAGTAGCTTTCTTAGTTTAAAGGTGTTTTTGATGGAATGATATGAACCAGAGTCTGCGTTAGATGTAAAGTCTAACTTGCTACACCCTTAAAAAAAGCACACACCCTCATTAAACGTTATTAAGTTCTGACTTTACTGGAGAGCGAGATGGAGAATAACAGAGCTCAGTTTTCAGTCTGAAATGACCTGGAATTGCCGTTTGGATACAGCGGCTGACTGGATGCTTGAGTAGAGGTGCTTTAGCTGATGGAGGTATTGTAAAGATCTATTCTGCAGAAGAGACTACAGGGGTATTTTTAGAGCTAAACAGGAGGCCTGCCCCAAGTGAGGAACAGCTGCATGGGCGTCCATCGCATTGGCTGTCAGATTAGAGAGCCTACCACTCCTGATAAGACAGGCTTGGATCAGGGCCAAATCCACTCCACCAGGTGGCCAATGATGACAGAGGCAGACGCCCAGCACACTCAGATGGCCTACTTCAGTGCAGAGGACAGGCCAAGCAAACCAGGAACCATGGACCATCATGTGAGAGGAGCCTTAAAGTCAGCTTCATGTAGTTTTATCAGCAACTTAGGATGGTTGGAGAAAGTATTTTACTTTTCAAATCACTGCTAGGTTTAGACGAGGACACAGAGCTGCCATATTTATCTGCTTTGAGGTGAGTTTCCTTCACAGGTCATTTGAATAGAGGACACGGTTCTTATTGTTAATGAAAACAAATGAAATATGATGGGTGCTCAGAGAATACAGACACCAAGACCAATATTTCAGTCTGCTTCTTGTACCACATTATTAAACCACAAGGGATGTAGTTGTCAGTTGGTGTCACCCATTCATCTGGTGTGCTAACTACTTAAAGCATGTGTGTATAGCATTCATTTTAACTTTTAATATTACATCTTTCTGCTATTTCACCAAGATCAAATGCTATAATATAATAATGTTATGTATGTTAAGCTATTTTGCTGAATTACATCTTACAGAAAGCTCTGGCTGACTGAATTTCATTGTGTACATTTAGAGCTTTTATGGAGAAAGGTAATATAAGAAGTGGTGCCTCTGCAATGCAACTTGGTAAACTCTCATCTTATTTGTGTCATTTTCTATCTATCAACAGCTGCAGCTTTTGTTCCTCTCAGTGGCTTCAATACAAAATTGCAAGGATTTATACAGAAGTTTGTAGCACAGCTTTCTGGGTTTGTTTTGCTCCTTGTCTTAAAACAGTGTTCAGAATATGCTGCAACATATATATATATATATATATATATATATATATATATATATATATATATATATATATATATATATATATATATATATATATATTTTTTTTTTTTTTATCATTTTGTCAAAATAACAGAGTGTAATTGCTCTTCTTCTTCTTCTTCTTCTTCTTCTTCTTCTTCTTCTTCTTCTTCTTCTTCTTCTTCTTCTTCTTCTTCTCCTCTACATTACACTCTGTGCAAATTTTCTTTAATTTCATGAATTTTGCCTGATATACTGTTCCTTTTTGGTCAGGTTTCCCTCAAAAAATAGATTTTATTCTCAATGGATTTCCGGGTAAAAAAAAAAGAAAGAAAAGAAATTACATTATCTTCCGTTGTTTTAATTAAGAGACACTTAGTAGCAATGAAATTAAAACTGAAGTAAAGGTTTTTCAGAAGCTTAAAGATAAAACAAACAAACAAAAAAAAAACTCCCTTTAAATCAAAGTCATAATTAAATGCGAATAAAACGTAATGAAAAATGAAAATTAAAAATGGTCTTCAGGGGGCATTTCTAATCTCTGTACTTGGACATCTTGTTTCAGTCAAGTGTAGTGATGTTTTGTGTTCCTCCCCTGCAGGCCCTCCCTTGCTGAGCAGACAGAAAGCGGTGCCCCTGCCACCTCCCCTCCTCCCTCTGGACACCACTTCCTTCCTGCTCTCCCTTCTCACCCCCATACCACTGCAGAGTTCCCCACTCCTCCTCCCACACCCCCGGAAAGGCACGCACCTGAACCTCTACCCAGCCTGCCTGAATCCCCCCTTTTTCCGCCTCCTCCACCAGAACTCACCTCCCCTCCTGCATCTTCTACTCCCCAGGCCGCGGCCACACCCCGCCATGCCCTTTTAAGGTATGATCATAACCTGCTTGTCCGTCTCCTTGCTCATTCCACATTTCAGTGTGAAGTTCATTGGCCGTGTCAGAAAATGTAATGTGTGTAAATATAAACCACTGCTGTGACTTTTGTTTCCGTGCTTGGCTTCTTTTAAGATCTTCCATCAGATTTGTCCTGTGATATTTGTTTCTTTAGTAGTCATGACCTTATCCTCTTAATGAAATTCCGGCACAAATCACACCATTAAATTGATGTCTGGCACAGTTATGCTGTTTCCCAGAACTTCTGAGCACTAAGAAAATTTGCTGACGAATGTGGTCCACTGTTTCTGTTTTTTTTTTTTTTTTTCATTTTATTATGTGTCTTTAACTGAAGCATCACAAAAAACATTATTACCAAGTAAAATCCAGAGCAGCTGTCTCATCTGCTACGTCAGCACCCCATCTTGTTATTATACTCATGAAATTATAGATTATCATTGCCTTGCATGTGAACCACATCAAGTCAAAGGAAACAGGATTTACTAATGTATGAACTTTGTGGTTATGGAAACTCAAATATATACAGTATAATTGTGGCTTGTTAATGGTGGGAATAGTAAAGCATTAGGTTTAAATGTTTATATCTTTTAAATCTTACCGAATCAAATGCAACGCCAAACGTTTTCACAGTGAGCATAATCTGCCTCATCTTGATGTAGCGTGGCTTATTTTATCATTAAAGTTTCTTGAGTAGCACCTTAGTAACGGCACTGTTTTATACCCTAGCACAAAGCCTTTCCTTCATAACACTGATTGTGATTGCATGTAATGATGCTCATTATTTTTCTATCACTATGCTTTCCACACTCATAATCTAAAAAACATTCCGTGGCAATACCTCGTAGAGTTGTAATTTGTTTCATATACTTTATTTTGTGAGAGGCAATGACTCAGCCACTTTCATGGTGCTATGTTGTTTCTAACCAGTAGAGGGTGTATTTGCAGTTCAGCTCAATGAAAGCCTGTCTGCCCACAGCAGACTGAATGCTGCAGCCACCTGGTACATAAAGGAGTAGAAAACAGGGACACTCTCTATTATGAATTTCACAGAAACATTATTATAGGGCAATGTTCATTAGAATCAGTATCTGAAATATTTTCTGCAAAAAAGCACAATTTTACCCTTGAATCTTTCCCTTACTAAATACCTTCTTTGTACTGAGAAAACCAGAATTTTAAGACGACCTGGCCAGCATGGTGTTTTATTATTTATGATATTTCCTCAAGCTGGGCAGATCAGTGGCATTACAACATTTAACTGAATTTAGACTGATTACATTCTAATCTGTAATCTAGAATATAGCCCAGGGTTCCTATGGGGTCTTAAAAAGTCTTGCATTTACAAATCTGCATTTAATACCTTAAAAAAGTCTTTAAAATGTGTTACATTTGGTATGTTAGGTCTAAAGTTATGTTGCCATGTATTTGTTTGCTGTGTTGTGTTTAAAAGTGTCTGATAAATGTCCAAACTGCAAAGAAAGTAACGTTATTCTACTCGGCTCCACCTGTTCCCACCCAACAATGTATACTGAAATTAGGAACCAATTATCGCAGCAGTGGGAATTAAGGCGCTGGAGTAAATAAATATATTTTCCTTACTTCTAGGAGTCACAAGTTTTTGCCAGTATGGCCATGAAATAGGCATTCAGTTCTGTTCTAAGTAGTCTCAAAAAGGTCTTAAAAAGTCTTAAATTTGACTTTTAGAAACCTGAAGATATTTCAAAGTATCTTTCATCAGCAAATGAACTATCCATTTTTATCTGCTATGTAACAAAAACAATCTTTATTGGCACTAATTCTAATAATTTATCAATTCCTGTGTGAGCCAGTTCCTTCATTCTGCAGGAGGTTTATTGTCTCACTTAAAGGTCTTTGAACAGGGGACAGCTCAAAGCTGTGCCTACTCTGTTTATTGTTCCTGTTGATTCATATTTAATTAATTTATTACTGTGCAGTTATAAGAATGGAGTAATTAAATGCTCCTCCTTAATGAAATTCATGGTGTATTTCAGAAAAATAACTGCAGGCGTCTTCTATTCAGATAAAGTGACTCAAATAATCCGTCATTTACCCCCACATATTCTTTACCCGTCCATGAAGATACTTTCTGACAGCTTTAACACAAGGAATGCCTTGTTACGGTTGCCTTTCTGGAATTCCATGAAAACAATCAGGTCATCCCACCAAACGCCAGCCAACATTATGATGATCATGTTCTCTTTTGCTTTTTTAACAATTTGGTATACATTTGGCAGTAAATACTCCTCAATATTTTGCTCTCAGCACATTTTCAGGCTGCAGTGATTCAAGAGCTAAACATGCAGCTGCTGACGTTATGACAAGCATGTTATTTTCTGTAATCATTACACATGCCTGTGATTTAGATATGTCAGTAAGTATCTATGCCTTTGTTTTGCTGGGTTTTTCCCTTTTTGAAGTCTAAGATACTCTGATTGCACCACTGATTGCTTTTGTCATTTACTATTTTTTAAAAAACAGATGCTGTAAATGGAGACAGATACAGTCTCATAGTGGATATTCTGCATCCATTAACTTGATCCCAAGAAGGGATTTTTCAAGGGAACAATGCAGCTTTTTGGACATATAATTTTTTTTACCCTGCCCGTAAAGAGCTGTAGATGTATGAAAGGGGCAGATCCAGCCCCCAACATTATGGCACAGACATCTAAAGCCAAAACACCCCAATAAACATATTTATGCTGCTTAAACACCTGCAAAATGTCTGTATTCATATGATCATGCAGAAATGGATTCTAGTAACGTATTTTTAGCTTCATGGTAATCAAAAATCTGTCCTGTGTATTTTGAGTTTGTGGTCTACTTAACCCATAGAGATCCAGTGCGACTTTTGTGTCAGTTCCCAACTGAATTTTTCTCTGTATTTAACCTTTCTTAATTGATTCATCACCATTTACTATAATATTGTCCTCTGTATTTTGCATTTATTCAGTGAAAATTAGGTATTTTCCTATATTTAGTTCACTAATCATGTAGACGTTCATAAAAGCTCAGATTGAAGTTGAGGGTTATTATATCAGAAACAGAGAAAACTGAGGAAAAGTTACTTTTTCAGTAAAGTACATCATTAACTGAATGTAAAAACAAGTGTGTCCATCCACTCTCATTTATCAGACTAAGTGGGTTTTACTGGTGAATCAAAGTTGATGGTGTTTCCACATTCACTACAGAGCCTCTGAACGTTCAAATTGGTCATATCTAATGACCATGAAAAGATGACAAACTGCATTTTACACCAGTTATTTACATGTATTGATAGGATTAGTGGATCAACAGTTACATCAGTAGATGGTTTTGGTCATTGGAGGTTGTTTGGGTCTTTATGGGTTAATGTAATTGTGTTGTAATATCTGACTAAAAAATAAGCCAAAAGTAGTTACATTGCATTTTTGTTTGACTGGACATAGAAATTCATAAGAAGCAGTTGTTTTAGATCTTTACATGTTTTTTAGATTTATTTAGAATATGACTTTATTTAAAAAATATATATATTTATTCATTTTCACAAAAACAGCCCTCCCCCTCCCGCACATCACTGAATTTACGGCAGCACTGTCCTGACAACAATAAATTAACATGCTACAAATTAGTAATCACATACCAAATAAAAGAAACAAAAGTATACATGGTCTTTTTGTTGGTCAGAAGCAGACATTGTTACACTCAAACCTTCTTGCAGTATACGTTTATATGAATAGCAGTGACCCTGATTTCTTTCCAGTGTAGCTATGAATCTTTTAGAAAAACCTGCCACAGTTATATCTTCCAGTGCCTGAGTTTGTTGAATTTTTTATTTCATTTCCCTCAGTTGACAGAAGAAGCCGAAGTACAGGGTCAGGCTCTTAAAGCAGCAACAAAGTGAGGTTGTTTATGCTATCCAGTCTAAAAGTTTTTCAGAATTACTGCAGCTTAACAGGAACTTGTCTTTCATATGCTCATTGCTGAGAGGTTTATATTGGTATAGGGACTTTGGGTGGCAGCACTGATCGATATGATTGCTATAGTAGGGTTAGGAGTGGGCTGTATTTTCACTTGTCCCTTCGGGCTATGAGAGATCGACTAACAGGCCCCTCAGAGAGTCAAATCGGGTCAATATTCTTTGTGAACATGAGTTAATGGACTTCATGTTTACATGCGAGCACTCCCCTTTGCAAATATGGTGTTGGGTTGAATCATGAACACTGGCTTTTGTGTCCCATGTTGCGCTGTGGAACTGGAGATTTCTCATTTCATTCAGTTCTTTTAGCCCACACTGGCAGAGATAAGATACCTGAAACCTGTATGCCGCAAGGATGTGGGATTGCAAGTGCTGCAGGCAGACATTTCAATTGTTCAGAGTCCTCATTCCCTCAGTTTCCCATGACTGCACAATAGGTTTATTCTTCTCACATTTCAGTCTTGTCTTCTTCCCGTTACTCTTCCACAATCAATGAAAGTATGTGGAACCTGTTCCGACTCTCATATCCATCACATAGAAGTCATTCTCCGGATCTTTTGAGAACAGATGCACAGTCTCAAAATTAGACAGACACGGCTAGATGGAATAGTGTTATTGCACTTACAGTTTTTGATAAAATCTAACATTGAGTGTGAGTGCTAGTAAATTATATCACTAACTTCTGTTTTTTTTTTAAGATTTTAACACCCATTCATTTGTGTAGAAAATTAGATATTTGTAAGTCATGAAGCACTATTTATGTCGCCATATGCTCAATAAAAAAATTGACATGAAATAATTAAAACAATAAGACAGAGATCATGTCAATCTCAGCAAATATTTTATCTTTAACAGTTGGAGTCCAGTATTGGGACTTTACTATTACATGTTTGTCCTTAAAAAAGCAGGTATTTTTGTCAATCACTGCCTATTTCTTCATATGTGCTGTTAGGATTTACTTATGGATAAAGGGGCTTAATAATAGGGTCAGAGCTGAATGCTACACACATACTAGTTCCTCAAAGCCTATTGTTTACCTCAGGCATCACTCTGGTTGGCCACGCTATGCAGTGGAAGCTTCCATTGTGTGAAAAGGAGACGCAAAGTGACATTTTCACTCTGCTCGCACATTCAGGGTGAAAGACAGGGATCTTGAATGGAGCAAAGTCAAGAGGCATGTTTACAGCAGGAGGAAGAAAGACGGAGACCTACAGAGTGAAAGAAAAAAGGGATGTTAACGAAAGCTGTTTTGGGGGTCTGCTATTGTTTGGCTCCCTTACATAGCCGAGGTAGCGGACTTGAAAAAGCTGCTTGTCTTTTTAAAGGCACAGGAGGTTGGTGTCGGGGGATAGAGTGGAGGAAAAAAAGGGGGGAGGAGGCTGTTAGAGCAGCAACACAGCTCAGCGGTCTCAGCAACCAAACAGAGAGGAGGCACCTCATACAATCATGCAAGACGGCAAGAAAGCAGGATTATAATTTCATCTCATCTGTGTTGGATTATTCTCTCCTTTACATTTTGTTCATCAAGAATATCTTCCTCTTGGTATTGCATCTGTTTGGCATCTGCCTCCAGATGAGAGACAGGAATATCCACAGTCTGTATAGAGAGGTAGACGATCAGGGATGCTGTGCATAAAGTGAGGAGCCTTTAATCAACTAATGCTTTGCTCCCTGATTTGAGCAACACTTGCTCATCCTCTGCAGTGCAGCACAGTAAACCCAACCAGTGCTCGTCTTCGCTGACACAGGCAGCCTCACTGTAAGGATATTACCACAAAAACAGGAGGAGTTTTAGCGAAGCAGGTGGATGTGGAGGGTGGCTGGAGAGCAGGAGCAGGCAGGGGGGGCAGGGGGGCCAGAGGTAGCTGAGGATGGGAGCCAACGAGTCCATGGAGCAAGGACAGACCCCCTGTCCCTCTCAAGAACACATGTGAGTTCAACTTAATCCAAAGACAAATATCTGGGAATGTTTATATGCGTAATTAGAGACACAACAATGATAACTTGCATTGGTGTTTTTAAATGGCCTTGAGAGTGGCTGTAACTGCTTGTGCTTTTCTCACACACATAGTTTTTATTTATTCATGGCTGTGGAATTGGTGTGCCATGTGATAGAAAATGTTCAGCATGGGCCACAACTGTAGTGTGAGGAATACACTAGAGGTTTGGGATTGTTTACAATATCTTGACAAAGAAAATTATCTGACACACATTTCTGATATCCAGCTATTTTGTCTTTCTATTATTCTATCTTTTTATGTGTGCTATACAATTTCATAACATCTCCAAAAACCATGTGAGACTCTGAACTGACCAGCTGAGAACATCATTGTTGTTAATGTGTGTCTTTGTGATGTAAATACGGACCATGGGATCGAAACACGTGTCCATGCACAGGCACAGACAGCTTGCACCTCGAGTACAGTACAATATATATGGATCAAACGTAATAGTGGTTCAGTGGAGCCTGTGGGAACCAGAATTAGGCAATGAGTACAGAAGGTGCCGCTGGGAGGCTGGTGGGGTGATGTTTTGCTGTGTAAAGGAGGAAGCAGCCGACGCTCTGGGAGCAAGAGCGAGTGACGATATTGAAATAGAACATGCTGTGTGGGGGTGGGAGAAGGTAACTCTGAAATATCAGTGGATGGGAGACATATTTAAAGAGGGGAAGAGTGGGAGCGTGAATGCTCCACTTTGCTATGTTTTATTTATATCTCAAAAACACTACAGTGTAGGTGAACAAGGATCTGGGGAGAAAACAGCAGCAAGACAGAGGAGAAAATGTGACCGTGTCTGTGTATGCATAGCGCCTAATGCAGGAATGAATAATTTATATAAACCTTTATGTGACTGAATATTACAGCTGCAAAAAGGACAAGACGGTAGGTCTGTTTTGCTGCAGATGTGCTCAACAGAAGCTTTTTCGTGCGACAATGTCCAAAAACACTTACAGTATATAAAGACTTCACACATCACATTGTCCTGCTGTTATGGAAGTGTTAGGTGTTATTATGACTATGCACAAGGAGTGTTTTCTTTTTCAGTCTCAGAGTGATAATAAAAAACTGGCAAAATCCCAAAATGAGAAACCAGGCTGTGTTGTGTCTGCACCAGTGGGGGTTGTCCTGAGCCTCTCCTGCATTGATCTGAAGGAACCTAACGTCTGATCTCATTATCTGGACAGTGACATACGTTAACCCCCTCCTTGCCGGTGCTCTGTCTGGCCTAGCCTCATATCGCCTCTTGCCTTTTAATGTGCCATCTGTTTGCAGTCACAGTCTCAGATTAGGATAGGTAACGCATTACAGTCAGAGATTATCTTAGTCTGACACTCTTTTGTTTTAGTGACCTCTTTGTGTTGGTCATGGGACTGGACTGAGATGATTTCATGGCCCAAAGGTACCGATTTCAGGAGGGGTGATTTAAGCTGACATCAGTTTGGGTAGAACTGAAAGAGGGGCATTGTACAACATCTGCTTTTTGAGGAGAAAAAAATTCTTCAGAGTTCTGTTTATATGAACTCCAAAAGCTTCAGAGTGATTCTCCATAACATTTCATTTCCTGAAGCTGAAGAATCATTTGCAGAAGACAGAGCTTCATTGTGCTCTTGTTATTAAAAAGGGTCTTAAATTCTCCCTGGTTATGGAATTACATCTGTGTATAAACTGAAGAGGTGCTTGTAAAATTAAAATAGGTTGTAGTGTTTCACACAGTGTACATTTCCTGGTGATGTAATATTGCCAAACGTTCATTCATCTGTGGAATTAAAGCACAGGGGCTCCCTCTGCTGGTCTCAACACATATAGCATATAGATAGACTAAATATTAACGAACAAGCACATATTGTGAGTCAGATTTTTACATCCCTTTTGTTCTTGCGCTATAAAATAGACAACATTTTTTTAATTATCCGTAGAAATTCATCACATTTTTACACTCTGTTCTTTGATTATTGAATATTTCTGAATTATTTTTCAACATCAGAATATCACCTCATCATATACATTACTTATTGTCTTGTGTAAATGTCTTTTGCCAGATTTTTCCCTCTCCCTTGTGTGCAGGCAAAAACCCTTATGGCTTTGCAAATCACATTTGTAACAAATGGTGGCTTTTCACTACTTTATTACAGCAATCCAATGATAATTCCCATGATCTATGGCTTATTTCCCACTGCCTTGTCTGTAATTTTAACATGCCTGCATTAATTTTTGTTATATCACACACATTTCTTGTCTCATAGCACATTTAGTCCATTAAAAAAAACATTATCTTCAGCTGAAACATGTGCTTTTTCTTTCAGGATGACACATAATTTGCAGACTCTTTAGGTGTAGACTCAGCTCTCCAGCCTGTCATATAGTACAAGTAGCAGATGGGTAATTGTTTTAAGAATGAGTGTTGGAAAATGCAGGCTGTATTAAGAGAAGGTAACAAAGGAATAGCTAGGATAGAGAACACCAGCAGAGTGAGAGGAAATAGAGGTAAAAGATAAATGATAGCCTGAAGATGGTGGAGTCTGTGGTATATAATCCATTGAGGCTAATCACACAGCTGCTAGGAGACTGCAGACATCCTCGACATATTCCTCCCCCTTTTTTGTGGCATCATCCCCTTCTGCTTCTGTTTAATCCATGCTTCCTTTCTTCTTTCTTTTTTTAGACAAATGACCATAAGATCGATGGTTTCTTTTTTTATACACAAGTATCTGCTCTTCTAAAATAAGAAGTAAACAAAGCATGGACCTGATGGAAGCTGAAGAGGAGAATGTTATATATATATGTGACCCCATCTTTATGTTTAACCCCTACCTGGCAGTGGTTGCCCCTCCAGTACTTTAAAACCTGTTTAAACAGACTGTGTTGGATTTGGCTGGAAGCAGAGACATGTCTGCTTGTCTGAAATGCAGCGTCTCCCTTCCCCACACTGCAGAGTCTCTGTCTCCAGGCAGTCATCTCAGCCTCAGTGAGAGGCTGCTATTAGCTGCTGCTCTCTTTGTTTCTATGCACCCCCATACGCTGACTACTCACCCAAACGGCAGGTGTTTCTGTTATGTCTACTGCTCTGTGCTCGACGCAGCTGCAGGAGGTAGTATTACATTAACATAGGACACTGATTGATTTTTATTCACCTACCTTTTTAATTTGTTTCTTGTCTGCTATCACTTACAACACTCTGCTGTTTAGAGGAATACTGAGTCCATTATATGCCCTTTGAGATATTGCTCCACAGTGCATCATTTTATAAAGATGATTAATCATTCTACAATGGATTGAAGTGCAGAATAAGCAAAAAGCAATGCTGATTTTATGTTAAACCCACTTGTGCAAATACTGCAGCTTCTATATTCATTTGTGTTGTATTCAGTGTGTTGTATGTGATAGCAGAGACTACTGTACATGTATCCAGCAGCTTCAGGGTTCAGTGAACATATGGCGGGAACAACCTCCAGTTACCATAGCAACACAGTGTTTGCAATCACATGGGCTGTCCTCTCCAAGGACGCAAATTGAACACTAAAATAACTCACAGTTTTCTTACTATTAAACTGTTCCTATCAGTTCTTAAATCTGCACAAGGTCAACTACATTTTTCCTCTTAGACTAGTCCTTTTAGTTTTCATTCACACAACATGATGTAGTCTATGAGTATTGGTTTTTGCATGTTAGATTTTGTGTCCTTGGAGTCTGTGTCTGAACATCTGACACTCTGATCCTTGTTCTCAGTGACTGATCCAGATGGATCTCTGCAGGCAGACCAGTCTTATCCTGCGGGGACTCACAGACCCCTCACAGAGATTACTGGCTCTCGTCTTGGCCATTTGCCTCATCTCATATTATAGCACCCTGAAATTAATGGATTTGTCTTCAAGGGATTGATTGGTGGTAATAAAATGAGAGAAATAGAACAGGAACCAGTGTCATTTAATATCATGGTCTTCTAACATTATGTCCAGAGCTTTTATGAGTGTGATCTCTGAAGCACATTGGGGTCCGTGTGGAATAGTTTATTTGTGTCATAGTGTTGGCTCAGATGAAGCCCTATTTCTGCAGTGATATGACCTCAGGGTAGTGGACATATTGACCATAAAACCAGTAGCATTTATAGCCAAACTCCTCTAGAAGCTATTTCGTTGCATCAGTCACATTGGCCTCATGAGGTTTCAGCCCCTCAACTGATCTGATCCATATTTGGTTGTTTGTACGGTTTCAGCATGAACTCAGATGATGAGATAGGTAGATCAGCCATATAGATGGGGATCGGTGAGATTACTTCATTTCTGGAGGGATGCAATAACAGGACAGTTTGCCCCAGGGATGACCTTTTTTATTGCAGTTTTTATTATTCTTCGAGGATCTATTGTGATTGTACTGGTCAGTGTGACAATAATAAAAAATATTATCTGAGCAGGTTATCAGGGAGCGTTTTTACAAAATTTTGATAACGTTTGAATGTGATTGTGAGGAAGAATGGGTGTGGGTACATGGGTGTGGGATGGGTACAAAATCGTCTATAAATTCTATCAGTAATGTAAATGTAGGAGGAGTTAGGAGTTATAATGAGCGAGCTTCATCAGAGCAGGTTTGGCTGGTGGGCTGTCGTCTGCCTTTTTTTCTGTGTGGATACAGCAAAGTGAGCAAATAGAGAGAGAGAGAGAGGAGGGGGGAGAGAGAGAGGTAGAGAGAGTACCAGAAAAGACACTATGCAGGCGGTGGTCTTCTGCAGCCGGTCTCATTTAGATCGAACCATTTCCTAGAGGAGAGGAGAGGAGGCAGACCTGTATGGCCACGGATTAGGCTGGAAACAAAGAGACCTAGACATGATCCTATAGAGAGATAGAGAGAAGGCGGAGTAGTTCATCCTCAGATATCAGATCTTGTCTAACAGGCGGTGAGCGTCTACCTGTCAGTGTCAGGCAGCAGCTTTGTGATGCGTAGAGGTGTAGCCGTCCAGCAGCCATGGCAGTGAGTGCGTGGCAGGCTCTGTCTCCACTGCAGTGGGCTCGTTGGGGCTGGGACACACTGCTGGGAGGGGCTGGAGATGGGGACAGCCCAAGCTCGGATCCAGCTCTGGGGCTTCTCCGGCAGCTCTCTTGGGGCTCACGTCATGACAACATGATCAGGACTGCCGGAGAACCGGTCAGACAGAGGTGAGACAGGATGGGTCTACTCATGTGGTCTGGAATGCACTGGCTATCAGAACATGGAGCGTGGCGGTCAGTATGTGTTTAGGCCTGCCATTGTTATTCACATGTGTGTCTGGGCCTAAGGATAAATATTTGGTTTTTGTTTTGTATTTAGGAGGTGAATATATACTGATTGGGTTGTGATTCTAATTTGCAGCTCATTGTGATGGAGAAAAGTCAATTTGTCATCCACTGTTTCCATATTTATCTCATCAGATGTAATATTTTTAGGTCTTGAGGTGATCTTGATTTTGTGTATGAGAGATAATTCTGTATCACAGACGTATCATAATTTGTTTTCTCACTGCAGATTCAGGATTCTGTTCTAATAAGAACATTATTTTCTACAAGACAGACTTGTACAAAATACAGACTCTACATAATTTTGCCAATAGTGAAAATGTATCATAACATATTAAAACAATGCTTTGCCATGTGTGATGATGCAGGAACTGTTACTCAGAGAAATGAAAGGTCTTCATGGTATCTGAGAAAACATAGTACAGAACACTATGCAGACATAAGGCTCCTCAGTATTTAAGTAGTATCAATCTGAACAGTTGTGGTCTTTACTTACTGTGTCCTTATCTTTTGTTATAGGAGCTCAGACTCTGATGGAGCGTTTGAAACTCCTGAATCCACTACTCCAGTGAAGGCTGTTTCTCCTACAGATCCCCCAAGCCAGCAACTCACATCAACTGTAAAAGGTAAAAGTAAAGATAATTTTTCAGTTTATTAAGTCTATTACAACCTGCATTTTAAAAGCAGAATGCAGGTTGGAAAAAAAATAAAATAAAAAAATTGAAGGTCCTCTTGCTCCATCTAGTGGAGTGATGCAGCTTCATCAATGCAAAATCTGAGGTTTTCAATATGAAGAATGGCAGTTTATTACAGGTTTACTAAACTCATTAAAACAAAGTAGTCTATAATCACATGTTTAAGCAGACAGTAACAGGTGTGTGCTCCTTGCAATCTGTAGCTCTTTGCTTTGTCGATTATGATCTGAAAATGTAAATTTGAATACTTCAGTTTTATGTTGTAATAGTGTTAAAATGTCTTTGTTTCTTCTTTTTAAATGTGATTAAACTCTTTTGTACGATATTCAAATTTAAAAATAATGTTACATTTATACATTATAAAATAACAACAATAAATATATAAACAAAATAGAATTATTTTTGTTAACTGACAATATTTCCATATCTTTCTGTGTCCTTCAGAATTAGATTCCTCAGTCAGTAATCCTGTGCCTGACTTGACTTCAGATCGTCCACAATGCCATTCCCCATCCATTGTTTTTGATGAAAACAAGCCCATTGCAGCCAGTGGAACATATAACATTGACTTTTGTGCAGCAGATTCAACAAGTCACACTTTGACTCGCTCTCTTAGCCTCCAGGGAGGAGAACTAGACAGTTCTGCTCTTTTGGACGGATCTGTGGGGCCAGGTTTCCGTCCACACTCTGAATCCTTCAGTGTAGGCACTGAGAGTGCACCTGGCACACTCCGTAGGCCTAAAAAAGTTCGACCTGGGTCTGTGAAAAAGAAGCCACTTTTACGACAGAACTCAAATCCTGAAAGTCCAAGACCAGCCTCATCCAGCAGCACTCCAGAGGTCAACAAGCGGGCAAAGCCTCGAACTGCCAGCCCCCTACAGGCTCCAGAGGAAGCAGAGGGGGGCTCTGCAACACCAAGCCCTGGAGGAACCCTCCGGAAGACTAGGAAAGGCCGTGTGGAGACTCCTCCTCCTCTAGCTGAGGAGACCAATCACACCAGCCTTGGAGAGACCCCTGTCGTCCCTGCCTTACCTCTGTGTCAGGAAGAGACCCCTCTCTCTGCTAGTCCAAACGTCAAAGACGACTCTCCCATTCCTCCCAGTGCCTCCTATGTATGGGATCCAGATAATTTTGAAAATATCAACCCCTTCAAAACTGGAGGTAGTAAAATAGCCAACTCTCCTGTTCTAGATCGTAGAGGTCCTGTGTGTGTCTCCGTTGCTACCCCACCAGAAAGTCCCCCTGTCCCGGCTGTGGAGCCCAGTCCTCCTGCTCCTTGTGCACAGCCAATTAACAACCCTGAAGAGCAACCTATTTTACCCAAACGTCAGTCAGTAAGGCTGGAGTTTGACTACTCTGAAGAGAACAGTGAGGCATCAAACCAGGCCTCTCCCCCGCCCAAGAAACCTGGCAAGAAGCCTGGTGCCAAGATGCCCCTGAGGAGACCAAAGCTGGGGCTGAAAAAGGCCCCTGCAGCACAGACAGAGCAGCTGGACAACCCCCCACCAACACAAAACGGCAATGAGGAGGAGATCCCCATTTCCAAAGGGTCTTATAACTTTGAACCTGACAAGTGGGACGATCCAAATTTCAATCCATTTTCCTCTAAAAAAGGTATTGCCAACTCCCCCAAACTGTCTAGACCTTCTTATAGCTTCGACGCCAATAACTTTGATGACTCCATAGACCCTTTTAAATCCTCCAATAAGATGGCCAACTCCCCTCCTAAGGCCTCGGCCTCTTTTGAAGTGTCAGCTAATGACAATGAGGCTGACAATGACAATGACAATGACAACATTGCGGAACTAGAGGACCAAAATCAGAACAAACCTGCCAAGAAGAAGAAAACTCCAATCAAATCGTAAGTTCAACATAATCTCTGGTCATCACTGTAGCACCACGCAATTCCACAATCGTCTCTCCCGTCTCTTATCAAACAGTGAAATATCATATAGGACTGTTTGTCTCTGTTGGTGAAGTCTTTTAGGTTAGTTTGTCTGCACATTGTCCACTGTCTGTTATGCCAGTGTCCTTTGTCTGTCTCTCTGTCACCTGTGTCTGTGTATTCTCATATGTCACAGGAAGTCCAGAGGTGTGTCCTCACTATGTTGTCTGTTGTAAGTACAGGGACAACACAATCATTCATACTTTTCATCCCTTTAAACCAGCATGTTGCCCTGTTGTTAGCGGTCACTTCTCTTCCTATTAACAGAAACATCACAGTCCCCTGTGACTACCAAACAATCCATTTACACTTTTTACGTAACCTGCCCATTTGCTTTTAACTGGAGAATAAATGTTTTTAGCTTCTCATGTCTGTAATGTATGTGTATAATCTCACTCTAAAAAAGTCTAGTGAAAACGTCTCATAATTAAACTTCATATTCAGATACTCATATTCACTGTTAACTACTTGTTAGCATATATATATTATCCGGATAATGGCTCTCTGTTAGTATGTTTAGATGACCTCTTTTACTTTATACTGCATGACCATATTCTTTAAATACACGTCTATCAAATGTCTCCCCTTTTTACTGCTTATAGTGATTAAGGAAAATAATGTAATTGGTACATTAATTCATAAACCATCTTCCTTATAAATTGAAGAAGTGTTTTTAACTAGTAATGACAATAATCAGTTTACAATTTTAATGTAAAGTTAGATAATAACATTTCCTAAAGGCAGGAAACTGTATTTATGGAGCTATATAGGGGCTATTTGCACTATCAACATGCCCACCACTGACAATTTAAAGGAAAAACCTGATGTGAGTGGTCTCTCTCAGGATGAGAATGTCTCTATCCATAAAACATGAGGGGTCACTTAATAGTTTAATGAATATGAAATGAACACTTATGGAACAGTTACCTCTGTCTACTTCCACCTTCATCAAAATGCCAAATGAGGGAATGTCTTTTGTAAGAATGATCCTGGAGTTCACAGACTTTTAGGTGCTTTTTATAAAGGAACTGTCCTTACTGAAACACTGTGATGGTTTTTCCCTTAATTTGCCACCCGTCTATAGCACAGTGTGCAACATATGACCGGTCTGTAGGCATGCAGTGAAGGAGAGGCTCCCTCTGGTGTTTGTTTCATTTCAGTCCAGTTCTGTTCAGTTTATTTGCAAATGAATGAATATGAATACAATGATGAAGATATAAAGCAGATCTGTGAAACAAAACACACTGAAAAGGTATCTTAAAGCGAGGAGGAAGCAGCCACAGACATAAATCAAACAATATTAAGATACAATTACTAAAAACATCTAAGTTTGAGGAACATTAACAGCATTTATAACAATACAGCTCTTTGAAAAGTGGGTGCAGTAAGAATCAGGTCCAACTTGTTAGATGCTGTGTTTTACATCAACATCAGTGCAAACAATTAAGATAATGCATCAAGAATATTCTTATATAAAACGATGGAAGGTTCTCAGATGCTGTCCAAGCTCTCTGTGTTCACGTTTTATGCGAATTGTCTATTGTCTGTCTTAATTAGCTAACCAATCAACTACATTAACAAATATCCACATTATTTGTGGATTTATGGAAAAAGTAAATGTTCATAACATTACATTCATCTACCACTACTCCTGACTGTACAGTTAATCAACACATTCAGCTGCCACAAATATTTGACTGTTTATTCTTTTCAGCCTCACAGTAAGTAGTTCTGTTTCATGTATAATTCACATGTATTTCACATCCTGCTGTAAAGGTTAAAAGGTTAACTTACTTGATTAACCCCATAGGGAAATTCAGTCTGCATTTTACCCATCCTAATGCATACACATCTAGCATTTGCATTAGCACATAACACAATTATACAACTTAATACAACTCCTGATCTTCATCAGCACTGTGGTCAAGGGCACTGACAGCAGAATTAACCCATATGTACCTATTTTTAATCATGAGTAATAATAATAAGTAAGTAAAACAAGGTGTGTTATTTAAAAGCAGATTTACACTGTTTCAGATTTTCATTTTTTAGCCCAAATGCACAATTGAGATACATAACAAATAACATTAGACTGTTGATATTGGGTCGAATAAGTAGATGCATAGAGATTCTGGATTTCATAACTGATTGTTTCCTTTTTCTCAGTAACACTTTTAGAGTCAAGAGGTCGCCAAAGAAATCACCACTAATGGACCCATCTCAGGTACGAGCCTATTTCACTCTAAGCTTTTTATTTGCCTGTTAAATTTTTCCACTTTCGCAGGAATCTAACAGTATCCATTTGCTATGCGAGTCTGCAGTGTATCCAATGAAAAAGACAAGCCACTTTATGATCGCAGCAGAATATATGGATAAAAATTCCATTCACCTATTTGACTATATAAACCAAAATTGCACATGGCAGATTTGAAGTAATAAATACCTTAATATACAAGGGAGGGCACCACTGAAAATTAAGATTAAGAGTGCAAGTCTAATATCTAATTCCAAAAATGATTTGGAAATAGAAAAAAAAACATGGTAGTTCTATCTGTTTTATCCAGCTGTTTTCATACAGGTGGATAGAAACAATAATCACAGTTATGAAGAACAGTTCTGTAGTATTTGTAACATTCATAATGGTGTTCATTCTCTGTGTGTCTGACTTTTTAATTTCCTGCTCCTTTGTGTTGCAGGACCCTATACCTGCAGATGAACCCACCTCCGTTCATCCTCAGGATGATCACGCCACAGATGAGGAGAAGCTGGCCTCCTCCAGCAGTCATCAGTGGGCAGCACTTCACGACATGGAAGCAAATTTGAACTCTGACCAGCAAGACTTCCCTCAGCCGAGCGACCTCACATCCTTCGTTAATGAAAGCAGCCTTCCTCATCAGACTCCAGGTCAGGCTCTGCTGTCTCACCTCCCTCTTTGTAGCTTCATCCACCTGTGTCCAAACAAATGCATATAGAGATCAAAGTAAACCACAGCCAGAGACAGAGCTGAAAGGATGTTTGGATGTGTTGTTACATACTGCAGTCATCTGCTGTACTCTTTATTCATCCAGCAACATTATGGATTTTTGTTGTGCCAGTAGAATAAGCCTGCTGGCCCAGTTCTTTTGTGACCTCTGACCCCCATAGGAGCCTCCTCTTCCCAGAGGCTGTCTGACTCAATCCATCTGGGTCAGAGATGAAACAGGACAGAGACTGCCCTGCTTCAGCCTGTGATTCCATCAGTCCAGAGATAAACACAGACTGAATATTTCTCAATCTTTTCCACTGCATCTAAAACTTTTGTTTTGTCTTTCTATGTCAGTGCCAGACTATGAAATCGAGTACATGGAGAAGATTGGCTCCTCTTCGCCTGTGAGTATTTGAACTTATTCATATTATTTATTGTGGGCTCGTCTGAAGTTTTTTCTCTATATGTATGTATTACATGTTTGGTACAGACAGTAAGACAGATTTGATTTTATTGTCTGATGTGTTTTATAGCCCCTCTCTGTGAAGAAGCCTTCTTTATACCTGAAGTTGGATTCAGTGTCTGACAACTTAACCAAGACTACATGTGCACGTGGATCTGAGCCCAGCTCCCCCTGCACAGGGTACGTCACACTCTGTTACACATTTTTCTCATTTTTTTAAAAATGGGTTTACTTATGTATCATTTAGCTTTAATCTGTACTGCTATGTTCTTCATTGCATTTGGTATCCCCCATGTTAAAATGTAATATAAAGTCCCTATATCAACAATGATGTTGTTATGAGTTACCTCTAAGGCTATATATTATTATTATTATCACATATTATTATTATCACATATGAGGCAAAATAATTGTGGTATTATTTCTGTACATACATTAAGTATATTATATATCATGAAAAATATATGTTGTATGGGTAGACATACAGGGGTTGGACAAAATAATGGAAACACCTTCACCTCAAGATGATAATGCCCCAATCCATACAGCTAGAATTGTTAAAGAATGGCATGAGGAACATTCTAATGAAGTTGAGCATCTCATATGGCCGGCACAGTCCCCAGACCTCAACATTATTGAGCATTTATGGTCAGTTTTAGAGATTCAAGTAAGACGTCGATTTCCACCGCCATCGTCTCTAAAAGAGTTGGAGGGTATTCTAACGGAAGAATGGCTTAAAATTCCTTTGGAAACAATTCACAAGTTGTATGAATCATTACCTCGAAGAATTGAGGCTGTAATTGCTGCAAAAGGCGGACCTACACCATAATAAATTAGATTTTGTTGATTTTTAAGGTGTTTCCATTATTTTGTCCAACCCCTGTATATCTGGATTTCCAAATGCAATGTAATTTTCATACATACTTTGTACTTGTATCGAGGATAGAGCGTTATTGTCCATTTCTGATGATCTTATTGTATATTAATTTTCATAGCTCTGTGTTGTGGCTGCCTCTCTCTCTGTTTCTTCATGTCATTGCTTATACATCACGAGTAAAAGCCTTTCAACACAGAAGAGAGAAAATAACTTTTGTTCCTTTTATTGTCTTACAGTATTTATGAACCTTCCTGTTCTGTGTCAAAGCTGACAAAAAATATTGCTGAGATGTCATTGACTTGTACTGACAGTCAGTGTAAAAGCATTTGAACTGTATTTTGTTAACTGATTTTTAACATGCTATATATTTGTTCTATATGTCAGTAACCAGACTCATTGGTTATTAATAATCAATACTAGCATAGGCCCATTCATATGTATGTGCATTTCATATACAGCAGTTCAATACATTTACATACATTACATTTCCGAATGGGGCACTAATTTGCTCCAGTAATGCTTCACAGTAACACTCATTCTACATATCCAAAAGCTTTAATACATGGTGTGTCATGTCCTTTATGCCTGTTTTATTTCTGACATGCTCTGCAGGAGTTTTGAGGAGATGGAGGCCCAGATCTCAGCAGGTATGAAGACCCCCACACTGAGCTCCCGGCCTGGTCCTGAGGGTTCTGCTGGGGACAAGGGCAGGAAGAGAGAGAGTGAGGCACTTAGTCGAACACAAAGCACCGACAGAGATGAACAGGTGAGTTGAACCTCCATTCACACTAAACAGGCATTTATTACATTATCATGTTGTCAAAAAAAATCACCAAAACTCATCATCAGTCATTGTACTTTCACCATTATTTATATAAATGTGTTAATTTTGATTTGGGAACATTTATACCATGTCATTTTTTAGTCACAAGGGGGCGACAGAGTGCCATGTTGCACAGCTAATTGCATACAAAAGGACTTGGACCCCCTACGTGAATGCCATCAGTCACACTGTTTCTCATTAATGGCTTGTCACTGACAACAGATATTCAGCCAGTCACATTCGTTCCCAGATTGAAACTCAGTGACTAAGCTCCCAGTGCTGCCACTCAAACACTCCGCGCTTGCTTTGCCATGCTGACCCCTGCCCCCTGCCCCCTCCCTGCCCTCTGCTTACTCCTCCCGGTGCCCTCATAGCCCTCTAGCCAGGGCCCCTGGGAGGCCCCTGCTCCAGCCCTGGCCATGCCCTTGTTAGACAGGCTGTCTGAGTGTGACGACCCCCTGCAATACCTGGAGCCTGACCTGGCTGAGACCAACCCCACTGCATTCGCCCAAAAACTACAGGTGTGTTGACAGACTACACATGACCCTCTTGATAAACCTTATGGCCTTGCCGCTGCTGGCACATTTGTGGCCCTAATTTGTGAAAGTCTGTGTTTTCGTGCACATGTTATTCCCATTGTGTCACCTGTGTTGTTCTCATCCTGCCTTTTGCAGCTTCCTTCTTTGTTTCTTTCACTTCTATGTTGCTGTTTTTAGAATACTGTTAAAAATTGTGTGAAATGTACACAGCAGCAAGTATATGCGCTGAACTCAAGTGTCTATATGTTTTTCCTTTGCTCTTTTATCCTTGGGCCGCAAACCCCCTCCTTGCCCCTGACCCCCCAACCCCCTCCTCATGTGTGCGGCCCAGGAGGAGCTGGTGCTTGCTGCCCTGAGGATTGAGGCTCTGCAGGTAGCCAAAAACATCTCTCAGTGCCCCTCCCTCTCCACTGTAACCCCCCAGGTACTGCGCTGATTCAGCCTGCACCTGCGCCAGCTGTGTGTGAGAGTATGGATGTGTGTATGTACCCTCACCCAAGCAAAATGAGTGATTATAGAAAAGCAGGTGTGTGTAAATGCACGCGTGTGCAGCAACTATTGTGTGCGTGCATGAGTGTGTCTCAGCCTGCCTCCCTTCCCCTAAACACACTATTCTGAGTGTGAGTGCAAACCCATGGCCTTATCAACATGGTGGCTGCAGCTCTGCATCCACAGATCTGCCACCTCTTCAGACCCAACATATGAAATCTCTAACATGGCTTATTGTGTCCAGCCCGCTCCCCGACCAGCAGCTCTTTCAGGCTGAGTCCTGCAGAACAGAATGCTAGTCCCTTGCCTTATCATGCATGCTGGGCAACATGCATGTTGCCTGTTCATGAGAGGCCTACATGAGCATGAATGTGACTGGGAGCGTCTTTCTAAGCTCATACTGATGGAAAATACTGTTACAAACTGATTTATCTCTGCTCTGGTATCATCACTTTAAATCCTGGTCACATTCCTGTTTTGCGAATTGGTCCTTTATCCAAACTAACAGCACTAACAAAAAGCTACTTCAGGATGGTTTCAATACACAGTTTCATACAATACAATTTATTTCACAAATAAGGAATGTGCCACAGCATGTAAGTTAAAATGGAAAGGGAGGAACAATTGTATCATACATATACAGAATAATGGTAGTGAGGATGAGGAGCCCTCTTGAAACTTGGTGGCTTAGTAGGAAGGAGCCTCATTATGAGCGATTTATTCCAGGTGATGTTTGCCTGTGCTGACTATGGACCCTGGAAGATGTGTGAACACAGAAGTAAAATAGGGCAGGAAGGGATACATGGATGAGAGAGAGATGGGGAGTGAGAGAATGGGAGGGTGGAGTTGAGAGAACTGAGACAAACAGTACTAGATTGGATACGTGGCTGTGGAGTGGCCTTGTTCCTGAACCTTACTTGACGTAACGGTTGCTGTGTGCTTTGCTGATACAGGTCCCAAAAATAGAATTTTTGTTGCTAATAATCAGTGATAGATTAACAGTGGAGAAGCTCCTGTAAGGGTTGGAGTAAGACCAGCTCTACCCCGGTAGTCATTTATGCCATGTCTTATGCTGTTGTTTCACGCATTTCACAGTCTTGTCCCAAGAAACCCAGCACTCGTCGATGGAATATCAACGGTTTCTCTCTATTCAAAGTAAGAGTAACAGATTTAACCCTTGTCTTAACCCGACTACTTTGCAGTCCATATATTCCATATTTACACATCGAATTAAAAATGAATTAACTCTGATGTAAAGTGTTGACATTTAGGAGTGGAATAAAATATTACTACAGGAATACACCATATTACTTTCTCTTGCCATATGTTATCATTACCCTGGTGCCAACTAATCATATCTTTTACTAAAACAAGCAGATGTTCTGTGATGATTCTCCTAATACCGAACCTAATTGGACGATTCCCTTGATAGTTTGACTATGGAGAGTCATCACTTTTTCATGTTTGTTAAAGAGGCACTAAGTTAAGACTTTATATAATTTAATTTAGTTTAATTTAATTTAATTTTACATCACTTTGTCAAATTCCATGGAATGCATAAGACAATATTTTCAAGTATTTTTCTAAATTATTTTTTCTTTAGTTACTCAGACATCTTGAGGTATTGTAAATGAGCGTCATGTATCAAGTATTTCACCATATTAGTGTATTATATCATATCATTAGTTACTCTGTGATTCATGATCTGTATTTAGAGACAGAATTGATGCAAGTGTTACATTATAGTACAAGATAAGGCTATAAATCCTACACTTTTCACCCAATATGGATGAAAATGCACTGAAACCAAATCTAAAAGTCAACACTTTATCATCATCATCATAATTATTTCATTTTAAATTCAGTGTGCTGGAGTTCAGAGTCAAAACTGTCTCCAAAACCTACAGACTGCATTGTAAATTCTAGCTGTTGTAGACCCCACAAGTCGTCAAGTCTGACTCTACTTCTTTAGGATCCCTGTATATTTAAAATCCAAACTACCATAGTTTGTCATTTTAGTTGTCACTGTAAGCAGATTTGTCTGTTATGCTTTGTAGTTACTATACTATACTATACTATAGTATCATGGCTACTTTGTAGTAGGACTAAAGGATAGTTATATGTAGTGTCATGCATTCTTTGTGTGTAAATTAATGTTCATTTTCTGTGGCCTTAACACGTCCTATTTTTTTGTAAAATTTGCGAGTTAGTTTCATCTCCATACCCATGAGCAGAAGCTTTTTTTTTTTCCACTGACCTGTTGATGATTGCTAAGTTGACTTGACGTGTGTTTTAGATTGATCTTACATTGATTTCTGCAATAGCTGCTGAAGGTCCATATTACACCTTCTGTCATATGATGGAGCAGCAAGTGTAGGGATACATACTGTATTTCCTGAGCGTACCACATTGTGTTTTGTTTTTTTTTTTACTGTAATGTCAGTTTATGGTAATGGCTTTTTAAGGGGATTTTATGGGGATTGTCTTGGAACACCTTTAAGCAAATGAGTCATTGCTCCACAGGACAGTTTGTGGTAAAACCTCAGTAAAATGCAAGGTTTAGGGTCAGATAAACAAAATCTGTGGTTATATTAATTTGACGGTGTCATTACTTGAGTGTAACCCTTAGTGTGATATTGGAATATCTGCTCCAACCAGACAAAACACCTCACTCTATTTTCATATATTTGCGATTCGCCTTGTCTCCTTTGAGCCGCAAGCATTTCATCAAATCCTCTTGTAATCCGGCTCTCCCAAGGATGACTAAGTCTCTTTTAGAACAAAGTTTTCCGGGACAAAAATGGCATCAGAACAGGAGTGTTTTGCGTATTAATATGAGGTTTTCTTAAAGAGGAACTGTTGCAGGTGGAGTGTTTCGAGTGATAACATTAAAACATCACAATACACAATAAATATTTATTTCCAGTACCTCTCAGTATAAAAGCATTTCTTAAGGTTCATTGTTAGTTATGGGTAGAGGATGCTCTGCTTTTCCTCATGTTACAGCATGTATTTATTGGACTAAAGTTATGTGCTTTCTATTTTTATTCTGTTGCAACCATTTCAATTTCAGTTTAGCGTGAATTAGTTTATTTACTTTAGTTTTGTTTCTTTCAGTGTTTATAATAATGGTATTTGTATTGTATATGGTCAAATATTGTGTTGTAAAAGCTCAACTCAGCTATCATATTCACCCAAAATACTCTGCTTATCAATGAGAATGAAACTAAAGGTATTTGAGTTTATTTGACATGGATGTGTAAATAACCGATTTAACAACTACTATTGTATCTAATGCGGGACTTATATGCAGGAGTTATAATTTTTGAAAATCATTGTTTTTATTTATATGTCACTTAACCCTTAAAGACCTAGAACTATTTGTGAAGACTGCCAAATGACCTTTTTCTAAGTAGTTTATCACCATTTATTACATTATTATAGTCTGAATTTAGCTTTTATTTGTGAAAATCAGGTATTTTTTTTATACTTAATTTACTAATTATGTAGATACTCAAGGTAAATTCAAAGGTAAATATATGGAAGCAGGAAAAACAGGATAAAATGACTTTTTCAGTAAAATAGATCATTAACTAAACATTAAAACCAATGTCTACAACCGCTGTCGTTAGTCAAACTACATTGGTTTTATTGGTGAATCGATGTTGCAGGAAATGACAGTGTTTCCATGTTCACTACGAAGCCTCGGAATTTTTCAATGAGACACATATGATGCCTCTGAAAAGCTGAGGAAGTGCATTTTATCTGAATTATTTAAACAATTTAATAGGATCAGTGTTTCACAAGTTGTTACACATTTTAGATCAGTAGAGGCTTTTGGTCACCGGCAGCACAACAGTTAGTAGGAATCTAGTCTCACCAGTACTAATGTTGTAACACTAACATCTATTCCCCATCCCACCCAGTGCTCTGCTCTTCCTCTCCTCTGTATAATGCTGTCCCTGCTGTATCAGTGCTGCCCTCCTTCCCCTCCGCCTTGCCTGGACCCAATCACATCCAACCTTCTGAGAGAGATGAGCAGGTTCTCATGTCTGCTCAGCTGGGGGCAGCATCAGCCAATCGTTTGGCTATGAAGACTGTTTTCATCCAATCATGCGGTGGCTAACCAAGTCTTCTGGAGCATCACTATGCTGCCTCATTTACATATTGACTTTGCTTTGTGGTACATTTCGATATTGTTTAATGCTGCCCTACAGTTCCACTCACAACTTCAGATGAGAGAGTGTGTGTGTGTAACGTCCTGTCTGTGCTTCTGTCTGGTATATAACTAGGTATGTTTCCTTTCCTCTCTCTTCTCTCATTTGGTTCCTGGAAGCAGCAGAGAGACGCTGTATCTCCAATAGAGAGTTCTGTGTCTAAGAGTTCACTGTACACCAGGACCACCACCAGCTATATTGAAGGGGAGAGTCCCCATCTTCCTAGAGATCTGGACCACTCGTTGGGAATTGCACGAGAGGAGGTGCTTTTTATACGGCATAAGTTCCAAATACTTTATACACTTGGATTATCTTGATGTATTTAAACCAGCGTGCTGGTTGTTTCCTGCTTCTCAGATTGTATCAAAAGAGAAAGAAGTTCTGGAGTGGCAGAAGAAGTATGAAGACAGTCGACAGGAGGTGGTGGAGATGAGGTAAGACGCAGCTATCATGACAAACATCAGTGTGAAGCCCCGCCCATACAGCAGTGATTTAACACCTCTCCACCTCAGTAACAGAGTGCTGTGTCAGAGTCATTAGTCATTAGTGTGACGCTTTTAGACCATTATCACGACTCAATATGTCAGTTGGTTCATCTCACTTAAACGATGAAAGCGGTCCTGTGTTAATTCAAGAGCAGATGGCCAGTTCATGGAGTTCTCATGGAGTCTTAAGATTAGAAGGAGTGTTTTTTAAGAAGAGAATGAAGTGGATATCAAGTTTATAGTTTTAATTCCAAATTATTAGTACTTCATGACTCAGTAAAGTTCAACTATATCTGTACCTCTGTATGTATATTATGAAGTGTATGTACATAGTTTTACAGTCATTAAATCTCCAACCACCCAAAGAACTCAAAGGTAGAATTAAATGGCCTTTGCAGCATTTATACAAGACAAATTGCTGTTAATGGGTTTCAGGAAGCTGAAGAAATTCAGCATTGAAACTTTTTTTTTGTCAGCAGGTGGTGTGTGTGGGTCCAGCTGGCCGTAGCTCAGTTAGTGTGGCTAAGCCTGGGCTTACTTCATTTGACTGATTGGACTCAGGATAAGGGTGGCTAAGAAGCTAACAGGGAGGCATGGCTAATCAATCCTCTTACCTTTGCCAACCTGCCTTTTATCAAAACAAAGTTTTCTATTGGGTGCTTTTTTGGGACTGTGGGGAATTTCCTGCTGAAACAGTCAGATTAAATGGAAAAACATCCAAATCTGAAGAGTTACGTTGATTTAAGGAGATTAAACCTGTACTAATATTCAATAATGCAAATTCTAGGCTGGCTCATAGTTTCTGACTCACTGTCAAGTCGCCTTAATTCTAACAAAATAATTTACAAAACAATAAAAAATTCAAATTCAACTTTATACATTTAAAATGATCACAATGACTACTTTTAATTACAGTCTGTATTTGAAATTGTAGTTGTTTGTGTATCGTTGATCTGTAATTTCCCATCCACAGGAGAATTGTTGCTGAGTATGAGAAGACGATTGCACAGATGATAGGTGAGTCCAGTGTTAAATACAATACTGAACATTGTTTTGTTAAATTGCACATTATTTTTTTAAACCAAATGCTTCCTCAACCCTCTGCCACTTCTTGTTGCTGCACCCATTAATTTGCAAACTGCAAACAAAATATGTTTTCATATGCCCTAATCCATTGCCACAGAGGGTAAAATGTTTGTCCTGTGACACAGTCAAGCTTGGTTGTGTGTTTGCTCTCCTGTTTTATTGATACAAACTGAATCCTGTTGCCACTGGAGAGAAGATGCTCATCTTTGCTCACTCTTGCCCAGGGTCTTTGAGACTCATTAAATTCCACTGCAGGCTCACTCTTTGCATTGTATCAGCTCTCACTTACATCTTGTTCAACACCTTTGGACATTTCTGGAGATTCAATTTGCTGCAGTCTAATTTGTGTTCCTACTATCATTGAAGCACTGTCACAAAAGGACCTGTCTCTGCTTGTGTCTAACACTCGGCTCTCACATGTCTTGCTCTCCCAGCTTGACTTAACACACTCCCTTCTTTTCTGTTCTGCTCCCATCTTTGCCCCTTACTATTTGATAACCCTGACAGGCATGCCAGGTGAGTAAAGTAGTCATTTATGTCAGTTTCCATCTCTCCATTTGTCCATTCGAGAGGGGAGCAGGTGTGCTCAATTTCTTCATCCCATCCAGTGACATTTGCTTGTCCATTTTTTTGCTTTTCATCTTGTATGTTGAGACAATATTTGTGGTGTTTTTACTGCTAGGACAGGACATAATCTTGTGGCATTTGCTTTTCAGATGCCCTTTCTGCTACTATGTGAATACTGATATTCAGCACAATTGTCCTATTATGAAACTTTTAGATGTATATATGCGCAGGGGTAACCTTTAAATACACATCTGTTCTTGGCTTCGGTACAGTAGCAGGTTAGAAAAGTCACACATGCAGAATTAGCAAGTTAAGCAGGTGTTTGCCTAAGCTTGTGACAGAAATGGAAAGGGAAAGCAGGGGGGAGCTGACATGCATTAGGAGCTTTGTCTTTTAATACTGGATACTAAAAGATACTCAAAGTAATCTAGATATAAGCGTTGTCTCTGTTATTTATGGATCTTTGGATTTTCCATTGTTCAGTTTTTGTTTTTGCATGTTCCACTGATTTAATCTGAGATACTCATATAATGTTGTATAAAGATGTTGTGAAATCATATACTAATCCACACATCTGTTTAGACAAGTAGTCACATTCAAGTGTGTACGTACTGTTTGTACCATATGTCTGATGATGTAGGTCTTTAACATTATGTGTGTCCGCCACAGCTGACTCATCAGTATATAAACGATGATCTGATCTATAATACATTTGTGTTTGCCCATCAGAGGATGACCAGAAAGAGAAGTCTCTCTCCCACCACACTATCCAGCAGCTGATCGTGGAGAAGGACCAGGCGTTGGCCGACCTTAACTCTGTGGAAAAGTCTTTGGCAGATCTCTTCAGACGTTATGAAAAGATGAAGGATGTACTGGAGGGCTTCCGCAAGGTGACTAACAAAGACAGATGCAAAGTTGACAAACATAATGAGCATTTTTAGTATGTAATGAGCATTGTACAGTAAGTCATCATAAATTTTGCCTGCAACCTTTAGACTCTAAAGTTTAGAATCATTAAAATGTTCCTTTTTCTGTTTAGAATGAAGACGTTCTGAAGAAATGTGCTCAGGAGTATCTCTCAAGGGTCCGTAAGGAGGAACAGCGGTATCAGGCCCTAAAGATTCATGCAGAGGAGAAACTAGACAAGTGAGTTTATGCATAGTCTCATTATATAGAGTTCAATACACCAAGACCATTCAGATATTCCCCAAAGGGAAAACACCACAATGTAATAACCACACAATAGCTCCACGCCCAGTTGAAATATGTTTGGAAAAAGGCCAGTGTAATTAGCTATTTCTGTAGATTATTTATATTCCATCTTTTATAAAGATTAATTCTCTATCAGCCTTGAAAACATGAGCTAGTGTTTGCATTAGTCTTTGCAGTCTTATGGAGGGCTGATTTAATTCTCATTATGTGTTTCCAGAGCCAATGCAGAGATAGCACAAGTGCGGGGCAAAGCAAAGCAGGAGCAAGCTGCCTACCAGGCCAGTCTGAGGAAGGAGCAGATGAAGGTGGACTCTTTGGAGCGGACTTTGGAGCAAAAGGTCAGTCAGTAAACCTCACTAGCATGAGTCCTAGATAATAAATCATCAGAGGCGGTAAAGGCACACACGTTCTTTACTCAAATAGATGATATTTTTTGAGAAAAAAAAAAAAGAAGTCCATTAATGATAGAAGCGCTGATCTAACTTTTTTACTCAAGTGAAAGTGAAAAAGTTGGTGGTGAAGTATACCCAAAGTATAGAATTAAGAAGTAAGAAAGAAGCAAGGACATTTCTTCTGGCTGTTTCTGAGGAAAGTTAACAAGCACATGATCAAACATTGTAACTTCAAAAAGAAAAAAAATACTGAAAATAATAACATTACCTTTACTCTAATGTGCAAATTAGTTTTCAATGTCAGCAACAGAACTCAGTTTCAACTGCTTCTGGCTTTTACGGCATTTTTGTTTTGTTACATTTGTTTTTGTGTGATATGCACCGATGGACACACAAAGGACTTGTCCTATTTTGTGTTACTGTCCCATCCATTTAGCTTGAATTTGGTGTTGATATTGGAAAGGCATGCACTGATGCCAAAATAAAAATAATCAATACTTCTCTCAAATGCATAAAAACTAAATTAAATATAGATTATTATTATTGTGGGTGATTAATGTGAACAACTGCTGTTGTGTTGCTGATGTTATTTGTGCTTTAGTTTATGATGTTTTGTTCATGTTTTTTTTCCACTTTACTCAGTTCCTGTGGGTGTTGCAGATTATTGCCACTTGTATCATCACAATTGTCATTATTGTTATCATTGTTATTGGCGCAGCAGAAGTGGTTGGAGGAGGAATTATTCAGAACCTGGTTAGTCTGCAGATGGTAAAAATATATATAACTGTATCTGCAGTTGGACATGGACATTCAATTTGTTTGAAGTGGCATTAAATTAGATTTGCTGATACCTGCAGAAACCCTGAGTTTAAAAATAATAATAATAATCATAATAATCATAATAATAATAATAAATATAGATATAGAGAAATATAGAGTCAAAATAAAAAGGTGTCATAAAAAAGTGTGAAAACTAAAGTACTATAATGAAATATGTGTCCCATGCTTACATATACGTAAACTGTATTTTTAACATTTGTATATTGCAGAACAAAGAGATTGAAGAGCTGACAAAGATCTGTGATGAGCTGATCGCCAAGATGGGAAAGAGTTAGCCACCACACAGCGTCCAGACCAAGCCTCACAGAGGAGAAGAGTGGCTGTGGAAGAACTACTTGGAAACTGGATCAGACATATTTAAACACTCTTCAAAGAGCTGATGGACTTTTAAGACGTTTGGGGTTAATTCTCTTACTGACATTGTGAATAAAGGATCCGCAGGAATGGCTTCCTCTTAATCACTCTGTACATTTTGATGTGTCAGTGTATCGTACTGTATCGGGGTCTGGTTTAAAATTATAGAAAATGTACCATATCACTTATGAGTATGTCTGTGTGTGTGAGTGGGTGTGTGTGTTTCAGTGTATGATGACGAGAAAGTGAGAGGATTGTTTGTTGGTTAAATTATCTATGATGTTGCCATGACAGCCACTGAGGGAGAAGACTGTTTACCCACCCCGTTACTGTTGTTGTCTCCCCTTAATACAAGACAAAGATAGACTTTGAAAAAGAGTAACAGAGACTTAGACTTAAAATGTTGATACAGCACTAAGACAATACAAACTATCACATTACCTGTAGCTTACTGCATGTGAGAAAGAAAGAAAATGTTTAACATTAATGTTTGTATATACTTTAGAAAAGTATGAAAAAGACTCACCTGCATTTTTGATAGTAATTCTAACATCCTCAACCTGCTTCCCTTATGTTACCTTGTAGATATTTGTCATAGCCCTTGTCATAGCTTACTTGATAAAATCCTGCAACTTTATTTTTTGGATTTTATTTTGATATAAAGCAGAACTTGTAACTGTATTCAGTTGTGACCAGGAGTAATTTAATTTTGGATGGAAATGTCCTAGTTCTGCAATGGTTGTTGTGTCACACTGAGAAAACAAGTCAGACTTCTCTGCACAGCTACTGTACAGCATCTGCTTAAAAAGTGCAATAAAAGATGGCAATACAACACAGCGGGTTCACTCTTCTTCATTATCTGTGAAATTTGCACGCAGAAAACATTTTTGACTTTCCATGACGTTGAGCATTAAAGGTGACTCAACCTGCAACGATCATCAAGATGGATGGATGTACAGTGGTGGAAAAAAATTATTAGACCCTTGTTTTCTTCAGTTTCTTGGTCATTTTAATGCCTGGTACAACTAAAGGTACATTTGTTGCCGCAGTCGCTGTGGCTGCTCTGGATTCTATTTTTATAAACTAAAACCCATCACTCCACACACGTTTTTTTTGTCGTTCTGTGATAACAAAAATAGCTCATAAGAGTTTAATTTCAGAGCTGATATCTATCCATTTTCCATGTTTTCTTGATAATAACGAAAATCACTTCAGTTTTTACATCAATAGCTATGGCATTGTACTGACAAAAACAGTGCTTTTAGGAATTCCATGTTTTCTGTCTGTTTTAGTCACATGACACACACAGGAATTAGTACTTGATTGCATAACCATTGTTTTTGATGATTGTTGATGGTCTAATAATTTTTTCCGCCACTATAGATACGAATACAGAAGTAACAAACTTTGTGCAGCATTCGGTCAGTCTGAAAAACACATGCACTAGTACAGTTTTGGCAGAGTGAAAGTGTTGAAAGTTTTTGAATTTAATATGACACTTAGTAGATGTGGAAATAGATGCAAAAATGACACCAAGAACAAATTAAAACAGCAGTGCAATTAACATAGATGATAATTAACCAATTTGTGCTTAATTTCTGAGGGAAAATATTGTGGTTTTATTTTACTGCATAATTTCACAAGTTACACTGGTCTACAATTTTTTTTAGAAATGATTTGCTTCAGAGATTAAATGTGCTAAATGTTACGCATTTTAATAAGATTAATTGGAAAATAAATGACAAAAGTGCAGGTTTGCTGATGTTTTCAAGGTATATGATTAAGTGTTATTACACATATATATTGGTTTATGTACATTTATATAATAGTTTTATAAATCTTCCACTAAATAGAACCTGTAAAGTGAATGTATTCTAATGTGCAGACAGTGTTTTGAAGTAGATCTTGTAGCTCTGAGACAAATATTCCTTTTGAGTCAAACCCATTCTCTCATTAATTCTTGAATTTCACATTTTGACCCAAGGCTGTATCTTGGAAAGTTTAGCCAACCAGCATTTTTTTTTACTTGATTTTTCTTTATCAGTGACTCTCATGTGGTAAAAATTTCATTACTTTTATTCTGGAAGCATTTTCCTTGTGACCACTGTTACCGGACAAATTACTTTTACACATTTATTAAGATTTCAATGTTTCTTTCTCTACCTTGTTAAGTACAGAATTTTTTTTTTCTGAAAGTGAAGGTGAGGGAATTGCAATGTTTATATAAAATTGTAAATACACAGTTAAATAATGGTGTTATAAGTATACGTCACATGTTATTAATGCTCTTCCTGGGATGATTTTGAAATACAGATATTAACACGTAGATGCTAAGACAGGTTTATGGACTTCAGAGATGTGTTTCATGGTGCAGGTAAGGACAAGAAGAAATAGGGACAAGTAATGACTTTACAAGATGTATCTATGGGAATAGCCACATCATGGATGGGCGTGGTCACAGCTCTGAAAGGTGAGAAGTTCAGGATGGTTCTTAAGACTGTACTTGACTTGTGCCAATCAAAACTGAGGAGGCAATGTTGACAAGCTAAAAAGAGCCGTGGGCAACAGTGTAGGATCTGCTAATCGTCTTGTCAGTGCACGAGGGGATATTAGCTCTTCTGATAGATGAGATTATACTCAGGGGGGGGTTAGGAGCAAACAACCTGCTTTTCATTGTATGTTCAGGGCCACAGTTGACCACCACCGACATGAGAGCTGTCCTGCACTGGCCGATGCTGCTGCCTGTCTTATTACTACTGGCACCTTACAGTAAGAACTGAATTTTCCTTTAAATATTCTTCTTCTTTTCATCTTCTGCTTAACCTATTAACTTCTCCTCTCTTTAGACATCTGCCCTACCCTGTCACCTGTCAGAATTTCCCCCCTTTAAGACCCCTTTGCCTCTTTTCACCTCTTTAAAATCCAAGAATAGATAGAGTGGATCCAATGTTTTGCATTTAATGGAATAAAAAAGGGTTCTACTTTTAGTTAGATGATGGATATTACACCATTACACTAACAGTGATTTTTTTAAATTATCATTTTGTAAAAATACATGTTTCATAACTCAGAGACCTTTTCACAATTATACTCTTTACGTCATGTCAGGTTTTGGTAATTGCAGTTAAATTCTGCTGTGATTCTCTTGAGTTTTGCAGCCTGTCATCTTCTGTAACTAACATACAATCCCACCACCTAATCTTTTAATAGGCCTGCAGGCTAATACTTAAAGCATGTGTAGAGCGGTTGTGCTGTGGGGATAGATTGGGGTCAACCAGGAGCAGCGGGGGGCATTTATTTGCCATGTCAACACACAGATCAGCACAAAAGCAGCATAGAAAAGACCATCCACTTGTGTAAACAAATTGATTTGCTGCCTTTTGTGGAATTTATTTGCTAGAGGATAACACATGCAGCTCTGGGAAAAAGGAACAGACTATAAGAAATGAATTGGGATATGGGAGAAGTTATGAAAGAGGTTTCTAAAAATGACAAAAATATATTCATACTAAAACCAGGGTTCTCTTAATCTGTTTTATGAAATTACAGTGATATTTTAAAACTGTCATATTCAATATATTTTGCCATTTAAATCAGAATATTTGGGTCAAAATCTGCAATAAACTAAGCATTTTGACTGAGCCACTGTCATCCAGACATAAAGACTGAATGATAAAAGAAAGTATGAGTTTAAAGCATGTTATTTTGATGGCCAAGACAAGAGATGTGCTGTTTCAAAGAATGTTTGAAGCTCTCAGTGATTCCTATAAGTCTAGCTGTGTTTGATCCTCTTAGGAAGAAGCATTAGAGGCTGTTTCTGAAGGGCCATTTTAGAATTTTGGAGACGGATGAAGGCTTTCAAAAGGAAGCGTTAAAGTGATATTTCAAAGGTCAGCAAGTTCTCAAAAACTGCTCTTTCCTCTGGAGGGCTTTAGAGAGACATTTAACTGTTTTATGTGCTGAAGTAGGCTCCGAAAGATTTTTGGTGAAGGTTAGACAAATGTCTTTTTAAATCAAGAATCACTTGATTTATTCTTTTGGTTATTAGTGAAGATTTGTGTGAAATAAGGCAAGAATTAACCGTTCATCTTTTACTATGCCTCTGCACATGATCTCATCAAACAGATCCTATGTACATTTAGGATAGAAGGTTTGATCATACTTTGAAGTGGAATTCCGGTTTTTCCCATGACAGAGTTGACTCAAACGTAGAGTTCACACAGCTAGAAGGAAGACAGCGAACAACACCGAACTGAATCCAAACCGGAATAAAAAGTAGATTGGAGCTTCTGATAAATATTACAATAAACTACACATCTCATGTTGATGATGATTGCTGCTTTGTTGAAATGTATCATGTGACAGCAATTTTTAGTTACTTATTATTTTTTTCATGTTTTCATTTTTCTCCCCTCCGTTTACATTATCAGTAATACTATACATGTTACATTTGTTCTGATTTGGTCAATGTAATACTACTGCATGTAATAACCATATCTTATCATCTCATACATCCTTTTGTCCTCTTAAGCTATTGTTTAAGTGTAACCTTATCTTTTTTCAGTTTGGTTTGCATGTTCATTGTTCCACCAGGTGTGTGAATTAATCCCTTATAGTGCACTCATTGAAATGCTCTGAAATTCAAAATGTCAACCTTAATGTGCTATTGGACATTGTCATCTGCCTTCTCATTGTTGCCATGACATCAGTCTTCTTCCTCTTGCCATAAAACTAAAAAGTACTTTCTTTATTGCATGTGTTTACTTTTCAGTAAACACATGCAATAAAACAACTGTTATAAGGTCATAAACTGACAAAAAAAATCATTCACATTCATTCATATTTACAGCTTCAAAATGCTAATAAAATCTCTCTGAATCTCTGCTTAGTGTTATAAAAACCAACATGCTTCTTGACCTCACTGAGGCACGGGATTGGCCCCATATTTAATGTTTTCAGAAATTACCAAAAATAGTTACTTGCCCGATAAAGGGTTAAGACTGCAAACAACTAAATGTCTCTGTTTTTATATACAGGGTGGGGAAGCAAAATTTACAATGAACATTTAGTTGTTTTTTCTCAGCAGGCACTACGTCAATTGTTTTGAAACCAAACATATATTGATGTCATAATCATACCTAACACTATTATCCATACCTTTTCAGAAACTTTTGCCCATATGAGTAATGAGGAAAGCAAACGTCAAAGAGTGTGTGATTTGCTGAATGCACTCGTCACACCAAAGGAGATTTCAAAAATAGTTGGAGTGTCCATAAAGACTGTTTATAATGTAAAGAAGAGAATGACTATGAGCAAAACTATTACGAGAAAGTCTGGAAGATACTATTAAAGAAGAATGGGAGAAGCTGTCACCCGAATATTTGAGGAACACTTGCGCAAGTTTCAGGAAGCGTGTGAAGGCAGTTATTGAGAAAGAAGGAGGACACATAGAATAAAAACATTTTCTATTATGTCAATTTTCTTGTGGCAAATAAATTCTCATGACTTTCAATAAACTAATTGGTCATACACTGTCTTTCAATCCCTGCCTCAAAATATTGTAAATTTTGCTTCCCCACCCTGTAGATAAAAGTTTTCATAAGTATCCTTAAACCTTGCATCTTTAATGATTAACCTCTCCAATGATATTTTAAAGCTCATCCTCCATGTCTTATATGACATGGCATTTTGTTTTTTTACCACTTCAGTGAGTGTGTCATAGCAGGATTTCCTTTTCTCTCTTCTTCAGGCGAAGCTCTGCAATGTTATACATGTATGGGCTCCAACAATGATGACTGCAACCGACAAGGCACCAAGTCCTGTCCCAGCCACTCTGACGCCTGTGCTGTGGTGGTGGGCCATGACAGTGAGTCCAACCGTGACTATGGAGTAGCCATCCTTTGTCTAGTTCACTTTTACTTTGGATCTACCATTAACAGAGATTCCAAAAACTCTATTTGTTTCTGCCTAAGTGTGTGTGTGGATGTATGTGAGTTAAACAGGGGGCGGGCTGCTGTCTGGAGACACATCTCTTTCAGCAGGGGGTCTGAGGCTTTTAAGAGAATGAAGAGCTTTGCTAGTCCTCCTCAATCAGTATCCTTAATTAGGACACCATGTGTTCATGGCACAAGACAATTCCTCTGCTGAAGATTAGACTCATTTAACCCATAAAGACCCAAATATACACCGTCGACCTAAAGCACCTACTGATCTAAAATGTTTAATAACTGTTGCCCCACTAATCCTATTGATCCATGTAAATAATTGGTGGAAAAATGCAGTTTGTCATCTTTTCATGGTCATCAGATATGACCCATTTGGATGTTCAGAGGCTCTAAAGTGAATGTTTGAAACACTGTCATCTTCTACAATACTGATTCACCAGTAAAACATGGAGTTGGATTAATGACAGTGGATGGAGACACTGGGTTTATGTTCAGTTAATGATATATTTTACTAAAAAAAAGTCATGTTTTTTTCAGTTTTCTCTTTTTTTGATATTATAGCCCTCAACTTTAATCTGAGCTTATATGGACATCTACATGATTAGTGAATTAAATATAGGAAAATACCTGATTTAAAATAAAGTAAAATAAAGTAAAATAAAGAACACAATATTTGAATAAATGGTGATAAATCAGCTAAGAAAGGTTAAAAAAAAAAAAAAAGAGAAAAATTAATTTGGGAACTGCCACAAAAGTAGCACTGGGTCTTCATGAGTTAAACCTGCTAAAGGCAAGCATTTTATAATATATATATTTACATCATTACCTCCTGAGTCTCTTCAAAAAGTAGCTCTTCAGGAGAGAGTGTTACCCTTTTGTGAAATGTTGTATTTTCACCACTTTTCATGTCTCCATAGAGGTCCTGACCTGAGAGTAAATATCTAGCTGTAATGGAAAATGTAAAGCCAAACACTCCACCACCACTTTTCTCTCTCAGCGAAGCTTTTCATATAAAAAGTTAAACCAATGTTTAAGTAAAAAAAGATCAATAACTGTCCAAAGCTAGCCTATTTCTACTCCAGAGAGTCTTCATCAGGGCAGAAAATACATCAACACTTTGTATTTTGCTTGTAGTCTCTAGTGACTGAATCAACCACTGTGGACTTTCATTATAAGTAAGCTTGGACAGTCATTGATTTTCTACTTTGATTTGACCATAATACCATTCTTGAACAGCACTGAGTTTACATTACCCTTTCATTCTTTCTGCCCCCCCCCCCCCTTTTTTTTTTTTTTTTTTTTTTTTTGCAAGGACTGTGAAAGTCAGCTACAAAAACAGCACAAATGACTTGTATTTCTGCTTGTTTGTTAGGTGGGGTGATGAAGTCATGTTCATACAAGTCCTTCTGCAGCCAAGCCAACAGTCAGGGATACAGATCACCAGGCGTCAGAGTTCACTGCTGCTACGGCGACAACTGCAATGTGACCAGCCTCGCGTCGCGTGTGCCACAACTTAATTATCTGATGCTTCTT
The DNA here is from genome assembly GCF_902148855.1 of Sphaeramia orbicularis. NCBI lineage: Eukaryota > Metazoa > Chordata > Actinopteri > Kurtiformes > Apogonidae > Sphaeramia > Sphaeramia orbicularis. Next base: position 24,018,547 of record NC_043971.1, on the reverse strand, counting down.
CTTCCATTGCTGTTCCATTATTTTTTTAAGTAGACCAATGGCTCAACTTCATCATGCCAACAATCTGTCTGAAGCACAAATGCCAACTAGTACTTTATTCATTTAACACAGTAATGCCAAATAATCCTGCCTATTTTCATGTTATGTGTTGTCTTCTTACTATCTGATATCATGAATAGAGGAGTTTCGCTAGTTGTAGGTGTGGCAGTAAAGCATCATGATGGACTGAACTGTCTAAAAGTACTCAGCTAGAGGCATCTGGTGTCAGTTTCCATACCTTTGTTTGATGCTGAGCACACATATTTTGCAACTACGGGATAAAAGATGTTGACTATCCCTCTGACTTGATTTTCAGGTTACTTTGCATAGCATATTCTTACCTTCATATGAATTCATCCAATTAGATTAGCCTAGCCCGTGTTTCTGCAGATGTGACTGTGGCTAAATATGGCGCTAAGAGTTCAAGCAGTTGGTGTGTTGTTACATCATTAGCCTTCAACCTGTCAATCACACATCAGACTGGCTGTGTGAGTGTGAGAGGATGTGATAAAAACAAGGTTCTCACATGCTTAAAATCCACATAAGCCTTTTTACGTGAGTGTGACCAGGTGTGTTAAACTGATGAGGTTAATCCTCTGAGTTTGGAGTCACTTAAACACGATCTGAGTGTGAGCACACATAAGGATGGCCCATAAGAGGCTCATGTATACTGGATAAGAAACTGTATCGGCACAATCCACTCTGTTCTGTAGTGCAAAACAAGTGTGAATACAATAGATTCAAACTTTTATTGGATTGATGTTTCATAATTACATAAAATGCAAATGCTAGTATTGTGGAACTCTGTTAGTTATTACATTTATAAGGGAAAAAAAAAAAAAGTGAAAATGTGGAGTATTATCTCCTAGTACATCTAATCCTTAGCTGCTCACCAAATCTCCAAACTGTGCATGGTGTTACTTGATTTGTGGCTGTTTAATATGTATGAAAAAAATCTAAATGTAATAAAAGAAGCCAGGAATTCAATTCTCTGTCTACTGTATATACTATAGTGTAATGATGTAATATATTCTGCTCTCTGGGGGAATGGATGTACAGAACAAACCACTCTGACATGTATATGCCAATATAAATGCAACCAATAATAAAACAAAATTTTAACTGTCTCTGCGTTTGAAATGATTGCAATTAAATGACTTGACCTGTACCCCTCAGATGCTTATCATTCTGAGGTTTTAATCAATAGAAATAATCAATGATGCACTGGAACAAAGAACCAATAAATAAATCCATGCAGATGGATTTACCCGATTCATTATGAACTCTTGCTATTAATTTGCAGTAGTTTAGGATTTCTATGACTAAAAACAGCTTCAGCTAAGTGTATATTGTATTTTTATAGATTTTTCTATATTTCTTTGGTTACATACATTTGTTGATAGAGAATAGCAGTGAATAATACTGAAGAGATGAAAATTATCACAAAGGAAAGTCACAAGAAAACAAGATTGTGAATTTAAATTATATTCTAAGACATATTGTAAGTACATAAATCAAGAGGGTAGATTTTAATTCCACGATTAAATCTGTAAATTTTCAGAGAATTTGATCCCTATTAAAACAACATATGCAACTTTTAACCTTAGGTAACAAAATGATGTAAATATTAAAGATTTATGTCAAATAAAAAAGGAAAATAATCAGATCTATATTATGTAATTATTGAATTACAGTAAAAATATGAATAATCTGAACTGGTGTTATTTATATCAAAAGAGCATGAAATATTCATGTGATGTTGCTTTACAAATTATGTAATTGATGCTTAACTTTATGGTCAGAAATCTAAATAAAACCAGTGTAATGTTCGTAAAAACATGATAATTTTTGCTATCCTTCCTATGTGACCGTGTGTGTGTATTATACCCCTGTATCTTCATGAACACCTGCCCTTGGTGTGCACAAAGTCTCCACTGTGAGGCAGTCTAGCCACACTTTTCACTGCAGTGGACAGATAATTCTAAAACACTGGTGCAATCTGTATTGACCAGCAACGCCTCATGGGTACCACTGAGATTGGCCTGAGTCAATAGGGATAATAATTATACTGTTTTATTGCTGTCTGCTGGGGTTTGTGCCTTATTTAAAAATGCGCAAACCCTCCCTCTGTCTCATGTTTTGACTCTGGTTCTCTCTGTTCTCTGTGTTGACATCCTGCTTCTCTCTCCTTTGACAGGCAGGTGTGAGAGTGTGAACGGACTGCCCTGGAGGGGGATAGACACTGACCCCAAACCGTGAGTCTCCAGGCCCGTTCATCCGGAGCCTTTTCTGGGTGCTCACGTCCACAGGCAGCCGAGAGAGTGGCCCCATGTCAGCCCTCATCAGCTTTATTTTAAAAATCTTTTTTCACTTTAATTAGAATGGGAGGTGAAGGTTTTCCCAAAATAAGGCTTCAGTGAAAGGTCAGTGGGTCATAGTGTCGCTAAGGTGTAGGTGGGGGTGACTAAAGTTTGTCTTTTCAGCTCATAGTTCAATTCAGACTGTTCAACAGAGTTATAGTCATGATTCATTGAAGTGTACTGAAATTGTTTGCGCACTCTGGAATTTCCTCGCTCTATGACCGGAATGTGAAATGTCACCACCATGAACAGACATTGTTTTGGACAAAGTTTATAATTTGATGGAGGATTTGATCAAGCAATCATGACTAAAGCCCCTGTTGAATTGTGCCATGTCTGGACAATAATACCAATCACTGTCATCCCCACATGTATGCCAGCAGAGTTAAAACTGAAGGTCATCACTATGGCAACTTTGCTGTTTAAATTGGAGTATGTTTAATCCCAATCCTCTGGCACCTGAAGACATTATCACCACAAATCCAACCGTTCGTCATCAAAAGGATGAGCCGGCTGCCCTTTAAGAGAGACCGTGCAAAAGTAACAGAGTGAGAAAAAGTTGTGTCCGTGTTTGTGTCTAAAAATACATGAGACATTCACCGTCTGAATGCCACTGAATGACATATCTGTGTCTACTTTTATTTTGCGTGGGTTTTCACTCTTATCAGAGAAGATTTGTCAATTGCTGAATAATGTTTTGATTTGACTGTGCCCTGGAAAGATCGACATCTCTCTGGCACAAATAATCACACTCCCATACTTTTTCCGTGGAATTATCTGATGCCATCATTTTGTGTGTCTTATAATATTCATCTGCTTCGGTATTGATCGTTTGACCTGTTTGTAATAACAACAGGCTGCAGCAGAACTGATTAGACTGATCAATACTAAAAGTAAAAAAATAAATAAGACAGTATTTTAGGAAAAAGTAATAACTCTTTTCAGTTATTTAGATTCTGTTTGTGCTCAAAAGCCTTCTGGGCTACCTGGTAGGATGACACCTGGCAGATGGCTCCAGAGGTGGCATAGGTACACACAGTTTTTACCCAGGTAAAAACACAGATACTTCAGTAATAAGTGCTCTGGTAAAAGAAGTCATACTGATTCAGCGTCTCTGCTCACAGCCTCTGAAAAAGGTTTAAAATGTGAAAGTAACAAAAAGGCTTTTGAAGGACTTTTCTATCAGTTGCTTTTGGCCAAAACTAACTGAACCTCAGGTGAGATTCAGAAGACTGTTAAACTATTCAAGCTCAAGATGAAATAAAAACAATATATTGAAAATATTTTATCGTAAACTTCATTCCAGTGCACAAATTGGTTTTCAATGTCAGCAGCAGGGCATGAAACATTATGACGCCTTCTATCAATCTTAAAGTGACCTTTTCCTTTCTGTTTTCTCCCATTGCGTCTTGTTGTGTGACATGCACCAATGGGTACAACAAGGGATCATCTTTTCAATGTGTTATTGTCACATGGAAACCTATTTTAAGTTAAGACGGCATGGAATGACGCAAATTACAAATAAAGTAAATAATGCTGCAATGATTAACACTATCGACCTCACAGCAAGAAGGTCCTGGGTTCTTACGTCCTTTTGGTATGGCACTGGCATGCGTTTGCATCTATGTGTGTTCTCTCTGGGTGCTCCTCACACTGTTGGAAGACATGAACTTAATAGGTTAATTGGACAATTGTGGCCATAGGCGTGCATGTGAGAGTGAATGATTGTTCATCTGTATATGTCAGCCTTGTGATAAACTGGTAATACATCCAGGGTGTACCTGGGATAGGGTCTGAACACACCACGACCCTCACAAGGATAAAGCTGTTCAGAAAATGGAACAGATGGATATTAAATAAAAAAGTAATGAGCTTGTTCAACAATGTAAGGAGTTGGTAGTACGGATATTTTTAATTAAATGTAGGAAGTAGAGGTCAAAATTGTCAGAAACCTCTACCTTGTACAGTGGCAAAGTATTGGCACTTCATTGCTTCATTGAGATTTACAGCTTCTCCCAAACTGGGAAATGAACTTCTGAACCACTGGAAGAATCTTGGTCCAGTACATGAGCAAACCTGTTCATCTAGGTCAGTCCCCTCCCTGGAGAAAGAACAGTTTTCAGTTGTCCCAAGATGGGTCAGACTGTCTTGGCAACACTAAACTTTGGCTGCAGTCCCTCAAAATAACCAACGATGAAACAAACAACTTAATGAGTTCTGTGTCAAGGACAGCAGTCTATCTTTAAATCATTGATCAGCACCTCTCAGCAAAGTGACAGCCAATATCACTGACTTGGATGGACATGATGACCAGTGGTTGCAAAAACAAACAAACACATCCAAGCTAAAAGAATACACACTGCTCAACATCAAATGCTTGCACCATTGTGAGGAGGGAACAAAAGCGCTCATGGGGAATGAGAGCGTGTGAGATGATGGCTGTGTTTACAAGTGCCTGGGTCCGGGCTGGTCGGCCCGGGTTCACCAAACGGTCACTGGTTCTGAGGTCTCCAGGTCTTGGGTCTTTTTGAAAAAGATCTGTGAAGCAGAATTAAAGTGATCTACCTCCGGACTCTGGACCATAAGGGCTTTGAAACAGGGAAGAGGAACGATAGAGAGGGGGAGAGGGGGGACCAAACAGGGAGCCAGGGGGGAGAGGAGAAGAAGAATTATGTGTAATGAGTGTGTTTCCCTGTCTGAGCTACTTTGAAATGTGTCTAAATGGCCCACCTTCTGTGAGGCTAGTCTCTGGCTGGAGGGCAGCAAGGATCCTACCAACAGGATGTGGAACTGACAGGAAACATTCACTCCACAAGGTATTCAGCACGTTTAGACATTCGTTGTATTTCCTCCAAAAAACCCTCAAGAAGACGTGAAGCAAACTGATTAGCATGGTAGCATCATTCTTGAGATAAAACACTGAAGCTTTCTATGAACTAAATCCTTTGTATGTGAATTTCTTCTGATGAAATACTTTTCACCTAAAGTTCCCAAAGTAAGTTTCAATTTTTAAGCACAGTCTTTTGTCATGTTTTACAAATGCTATATCTAATGTTTCCATCATAACTTCTAATAAAACACATTCTAATTAAAAGGCAGAGAACTGTTCTGTAGAAAGGATTAATGAGCAACATGACCAAATTTTCTGATAAACAGCATATTTCAGATGTCATATCTGTTCATTAGTGGAGAAATTCCAAGTAAACACATTTTGAGCCAATGTGCAAAATCTGGTGTCTCTACCATATGTTCTCTGTAGTTTTCACCTCCTTTCCATTATTGTCTCATGAGAAGACAATGTTTGCACTGCTTGTGTTTGAGCTATAGCTGTGGCACATGCTGTCTATTTTTGGCATCCCCATAGGATGAACAAAAGAGCAAGATTGTATAGAGAAATGCTGCTACAAAAACCTATGGATAGGTTTTTGTAGAATTACCACAGTTCTGCTAATTGTGTCTGTTTTACAAGGGAAAACAAACACTTGCATCAGTATGTCAGAGCTCTTTGGAGTTTTTAAAGCAGAGAAGTTATTGTGAACAACCTACAAAGAAGGTCAGTGTTTTTATGGATTACTGTTGAAGATGAAGGGGCAACATAAAGACGGATAACTTGTTGTTGGAGCTGACTGTTTTGAATGAGTGTAGAGGGAAAGGATGATAACAAAAGAGAGGAAAGCAGACCTTGGAGCCAAAACTAAATCACATCAGTAACCGCTGTGCCCCAGGGTGAGGGCAGGCTCAGTCAGCCGTACCATGCAACTGGGATAATTAGTTTTGGAAAGGAATATCAACTGATATAATTGAGCATTCTCCACTAATGAAGATCCTCTATGTTGTCACTGGTGAGGCGCTAATTGACGGGAGAGGGGAGGATGGTTGGGTGTGAGGAGGGGCTGAAAGGCTGTGTAGGATATGATTGTTGAAGTGTTGCCTGAGCTGGCAACCCAAACTTTTTCAGGTTTGTTGATCTCGATTAGGCAGGTTTTATTTAGCAGTTGGTGACTCACTGTCTCCTTTCATTCAGACAAAGGCCTGTTAGTGTGTGTATGATGTGCTCATTCACCAACATTCCCCATGCTCCCTCTGTAGATTTGCCCAGAGATGAAAGGCAACACGGCACCGCATTTCGTTAGAGCGAAACAGGAGTGGTAGAGGAAAAGGCAGGAATCCACATGATGGGGGCGGAGGGTGGAGGGAATTTAGGGGTTGCACAGGTCGTGTTGGGAGTTTCGATTGAGGGAAGCAGAGGGTCGAGGATTTGCGGAGGGAAGGCTGTGAGGAGGGGTCATGGTGAAATCAGTTGAGGGAATAATAGGAAAGCAAATTGGTTTTGACAAGTTTGGGGAGCTGGAAGTAATGCAGTCCTTTTAAAGAGGAGATGAGCGAATATCCAGCAAAACTATGAGATAATCAGGGGTACTATTCAGGAGCGGGGTGAGGGGAAGGACTTGAGCCAGAACACAGTGCCTGCCCGTGACCCTAAAGGGCCTGTAAAATAGGGTCAGTGTTCATGTGCAGCCTACAGGGGGCGACAGGTCAGAAGCAAAGAGAGCACTTAAAGAAAAGTGACGTTTTCATAGTTTGTGCCATTTATACCCAAACATATGGGAAACATTTGTAACATTTGGGCAAGTTGTACTCATTAACTACATTTTCATTCAGGAATAAATCATTTAGCTTGCCAAATTAAAAATGCTTCTTGTGAAGTTGTTTGTTCACTCTGAGACTGACAGACAGGACAGATGGAGAGACAGAAAAAAAGCAAGATGTATTAAAAGACAGACAGACATTTAGGAAGACAGAGAGCCATGCAGTGGGGCAGACAGACAATACCAATCTACTTCCTGTTGTCACACATCTCTAGAATCAGGCGTCGTCCCCAACAGCAGGCTGCCTGCCAGATCAGCTCCACTGGCAGCCAGATAGACAGACTGCTCACAGCAGCCAGCACGGAGACAGACTGACGCAGAGCTACCAACTAAGGTGTTTGAACACAAACAGAGGATTAACCGAGTTCTGGGCATGGAGGTGATGGTAAATACAACACCAAACAGGCCCACGCTGCAGGACAACGGGTCCAAGCAGACAAATAATTTCACACTCATTTCAAATTAATGTTGGTGGGTAATGGATTCATTGCTGGACTTTATGCATTCCAATTTGCTGAAACTGATTTAATACAAAAAAAAGGAAAGAATGCATTCAGTATGGTGCTTTTAAAAAGAAAATATCATACTTTCACCAACAAGACAAAGAGGCAGAGGGTGATCTTTTGTTGGACTAAAACTGCAAATTCCCAGTGGTGTCGACATAGAAGTAAATGGATAAGATAAAGTCAAATATGCCTCACTGTGCCTGTTGACACCTGCATTTCTTTTATTTTTTGTTTTTTCTTATGATAACACACTCAGTCATGTATACTGTGAGAGAAAAAGGACACAGCTTGATACAAGAATGCTGCCTCAACCTCTTAACCTATGTGTCTGTTGCAGAATGCAATTTGTGGTTGTCAACCTTGACAGTTTCTGAATGCAAATAAATCCAGTGGTTGTTTACATACCTCCTGCTTATCTTCATCTGAATATCTGATAAATAGTTGCCAAAAGCGCTTGTCTTAACCTGAATAAAATACAGGATGCGTGAGCATCTGGGCAGTTCAATGCACTGTCAGATAAGACGAGTATTTTCATGTTTTCAGAACAAACAAGAAAAAATAGTTTTTAATTTCTCTGGGCCACATCCATTTGAGGTAAGAACAAAAGCTGGAGTTAACTGAAATTATTTGACTCAAGTCAGCGTCTCAGTCCTCTGCTCAATAAATCATCACTTGGTTGCTGCATGGATGATTATTTCTCTGCACTACCTTACTAACTGGAAAATCCATAGTTTTGCAGCCATGTTTCTGCTCTATTCAGTCCAAGAAGAAGACAAAGCAGAAATCACACTCCCAACTAAAAAATGTTCATTCCTCACTTTCAGTTAAACACCTCCTTCTCCATGTTTTCCGTGTGACTCCATATCTCTTCACATTAGTGCAGTCCGCCGCAAAGTAGCTGCAAGAATCAGCACGCGGTCAACTGTGGCAGGGGAAAAAAGAAGGGAAGAAAGAGAAAATATTTAAGGCCTTGCTCCCTCTGTCAGCTTTCAGCTCCTTTCCCTCCTTGTTCTTGTTTTCACAGCCTCTAATCCTGGCGGCTCCAACGCGGAGCGGTCACAGGTTTTGACAGCAGACTGTAATGACCTAAGCTGTTCTCTGCGGGGGGTGTGGAGGGTAGCTGGGGTAGGTAGTTGGGGATTGGGAGAGGGTAGGGACAGAGGAATGTTTAATGAGAGGTTACTTGGTATTTTTTTTTTCAGGTGTAAAGCAATTTCACATTCTCGCCTCCAGGGGCTGAGCAGATACACTTGTGTGGAAACTGAATGCACTGGGAATACTTTAAAATAAGGGTAGGTAACTTAAAGCACTTTAATGAGCATGCTGCGGTGCTAATTTAGATTGCTGACATTTTGGAAACAAAGGCATTTCATTAAGTGTAATACATGTGACTCTAATGAGGATATGTGACCATTTGACAACTGAATGGTTAATGTATAAGGTCGTAAAGAGGTTGTGTGAGGAATAATCCACAGTCAGTAAATTACCTGTCAAAGTCGGTATAGTGATCTGCAGATACAGGAGTATCTGCAGTAAAGCTAAGCAATGCATTGCTGTAGATGTGGTTAACTGCAAAGACATTTTAGCCATTTACAAAAAAGCCTTCCTATTAAAATCTATGTTCATTAGAGTAAAGACTATATTTAAATAGAGACTATAGTTAGCCAATTAGCTAAACTGGCACCCACTGTTGTACTACTTAATATTGATCTTCAGACTGGTCTCAACCTCACTTTGTGAAGGTCTTGAAGGTCTGAACTACATTTAAGTCCAATCTAATTTGTCCATTTTTAGTTGTGTCTCAGTTTCAGACAAAAAGAACTAAAGATTTACTTCAAGACCACCACTGTTGGGATTATTTATTTATTTTTTTAAAGTATTTATTTATTTAGTTGCAGGACAGTTTGTATTGGCATTTGTTACAGAGAACAAGATGCGTTCACCAAATTTAGCAGAAGAGCTCATTTCCATCTGTTGTCCTGGACAAACGACCATCATAATAAGCCATCACATGGAACCATACTAATATACAGGAAGAAAACCATTAAACAATGACAGATATAGGAAAATATGCTCAGGCTGAACAGTTGCAGCCAAGTACATAAAAAGGGGCTTACATTCTAAAAGTACAATAATAATAAAATAAAAGAAAGAAGAAGAAAAAGAGGAAAGAGTTTTTTTAAGAGTAAATAAATAAATAATTATACAATAGCAAATTAGTCATGGAAAGAAGTACAAGAGTAAGAACTATTGAGCTAAAAACATCTGTAGAATTAACCAAAACAATTACACTGAACACTAAATTTCCAGTATTGTCAGATTTATTATTAACATCATCATCACTGTGTTTTTAAAAAGAAAATTTTTCAAACATTTCTTTAAGGTGTTGATTCTGATTCTGCTGACACAATGGAAACTTTGTGACTTGACTACAACAGGACTACCACATTCATAGCAATGTCTACCAGTTCACACTATCTCTGTGATTTTAAGTGTTTCAACAAAATAAATCAATCGTCATGACCAAGTGGACAGAACCTATCCACCAAGCAGTATTTCTGTCACAAAGGTGCACTTATGTGGTGAGAGAAAAAAATGCTTGAACAACCTATCAGGATTCTGACTATCATTGTACAATAGACTGCCTTCAATGCATAGGGTGATAAAAGCACAGCACTTACCAGCAACATTCAGTGTCTGACCAATGTGCTCCTACAAATGGAGTTTTCTATTTCTGTTGTGATCATTTCTAAGTTCCAGATGGATGGACAAGGCCAGAGCAAACTTCTCCAAAACTCTTCTCCTTACCACGGTGACATGTCTCATCCCATCTGATTGATTGTCTGAAAAGGTGCTCCTGCGAGACATCAGTGTTTTTTCTGAAAAGTTCAGGTTTTCAGCTAAAACCCCAAAGAGCAGTAGCACAAAAGAAGCACTGTGACAGGCAGCCATGTAAACTCCTCTCATTATGAACAATTAAAAAAGACACTGGCCCTCAGGAACAAAATACTCTGTGGACACAAGCCCTTACGCATGTATTCTTATGGATAAGACTGTGTGGAGCACTACTCTGCAGATCAGATGTGTCACTCAGAGTTGACTTTCTGACAGCAAGCATAAGTGGTGAAATATTCACAAAATAGCATACACTTAAAATGACACTGAATTTTTTACATGAACCTTTTTAAAAGCAAAATACCATTTGTGTGTACTTGCCTGGCTCACAACAGGACATTGCTTTTCCTGTCCCTGTTTTCCTTTGTGCTTCTTCAAACTGAGGTCATGCAGACCATTATCTGCAGCTAACACAATGCTTATGAATAAGTATTTCACATAATTCCCTTCAAAAATATCCCATTATTCATTTTAAAAATGCATGAATCTGTTTAATAAGACTAATTTGGAAGAAGAAAATCATATTCAAGATCTTCACCATTTCTGCTTTCTGCTCTGCTCATTTGATCAGCAGAAACATAATCAGATTGTCTCTCTTTATTAACAACTATAATTTATAAAAGTTATTTAAGATAAAAACCCATACTGTTTGGACACAATATTAAAATAATAGCATGACAAGTTTAAAGCTGCGTAAATATATTAAGTTTGATGTATATTTTCTGGCATATTTAGTACATCTAGCAACCAGAGTAATTTGATTAGAGCATTATATGCCTTAATTATTAAGTAAATGAAATTACAAACAAATTACAGTAGTATTGAGCTGACACTTGAAACTTGTTCTTATCAGTTACAAAACTGTTCTGAAAACTTGTAAAAGTTATCATTCTAATAAAAAATTACCAATTCAATTTATTTTCAGTACCTTCATACGTCATAAATTGACATGTTCTGTATATTTTAATAATTACATCTGCCAATCTGTAAACTAGTTAGTTATTTTTTCCTTTTTTTCCCTCATATTATTGTGCTTATCATTAAGTCATAGATGTAGAACATATAAGACACTACTGCAATGTGCAAATATGAAGGTATTGAAAACCTCAACAGCTCACTGAGTGCATGAGGCATTTTGGTTTCTTGTAGATAATATTATGCAGAATTATGGGTAATATTTGAAGAAAACACCTCAATAGGTATCGACAGCAGTGTTTCCCATCAGGGTCCAATCAAGCAAAAGTGAAAATCAACATGAAAAAGTAAATTAGCACACATCATTTATCAAGTGGGCTCATTTTTTAGCTAAAGACCTCTATTTTCTAGAACTGTTATCCTTTTTAAAATACCATTTACACAGTACAGGAGAATTTCTGAACCTTCTTCTAGGCTGCATTAAATTAACAAAAAGACATGCAAAAGACTGTCTATTACTTTGAGAAATTAAAATTCAAAATGATGGAGTTTGTGAATTCATGCTCTGGTCGCATTTCGAAAGACTGTCTGCGAACTGTTACTGAGAAATGACTCTTTATTTGTAATTTACTTATATCAGTATGGACCACCACAAGTTGTAAATAACACTGTGTTAGTATTAAATACATTCAATAAAACATTGTGATTATATCTAGCTTGTTGTTTTAAAAAATAAGTCAACATTTCGGCTGATGCATACAATGGTAAAGAGTCGTCTATATGTTACTATGGCAACCTGTACACGTGTTACCACATTCTCATGTCAATAAAACAGACTTTTCAATATTTTACTCCAGAATTTATTTTCAGCATAGTTGAACATAATATCTAAAAGGTTTTGTTCTACTTGATAACAATTTCTGTCGAGAGCCGCATGTTTTGAATGTTTGCATAAATCTTACAATATTGATGTCCGTTTTAAGTCCATGTGTTACCGAGCAGTAATCTGACATTTTTCACCTAAAAATTTTATCTCCCCAAATTTTGTTATACATAATGTTAAAGTGCTTATAAATACCTACTCAAATATGTATAATACATGCATATAAGTTACTCTGCTTAGATGACAGAGACTGTGTCCATATGATACCGCTTGGTCGGACCCATCGGCAGTCTTCAACAAAACCCCTGCCATGGACAATGTGGCCGTTTTCTGCCTCAAGCCAATGCTGGTTTATGTCTTGAATGACAAGGTGTTCAATTTGGAGTTTTCATTAAACATGTAACAGTGCCAGGGACATGATTTGAGCTGAAAACTCACATCCTCCCAATCTCCAAATAGAAAACAGAAAAGCTGATGTCTATTTGCATTAGTGAGAGAATATTGGGCCGTTCATTGTCCCTTGGAAAGAAACAAAACACAAGATGAATGATAATTTTACTCAGTATCTGTTGGATGATAATATTACAGTTTGTTGCCATACCTCAAAGTAGCCAAAAATGAACTAACTGAGCTGGAAAATATTTGTGAATGTACAAAACTTCTCCTTCACTTCAGTGTTTTTTCTTATGCTTCCTCCAGCACTAACAGACTAATATGAAACTCAGCTTTTTCCCTTTGTTTATGCATTCAGTCCTGGCCAACTCTATTGGAGACTTACATGGTATTATAAAGTTTGTGACCAAGCTAATCTCAGCAAAGATGGTCTGAGGTGAAATTTTGCAAACTACCACAGTAGCAGTAAGTACTGTCTGCAGATTTTATGGACAGTTTCTCAGCAAATCCTGAGATCCATGGTAATAACTATGGCTATTTTACATTGCTAACATTTCTTAATGAAAAAATGCATCATACCTGACTCTAAAGTGCTGAACAAATGCTCCAGTATTGAAATTCAGAGTTGTTCACCTTCTAAAGATTTGTTCTTCACTGCTGTTAGTATAATTGCTTTCTGCCCCCCAGTCACTGGAAAAAACAAATGTCCAAATTAATAAGGCTTGCTTCTCCTGCATAGTGTGTGAGTGTGGAGGTACCATGATTCAAAACCAGACAGACGCATTTCTGTAATATTTCGCCTATTTCATAATCTCTATCAGGTGTGAATTGCCATATTTTGTTGATCAATTCCAACCTCAGCCATCTGTCGTCTGATTCACAGACCTCCTCTCATGATTTCATCCCTCCTCAGGATGGCTTGCTGTCTCACCTCCTTATTATTAAGCACCTCACTTACACGCTTATTCAAACTATAGCATTCAGTCGGCCTGATGTTTAGAATATAAAGACCTATTCCCTCAGGGGACGGCCCTGATATGAGATAGAGTCACAGACTTAACCCTGTCCCTTCTTATACACCAATCAAGTAGATAAATAAAGGTTTAATTAAGAAATTCTGCTTGGTGAGGTTAGAGGGCTTGGGGGTTGGTGATGGAGAGGGGGAAGGAATACAAAAGGCACTTATGACAAGAGGCAATATTTGAGCTTTACCTATGGAATAAAGCACAATAAGGGGATATTTATTATATCTAAGAACCCACAGGCTTCTGAATGTCAAAGACTGCATAGGCCATTCATAATGGAAAAAAACTCCATTAAGATGAGAAAACCATTATGGCTTGGTCATTACAAAAATATATAACATAATCAATTCAATTATTTTGCATTTTATCACCTCCCCCAAAGAGTGAAATGCATCTTATAGGTGAGGCATCAAGATTAATTGCTGTGGAAATTAATTTGGAGAGTAATTCTCATCATACACAAAATTACATTTTGCTTTATCGGGATGAGTCAGAGAGGGAATGTTTGTTTTGCTGATGTCCTCTATCTGCTGCTACTTCTCTGTAGGCAGAAACCCCCTCAGACAAAATCCAATCTGTTATGTGCTTCCTATTAATTTAAATGTTTTGAAATGCCTGGATGAAAAATTCATTTCACTGAGTTGTCCATATTTAATGAAAACTGCAGAAGAGCAAACAAACTAAAGAAAAATAATTTCATGTTTTTAGCTGGTAAAAACAAGCGAAGCTGTAAGAATTAAATTATTTTCATGGTTTAAATGTCTGTTACTCTGAAGGTGATTCCCACTTTGGCTTGGTAGGTGTAAACCACTTCAAGCTTGCATCTTGAAATTAAGTGTTGCTTTCTGATGAGAGTCAGAAAGGAAATATTCTGGGATCATCTTCTGTGCAACTTTTTTCTCATAAATCTGTATCAGAATACTTGGTCAGACGTAAATGACAAACCATTAAATATGGCGCAGTTATAAGGCATTCTTACATATTTATTTTTACCTTTCCATCTTTGTCAGGGTTAGCGTGGCAACAATCTTCTCAAAACTTAATGCTTCACTAACATCTGTCATTACACAGTATTTTCCATAAGTAGAGGCTTTCTAGTCTATTGTGCGCTGTGATTACAGTGCCTATGTGGTGATGTGCAGTTGGAATGATGTAGTTCTTTTCTGCTGTTTTAACCATTGATTGGAGCTCTAAATTGCAGCAAAAAGAAGCTGTTCTTCAAGCTGTGTTTTTGCAGATACAGACCTTTTACCTGAGATGCAAGAGGGAATGTGAGTTAGGAAACTTACAGAAATATCTGCCTATGTATTCAAAATGAGAATAACTTCCTCTTGCATCATCACACATCTGAGGAGTCTCACTATTTTCCATTCTGTAATGATTAGAAATCGGAATCTGAGTGAACCCAAAGGTGACAAAGCAAGGCATGTAAAATACTGCAGAAATACTGCATCCACGCTCTGTGTCTGTCTGTTTCTAAAATACACACACACGCCTATGCATTCAGTCGCTCAAGTGAACACTGTGTGGTCAGATCTCGCTGCTGTGTATTATGCAGTTTATGAGCCTGCTGGCTTTAAGTGGCCTTTTAAGATGTTCTGCTGAACCATTAGCAGCACTTCTGCATCATTTAGGAAGCTGAGTTGCCAAGTTGTGCCCTTTCTCTTAAAGACTGAGGTTACTAGTAGGACTAAAAGTAGGTCTGTCCTTTGTGAAGTCAATTTGTGCCTTTGGATGCAGACTTGTTTCTGCATCTATGTATATAATTGTGTGCAAGTGTGTAACAGATAGTGGGATATATTTTATTTATATATTTTAGAGTGAAGGTAGTGAACAAATGGCTTGGCTGGCCTTTGCCTGAGGTAGCTATGGACCTCCATAAGTAGTATGCCCATCTCCTGGCCCTCAGTCCCCGCATCATCTCCACCAGGGGTCCCTAGGGTCCAGCTGACCCACCTCCATCCTCCATCCTCCGTCCCTCCATCTCCGTCCACAGCCACGCTACGAGTAGCACACTCCTGCCCCAGGCCATGGCTGACTTTCTCTGCAGTTTGCCATGATGTAGCACACAGTGCAGACAAGCCCTCTCCTCCTCTCCTCCTCTCCTCCGTCCCCTCAGAGGGGGAGGGCGGGTGCTAAGGTTGACCGATTTAACAGCTGCTGGGTAATACACAGAAAGTCATTTGTTAAAATCTAATTGATCGCTCCATTTCCACCTCTACACTCTGTGGATGCGCTGTTCACTATGTGAGCGTGGCTGAACAACAGATGCTGTCTGTCCTATGGTGGAAAAAAGGTTGCAGAGGTGGTAGACATGTAGAATGAGACACAATATGAGGCACTCTGTACATTGTAATCCTGGATCCAGAGTCCTCAATATGTGTTATTATTAATTCAGTTATAGGTGGTGTTGAACAACTTGCAACAACAGGCTCATAATCTGTTAAATCAATAAAAATGTCTAAACATGGTGAAGAATCTGAGGCAGTGGGGAAAGACGACTTCTAATCCTTAACTTGGATAAAAGTACTAATACGTCAGAGTGAAAACATCCATTTACAAGTAAAGGTTCTGCACTCAAAAATATGTAAATATTTACAACAATGACTTTATACTAAAAATAAATGTAGTAATTGTTAAGTCAAACACTGTATAATGTGTGTATTTTACTAATCTACAGTAATGCATCATATTATATATGACTATCATGTGCACATATCTAAAAAGTACATTTTTCATGAGCTTTGTTACAATGCATTTTCCACCCATTCCAACAGGGTTTTGAATTGTTTATTCCGCTTAGAAAGTCGGATAATTTTCTCATCCCTTAGAGGAACTCTTCATCCATTGATTTATAAATATTAAAAATCAACACACTGGGAAGCATAGTTTTAAGTGGATGAAAGTGTGTGTGTGTGGGGTGGGGTGGGGTGGGGTGGGGTGGGGGGGTTGTATTGATTTGAAGGGTTAATTTGGTCTCAGACAATGCCTCTGAGATGTAGTGGAATGGAAGGAAATAGGAATTCTCAAGTAAAATACAAGTTCCACAAATTTGTTCCAAAGTAGTTACAATAATAGTATTAACTTCCACCTCTACTCTGAAGTTTGTGGTTTAACTCTACCTTTTGTCATTTTCTCTATCCTTTTTTGTACCGTGACATTGCGGGGAGCTTTTCTTTATAGACCAAAGAAATGCCCTTGCTCACCTCTCCCAGAGAGACCTCTCCTACCTGTTTCATTTTCACCTCCTGACCAGAACGAGGGTCTTCTGAGATGTAACTAGCAGTGGGGTTCTCACTCCCTCAACAGCTGCATCTGCCTCTGGTCCTCTGGGCCCACAGAAAAGTCTAACCTAAACCTTGCTGTCCATGTTGACAGAGAGACCAGGGCCATGCCTGTGGTCTGTGTACCTCAGAGCCACTTAAAACACAATCATTTCACATCAAAGCAATCAGCCACCAGCCCCAGGCACAATTCTCACCCGCTGAGCAGTGAGAAGGTGAGATCCATCTACGTATAAACGCAACTGCTCCTCCCTCGCTCTCTCACCTCACTCCAGCATGTAGCCCTGACCCCGGTGAAAAACATACACCATCACACACCTGCATATTATCATCAGCCGTCTTTCTCATGATGAGAGCTTTCCAATAATACACCTCAAAAAGTGGCTCCTGTTCCCTGTACATTAGTGGCAGAGAGCAAGTAGCTAATTATAAAACCACTCTGGGTGCCTGGTTGTTCCTGGGCTTTGCTGCTGTGCTGCTTCATGCAGAGTGGGGAAAATGAGCCTGTCAACCCAGTCCCAAGTTGCTGTGATGAGTGCAAATGAGGTAAGGCCCTGGAAGCCTCTTGGGGAGCTCCAAGAGAGGAGGTGGTGCTAGAGGGTGTGTAAATACGCATACACGAACTCACACATCCAGAACACACAGGGCACGGAGACTGATGGTTCTGATTTGTGAGCTGTCAGGCAAAGTGGGTTAATATGTGACAAACATGAGGGACTTTGATGCCAACTAGCACAGCTTGGTAGACCAACTGGTCTGTAGCGGTGGGTTCAGACATCCAAATAACCGCAAGACTTGCAGTACATAGGGGGTGCAGGGGTGCCACCCCACTCAAAATTGCTTGGAGATGAGGAACTATTAGAACACTAATTTTAGCAAAAGTGAAACAGACATAGAAAACATGTTTAGATTATTATAATATAACATTTGTTCTGTGTCATGTAGTTCAATTCAACACACGCTGAAGTTGTTTTTAACCCTATGTCATTTCTGTCACTCTCATATTGAATATCTTCACTTAATGGTCACAGGGAGCCAGTCAAGTGATCGTGTATGCATCTTAAAAGTTTTGGTGATATGAGGCTTTTTTCTCATTGGTGGATTAAACATTCATTCTGGGGTGCAATTTTTGATGCTAAGCGAGACTAAATTATTTCTATTTTGTTGTCCTTGCATGATACTCACTAGGTTGCTATGTAGCCTTGAGTGAGATACAGATGCTTCCAGGACTCCATAATGAATGTAAAGCACATAATTAGCCTGCTCCAAATGTCACAGGTAACAAATTTTAGTCCTGTTCAGCCAGTTACACCTCCACTTAGTTCCCTTCAACGCTGTGTTTTACACAAGGACTTTAATTTAACAAAGAATAAGGGCAAACACCCCTTGGCTACTCTGCTACACTGGTAATATAGGACCGTGTGTTAGCAGTGTGCTAGTGGTCATATAGTTAGGTTGATTTTAAGTCCCGCAAGTATTGCAAGCAGACTTTAATCAAAGGCTTAGGACAAACATTATCAGCTGAATGAAACATTAAACATTTGGCTCCACACACTAATTCATAACTGCTGTGTTCATATTCTCATCCTCGTCTTGTTTACCACCAGCCACCACTGCTGTAAAAATACTTCATATAAAATCATAAGTGTCATTTTCACAGGGGATGTGTGCCTAACTTTGTTCTTAATTGACTGAATGTATCCCTACAACTTTTTAAAGGTTCAATATGTGATATTCACAACTGCCTGTGGGCTTACAAGTTTATGTTGCAGTCTGTGTTGTGCTGGTAGCTGGAGGTTGACTAATTCAATTTCTAAATTAACAACTGTCTCAGCTGGACAAATGTGTGAAAACAGCCCGAACACTGATTTCTGGAGTGGAAGTACTTGACTAAGGCACTTTTTTTTCTACACAAATAAATGCCCTTGTATATAATGTTTGATTTTAACTTCTCAGCCGAATGCTTCTGCTGTCATAACAAAGACAGAATTTCACAGGGACATGATAAAAGAATGCAGTACTCCTTCTAACCTGTGTGAAATAAAGATACCTCTGTAATAAAGGCTGTAGTAAAAGCGAAAACACTCATTCAACTTCTTTTCTCAAACTCAGGGAATAACAGTATACATGTATAAGAGACCCTTTGAAAGACATTTGTATCGGCTGTTTCAATGGAAAACTAACTTCACCCTGCACAAAATAAAATATAATCTAAATATATAATCACATCAAAATATTAAAGATTGCTTTTGTATTGTTACATTTGTTAAATGTAAAATGAAACATTGTGTAGACTATCTTTTTATTTGTTACTGTCCCATCCAGTTAGGTTGAAATCAGTCCTGATTTTGGGGGAAGAGCAAAAAAGTGCAACATAAAAGAATACTCATAAAAGACTTTAGTTTTAATACATAAAGAATAGGAAGTATAGATATTTTATATGTTTATACTGAGTGTTATTAACTCTGTAGTAACCATAGACTTTGTATAATTAGTGCACAGATGTTTTTGGAGCAAACTTTTTGCATTTGTTTCTGTCACAATACTGGCTTTGTGAAATCAGAAGTCCATGTATTGGGACAAAGGCTCAAAGTTGTGTCAGCTTGAGGTATTAGAGCCATCTGTAAGAAGTCATGGGTGAGCTAATGCTAAATGCTGGCTTACTCACACATTAAAAAAAAAAAAAAAAAAAAAACTTTATCAAACATCTTTATAATAAGTAAGTCATTTTACATCTGTTGAGCTGTAGCCAGAAAAAAAAAGTTTTATTGAATAAACAGAAGCTTCAGCAAGTGAATGAGCTATTATGTATATTTGTCAATTATAAAGCCTCTTATTGACAATAAAATTATATTATGTTATGTAAAGATGGAATATAAAGATGGTCAACCAGAACTCTCAGTAGAAGTTAAAATTAAAAGTGAACAAAATGACTCCTTGGAGAAATTATTGCCTCTCTATTTCTATAAAGAAGGCCAATTTAAATCTATGGGAGCCAGGGTTTTTAGAACCAGCTTGTAGTGGCTATCAGTGGTATTACAGTTAAAGGTACTTCCACACTGGCTGTACTTTGGAGCTTAAATTCTTACCCTTTAGTATTAATCTAGAATTTTCAGTTTTGATGTGCTGTTATCATTTTCTTTGTGTTGTAACTATTTACTCTGGCCAAACCCCTCCTATTACCCATGCTAAACACAGTTAAACCTAGATAATCAGAGATTTCAGATCCTCATCTTCTTAGATCATACTGGTCATGCTGAACAATTTTACCGTGCTGAATTCTCATGCGATAGTATTGAAAAAGTATTGATAAAAATAGAATTTGTTCCCAAGTAGGACTTAAACATGGTAGAGATCTATCCTGTGTAAAATTTTCCAGTTGAAATTGGATTTAGATTTTGAGTCACATATGACCCCTCCAGCACTGCAACATGGAAAATATTGGGAAAGTTTCAGGTAAAAACAGAACTCATCTGCAATTTAGTGTATTTGGTATAAAATAAATACATTTTCTGATCAGTAAATGGATAGCCATGATTATGAATCATACATTGTAACAAATTTCCAGTAAAATTTCCAGTAAATACCAGGCAAAAAAGTTGTGAAAGAAGTACTGTAAAATTGTTTGCTAACTGTAAAAATAAATTACTAGATACTTTTTTACAGGTTTTATGCTGTGTATAAATTACAGCAACATATTGTCATTTTATATTAGGAACAACCATTAATTGTATTTTAGCTTCTTTTTTTTTTTTTTTTTTAGTTTTGACTGCTCCAGTTTGACAGTAGCCGTGCTAACGGTGCTAACAGAGCCTGGATTGTTGGAGTCACTTCTGAATGGGGCTAATGCATGCAGCTAGTGCTAGCTTAACTTAACCAGTTTTTTGCTAGCTAACATTTGCGAAAATGGTGCAAACAGTCCCACACCCTGTATATTCCCTATGAAACATGATTAAGACAAATAAAATAATGTGAAATACAGTCACTCAAACAAATAGAGACACATTATTCTAACGAAATTGCTGGTTTTTACATGTCTACATTACACGCCGAGTTAAAATAGACGTCTAAACGGTCAAATTATACTGCATTGTAATGGCAAAATTACTTATATCCATATATATTCATATATATTTTCATATATTTCATATACAGTACAGGCCAAAAGTTTGGACACACCTTCTCATTCTTCGCATTTTCTTTATTTTCATGACTATTTACATTGTAGATCCTCACTGAAGGCATCAAAACTATGAATGAACACATGTGGAATTATGTACTTACCAAAAAAGTGTGAAATAACTGGCAACATCTCTTATATTCTAGTTTCTTCAAAGTAGCCACCCTTAGCTCTGATGACTGCTTTGCACACTCTTGGCATTCTCTTGATGAGCTTCCAGAGGTAGTCACCTGAAATGGTTTCCACTTCACAGGTGTGCCTCATCAGGGTTACTTCGTGGAATTTCTTGCCTTATTGATGGGGTTGGGACCATCAGTTGTGTTGTGCAGAAGTCAGGTTGATGCACAGCTGACAGCCCTACTGGACAACTGTTAGAATACATATTATGGCGAGAACCAATCAGCTAAGTAAAGAGAAACGAGTGGCCATCATTACTTTAAGAAATGAAGGTCAGTCAGTCCGGAAAATTGCAAAAACTTTGAATGTGTCCCCAAGTGCAGTCGCAAAAACCATCAAGCGCTCCAACGAAATTGGCTCACATGAGGACCGCCCCAGGAAAGGAAGACCAAGAGTCACCTCTGATGCTGAAGATAAGTTCATGCAAGTCAAAAGCCTCAGAAATCGCAAATTAACAGCAGCTCAGATTAAAGACCAGATGAATACCACACAGAGCTCTAGCAGCAGACACATCTCTACAACAACTGTTAAGAGGAGACTGCGCCAATCAGGCCTTCATGGTCAAACAGCTGCTAGGAAACCACTGCTAAGGAGAGGCAACAAACAGAAGAGATTTATTTGGGCCAAGAAACCCAAGGAATGGACATTAGACCAGTGGAAATCTGTGCTTTGGTCTGATGAGTCCAAATTTCAGATCTTTGGATCCAGCCGCCATGTCTTTGTGCGACGCAGAAAAGGTGAACGGGTGGATGCTACATGCCTGGTTCCCACCGTGAAGCATGGAGGAGGAGGTGTGATGGTGTGGGGGTGCTTTGCTGGTGACGCTGTTGGGGAAATATTCAAGATTAAAGGCAACCTGAAGCAGCATGGCTACCACAGCATCCTGCAGCGACATGCCATTCCATCCGGTCTGCGTTTAGTTGGACCATCATTTATTTTTCAACAGGACAATGACCCCAAACACACCTCCAGGCTGTGTGAGGGATATCTGACCTAGAAGGAGAGTGATGGAGTGCTGCGCCAGATGACCTGGCCTCCACAGTCACCGGACTTGAACCCAACCGAGATGGTTTGGTTGAGCTGGACCGCAGAGTGAAGGCAAAAGGACCAACAAGTGCTAAGCATCTCTGGGAACTTCTTCAAGACTGTTGGGAAACCATTTCAGGTGACTACCTCTGGAAGCTCATCAAGAGAATGCCAGGTGTGTGCAAAGCAGTCATCAGAGCTAAGGGTGGCTACTTTGAAGAGACTAGAATATAAGAGATATTTTCAGTTATTTCACACTTTTTTGGTAAGTACATAATTCCACATGCGTTCATACATAGTTTTGATGCCTTCAGTGAGGATTTACAATGTAAATAGTCATGAAAATAAAGAAAATGCGAAGAATGAGAAGGTGTGTCCAAACTTTTGGCCTGTACTGTATCATATAGGCTTCTAACTCTATTTCAGATATATTCATGTCACTGTGTATTATAAAGCAGTTTTGACCTCTTTTGTGTTTTGTCCAGAGTAGAAGGCCAAACCAGCATTTCTCACAGGGGTCTTATTGCTAGGTTCCTGACACTAACCAAAACACTTTTGACACATCATCATTTTCTCATGGGAGACAGAAGACTACATTGTCATTTATATTTTTGGGTTCAGACCGTCTCAGTCTTTTGTCTGAGTGATATCACTTTCTATGGAGCTCCAAATAAAGTGATTTCTTTGACACTGAACGCTTGAACTGACCCTTCTTTTTTGAAGACGAATTAGTAGAGTATTATTTTTCCATAACAGCATGAAGTTACTACTTCAATCACATTTTCATTTTGTGGGCTAATAATGTCTTACTTACACTTTATTGAGTGGATGGATGTCGGGTTCACTCCCCCGTGTCCGCCTTCATGTCCTTTTTCATGCCTTCTAATACTAACAGTGTGTATTTGTAATTTGAATCATTTACAGTGAAAACACAACCATCCTGTAATTTTACAATATGATACTGTGAACAAATACTTGAAGTTATCATAATTTTTTTTTTTTTTTTTTTTTTTTTTACCGATAATGCATTGCAATATACAGTTACATCTTGTAAATTGTTAGAACAAGAAGCTACTGTAATTTTTTTACTGTAGAAATTATAGACATTTGTTACAGTGTATTCACCAGCACAACAAGCATGATCATTTGAAAATATGGCCTATGAGATTTCTGTAGATATAGGATTAATGTTTTATCGTCCTGATCATGTGAAGATATTGATTAAAATGAAATCCTGGGCAAAAAATATGAAAGAAACCAAATGCAGCAGTCTGTGTCAGCTGTGTGTACAGAGCAGTTTAATGAGTTCTTGGGCACATCTTGTCTTTATAAAAACACACAGAAAGGTACAACCCTGTCCCGAACAGACAAACAGGTGACAGAAGACAGAAATGCACCACAGATGAGGAGCAGAGTCTTGGCATGTCAGCCGTCACACTCATTAACTCACATCAGTGCCTGAGCTCATTTAACAAAGACTGTTAGGATGGGTGGAATGATCAGAGCTTCATCTGCACAGACCAGCAAGGCTTTGATTCCATACTGCTTTCATTTATTCTCTCTATACTTGTTTTTTATGTCTCTTACTCTATTCCCTCCCTCTGGCAAGACATTATTAGAACCATACAGAATTTTTTATTTCATTTTGATGATTGACAGTCAAGGTGATACTTTCCTTTAATTTGCATATTATGCCATTTACTCTCTTACCTGCCTCTAATGGTGGTGATTCCCAGACTGCTGTTCCTGAATTAGTATGCTCCAGCCTGGGAGTCAGTGCTGCTAATCAGAGGATGTGGAGAGAGGAGAAGGACGGCTTCAAATTACATCCTTCACAGTCAACAGGAGGCACACATGAAAGTGCGACATCCTGCCGTTTTTCTCCGAGCTGAGGAAGTTTGCAGATCGACAGTGACAGCACCCCGCTTACCTCTGAGACACCCACTAGAGCATCTCCAATTAAGAGCCTCCTATGATTTCCTCTATTAATAATAAATGCCTCTGAGCTGTAGTGGAACTGTGATTGCAACGTGTCTGTGAGGCTTTTTAGTCATACATATTTGTGTGAGCAATATATTTTTGTCCCTCTGTGGTTGCAAGTGTGCAGGTGTTTTGTTTTTTTTTTTTTTTCACAAGAGCGTCCATGTAGTGTGTCTTTTCATGTACATTCATGGTGGTGTTAAGTTTCATGTGGTCTCCACCTCCTGTCTGTGGTGGTGGTTACCTCATAATCACGAATGAAAAGCCATAACGTGTCTCTCTGGAAACTGAAGATGCCACATTGGATTTCAGCAGGAAACCCGAAGAGGTGCCTCTCTCTTCACTGCAGAGGTAGATGCCGGGAAGCCAGAGACAGTTTTCCAGGAAAAATGTGTTGCTGCAAACACTGTCTGTCCCTGTGACTTCTGAACAAACATTGATCAGGTTCCAGCACACCTGGAGTGCTGCAGCTTTTTATTAAAGGCATGACTGCGCCATTGTTACCGTGATTACAGATTATAGGCTTCATAACCACCTGAGACTTAAATAAATAGGGCATTGTACAGTAGGTGAAGCCATACTGATAGCTGCTTCCCACTGCAACTCATCATAATAATATTTGAAGAGACACTGGTGTCTAAGCAGAGGGCCAGCCCTATTTCAGGGTAATTTACAAAAATGAAACAAGCCAATAAAGTGAATAGATACCTGCCCATAAATGCACCTGAAAACGTTTTGAGGGAACAGTGAGAGTGACTGAAGAGGACGTGGCTTCAGAATGAGTCATGCACCTGCTTGTACCATCTCACACAGTCCACAATAGTTATGCTACTCAGGATGAAGCAAATGCATTTTGATTGTTGCTTCATTATTTACATCTCAATATAGGATCGGCCTTTGTTGTGAAATGTCTTTTTATCCAGTGTCTTGGGTTTCACAGGAGCTAATTTTCTTTATTCTTCTGTGGTCTGAAATCATACAGCATATTTAACACACATGATTTAGTTGTTATTCATTATAATTTGTATTAACAAGAATGTATTAATGGGAATAATTGATATATATATCTGCAGCTTCCAGCTGTGCAACTTTCAAAACCCTGACAGCAGGGATGGAAACAAGAAGTGAGTTTATTTTATTAATGATATTACTATACTTTATTGCTCATAGAAGATATATTCACTAAGGAAATACACTTGTACAAAGACATTCCTTCATAAATGTTGTATTTGCTATTTCTAACCAGAAAATGAAAAATCCCTTTTCATTTGAGGACTTACTTTATTCTCATTTCTTTGATTTATATTTCTGAAAATACTATCCAGAAATGACAGATACATTTATTAAAAAACTTGCCATAGTTTTACTTAGTTATTATTATATTAATATATTAAGAATGATACATGATTTATACATCAATGATAAGGTCAGAGAGGGATTAGAAACAGATTTTGTACATGGTATATGATTAAGAACATACAAAAAAATAGAAATGACTGACAAAAAAAGTGCTTCCTTGCAGTTTGCCGGTTATTTAAATGTCTTTCAGTCACTGTCGAGGCAGCGTTAACTCCATCTCAGCGTTCAGCAGATTCAACTGATTTTGCTAATGCCTCCAGGACTTAATCAATATGCATGAATTAAGGTGTCGGTTATCAAGAAACGAGTGGTTTTTCAGGAAACATTATCCGTCTCTGGCTCCTCACTTGTACCTGAATAATGTCTATGGATTGGTGGGTAGTCCATGTGTGAGTGGCGGGTAATCAAGAGGTATTCACTGTGGCTGAAATGCTAACATAGAAATTCATCCCAGAGCATAGGGGTGAGGTGTTCAGTCATGACCGTAGCACACCAGGACACGAGGACCACTGTGACAAACACTGGTGATAAATGTAGGGGGTGTGACCTTGGGAGAGGTCTTTCTCTTACATTTCTCTGTCCCCCTCTCCTTTTCTCCTTTGTGACAACTCTCCTTTTCTGTCTGTTATTCTGAACATGCCTCTTTTCTCAGTAGTGGGCAGCAGAAAAAATGTCCTTTCCTCCCTGCGTTTGTGTCTCTGAATGTTTGGTCACCCATTACACTGTTTATTCATACCAAAGAATTTCCATTTCTGTTCCATCAAATCAAATGAATACCACATTTGCACACTTAATACCTGAACAAGCCGCAGCCACGGCTCAGTGCAGGCAGCACAGAGGGACACTTTTTATCTCTAACACAAACAAAAACTCAAATGCAGAAATATGAGACTTCTTTTCAGCCAACATTTGCTTTTGCTCACTCTCAGAGATCCAGATTCCTCAATTATAGCTACTTTTACACAGAGATTTCACCTTTATGCCACCATTGACCAATTTACACAGCCAAGCCAAAGGAGTATCAGAGGTGAGACAGTCTGGACTTTTACACAGCAGACCTGCATTCAGGAATCAAAGGGACAGTGACGCAGTGTAGCGTATAGTGTGACGTATAACTTGCACCTCAGAAATACCCCGAGCATAAGCTTGCTACCCATGGCTTCACCATTCCACTAATATTAGCATGGATAGAGACCTTCGCCTGAAGTGACAACAGCTCGCAGATCTGGGCGTCTCCCCAGTTCGACATCTTTCTGGTCGTGTTGATATGTTTGTTTACTGTACTGGGCCCTTGCTCATTTTTAAATCGCCCCGGCACAGGAGTCGCACACGCAATACATCATCCAAACATCACACCTTGGTTGTGGAATGAGAGGCGTTCCTTTCACATAGCATTCTGGAATCATGATTCCACCTTTATCACGGCTCTGTTACTACTTCCAGAGGTGTTACAAAGCTGTGACAGAGGTGGGACCGCATGATCCCACTATTTTGTTTACACAGACGTCATTCCGGAATAAAGGTGAAACGTTCCCGGAGCAGAAGTGCTGTGTAAAAGGGGCTGAAGTGTTGAAAAGGATGGGATTAAGCATAAAAAAAGATGAAATTGCACATCAGCCCATAGATCTGCATCTTTATTACCAGAATGTGTGAGACAGTCTGTGGAAAGATTTAATCCCAAGTGTCCCTATAGATCTGCGTTAACAGAAAAACACTCTTAGCAGTGACATTCCACAGTCAGCTGGGATCTATTCTTTAATGGGCCGGACAACGTTTGTCAAACTGCCATATGTGAAGATATTGCTTATATAGGCAATAAAAGTGATATTTAAATAAATCACATATACATACAATCACAATTAATAATAGTGACTGAGAAGAAACTGATTAAGTACAGTTACAAAAGGTTTACATCCAGATATAGCTGTATATGACGAATATGACCACGCTGAAGCAGGAAGTCATACTGACACACGAACATTCTTCAGCACTAAAAACTCAACAATTATGGAAATCTAACTGCAGAACTGGACTAAAATAACCATAGGCATTTTGCCATTAGAGTATAATTGATTGAAAATATGAGTGGTTGTGTTTTTTTCACCTTATGAGCCTTTTACATCTCCATAGGGAGTGGGTTGCCTCCATAGACCCCACCATGTAACGCTACCATGTTTCCAAGCAACGGCTCAGAATGGAGTTATTGTGGATGCCAAGCAACATTAAGGTACATAAAAATCACCTGCTGTGTTTGTAGAATTGCAGTCCTCTTAAAGCTGCCATGCTTGATTATCGTTGGGCAGCACATCAACGACTGAAAAATAAAATCTCCTATTTGAAAAATATATTTTTTGACAAAGCTAAAAAAAATAATTTTGTTTTCCTGGAGAATACTCTGTGTTAATGAAACTCAGTACATAATACACTGTTTTTGGATTATATTGCTATGTACAAATAGAATTCTGCAAGAAAACAATAAGATATTTTACATTTTCTAAAAAAAAAAGTAAAATAAATAAAGGGGGCATTTTCCAGATAGGAGGTTTTGTTTTTCAGTTATCAATATTAAAATTCAAGTCTTCTGAGAGGGCACAAGACGTTTACATCTGATAATGGAGATATTGTTTAATCGCTAATGGGACGACATTTAAAATGGTTTTAATTCCTAAATGATTAATGATATATTTTTTGTTAGACCCCTTGAAATAAAGCAGAGTTGACACCTCAATTACATCTTAACTGCTTTGTTTCATATCCATTGTGGTGTTGCACAGAGTCAAAATGACAAAAATGTGTGTTGCTGTCTAAATACTTATGGACCTGAATGTGTCTTGGATGTGATTTTATCTTGACACTGTGTGCAACTGTAGTGACTTCACTTTTCCATAACGTGAAACAACATCACATCGTCTATATTCATATTTAGTCTATTTTCATTGTTTATTTTTTTCCCCTGATTTTGGTTCCTGTAGCCTTTATTAGAAAAAGAAGCAGCATAGAAAAAAAATGACTTGCTCTTGTTTCATTACAGAACATTTTTCCTCTAAATGAGACACTAAGATGTAAGCTTAAGAGAAATTAGGAGAAATGTAGGCTTTAATCATCCTTAATTGTCATGAGGATAGAGCAAAGGTCGCTCTGCTCTTCCGTCATAGCCCTAAGAGACATAAAGTCTTTGCACTAAGGTTGGCAAATGGATATTTCACCCAAACTACCTCCTGCTGTCTTCTTTAAGAATGTGCCTAACTGTTTTCCTTAGCATTAATATTTTATAACACGATGTATTTACAGTATTCTGCTAATTACTGAGAAGACAACGTCACCCTCATTTGCACCAATAACTGATTTTTGCTTTTCTTATAACTTCTGTGCATTAGGAACTGCATTTAACATCTGTCCCCTGTAATGAGTGATCTCTGTTCTTACACATTCACCCCAATAAATATTTCTTGCATAATACATCAAATCTCTGAATGTTCCTCCATCTTCAGTGTCTTTCTGCTCCTGTTCATAAGGGCTCTAACATTACTGCATGGTGATGTTTAAATGACTGTTTTTGTGATATTTCAGCTTAAAACATACTATAAAATGATACCTGTAAAACTCTGATTAAGTAATTATTTACATTATTTATTTATTTTTAACAGTGTAGCTAATAATCTGTGATCTTTTACATTTTCAAAGTAACTCAACACTTACAGCTGCACTGTTGTTGGTTGGAAGTAGCTGTAGCAGTGCGGAGGATGTTGTTGATGTTTGTCTGGAAGATAAACACATTGGGATGTGTAAAGGAAAACATTTCACACTTTTGAAATAGAACTGACTCTGTATAATCAAATCATTTACATACATTTCTTATGAAAGCAAGATGATTCATTATGTCAATTTCCAGTATTTCATTTGAAAAACATCCTGCCGCAGCTGTCACCAAATATTTTTGTAGCATAACACTGACACTACTGATTTAGATATGTGAGTGATAAGAGTTTATTTTAAATGATTTTGGTTCTGTTCTGTAAAGTCTATTGGTGGCAGGTATGGCAAAACAAACCACACAGGGGATCACTTTAAGATAAATTAAAAATAATAAATACAATCTAAAAAATGATGGAAACCCTTGCTCTGTTTGCAGTTACATCACACAAAAACAGTTACCCTTTTCCTTATCACCCCTGATCAGTTTATACTGTTTAGTTGCTCTTTACATTTATTATCTTTTTCATTGTAATATAATGTTGTCATTGTTTGTCATTATTTTTTTGTTTGTTTATTTGCTTGATTTGTCTTTGGTTTATTTGTTGTTGTTGTTTTTTTCTCTTTCTTTCCACTATGTTTTGTTAACTGTATCACTAATAAAAAAAAAAAAGGGAAAAAACACGAAGGAAAAAAAAAAAAAAACAAGAAAAAGTTATCCTTGATTAACCTGGGCATTTGCAAAATATGTCACACTTCTTCAAAATTCTACAGAAATTGTCCACATTTAAGTATGAACTGAATGCTGTAGGTTTTATTGTCAGTGCCTGAGAGAGAAACTGCTGCAATTTTACATTAATTTTCTTCAATCACATGAGAAGAAAAAGTCTTTTCTCTTCTTTTTTTTCCCCAGATACATTTTCTGTGCTGATGACTCTAAATAGCAGGGAAACAGTACAACCATAGGACATGAATCAGAGGATGGGTTTTTCTTCTGCAGCATATATGCTAAATGCACCAGGTTCACACCTCCTTTACTGGTGTCATTCTATATCCTCCTGAGACCCAGCAATGCTTTTTTGTCCTCTGTAGGGGACAAAAGTTTCACAGTTTTACTTAAAAAATGCTGTCCGTTGCAAAGGACATTCCATTAAAAATAAATAAATAAATAAAAATAATTTAAAAATCAGAAAAAAATGTTGCAGTTTCCAATGAAGACAATTATTTAATGTAAAATAGCTATAACTTTCAGTTTCCTGGCTCTCAGGAGGATATACCCTTTAGTTTGATGAAAAAAATCAAAGGTAAATTAAGAAATGTATTGAATTAAGGTTTAATAAAAAAAAAAAAAAAAAAAAAAAAAACAGACTCCTGTTATTTCATTGTTACTGAAAAATCTGAGTTGCATCCTTTTCTTCCATAACAGAAAAAAGAAAAACCTCCCTGTCAATAAATGCCAAAGGTCAAATGGCAGTGTTTTCAGCGTTGAACCACGCAAATTGTCTCATACGCTTAATTTGGTTGACTGAACCTTCACAATGCTGCTGGGCTCACACAAGCTACAAGACATGAATTCAGTTAATTTATTTTCTTAATTAGCTTCATTCTTTTCTTTGCCCTTGTATAGTGTAATGTAAACATTAACATTAAAATGCTCAGATTAATTAGATGCTTTTGGACATCACGTGTTTTCAATGAATGTGTTCATATCGATTGTTCTACAAACAGTTGTAAGTCACTCTTACCAACAGAATATATGTGCAACATTTATAAAAACTAGCTATGAACAAATACACATCAAGTGTCAACAAAAAGTGAACACAGAACAAAAATGAAACCAGAAATATTACTTAAATACATGTGCTGTCTCCCACCTTGTATTTAAAAAGTGCACTGTGTATTATTTAGATGATCTAATTGCAATGGAATATAATATTCATATCTTTTCACATGTGTATATTCATGAGTTGTGTTTTTGTTGAGTGAGGCAGCAGTAGTTCATTATGTTCTAAAGTACTTCAGAAGGGATCTCCTCTTCACCTTTTTTCCAAATTCTAGTGAATAAAGTGTGGGGAGGAGTGACATGGACACTACAAATACTGTCTGCTACATCCAGTGTTATCCATGCTGTCCACAGTTCTAAGGCCTCCAGTTTGTGGTTGTTCTTGTGTTGTCATGTGGAGACAATAAAGGAAGAAAATATCTGTTTAGAAAAATATCTGTTAATGTGGACAGGGTAACAAATATAACAAAACAAAAATACAGTCTCAAGCAATATTTGCAGTTAAAGTAATAGTATAGTGAGTAAATACAGATAGAGGTCTGAGGACAATTTTAGTAGGGCTCAACCTGATTTAAACCTATATTGTAGCACCATCTTGTATTTACCAGGTAGATACCAGTAAACTGTAACAAATTTCTGTAATTTCTAAAGTAAAAAATTACAATAGCTTCTTGTTCTAACAGTTTACAAATTATAACTGTATATTGCAATGCCTTTTGGGTAAAAAGTATTTACTGTAACTTCAAGCATTTGTTCACAGTATCACATTGTAAAATTGCAATATAATTTGACTGTGTAGACGTCTATTTTAACTCGGCGTGTAATGTAGACATGTCAAAACCAGCATTTTAGTAAGAATAATGTTTCTATATTTGTATAAGTGACTTTATTTCACATTATTTTTTTTTTTTAGTCGTGTTTCATAGAGAATATACAGGGTGTGGGACTCAGAACGCAGTTTTAGCAAATGTTAGCTAGTGAAAAACTGGTTTAGTTAAGCTAGCACAAGCTGCGTGCATTAGCCCTGTTTAGTCCAGGCACCGTTAGCACTGTTTGCGCTGTTAGCACGGCTACAGTTGAACTGGAGCAGTCAAAACTAAAAAAAGCTAAAATACAATTAATGGTTGTTTCTCATATAAAACAAGAATACACTGCTATAATTTATGTACAGTAAAAACCTGCAAAAAGTATCCAGTATTATACTATTATTATTATTATTATTTATTTATTTTATTTTTTTTTACAGTATTTAGCAAACCATTTTACAACACTTTAGTGGCAACTTTTTTGTCTGGTGTTTACTGTAAATTCTACAGGAAGTTTGTTACAGTGTATGATTTTATTGTTATCATTCAGAGACTATAAAGAAAATCAGAGATTCATCTAGAGTTGTAGCACACTCAGTTATTTCAGGGGCTGTCAGACAAACCTTTGTACCTGCAAAGTTGAGAGAACTTGAGTTGGTGAGTTGGTGAGCTGTGAGTTTGGTGCTACAGCATGTAGTATAATAGAAGTGCCTGCTCTCACGGCCCTCGTTAGAGGAAGAACAGTCCCCTCCACACGGAGTCCTTCGCCATCTTTTTGTCTGCAGGAGAGTGGTATGATATGACCTTTAATGGCTGGCAGGCCAGAGGACAGCAGAGGACTTATAAGAAATGGCACATCTGCAGATGACCTTTAAAAAACCCTCATATTGCATTAAGACCCTTTGATCACTTGGATTATCCACTGCTGTCTGGGACCTCACTGGATCATTCTGACCAGCCAGCCTGTGACAAGGTGCCAAGAAAAAGAAAATTACACACATCATGAAAAGGACAAAACAATTTCTTTAAAAAAAAAAAAAAATCTGTATAATTTAATTTAAGACTGTCTGAAATAGCCTGTATATTAAGAAAATATCACCACTATATTGCATATGCTGTATTACAGTAAGTATCACATTTTTGCCATTTATGTAAATGCATATGTTTTTTTGATAAGTCAGATGAATTTGTAACAGGAGACTGCTGCATCGGTTCTGTCAGAGCCACTGAGAAGATAATATAATATTATGTAAAAACTATTTCATAGGTTACATTCAATGACATTTCCGTTAGGCAGTCAACTTTCATGTAACTGAATAAATTAAATGTGTGCTGAATCTGGTATTAGAGCAGAGTCATCCTTGACATTGTCTTTATTTAAAGACAATGTAATTAAATGTACACTAAAAGATTCCATTATGTTATCTCTGTGGTAGAGAAAACGCTCTTTCACCTGTCCTGGTGTGCAATGGGTGCAATTTATCTGTCTATAATGAGTAAAAAGGAGGAAAAGTAGGACATGTAGAGATGTGCGTGATTTATGGATGATTTTTTATAAGTACAGTACATGTCACATATGTTTGGTGTGGATACTTATTCTAGAACATTGAAAATAGATGTTATTGTGGTGTCAGAAATACAACAGTTTTTGTTTTTTTTTTGTTTTTTTCAGATGTACTGTGACATAAATGTGAAGCTAATTACGAGAATCCCAGGAGATGTAGACGGTTGTTCTTGGACCAGGTGCTCCATCTTCCATCTCATCTCATCCTTCTTTCAACGCCAAAAGCTATCAGAACCAGCGCAGCCTCGAATCAGAGTCAGTCAGGTGTTCATAAGTATTGCCTTAAGGGACAGCGGATAGCTCAGGGAGACACCTTTGATAAAGCTCCTTCACTCTCAACTCCGCCTGTCTCTAATATCCAAATCACTGCTGTCCCATATGGACGAGGTAATTGACTCAGTGATTTAAAGGCAACCTGACCACCTCCATTCTCTGCATGTGTCTCCAAGATAAAACATAAAAGATTGCTCTGTTAATCTGTTCATAGACCTCTCCCCCCTCATCGTAGAAATTCAGCGACCCGTCAGCAATTTTAGATTACCACAATGTGAAAATCTTCCAATCTGCCATAATTACCATGTTACAAAGGACAGTCTTAAATTACACCAGGAAGAATGGCTTTGTGTAATGGGACTTGGAGTCAGTTATGTGTGTGTGTGTGCATGTCAGACAAACCTCAATATTTACCTATTTTTATGACGACATTTTATGAATGAGAGCATGTCAGTGAGACGCAGTCATGTATGTCTCATATTATGAACCTAAACCTGTTTTCAACATCACATTTTAAGGATTTATATGAGACAACATTTTGGTCACTATTACAAAAATCATTAAATTTAAGGGTTAAGATTCATTTTCAGATTTAGAAACATTGTAATTTGAGTGTTTGTGTATAATGATATCTGTAAACTTGGGGCCCAACTACTTTGTGGGACTTAAATTTTGGATTCGACAGTGTTTTAAGGATTAAAGTGTTGAGTATCTATAATTAGTGCAATAAGTGCAGAATATCACAGTAAGTACAGCCCAGTTTTACAGAATCATGTAGGAGTACCAACATTAAAGTAAAGCATCTACTATTGTGAACCATGCAGGAGCAAATACCGCCATTTAAAAGTAACCATAGGTAAATAAATAAATGAATGAAAATAAATAAAAACATAAACAAACAAACAAACAAACAAATAAATAAATACAATTTTCAGATTGAGCTCTAATCACAATATTTTTGCCACTCCGTTATCAGTCCTGTGAGGTTACAAAACCATGCTGACTACAATTAGGCAAAGTCCCTTCTAAAACTCTGAATGATCCCTTTAAGATGAGGTTTTAGATCAGATTAGGTTGAGGTTAGATGCTCAGTTGTGATGTCATTGAATGCATCATGACCACACACCCTCATTATGGAGGCATGTACAATGGGCCCATAATATAAATTCTCACGTTTGGAGTTGAAGACTGGGGGTAAGGGATATAAAATGAAATAAAATAAAATATAAACAAATACTGGAGGCCCCTGGTTAGACTTTTTCTAAAAATCTGAATCTAGTCAAGATAAATCCACATTAAAATATAAGTATTTTTTAGTGTAATCTCCACCTACACCTGATTTTTTACACCATTTATGTTTAAATGTTGCTAGTCTGTGTCAGTTATCGTATCTGAGAAATATGTCAAGTCATTTATAACAGTATACAGTGGATAAGGGAAAGAGATTTTTGAACCATGCAAATATGCAAATGCTTTTGTCAAATGCTCATTTTCATTGTCATTTTAGATTGATTTTGTACCGATAACCATGCAAAGAGACTTTTGTATTTTAATTATAGAAACAAATGATTGAAACACAGGAAATTATCAAACAAACCCACGTTATGGCTTGAGACATTCCAAAGTGAAGATAATTAATAAATCAAATCCCATTGCACATTTCTATTTAGTTCAATTCAACTTCAAGTTCAAAAACTGACTGCCTGTTTCACCCCATCCACCCTCATCTACCTTCTCTCATGTATTTTCTGTTTCCGTATCTGTCTCTATCTTTTTGCATGAGTATTGGTTCTTTGTTTGGCCTTTAGTATTAACTCTGTATCTGTTTGCTGTGTGTTCGTGCCTTGTCTGTTTATTGTGAAGCGTCTTTAAGTACTTAGAAAAGCGTTATATAAAACCTATGTACTATTATTATTATTATTATTATTATTATTATTATTATTATTATTATTATTATTATTATTATTATTATTATTATTATTTATGGAGCACATTTCATGCACAAGGCAAACTCAGTGTGCTTCACAATGGGTATATAAGATAAAAACATAAAAGCATAATGATATAAATAAATAAATACATAAATTAGTTGGGTATGAAAACAAGCAATAGTCAAATAGCAGAAGAAGGAAATGGATTAATGTCCTGGGCATCCCTCATCCTTAGACCCTCTTTCTCGGCAAGGAAAAATAAACTCCAAATCTATTTTTATGTCCTTGAAATGATAGATTTAAGTTAAAAATGCTGTTTAGTTTGAAGGAACTTTGTAGTAGAGTCTGTGCTGTTTTGGAAACTGATTGTTTGCTGGTTGACCCTAGTTCTAAGGTTGACATTAGCTATTGTCACAAACTTTTGTCATTGTGGAGGAGTAGAGGAGTGACATTGAGGCAGTCCATGATGAACATCAGAATATTTGTGAAAAATCGGTCAAGAGATCAGTTTTCAAGCCGTTAACGTGGATGGATGCAAATGAGATAATTGGAGAAGGCAGCCATTGTTCTGTGCCGTTTTCACACTTTGGAAAAAGGCAGTTAACACATGCAAATTACATATAGCACTTTTAAATAGAATCTTAAAATGAGCAAAATATAATGTTTCTCAATACAAGACCCACAAATGTTCAAACACAGTGAACGCTCCACTTTTTGCTTTTTGTGACATATTGTCCATCATTTGCACACACTCAAAGAAAAAATATACATTCAACAAGTAAGTGCATGTTTTGACGAGTCCTGATTTTTTCAGGATTTGATTTTTATCATGGGGCGACAGTAAGGGTTGTTAATACTCATCATTACTCTTCACTGTGTTTAATACTACTATGAGCTGACATCACTGATATGGACTTGGTTAACCCATAAAGACCCAAACAGCCACCGGTGACCAAAGGCATCTACTGATCTAAAATGTTTGATAACATCTGAGCCACTAATCCTATCAGTCCATGTAAATAATTGGTGTAAAATACAGTTTGTCATCTTTTCATAGTCATCAGATATGACCCATTTGGACGTTCAGAGGCTCCGTAGTTACCGTGGAAACACCGTCATCTTCTCCAACTTTGATTCATCAGTAAAACACATGGAGTTGGATCAATGACAGAAGTTGTAGATGCTTTTTTTTATGTTCAGTCATTGATATCCTTGCTGAAAAAAATCACTTTTTCTTCAGTTTTTTCTGTTGTAAATTAATAACTATTGAATTTACTCTAAGTTTTCATGAACATCTATATGATCAGTAAATTCAATATAGGGAAAAACACCTGATTTACACTGGAAAATGCTAAATGGTTTATTAAATGGTGATAAATCATGCCAGAAAGGTTAAATAGATAGAAAAAAAACATTGGGAACTTATACAAAAGTAGCTGGGTTAAATGAGTATTTTTTTTCATACTATGTGAAAAAGAAAAGCAGCAGAGATACAAAAATTATGACGAGTAATGATGAGTATTACCAACCCTTACTGTCGCCGCATGATAAAAATCAAACCATAAAAAAATAGAACTTATCAAAACATGCACTTATTAGTTGAATGCATTTTTTTTCTTAGAGTGTGCAAATGATGGACAATATGTCACAAAAAGCAAAACATGGAGCATTCACCGTGTTTGTAGGTACCTTCTGACTGCAAGAGTGTCATCTGCCAGTCACTTCTGTGTAACTTAAATAAAATACTAATTACTCTACCGCTGAACACTGAGATTAGAAAGTCCCTGTCGGACACGTGTCCTTGTCCAATGATTTATGTGGTCTGTGTTTAATTGCAGGTTCAGGGAAAGCCCAGTGCTTGTGACAATTGGCATATTCTGACCCAGACAAAAATTACAGCCATTCAAAAGCAATGAATTTCAATCACCTTTCTCGTCTGCTCTCTAGATTGGCTCTGCGTCAAACTGTCATTAGGCTCTACCAAACATTTCACAAAATGTGGGAGCTGATATCATTCATGTGGACTTGATTAAATGAGTATTTTTTTTAATAGCTGGTGAAATAGAAAAGCAGCAGAAGTACAAAAATTACATTTCAACCTTTCATATACAGCACAAGTGCATGTTTATAGTAAGATTTATGTTCAAACTCATCAGATCATGTCTACATCACTTCCCATCTTCTTCCTCATCTTCCTATCATTATTATTATTATTATTATTATTATTATTATTATTATTATTATTATTTATCTTATTTGTATTCATTTATTTATTGGTCCTGTTAATGCTATTTACTTCCAATAATCACCAACTTCAATATTAAATCTATGGTTTTAACAGACCAGCATGTATCATTTTCCTGAGGCAACATTATGCATGTTTTATCCAGTACACCACTCCCTTGGCATTTGACAGTGTAGATGAAGTGTTACCTATATAAATTCAATCAAATGGCTATTTTTTAATTTTCCATTTCCTAATCAAACTAACTTGGACGCCTGTACAAGAAGTAGAAAGTAGATTAAAGAGCAGGGAACTTAAAACTAATTTAGTTTAGCTTTGTCTCACCTCAATCATCAAAAATCAAAAATTGGACATTGTTCTTAATATCAAATATTTGGTGACATGCATATTTATTTATTATTAACATTTATTTAATCAGGAAAAAATGATTCATTGAGATTAAAATCGATTTTGCAGCAGAAGTTACAGAAAATAGAGATTTCAGCCACACATCCACACATACATAGAACACAGAATAAAACTATACATAAAACACCATAGTAAACACATACACACACACACACACACACACACACACACACACACACACACACACACACATATATATATATGCCACCAATAATTTAAAAGGCACTAAAAGTGTTCAACTACAGTGTTCCTTGCATGTGTGCTGTTCATCTACTAATATGAATGTCAAGCCTCAGGTTAAAAAAAAAAAAAAGAAAGGAAAAAAAAGACAGTCTAGCAGCTGTGTTGTTTATGCTGACCCCCACCTGTGAGATTCTGCCAAACACGGCAGAATAAAGCTGCCTCTAAGCTCTTAATATATGTCCCTACTGCTCACAGATCTGTCTGGAAAGAATGACCCCCGTTGCACAGTGGGCAGTAAAGCCAGGAGGAAATCTCTGCTTCGACTGTTAATGACACTGCTTAGATCAATCCCCCATGGAGCTCTGCATTTTTCTCCTTCACTCTCTCATTCCATGTCTCCATCTCTGTCATCTCTGTCTACCTCTCTCTTTTCTCCCCCCACCGTCTCCCTGATTCCTTGTCTGCAAAACATCACAAAAAACCATGTTCAAACTGTAGACGCACTGTTGACCCACGCTGTCCTTTTTGCTGTTTGCTGTTCCTTACAATTACACAGGGTCTGTCTCCAGACAAATCGAATGGGCCAGCTTGTCTCTGCCTGACTGTGTGTGGTACGGACCGATCGATAGGTATCACAGTTAATACCCTCGCTTGTTTTTGTCGAGTTGTGGAATGTTTGTTGCTGATGGACACACCCAACGCTTGCTTTCCTCTCTGCCAGATCAAGGTTTCACGTTGCCATGGGATGACTTGTCGATATCAGACTGTTCAAAGTGATCAGAGTCATTGTCCACAAAATCAATACTCACCTACTCCTCCATCTTCTCTGTTCACTGCTCATTTACTGCAACAAAGTTTTCCTGTACATCTTAATGAAAAAACACACTGTACATGGATCAATAAATCAAATAATTAATTAGTTTAAGGGAACAGACGAGATAGAGTCCCTGGGTGGAAGAGTCAGGTTTTGTGCCTGGAAAGGTCTCGGTAAAGCATATCATTAGTGATAACAAGTGAGGTGATTTTCATAATGCAATGTAAGCACCTCAGTTATAATACCGTATAAATATTAGCTTTTTTTTTTTTAATTAACCGTAAACAGACAGAGGTGGCATGACCTCTTTCCTCTCTCTGTCAGACATATAGCGACCTTTACAACACAGGTTGTTCACACACCAGACGCCAGTTGTGCTTTATTTAATCTCATTCTCTCTGATGCCTGGTCCACTCAACAGACATTTTAGAGTGTTCAACATTTCTAGCTGCCTTAAACTATTTCAACTCCTTCATCAACTTTATTTTTTCACTTTAACAATACGTTCTATTTTAACAGCCACAATGTCATTCACCTTCAGCCTAACCTTCAGCTATCCCTTGTCGGCCATTTCAGCTCCTCTTTCAACTTTTATTTTTCACTTTGACAGACTTTTTTCTACTTTATGCTGTTTAAGCTTGTTCTATTTTTATTTTCCGCTTAACTTTAGTAGTTTCAACTAAATTCAGCCATGTTTCAACAACAATCCAGCTGCATTTCAGCAAGGCTTCAGCCATCAGCAATCACATGCAATCTCTGAAGAGATCTAGTTTCATATAGTGGTTGTTGAGTATGAAATATACTAAACAAATAAGTGTAGTACAAAATATACAACAGCTTGTGTTATATTTCTTTGGAAACTTAGTGTGCATAAAACTCCAGTACAATTGATCAAAGACACGAAAGAAAAAGAAAGTCAATGTATTCTCCATATCCACTGTTTTGCATAATATACAATGCTGTGCAAAAGTCATCGGACAAAGTTTAATGGTTTTGTAAAATTATAATGACCCCACATATTGCATTTCTCAGTGTATTAAAATTCCATCTGGATATATTGGATGTATGTTCAGCAGTGTTAACAAAACTTTGGTTTCTTTAACACATAAAGACCCAAACAACTACTGGCAACTAAAAGCATCTACTGATCTAAAATGTTTCATAACTTCTGGAACACTAAACCTATTAATACATTGAAATAATGTATGTAAAATACAGTTTGTCATCTTTTCATGGTCATCAGATTTGAACCATTTGGACGTTAGAGGCTCCATAGTGACCATGGAAAAAACATTATCTTCACCATCATTGATTCACCAGTAAAACCCGTAGAGTTGATATCTGATTATTCAAATGGGAGAAAAAAAGGATTTTGTTCAGAAAATAGGAATAAAAACTTAATTTAATATGACTTAAAAATACAGCAGGTAAAAATGAGCAAAAACGTTGAAAACATGAGGCAAAAACATCAAAGTTAGGAGAACTGCCATGTTACTGCTGTGACAAGCTCCAAGAGACATGTCTGACAGATGTTTGACAGAGACCCCCATAAATAAATAAATAAATACGGCCTACCAGCGCTTTAATGGAATCCAGGAGATCTATTTGGAGTTTAAAAAAATAAGAGTTGTTACAGCTGTTATCTATTGTAACATATGGGACTAACTAAGTGACCTTTCTAGTACAACTATCCCTAATAGCATATTAATAAAGAGCCCCATTAGGAGCTGAAAGCTTCCTAATCAATAAGTCCACACATTTAGGCCCTCTATAAAGTAGGCATCATGGGGGGCAGGTGACAGCTTGGCAGAGAAAAGGCAAGCTATATTTACTCTGAGAAGAGAAAGTATTGTCTTACTGAGAAGCCACCAACAAACACAAAATTAAAGCTGTGTAAAACCATGGGTTGAGCAAAAGTGTGCATAACATTCATCACCATTTCTACTGCAATTTCATCAGCTGGCAATATCATCTCGAATGGGGGAAAAAAAGCCATTTCCTTATTTGAGAAATCACTTCTTTGATTTATTTATGAGTATTATTGAAAATACTTACAAATACAAATACTTTCAAATGAAGCCAGTGTTTGGGCAGAAATAACAGACTCCCTTGCACGTTAAACAATATATAAATTTAAATATAATAATAATAATAATAATAATAATAATAATAATAATAATAATAATAATAATAATAACAATAATAAGATAAAGAAAACAAAGGAAATGGAATTAAATTATTATTATCATTATTATTATTATTATTATTATTATTATTATTATTATTATTAATGAATTTATTTTTGTGGTTTGTTTGCTTATCAATCATTTATGTACCAGTACTTATATTTTGCTGGTTGATTTTTGTTTTTTATTTCATTGTCTACATGTTTGAAAGATTTCATTCATTCATTCATTCATTCATTCATTCAAATATTTTATTAATGAGACAAAATAAACAATCACTCACATTCACACCTATAGGCAATTTAGATTAACTGATTAACCTCTAACCTCTAATCTAAATTGCCCATAGGTGTGAATGTGAGAGTGATTGTTTGTCTCTGTATGTCAGCCCTGTGATGAACTGGTGACATGTCCAGGGTGTACCCCGCCTTCACCTATCAGTAGCTGGGATAGGCTGCAAGCGAGCCCCATGACCCTCATGAGGATAAAGCGGGTTCAGAAAATGAATGAATGAATGAATTTGGCTGGCATTTTCATATTTTTTGTTTTGTACAACAGAATTCTTTTCATGCCAAATTTAATGTTTTAGGTATAGCCATCGAAAAAAGTAGAATATTATTGAAAGTGCTTAAGTGTTTGAAATTGGCGACCTAAATAAAATCTCTTTAAGATCATCTTAAGGTCAGCTGGCATTGAAACCCAGGCATTTCTTGCTGTGAGCAAACAATGCTAACCACAACACCACTGCGCTTCCCCTGTTTACCTGTTTTGGACTATTGTCTGTCATTATTTGTGCACTTTGTTGTTACCCAGTGTGATTACCTCCTGTTGAGCAGACAAACCAATCAGTCATCAACAAACAACACCCTCCTTGTAAAGCCCTGCCAAAAAGTGAGACAAAACACTCCAGAGAGTATTAAGAACACTTGTAAACCAAACATACAGGATACCAGTCCCATTAGAGTGATCAATAGCTGTGTGCCATAAAATAAAAACTGCCAGTTCACTTTTTCCATCAGCTCCACCCAGATGTTCGCCTTTGAAGGATGGAGGGTGATGACTCGGTCCCCGTCGTTCATGTCTAAACTGGTGTCAGTAGGCAAAGACTCTCCTTGCCTTTTTTCTTCTGTTTTCTTCATGTCTGTAATTTGACATTACAGATTGTATTTTTCCTAGATGTTCAATCATATTGCTTTTCTAAATTGCTTAACATATAGAAAATGTAGTGCATATTTGGCAGCAACTACATTTAATCTGTGTTGTGTAAATCAATACAAACAAATGTAAATGTTAAAATGTATTATGGTTAATCTGAGCTGTAATTAAATAACAGTTATTAATTGAAGTTTTGGTCTTGAATCAAAATTATTATGCTCAGTGTCAAGTTTTTGTTATAGGGCCTATAGTGATACCTTTCAGTGCTGGAAATTCAACAATATTGTCTTATTGAAATGGGAAATGGGCTCTACCATTATTGTAAAAAATGACTTTATAATAATCTTTTGGTGAAAACTCAGCTTTTTTTCAAGTTTAAAACATCTTTTAGAAAGTCGATTAAATAATTACTCAACTGTAATAACTTATGTTATTTTGAATATAGTTTAAGAGGGCTTCAAATAGTCTGAAGTATTATTATTGAAAACTCAATTGTGCTGATGGAATATATTGACATAGAACAAGATGAGAATGTGAAAATAGTTCATGTACTTTGCAATATTTCTTCATAAATCACTCGGTTACATTTCCAAGAGCAATGACTGACAATTTCCTGTGACAAATTACTTTCTTTCTCACCTTTGACATTAGAGTCTACATTAATAGGCTCAACATGGAAAACGACACGTCACCAGATGGTCGAGTTAATTATTCATCAGTGCACATGTAGACCAGTGTAACAACCTCACTTACAGCTACAGGTCAGGAGGCTTGGAATACATACAACCCTTACATGCTTGTTTTACATTACGTGAAGTAAATGAAGGTGCTGCAATAGCTGGATTTAAAAGGTCTTATAAGTCTGAGAGAGTTTAAAACCTCACAGACCTCTATGTCCTGATTTGAAGGAAGTAAGGATCGCTAATGCATCAGATGAAACAAAACAACAGAGCCAGCAAAGGCCCAGGGATTTAGGGCACACGCTGAACTTTGCTCTGAGCAAACACATAATACATCCACAAGAAAACAGCAAAACAACATAATTCACATCGTTCTTTCCTACAGGATTAACTCTAGTAATTCTTTCATCTCCTTATTGGACTTTTACATCTGAGAAGCTTCATTTGTAGTGTGAAAAGGGAAGCCATCTCTGGAGTTTAGGATGTGAAAAGCAATATGGTTCACGCTCATGCAGCTTACCTTGCCAATACCTATTCCACAATAAAACATTACTCATACTAAAAGCAGCTTAGAGAAATTAAATCA
Source organism: Sphaeramia orbicularis (assembly GCF_902148855.1). Lineage (NCBI taxonomy): Eukaryota > Metazoa > Chordata > Actinopteri > Kurtiformes > Apogonidae > Sphaeramia > Sphaeramia orbicularis. The sequence continues at coordinate 23,974,569 of NC_043971.1, read as the reverse complement.
CCATGTGTCCTGACAGCTCAATAGATTTGAGTCTCCACTTGGATACACAAGAAGACGCGATTAATCCTCTGGTGTTTGGGCGCTGCACAGAACTCTAAATCACAGTAATTACTATCGCCTATGCCAATTTACTCCACACGACAATGGAAAATTTAAAAAAGCTAAACAAGTCATGTAATTATACGACAATAACATCACATACACAATTGAAGTCCTTCATGAGTGTTTGACCTTGTATTTATGCTGTGTGCAAGCACCACTGGTGTCTGTGAAAGGGTGATGTGTTTGTGTGTTAGTTTCTTGTGTGTGTGGTCAGTCACCCTCTCTTAGTGGCGTTCTCAGTGTCAGCACTGTAGTCATTCTGGCTACAGGCATCCTGTCGCTGCGGTGGATTTACTGGCAACATATCCCCCTCCCTCCCCGACTTGCTCTTTAATTACCCTGGCCTATTGATCCTCCCTGGGACACGGCACTCTGGAGCTGAAGCTGGGCCTGCACCAGTTAATGACTGATTATTCCTCCGTGGGCCCTTGGGAGTAGACAGGCGGCATGGGGACACAAGGAGCCTGAGAGCACTGGGCCCGTTCTGCTCTGCAGCAGTATTCGCACTTTTCGCTAGCTCACCTGATTGCAAAACTGGCTCAAAATAGCATGTTGTACTTATTGCTCTGCCGACTTGATAGTTTAGAAAAGAGGACATTAGTTTGAGAAAGCTGAGAGAGTGTTGACAATTAATACTTGTTTTAGTAAGTATCCATTTCCACTCAAATACAAATAAATAGCTTCATGGCGGGTATTTGGCTATTTAAGGATACACGAACAAAAAATGTGTAACATAAGTCACCATTAGGACAAAGATATGTGGTTGTTGAATGGATCTGACATAAGACCTGGGATATTGAGGTTAGAGTCCTGTGTTTGACGAGGAGTTCATTGATTTAGGCATATTTTTCACAGTTTCTGTTGTTTGATTAGGTTCAGGTATAAAAACTACCTGTTTTGACAGTAATTATGGTTTTGGTTAAAATACAAATTGTTAAAGCAAAAGTTTTAGATGGAATGAAATAGTAGTCAGCAATACAACATGCAGGAGCAAATAATATAGTTTTCACTAGACACCTGCACACAATAGCATGTCACTTTGTTCACCTTTTTTTTTAACATATATAAATAAATATACGCAGCTTTTGCAAATCATATTCTTATATGTTTAGGGAAGGGTGTAGATTTGGATATGGTGACAGTAGGGACATGTCTCTACCGATATTTTGAAGAATCAGAATTGTCCCTACCCTTATTTAAGGAATAGTTTGTGTTGTTTTTCTCTGACAAAGCCCATTAGATCACAATACTCATAAAACTGGAGTAACAACTGTTTGTGTGCGTTCTTTACACCAGCACAACATAAGGTAAGTCTGTATGTCAACACATTTGGAAAAGGGACATCAAGAGCTTTCTCACCTCCCAGAGTGTCAGTAGCAGTTGAAAAATGTATGAGTCAGACAGCTCATCAATCTATAACGTCACAAGCCTTCACAATGTGGAAAATATTGTTATATAATGTTAGTTAAATGTGTTGGTGAGTAGCAACTACCAAGATAACCTTCTCTTACCTTTAACCTGTAGACCAGCAGTTAGATACATTACAATCTATAAATGTGATGAAAAAGTCACCATTAATGATCTATTTTATATGAAACACAGCAGCAGGTTAGAGAGGTAGAGCAGACTGATGAGAAAATACAGGGTTCAGCTGAATTCATAATCACCGCTTCTAAAACTATAGAGAGGAAGAATCATTTAGGATGTTCAGCTTTCTTCCATTTCACTTTTCAGCCTGCACTTCTGCACAAACAGTTCAGATACAATTAATTAAAACTTTTGATGTTAATTTGTGGGAGCAGTCTTACTTGAAAATGACAGTCGAGGATGTGACTACTAAATAGAGCCTTATGTGATTGTGATAATCATCTAACACTAAATTCACATCCTGGCACCTTCATTATCCTTGTCTCCCTCCTTATCTGAAAACCAGAGTGCTGATAATGGACATGTTTAATGCACAGAGAAATTAAAGGACTCGATTTCATGTATACTCTAGTATTCTTTTCCGGAATTGTAGTATCACCTTGATGTCCCAGGAAGGAAAAACGTGAAAATGCTAATATGTAATAAAATTGAATGATATAAAAATAAAAATAAATACAAATATAAATAAATAAATAAATGGAATGAGAAATCAAGCTTAACCCATAAAGACCCAAACAGCCACTGACGACCAAAGCCATCTGCTGATGTAAACTATTTCATACCTGTTGACCCATTAATCCTATCAATACATGTAAATAATTGGTGTAAAATGCAGTTTGTCATATTTTGTCTTGTTGAAGCTAAACATAAAATTGCAATGTCGTGGAAGTCTGTTGCAGTGTCTTGCCCTAGAGAGACTTACATTCATCATTAAAGGGAAATACAATACTTTTGTCAAGATTTGGGGCTCATTTATGGAGGTTCTGGAGGGGGATTTCGTAATAACTTTGTAGTCTACTGTGTTTTGTTTTGTTTTTTTTAAGATCACTGACCACAACTCATATGCACTCTATGTGGGGTACAAAGCATGTCCACCTGTGCCTGTACAGACCTGCCACATGTTTGTAATTCTTTTTCTTCTTTATAAACCATGATGAGAAACAGTCAGTTTTCAAACTAGCAAAATATATCACTAATACCTGCACATTATGAATTTCTTCAAGTGCCCTTTTGTACTTATTGATGTTCCTATTGCTGTTTTGTAACTGAAAAAGACAATAAAAGCACATGTTGAAAAAAAAAACAAAAAGCAGTTTGCCATCTTTTCATGGTCATCAGATATGACCCATTTGGACGTTCAGAGGCTCCATAGTGAACATAGAAACACTGTCATTTTCTACAACATTGATTCACCAGTTAAACCCATGGAGTTGGATCAATGACATTGAATGGAAACACTTGTTTTAACATTCAGCCAATGATATATTTTGCCTAAAAAGTCACTTCTTTTTCCTCTGTTTTGATATAATAACCTTTAAATTTACTCTGGTTCTCTCCGGGTACTACGGCTTCCTCCCTCCATCCAAAGACATGCACTGATAGGTTAATTGGTCAACCTAAAGTGGCCAATACGTGTGAATGTGAGAGTGATGGTTGTTTGTCTCTATATGTCAGCCCTGCGATGAACTGGTGACTCGTCCAGGGTGTACCCCACCTTCGCCGAAAGGTAGCTGGGATAGGTTCCAGCACTCCCTGCGACCCCAGTGAGGATAAAGCAGGTTCAGAAGATGAATGAATGAATGAATGAATGAATTTACTTTGAGTTTTTATGAACATCTACATCATCAGTAAATTAACCCTTTAATGCATAATGAGAACCTTAAGATTTTTCCTCTGAGTGTTTTTATTCCTCCTTCAGCATGAAAAAAAAATAATACGATTAAATATTTTCTTATGAACGTATTTTTCATGGAGTTACAAAAATGTCCACTCAGCTGGACACCATGCGTTTAATTTTTGAAGCAAAGAAACAGGTATTTACTGATATATTGCGTGAAAACTATGAAATAAAAACATTTTTAATGCAGCTAATCTGATGTTTTCTAACATTTTAACATACTCTAATACTAGGTATTCCTCACTAAAAACAACAAAAAAAGCTCTTTTTCTTTAAAAAAAAAAAAAAAAAAGACATGTTAATTACAGTCTAATAACAATAACAAGCAATAGATTTACACTCTGACATGTTAGTGCAGATCAGGTTTATCAAGAACAGCAAAGTTACAGTATTAGTATGAATTGTAGTGTATGGGATGATGCATAAGCGTCCACTGTATTGGCTGATATGGAATTAAAAAAACAAAATCCATGAATATACAAGAGAACAGCTTTGAATAGCTGTCCACTGTGTTGACCACTATGCCTGAAAAGGTTAAATAGAGAAAATACATGGTTACATGGTACTGGAAAAAACTCTAAATAAAGAGGATAATATTACAATAAATGGTGATGAATCACTTAAAAAAGGTTTAAATATAGAGGACAAATTCATTTGGGAGCTGACACAAAAGTACCACTGGGTCCTTATGGGTTGACGATTGATAGTGAGTGCGTTCTCAGACAGTATGATGCACATCTTCGGAAGGGACAGTTGTTGGATGGAGCTGGCGTTGACTGACTGGAGGAGGAACCATTAAATGACATGTGACTGACAGAAAGAACGATTAAGTCCCTCCTTACGCTCTGCTCTTCATCTTCACCATTACTGACACTCACTCACTGTCTTTTTCTTACCCGCCTCCCTTTTCCTCTGAGGCCAACCACCATCTCTATTTAGTTTCATCCGCCCTCTGAGAGATCATCTGTGGGGAAATAAGGGGGTGATCTTTAGCCATCTCTCCTCTGGGACAGATGCCTCAGTCAGAGAGATGAAGGGATGAGAGCTAAATATTTAACAGAAGAAGAAAGAGAAAATGACAAGTCAGCGTGTGGAGCAGGAGAGTGGAATGAGCCTTTGAGCTGACCTGATCTGATTCTCAGTAACCTCAGCCACTCTTTTAAGACCTAACTGCTCGATGTTAAACTCCACTGCAGTCTCCCAGATAAAATGTAGGCTTTGAACATTTCTGCAAATACTGATACACTGAATCTCAAAATTTTTAGACCTAATGTAAGATAAGACAATTTTCTGAACAAACTTAAGTTGCACAATATGTTTGGTTTTCATTATATGTATATAATTTTTTTTTTTTTTCTTTTACATAACAACTATTTTCTATGTTAAAATTGTGGAACTGCACTGGTAGATATTGATTTTCTGAGTGGACTGATAAGCCTTAACCCTATAACACCAAACGTATCATATTTGATACATGAGTTTTGAAGCCCTCTACATGATCAGAGTGATTTTTTTTTTTTCTTGAAAAACCTAATGTATACAATTAGATACATGCAATAGCTGGATAATCCACCAGGAGGGAGGACTTCATTCACCAGAGGCCTTTCCAAGGACACTACAAGATAGTCATTAATGAGGAAGGAGGCAGAACTTTGCCAATTTTGAAAGAGAATTACCAATTTGTTAGACATGTTTGTGTTATATTATGTTTTTGTTTGTTCAAAAATAATAATATTTGAGCATTGAGACCTGATGTATCAAATATGATACAAAATTGAAACTCATACGTGGAAGTTGATACTTGAAAAAAATTTTTTGGTTGTTCAGAAGGACCAATAAAGGCTCCAGTTTCAAAGAACTAGAATTTTCTGACAATGGTTTAATTGTTCAAGCTTTACAGGGTTAACCTATAAAGACCCAAACATCCACTGGCGACCAGAACCATCTACTGATCTAAACTGTTTAATGCCTTTTGATCAACTAATCCTATCAATACATGTAAATAATTGGTGTAAAATACAGTTATTTATCTTTTCATGGTCATCAGATATGACCCATTTGGACATTCAGACACTCTGTAGTTACCATGGAAACATTGTCATCTTCTACAAAATTGATTCACCATTAAAACCCATGGAGTTGGATCAATGACAGTGGATGGACACACTGGGGTTTTGTTCAGTTAATGGTATACTTTATTGAAAAAGTAATTTTTTCTTCAGTTTCCTCTGCTCCTGTGGGTTTATTCTGAGTTTTCATGACCATCTAAATTAAATATAGGAAATTAAACATAGGAAAATACATAATTCACAGTAAAAAAAAAAAAAAGTAAAATACATAGGATAATATTTTAATAAATGATGATAAATCCCTTAAGGAAGGTTAGATATAGAAAAAAATCATTTGGGAACTGACACAAATGTAACACTTGGGCGTCATTGGTTAAAAGAAGAAGGATATTCTGTGGTTTGACTGGTTCAGACAACTAGGAAAAAACAGTACATTGTCCCGGTACTGTGCTGTTGTTGAGCCATTATTCTTATTTAGTAAAGTAACACGGGATAACACTCCAAACTAGCATTACACTAAAAATAGCATATCTACATTTTCACATGTGTTTCTATGTGTGTATATGTTTATGTGTCTCATCAATATTTTGTTTTAAAGCTGCAGTGCTTGATTGCTTTTTGGTGTCACTATAGGCAAAAATTCCATAATGACCTTTTAGTTCATTCTATTTCATATGATCTGAGACAAAACATGAATTCTACAGCCTTTTCTGTAGTGTGTTCTCATGTTAAATCCCAAAACTACCTCATGAGGAGAGATTTTGGTTGCTGGATGACGGTTTCAGACAGGTTGAAGGGTTCAACTTGTGACTGACAGCTGTAACTACTGCGCACTGTTAAGTTTCTATTAGACGTGTCCAAGGGGAAACATCCTCAACTCCAAAATGAAGCCAGTGTGGAAGTATCTTAAAGCTAAAGAATCTGAGTGCTTCGATGAAACTGGGTTCATTTTGGTACCCGGCACTTAGACCCAATAATAAAAGAGAAATTTAGAAATATTTCCCCCCAGGATGTACCTAATGATGACCTCAGGTAAATGTAAAAAAATAAGATACTCTTGCTCTGAGCCATCCCAAAATTAATTAATTTTTAGTAAAATACTGGGGTCAAAAATAGGACCAAAAGGAAAGGAAAAGCTACCTAGGTGTCAGTGTATTTGATCTGGAAAACATCATTTGAAATGGTCTTATATACCACTATAAATAAAGACACTGTATTAAATTTGACAATCCTTGTGATTTTTCTAATCCAGACGTGCAGGTTTTTCATGAATCGGCAGTCTCATTCAGAGTGATTTTGCAACAGCAGTCATTTTTGTGAAACACTCTACCTTGCATAATTAATTTGATTCCCAAAATGTACCTGTGACAGAGTAAAAAAGATATTCAAAAAGTAGTTGTTTAGGGTAATTTTTGTGTCCTTTTTACTGTGTTACTTGCAGATTTTTTAATAAAAATAATATAAAAATGTGTTTTATCTGAAAAATAATTTCTCTTTCGTCTCAGTAAATATTTATTTTCAAAATAGACCCAAAGTGCTTCCAAACTTGCTTCATAACATTAGTCTACATCTGGTTTGAATTTTTAGCCCCTTTGTCCTATTTTTAGGGACCAGTTTCACAGAAGCACACATGTATGTCATATCAGTTCCTGGACTTTTTCTTGTTTTGTGTGTTTCCTGTTTTATTTTGTTAGTTTCCCTCATGTGTCTTGTCTGGTGTCTTTACTTCCTCTTTGTGTTCACCTTTGCCCTGATTACCTGCCTCCTCCCTGATTGTCTCCACCTGTGTCCAATTGTCTTCCCGCCCTCTTGTGTATTTAAACCCTGTGTTTCCCCCTGTTCGTTGCCAGTTCGTTTTCAACCCTCGGTGTGATAACTTACCAGCGTTTTTTGATCCTGCCTGCCTGTTGTGACCTGTTTTGCCCATCGACCTCCGACTCTGCCTGTTCCTCGTCTGCCTGCTTGTCTGTCTTCGACCTGGTTTGTCCATCACACCTGAGATTACGCCTGACCCCTGTCTGTTCCTCCGCCCTGGTGCCTTTTCCTGGTTTGACCCCTGCCTGGACTACTGGTACGTGAGCCTGCCTGCCCCTATGTACGTTTGCCTGTCTGATAGTCTGCCCGTGTATGACCTGGTCTGTCCACTGATTCTCCTGTGCTCTCTCCTAGTCGGGTTCCCCTCGTGTGCTCCCGACCTGGGCCGTAACGAGGTTCACTTTAGATCCGAAGCCGAGACGATTCCCCATCTCAGTCCAGCTGAAGATACATTCATTACCATTCTGTGTGAACCTGTTACTCTGATTATTTCTAATAAATCCACTTTAATTGTACTCCTGTCTGAGGGTCTTGCATCTGGGTCCAGTACTCGTACAATCTGTCCTAACAATGTAGTAGCTCCAGAAAACTTACATTGGCTTTCTCTCTAAAAATACTAAGTCAGTAATTTTTTCCCAGAACTCTTTCCAGTCTGATTCGTTTTATGTGATGCCTGTCCATCTTTAAATCTTTGCTCCTTTATTAAGATCTCAAGGCCAATAGAAGGCATTAGTTTGACAGATCTGTACAGCAGCTTGCTTGCCAACTCAGACTTTTGCAGCGTTTTTGTATTTAATAAAATGCATTTTACCTGACAGACAGTTCCATGAGGACATAATCAGCAGAACAATGGTCTTCGCATGAAGGTCCTGGGTTTGAGTCCAGGTCAAGTGGGGTCTTTCTGTGTGGTGTTTACATATTCTCCAGCCTCCTCCCACCATTCTAAGACACCTTCATAAGTGAAATGATCAATGTAAATCACCCTGTAGCGCCGCATTATGTAACTATGGTGCAATATGTAATAATGTAATAATTTTTCACACCATTATGTAATAACACAGCATTTTATAATAAAATTCTTGAATGCATTTTGTAATAAACTTTGCCACATTTTGTAATAACTTTTTACATATTGCAACAGTTATTACAAAATGTGGGAGTAGCACTTTTTTTTTTAAGGAAATGTAATAATTTGGTGCATTTTGTAATTCTTTTAGGCAGCTTTCCTGTGTGTGTAATTTTTTGTCCACTAGGATGACCAGAGGGTGTGTTGTGCCACATTATGTAATAAATTCCCATTATGTAATAAAAGCTCAAAATGTAATAAGAATGTCACGTCATCTTGTAATAAAGCCGCATTATGTAATAAACTGATGCATTTTGTAATAAACTACATCAACGCATTATATAGTACATTTTTTCACATTATGTAGTAAGTTATTACAATTTGAGAAATTTATTACAAAATGCACTTCACACATTTTTATTTAAAAAAATGTAATAACATGGTTCATTATGTAATAACAATCCAAATTAATATAATTTCAGAGCAATTTAGAAGAAATTAGTCACAGGAGCTACAGGTAATGTAATCAGAACTTTAACCACACAGTTCAAAGATTAATTTAGCACATTGTTATTCTATTGCCATGTCAGTTGTGTCTGATACAGTATCTTATGATCTTGGAAAAATGTTCCTTGACACCCTCAGATTGAACAGCAAACATTTATTGTTTGTTTTATCAATTTATGTCACAGAGATAAGCTCCAGTCCATACATGAATGGCCTTCCCTGTCTCTCTGCGCCTTCCAAAAATGTACTACATAATGCACTGAGGTAGTTTATTACAAAATGCGTCAGTTTATTACATAATGCAGCTTTATTACAAGATGACGTGAAATTCTTATTACACTTTGAACTTTTATTACATAATGGGAATTTATTACATAATGCGGCTCAACAATCCCATTCATCCCATTCATCCCATTCATCCCATCCATCACATCCATAATATTCATCACATCCATCATATTCATCTCATTCGTCACATTCATCACATTCATCATATTCATCACATCCATCACATTCATCACATTCATCATATTCATCACATTCATCATATTCATCATAATTATCATATTCATCACATTCATCATATTCATAATTGTATTCATCATATTAATCATATTCATCATACTCTTCATATTCATCATCATAGTCATCATATTCATTATCATTTAGTCATATTCATCACATTCATCATATTCATCAAATCCATCACATTCATCAAATTCATCATATTCATCACATTCATCATATTCATCACATTCATCACATTCATCAAATCCATCACATTTATCATATTCATCACATCCATCACATTCATCACATCCAACACATTCATCGCATTCATCATATTCATCACATTCATCACATTCATCAAATTCATCATCATATTCATCACATTCATCATCACATTCATCATATTCATCATATTCAACATATTCATCATCATATTCATCATATTCATCATCATAGTCATCATATTCATCATCATTTTCACCATATTCATCACATTCACCATATTCATCACATTCATCACATCCATCACATTCATCACATTCATCATATTCATCACATTCATCATATTCATCATCATATTCATCACATTCATCATCAAATTCATCATATTCATCACTTTCATCACATTCATCATATTCATCATCATATTCATCACATTCATCATCACATTTATCATATTCATCACATTCATCACATTCATCATATTCATCACATTCATCATATTCATCTTATTCATCACATTCATCACATTCACCACATTCATCATATTCATCATCATTTTCATCATATTCATCATCAGATTCATCACATTCATCACATTCATCATCATTTTCATCATATTCATCACATTCATCACATTCAGCATATTCATTATCATAGTCACCATATTCATCATCATATTCATCACATTCATCACTTTCATCACATTCATCCCATCCATCACATCCACCACATTCATCACATTCAACACATTCATCACATTCATCATATTCATCACATTCATCGCATTCATCTTATTCATCAAATTCATCATCATATTCATCACATTCATCATCACATTAATCATATTCATCATATTCATCACATTCATCATATTCATCATTTTCATCATCATATTCATCACATTCATCATCACATTCATCGTATTCATTATATTCATCATATTCATCATATTCATCATACTCTTCATATTCATCATCATATTCATCATATTCAACATATTCATCATCATATTCATCATATTCATCATCACATTCATCATATTCATCATCATAGTCATCATATTCATTATCATTTTCATCATATTCATCACATTCATCATATTCATCACATTCATCACATCCATCACATTCATCATATTCAACACATTCATCACATTCATCGTATTCATCACATTCATCATATTCATCATAATTATCACATTCATCACATTCATCATATTCATCACATTCATCACATTCATCATATTCATCAAATTCATTATCATATTCATCACATTATTCATCATATTCATCATCACATTCATCACATTCATCATATTCATCATATTCATCATATACATCATATTCATCATCATATTCATCACATTCATCATCACATTCATCATATTCATCATATTCATCACATTCATCACATTCATCATATTCATCATATTCATCACATTCATCATATTCATCACATTCATCATCACATTCATCATATTCATCACATTCATCATATTCATCACATTCATTACTTTCATCACTTTCATTACATTCATCATATTCATCACATTCATCATATTCATCACTTTCATCACATTCATCATATTCATCACATTCATCACATTCATCATCACATTCATCACTTTCATCACATTCCTCACATTCATCAAATCATCATATTCATCACAATCATCACATTCATCATATTCATCACATTCATCATCACATTTATCATATTCATCATATTCATCATATTCATCACATTCATCATATTCATCATATTCATCACAGTCATCACATTCATCACATTCATCACATTCACCACATTCATCATATTCATCATATTCATCATCAGATTCATCACATTCATCACATTCATCATCATTTTCATCATATTCATCACATTCAGCATATTCATTATCATATTCACCATATTCATCATCATATTCATCACATTCATCACATTCATCATATTCATGACATTCATTACTTTCATCACGTTCATTACATTCATCATATTCATTACATTCATCATATTCATCACTTTCATCACATTCATCATATTCATCACTTTCATCACATTCATCACATTCATCAAATCATCAACTTCATCTATTTCATCACATTCATCATATTCATCATATTCATCATGCTCATCATCATCATCATCAACATCATCATCATCACCATATTCATCATCATCATATTCATCATACTCAAATGTAATGTGCTAAATTAATCTTTAAACTGTGTGGTTAAAGTTCTGATTACATTACCTGTAGCTCCTGTGACTAATTTCTTAAAAATTACTCTGAAATTATATTACTTATGATTGTTATTACATAATGAACCATGTTATTACATTTTTTTTAAAATAAAAATGTGTCAAGTGCATTTTGTAATAAATTTCTCAAATTGTAATAACTGACTACATAATGTGAAAAAATGTACTATATAATGCGTTGATGTAGTTTATTACAAAATGCGTCAGTTTATTACATAATGCGGCTTTATTACAAGATGACGTGACATTCTTATTACATTTTGAACTTTTATTACATAATGGGAATTTATTACATATTGCGGCCCAACAGTGCTGCACCCACATTTTGTAATAACTGTTGCAATATGTAATACAAAATGTGGCAAAGTTTATTACAAATTGTGTTCAAGAATTTTACTACACAATGCGGCGTTATTACATAATGGGGTAAAAAAAGTATGACATTATTACATATTGCACCGTTCTTACATAATGTATGTGTGAACATGAGGCCTGTGGGTTGGTCATCTTTGTGTATCAGCCCTGCAGTGAACTGGTGACATGTCCATGGTGTACCCCACCTTCGCCCACTGGTAGCTGAGATGGCCTTCGACTACCCCACAATCATCTTGAGGACTAAGCAGTTTAGAAAGCAGCAGTTCAGAAAATAAATGATAGCTTCAACTTCTGGAGCTTTAACTGTTAATGATGCTTTTAAACTGTGCTAAGATTTTTTTTTTTACTTTGTATGTAATCTCCAATTTGTATGCTTATGTTTGGGCACTGACAACACTTGGCTGGTGTTTAAGGAAATATATGAAGTCAGATTTAACAGAAAGAGACTGCAAAGACACATTAAAATGTGCTAACAATATGTTTAGCAATATTTCATTAAGACAAACCACAATCTTTTCCTCCCCCTAATCACTCATATGGCATGAAAGGATGTTCATATTAAGAAATGCTGTGCTGCAGAGATTATATATATGTGTAGTTTGCCAGAAATATGCTTTTGTAATTAATTCAGCCAAATACATTGCAACACTCAGCTGCTTGACCCTGCATTACATGTTTCTCTTTCACATCCATACGTCCATTTTACTGCATTTAGTAATTTTACATTGAAACCATAACACCCTCACATCATTGTCAGTACTTTTTCAAGTTGAACACACTATGCTACAAGTTCATGTAGAGTCAGCAGTACTATTTATATAAAGAGGCTTGTCAAGTTTTGCACATGGTGAGTTTATTTTGAGTCATTTCTGCTTTATTTTGAGTAAATATGTTCTGATTTCGTTGTGGAAACCATGTGCAGATCATGTGAGCAGGGTGTGAATGTGAACATGTGAATATGGATTAGCTAGCTAGTTGCTGACTTTGTACGATGCTGCCCTTGTTTCATAGTACCACCACTACTCTGTGACTAAGAAGCAAAACTAAAGCAGGCGAAGCAGCCCGCCGGCACAAACAAAAAGAGAACATTTTGCAAACACATGCATATGATTAATGTTCTCACACATATCATCCATCCCTGCCTCCTGCTGCTGCATGCTATATTACCAAAAAAAACCAAGGCCTCGCAATATAGAACATTCTGTTCAGGATATACATCTTTGAGTCATACATTGATAGAAAATTAAAGTGAAGTAATGAATAAACAGGCAGTAGTAATTACTTAAACACTCCATATTCAAAACTTTTTCATTTAGTCATAACACACAAGGCTATGAAGTGAATGTTCTTTTCATCAGCCACCATGGTTTGTTGCAACGTGTTTAGCAGCGACATGAATTATGTGATAAGCAAACAGTGGTTTGCTGTGCTGTTAATTGTTGATTACAAGATATATACTGCTGTGCTAATACAGTTTGTTTGCCTCCATGTCTATGAATTTGTAATTATTTTGTGCTATGTCTAATCATCATTAGTCACAAACAACAATAGAGATTAGATAATTGACTCTCTAATCTTGCTTTTCTTTTCTATTTCCTCCTTTCTCTGACTTTCATCCTTTCAGTTCCACATTTTGTACATATTCATGTTCTTCTCTTTGTCTCTGCGTTGTATACAATATTAATCAAAGCAATTGATCTACTGTCAATTCAGGCGACTAATTTAGCAGTTTATTCTTACAATCCCCTTAATATGGCAACTGCCTCATTAAACTGCCAAAGCTTGAGTTAAATTAATTTAATAAGCTGTAAATCAAGTTACCATGATATGTTAGGCTAAGTGACACATGAAATCTATTTGCAGGCATGTTACGTCATTACATTTGATGACCTTCTCACAAAAGCAGAATGGATTTTTTCATATAAGCGTTTTACATGCATGTCTAGATTTGGCATCCACTCTTTAGTTGTTGTTTTTTATACTAAGATAACCTTAAAATGCAATGTCCCAATCATTTACAGAAAAATGAAAATAAAGAACTGCTTAAATTAAGTATTGCAGGTTAAAAAAGAAATAATGCAGATGGAATATGTAGTGTATGTTAAAAATGTACCCTGCATCCCCTTTGTGCTCTTGCTTTTCCATGAGTGATTCATAGTGACCTGTAAGGAAACACTAGAGACAGTCTGCGCAGATGGATGGGCTTTTAATGATGCTGTGTGTCGGCTGAGTGATGCACTTGCTGCCTGATAGTGTGTACAGACGACCTCCCTGGAGCAAACAGGGTTGGCCAAGCTTTAAGTCAGTCAGCGCTACCGGTGATGGCTACAAACCTCAAGTAATGTTACTAGAGTAAACCAGAAATACTGTTTTATATATTAGTTTGCTTCTACTATTGTTGTGTGTTTAGTGCGTTTACTTTAACTGCAATAAAAACATTGTCACTCTTTTAACATCCCTCTTCACAGCTGTTAAAAAAGAAACTGACTGCATCTATGAAAAGACAGTGCAATTAAATTAATACCAGCACTACAGTAATTGGAGTACTACAGGTGTAGATTTACTGCATATAACTATAACTACAGTACCACTTTTGCTGTGCCTCACCAGGAGCAACTCCTCTTACAACAGAAGATACATTTTTATAGTTGAAATCAAAATTAAACAAAACAAACAGAAATGGTGAGACTGTGAAAATCATAATGAGAGCTAAAAAATCAATTTAGCTGGTTAAGTAAAAAAAACAGATAGAAATTTAGTTCATTAAGTGCAATTTAATAAAGACGTTTGTCTTCACAAATATGCTGGAAAGTTTATCAAAGTTAGTTTTATTTAATTTTTTAAAAATTTTAATTGAATTCTTTAATTCTATTACAGCAAATATTTTATCATAATAAGACAATTACGGTTCATCTGTTTTGAGAGAAAGTTTCTGCATCATAAAAAGCATTAAAAAAAGATCAAAAGCAAGTGAAAAAGGAATAAGACTCTATGGATATTTATTTTACCTTTGCAATATCAGATTGTTAATATCACACAGTCCCTTATTTAAGTAACAAATTAAAAAAAATATTTGAGGTGAAATGTTATACAGAGATAATGAATGCATTAATACACAGATCAGAAGTCATAATATTGAATCATACAAAAATTTCATGAAGTGCTACATCATCCATTAAAAATTAAATGGCATGTAATACATTAATTCATATGCACAAAGACTTAAAAGAAGAGTGTGTGTTGAAAGAGCCTGAATATTATCAGTCAATCAATCAATTTAGTTTAGTCGAGTTTAGTTTAGCTTAGTTTCTTTCAGACACAAACATAATACAAAACTTAGGACAAAAAAACAAAATAAGGCAAAAAAAAAAAAAAAAATGGAACAACTGTTAGGTCAATCAATCAATCAATAAATCAATCAATCAATTTAACTTAGTTTAGTTTATTTCAGACACAAACATAATACAAATATTAAGACAAAAAAAAAAAACAAGACAAAAAAATGGAAAATGGAACAACTGTTTGGTCAATCAATCAATCAATCAATCAATCAAATTTATGTATATATTAAATCAAAACAAAAGTTATCTCATGACATTTTACATTCAGAGGTAGTCTATTCTAATATTCTGTTGATGGAAAGGAGACTCCAAGCACAATTATTGTACATATTCTGAGAAAAAGTAAAGAGAATCACATCACTGTACCAAATATAAACACTCTTCATCAGCAACGAGGAAAACAGGCAGACTAGGAAACTCTGTCAGACATTAAAACCTCGCAGCACTGTTACCTGAAATATACAGCAAGCAAACTTTTAACTAAGCACCAGTGTCTACAAACACAGTGCGATGAGACTCCTAACGCAAGTGTTTTTGGCGAGTCTGCTATTATGAGGTAGACAGTATTAAGATATATAACCTGCTGTAAACCTGGATCCTGAATGACAGCAAGAAGCAATATCAACTAATGAGTCATCTCTCACCCACTTTAGATACAGAGGAACGCTAAATGATGCATTCAACCCTCAGTGTCTGCCTGCTGCCGACTGTTAAACATGACGGTGAAGCTGTAATGGTCGGGGCATCTACTGGGGATCATTAGATCTGATGATTGCTCTGCATGATTGCATAACAACCAAGGAATATGAGGCTATTTTACAGACATAAGTGATATCACCAAGATGATAATACTATCACGCATGCTGCTAAATAAATTAAAAAGCGGTTTCATGAGCATTGGAAAGAAGTCACCTACCTTTTGATTTAATGATCTAAACATCATCGAACCCTTGGGTTTTTTTTTTTCTACCTCCTTCGAACACTAGATGCTATTGTTGTTGAAAAATGGTTTAATATTGCAGAGGTTTTTACCTGTCTGAATGCTACCTGCCCTCCTTAAGAGCAACATACAGTACCTTCATCTCCATTTATTCCCTTGCAACCTCCTGTATGACACTGGTATGTTGGAAGTTTTAGTTTGTTATTGAGTGATGGCGTCTTATTCCACAAACCACAGCCCTACTATGCTCCTGCAGTCTGTGTCTGCCCCCAGAGTCTAAATATGAGTAGGTACCTGTCTGCTATAGGTGCATGATTTATGATAGTGAAGTCTCATTTGTGCTCTCTATGCAGAACAGGTGCGCTTTGTTTGTAGCTCTATACTTCCTTGGACTTGTCACTTGGCAGTTCTATTCTCTTCCATATTTTCCATTACGCCGCCCGCCACAAGGCCTATGGAAAGCTGCAAGTCACCGAACCGATTCATATTTCTATCGCTGTCTCTATATGGAAGATGGTCCGGGATCAGCATGAGCAAGCATTCTCAGTTTCATCTTTATCCTGCAGAGTGACTTTAACTGAACCAGCTGTTCCTTTGTTTTATTGACATGAATCATTCAGTTCATCAGTAGGTAATAAATATTTAAAAGTGATAAAAGTAACCTACTGCATCTGGGGGATAAAGATATTTCTCAGAAACAGCTGTAGTTTCGATTCTAAACTAACACATTATTTGCAAAAAACATGCGTCCGGTGAGGAGTGTGCTGCAGGACGTCTGACTGCTCCTTATCAGTCACTTTCAGTCGGGTCTCTCAGGGAGCGAGAAATGGAAGAAGAGTGTTATTACTTACCTCACTTTCTTTTTCTCTTTTCAGCTCAGTGTGAAGCTGGTATTATTCTATAGCTTTCACAGTTTAAACAGAGCTGGGATGTAACGGAATTTACAATAAAAAAAAAACTATATTCTTACAGTACTTATACTTTTGTTGAGTATTTCCATTTATTACATCTCACATTTTTGCTCCACTAGATTTGTTATTCCTAGGAATTTAATTTTACTAAATAGATAACAATACATAAAAAAAATATTAAACTACTGGTTTCCAACATTTTTCTCTCTAAACTTTTCTCATGTTTTCAGTAGAAATATTAAAATATCACCAAAAATCAAAGATCAGCGAAAAAGGGATTTGTGTTTCCTTTTTCCTGTGCTATTAATCATGTGATGATCCTTCAGAATTATCTGTTGTCCCTGTACATGAAACTGAATATAAAGTACTTCAATCTAGCTCCACTTCCAGTAGCACAACAGTACAACATTAATACCTCAGTAAAGATAAAATAATGATGCCCTATATAAGTATATTCTGTATGTCAGAAGGACCAAAGGTGTGCTTGTACATATGCTCTATCTGTAGTTTGCTGATAAAACTAATATATTTTGATTGCTTCAGTGGTAGGCTATTTTTACTCAAACAAGTGATCAAAGTCCTCATTTCACCACTGATTAACAAACTCAAATTAATCTTGGTTTCAATATGTTTCTGACTTCTCTGCTCAAATAAAAAAAAAAGTTGTTTTTTTCTTCAGCAAAACCTCATTAGGAATTGACCCCATATTTTTTCAACAGAAAATGCCACCCAAAAAGAAGTAAACTGTGCATTTCCTAGGGACAGGGGGACAGAGGATGATGTATGTGGGATTAACTCAAAATATACCACAGTGCTTCATTATGAAGAAACATGTCACTCACTGCAACTCACTGCAATAGTTTAGGTTACTTTTAGATTCTGGACAAAATATAGCCTAGTTTTATGGGTACAGAAAATAAAAACTAGGGTAAATGAATAATCTTTTTTGTTTTTTCATTTATTGTTTAAAACTAAATTAGTGTGCCATTTGCCTTATGCATGAATGAAATAAACATCTTGAGTGATGTGGGTTTTTTGCACAGCAGCCTCTTTGAATGCTAAGCCATAATTCTGCAGAGTTATTTCGCTGTCACCATTGTGGTAATTGTTACTGAACAGTGAATGTCATTACAGCACTGCCTTTCAGACACCAGAGGCTGACCTGAAATATGGGGATAGTGTTTGGAGGCCTCTGCTGGAACATCACAGGGGGTATAGGCCCCACCATGGCAGCACTGCCTTTTAACAGGAACTTATCATGTTTAGACAAAGTGATGCTGACAAGCAGTTCAGGGTTTAGCAGCAGCCTCGCTGTGCCAGGACTCCCCTGGGATATTTCATCAATGCCTCCCATGGAGACACTGGCACCACAGAGCCAATCCCATACTCTAATGATGGCTCACACTGCTCTCTGATTGGCTTCAAGGAGGCTGAGGTGAGCTTGCCAAGGTCCAAGATAGAGCAGCGTGGGCGCCGTATGGGGTTTGGAGGGGAGGTGGTGATTTTGGGAGTGGGCATAATTAGACTGTTGGGAGCCATGGTGATAATGGCCATGCTCAGAGCAAGGGAGCACAGGGAAAACACTTTAATTGAGATATAAAAGTCTTGGTTCCAAGGGCACATCATAGGAAAAGAGATGTCTGCTCTTGAGCGAGAAATGCTGCTCAGTGTAAATATTAAACAATGACGCACAACCCTTTGGTCTGAATTTAGAGCAGTGCTTACTAGCGAGTAATTTCTAATTGGTGTTAACAACAAGCTATCTTTCTTAGTATTTAAAGAGGAGAGAGAGAGAGCGATACAAGCAAAACATGATTCATCAGAAAATGTTTGCATGAGCACATTTGTCTTCTTAATCAGAACGATTGCGCACAACAACATTTTCAAATCTGCGCTTTGACTGAGAAAGTCATTTAGGTGTCTGATGAATGGAAGCAACAGACAAATCTCTTTAAACAAATATCCGTCTGTCTGTAGGTGTGTGTTGAGGTGCCAGATGGGCTGTGCCTGAGACAGCAGGATAGTGGGTGGTGTGGGGCACAAAGACATGTGCATACACTTCCTATTTCTTATCCTACATCTGCAAATTTGTTTAATCTGTAATTTAAAAAAAAACATTCAAATCAAATGGTTGCATAAAGACTAATGACAAATATTTGCTTGTTTAGTTAGAGATTTTTGCATTTGTCTTTAGGCTATGTGGAAAGGAACATTATGTCCCTATTTAGCATTTTCAGCCTGTGTGTTTTGCATACAAATATGATCTTGTCCTGCCTGGGCACAACTTTTGGTAATAAAGGCCTAATGTTACTTAATTCTTCGAATAAATGTGTGTAGTTTAATGTGTTCCAGCTGATTCCATTTCAAAACACAACAGACAAACACAGCTGAACATAGAGTTCACTGACAGAAATTTACATAAAGTGTAAATGTTGCTTGGTTACAAATACAGAGGTCATACTTTTCCGTTCTGTTATTACAATATCCAATCTCCCTGGTATTTTCTTTCTTTTTTCTCCTTGTTATTTACATCCACACACACTCAATCCTCTTAAAACATTTTTAAACATGCATTAACACAAGCAATCACACACTCCCACTCTGTCTTTCTCTGCCTGTGTCACACACACACATCCACACACACTTACCCTCACTTTTCTCTGAGTCACTTTGGTTCAGGACTTTGTTGTTCCATTGATTGAACAAGGCCATCAATAGCTTTCAAATACAGCTACTTGTCTGAAGAGGAGCTATGGAGCATGAACAGCAGCACCTCAAAAGATTTCCCGCTAATACTCTCCTTCCACAGCTACCGAAGGCACCCTGCTATTATTTCCAGCCTTTTGCCTTTGGCGATTTCTCTCTTTTCTGAGGTGAGAGGGCTTTGTCGCCACACGATCGCAGAGCCACCAAGACACCTCGCAAAGTCAAGGTAGAAATGTTTCCATGGTACCCAGCTCAAGGTCATCTGGACAACAATATAAAATTAGACCTCCTGGGACTGAACCTCCTTTGACACCTCTGCTTACGAGTCCCATTTTATCACCCCCCCACCCCCTGCCACACACACACACACACCACACACACACACACACACACACACACACACACACACACACACACACACACACACAGGAGAATGGGGTTGACTGGATGAACCTTTTTTCAGTGTGCTCCGGTGGGATCTAGCTGAGCAGAAGAGTTGCCACCTGCAGGGGGAAGAGAGAAGGGGAGGTGGCTGAGGTGGGCAGAGTTGTGTGGAGCTTGAAGGAGAGTGGAGCAGCTTGGCAGTGTTGGCTGCACAGGTCTCCCAGGTTTGGTCTAATGGCCCCATTTGGCCCAACCTACTGCTGGTGGTCAGATGGCCTGCTCCACTATGAGGCGACAAGGCCAGGGGCACGCTTTCACATTCACTTCAGCCTGTCTTTGTCAAAGACTCTCAATGACTTTCCAAAAATAGTCAAGTGGGAATTCAGGGGGGGTGGGGGTGGAGTAGAGTGTGCAATAGAAGGAAAAGGGTGAAATAAAAGCCATTCTTAAGTGCCTAGGTGCAAGAAAGGAGCATATGTTGCTTTAATGCTCTCATTACAGACCCGCTTTTCTCTTCCCAACGCCCTCAGAAGAGCCCTACAATTTACAACAGACTCCAAAATGATAGAGTCCTGTTTTTGTGTTGGCGGCAAAAAGGAGCATTTACCTCCAACATTTTCAATAGCATCAGTGACCGATGCCATGGCCAAGGATGCAGACTGAAACAAAAAGAGATAAGCAGCAGGGTATTCTTAAGCCAGGGACATGAAATAAAATGGTCAATGCCATGTCTCACTGTGCTTTTTAACAGTGCATTTGAGACATCTAATGTTTTGTAATACATTTGCCTGGCAGGCTCTGTTTATCTCAATGTGGCAGACCAGTGTTCAAGATGGAGACATTACCCTCATGACAACCAGTGCCTGACTGCCCCCTCCTATGCCTCAGGACCCCTGTCCACCATCAGTCCCACATCCCTGGAGTACAAGGCTGATAATTGTTAGAATTCCCAGCAGGCAGTGGTGGTAGTTTAATCTACTGTGGATGTAATCCTCATGCCCTATCTGGTACGGAAAGGCCCTCATCGCACCTGGAGCACCCCAGAGCTTTTGCAAAGAACCACGGGAGGGAGAAGCCTTTCAAGCAAGATGGGAGTGTGAATCTACTTTGAACATGTGTGTTTGAGTCAGTGAACAAGAGAGAGAGAAGTAAATATGCTGATAAAAGTAGTCATACCAGAAAAGGAGGCTCAGTGGAATTGCTAGAAATTAGGATACATATTTTGCCTAAGGACATGGAAGATGGGATATGACCTGTGTTAACTCCATATTTCAGCAGGCAAGCGCCCCAGGCTTTGCCCTAAGGGCTGGATAAATGTTGGCTTTTGTGGGCTCAGTGGATAGAATTATCTTGGATATCTGCAGATAATGAATGCCTTGTTAGAAAAACTGCAGTTTTTCCTAATCTATGCCAAACCCTCTGCACTTTTTGCCTGCGTGCTACACTGTAGGGCACCACACTGTGTGGCTAAATTGACTGCTGGCATGGAAATCACACAGGCTTCCCTTGGATAAACATGGATACTCAGTCACCTCAATCAGCATGTCTGTTTACTTCTGCAGTCAAATTCATTTAGTGTGAACAAGCATGAGGGATCGCAGCTCCCCTCCCCTTAAGCTCATTCTGCAACAGAACAACATATTCTACTTAAATAGCCAGGTATTCACAGGCTACAATTTGCTATCCATTACAACCTGTTTTTCTTGTTGACCTTCAAATCTCCTGTGGAGACCCTGCACCATCATTGTGTCAGTGTGGGTAGACATTAGTTGGACTCTTTCCTGGATCCTGCTTTTCTAATGAGGGATATCAGCATTTTGGCACAGCTCACTGGCAGCAAGCATAAAAATGGATGGGGATGGGGTGCAGCTCTACAAAACTGTCCCACTGTCTTGGTCCAAGAGAATGGTGCCCAGAAGGATTGGGTTGCATTATCAAATTTTAAAATATGCCTATTATTTTTGCGGTTATATTTAATCCAAAAGCACCTTCGGGATTCTGGTTATTTGTAGATAATAGGGGCCACATTGTTTGGAGAGAGGTATTTTTTCCAATGTCACGGTATGCTGTAGGTATCATTTTCTGTTCATTTTTTTTTTCTTCCTCTCTCTGTATAGGTACATCGTATCCACAAATAGCTTCTCTTGGTTTTGGACACATTCACGTCTAAAATAGAAGTGCCTTTGAATGGACATGTGGTGTCATTGTTCACAGTGAATCTTAAGAAAGAATACAGTAGCAGTCCTCCACAGAAAATGCATACGGGGAAAATACACCCATGGGGTATAGTTTCAGGGGTGCTACAGAGTCATTATCTTGTCACGTATCATAAAAATGACAGCGAAGGCCAGTGTTGGGGGTGCTCGGCTGTGCATGCACGTGTCCGTACTCCCCTGGCTCTTCCTCAGCCAGCGTCTGCAGCCGCCTCCCTCAACACGCATAAGAAAGGAGGACTGCAGCCGCACACCTTGGTGAGCAGTATTGATTGTCTCCCTAGCACCTTCTGCTGAGAGGTCTCATTCTGTCTGTCACACTCCCACACAGGGGAGGCTTACACACTCACAAACACACAAACAAACCCGCACAGATATAGACACATGCAGTCAAACACATGCACACACAAACTTAGACAACATATGCCACCCTGGAGGGCTCTGCTGTTTGACATTTTGCTCACCCGGTGCTCAATTAAAGTGTGAAAGTGTGGTGTTAATGCCTGAAACCATTAACGACGTGAGATTCTGTCACTGAAGGATCACTCTTCAAACCCGCAATCTCCGTCCTGCATGACTTTGTGACTTTCCAGCGTGCCTCTCTGGTGCACAGTCTTTGTCAACACTGAGCTGGGAAGCCGTAAAACACTGTGGCTTTACTGGTCTCTGCTACTCAGAGTGTGAGCAAAATATCCCCCTGTTAAATAAGAAAGAATGGAGATGATGGAAAGTTTACTGCCCATTTTCTATCACTCTCATTTCATTGGTCATGGATCTGTGCATATGCATAGGGGTGCTTTCAACTGATGACAACTGAATCACTGGGATTTTTTTTATTTTTTTTTATTAAATTCTCATTTCACCATTGAGTTTACTGATGCCTTTTAGTATGAAACAGAATAACCTTTGAGAATAAGCTTTACAGTTTTTGTAGCCTCATAATTCCAAAGCCACACTGAATGAAAAACACACATTTCTTTCCCGATATACTAATATCCTACCATCTCATTTGCATTTTTCTAAAGTGTGCTGACTAAATCATGCAAAGGAAATAAATTAACACCTCTCTGAACTACTATACAAAGGTACACCATAAACATGTGCATGCAGATCAGAACACATATTGGAAAAAAGTGTTAATTGACCAACCTGCCAGCCAATTATTATCGGTTGACCTCATAACCAAAATGTGTGGCTGATTATCATGCTTCACAGGATCTGTTGTCAAGGAAGCCATGTTTTAAACTGTTTAGACAGCACCTTCCACAGTCCACAGGGGAACTGTTCTCAATCAGGCGAAAATGTAATCTAAGCCACAAATTAATGGAAAATTAATATTGTATTTTCGTTTGAGTATTTGAATGTGATCACAGAATTCTAATTATATAAACTCAGGGATTGAAAAGAGTATTTTCATGTAACCAAATTATTTGCCTGGTGGACCACAGAGCTCTCCAGGATGCAAAGATATTATATTCAGATTCTTATGCAGAACATTTCCCCCAACTGTGAACTGATTATTGAATTTTTCACAAGTCTGTGTAAATGTCTAAACAATACTGATAAAAATGAATGAGATATGACTCAATCAGGAAATGAAACTGATGGCTCTGCCTTTATACTTTCTAAGGTAATTTATTCCCAGAGTAAATGTTTTTTGGGTGGAGACACCTCAGTAAGAGCAGAAATGTCAGTGGCCAGGCAAGCAGGCAGGGGTTGAGCTTTGTGAGATGAAGATAGCTCCAGCAGAGTCGGAGGGGGGGTGAGGTTACAGTGTGTTTGTCCGGGAGATTATTATCCACACACACACTCCCCAGGGATAAACACAGCCGTGACAGCGTTCTAATAATGTTTCACTTTTATCAGGAGGTACAAATGTGCACTTTGTGTCCATTTGCTTTCCGAAGCACAAGTCATACCGAAAACGAAGACAAACATCAAGTGGTGCAGTAAATTGGAAATTCTTTTTTTCCCGTATCTAAATCCTTTGAATTCTCCAGGTCCCCAAAGTAATTAGAGTCTCAGGCGAGAGGGGCTCATAGGGGTGCCCAGAGTCCCTCTACTCAAATAGAGGGAATGCCCTATGCCTGGCCATAAGAAAATGATGTCCCAGCCTTTTCCATCAATTACCCCCTCACAACTTAAATTTACATTAGGTGCTACTGGCTGCAGGAAAAAAATGCAGTCCTGCATATGTTTGCAGGCATTTAACCACCTCAACAAAATGTATGTTTGTATATTCTAGGATTAGCCTCACTTTACAGATATTTTATATTTCATATAAGTAATATGTCTTGTGTGAATGTGAAGGTGATAAGCCTCATACATCTCCAGGCTCTGTTCAGGTGATCAGACCAGTGAAGAAAGACATCCAAAACCAGAATGTCTGCAGGGGAACTGTTATCTGTTGGGCAGTAGGCGGGTGTTTAACAGGACACCTGTCTTCACCTGGCCTTAGGCGCAGTATCAAATGCCCTGTCAAAGAAAGATTAAGTCACCCAGGCCCTGTAGCTTGGGTTAATAGCCCTAAAAGTAAGGGTCAGGACTTCTATTATGGAATACTGTGTTATCAAACTCGAACCAGTCACTTGTCAATCACTGTACTTACCTGCTATCAATCTGTCTGAGTCTTCAATTAAGAATGACACATGTACAAAAGAACTCTATATCTTTGAAATGCAGTTGGTCATTTTTCACCTCTATGACAATCCTACAGATGCACTAGTGCAGGGCAACTCTGACACGGTAAATGGAGAAATGTCTATCAAAGAAAGCCTTGCTGTCAATGTATCTCTGCAACCTCTTCAAAAATAATGTAAAAATAATAACACCAGCAACTTTAATGTGAAAAGTTACCTGTTTTGTCCACATCATTTATTTTTTTTTCCTGTGTAGTCATAGTTTTTCATTCATTCCAACCACTTCACCCCTCTCTTCAGTTCGTTGTTTCTCCGTAGATCACCCTCTTATTAACTCATTGTTGCTTCCTTTTGGTTTCTAACACTCTCTTATTATCCCCACCAGCTTTTCTTTCCAAAAGAAAAAGCTCAATGTACATTCAAGTGGACTTCTGGCATATTTGCTTTTTTTCTTCCTCTTTCATCCATTCTCCAATCTCTATACCCACAGCTTTGCCTCTTTGTTCTTGTTTTCAATTCTTTCCTGGCCCCATCCCTCTTTTCCTATTTTTCCTGTCAATGGACAGATTTCTTTTTATCCAGGAGCGCAGCAGATTAACAGATATTGTATCATGGCCAAGACAGGCAAAGCCCCTCTCTGTCCCTGACATCTAATTAATGGTAATCCTTTAATCTGCTGCTTGTAGTGCAGACCCTTTGGTTTGTGTCCCATTTGCAGCAACAGAAGTGAATCTGAAGAAGGGACAGAGATAGAGTGGGGAGAAACTGGGTTTGCACACTCACCAGGTCGAACTGGTGCAGCCTGTGTGCTTTGGACAAAGACACATAGATCACAATGAAAGACAATGCCTTTTTTTTATTTCGAGAGATTGCACATATTTCATTGGTTTTGTATGAGCACCAGATTTGCATACCAGCTGATGTGTAAAACAGGACTAATTGTGTTCACATACTACACTGTTTACAATATGCATTTCTATTGTGGTAGCACACATCAACAAGCATATGCATACAAACACATAATGAGCCAAATCTCTAACATTAGCTGTGTGGAGATGACATCTGTATTTATGGCATCAACCCTGAGTTGTAGACATGGTTGTAATTAACAACAGGGGCGCGGGAAGCAAATCCCCCCATCTTAATTAACTTAATTAATAGATATAAATAATCACCTTCAGCCTGTCTTCATTTGTTAAGCAATAAAAGCGGGTATTAAAACCTCATCTTGGTTCTGTCATAAACAATATGCAGCCTCTCTCTCTAACAGTGACACCACAGATGGTGTTTGGATGTCATCTAACGAATTTGTAGCATAGACTTAATGCTGCAGCACAGCAATGGACTTCCAAAAAAGATGCTGGAGCTCCACAAGCCTAATTCTCGTGACAAACTTATGTGTAACCAGACTGCAATAAGTAGTCTGCATCAGATAAAGCCCCTAAAAAAAATTAAAAAAAAATCAGAACACTTTTACCCTCTGCATTGTATTCTTCCTTTGCTGAATAGATATGCTAAGCCCTTCCGACACCCAAAAATTAATGATGAATGAAAGAACAGCTTCTTGTTTTTATGCCAAGTTCAAGCAAGGTGTCTTTCACTGGCAGAGATGCAAAGGTGGTGGACCATGTCAAGGGCAAACCCTGAAAAGAAAACAGCAATTTCCCTAACAAATTTACTCACACATACAGCCTGAGCCAACAGTTTTCAGCCAAACACACATGCACATGCAGTATATGCACAACAGGCACACACACACACACACACACACACACACACACACACACACACACACACACAGGGTTCAGATACCCGCAGACAGAGGCTGTGATTAATGCATCAGGCGTGGGGCCCTGCTGTAGTAGGTGTCTGTGTCTTAATCACTCTCTCAGTGTGTTTCATTAGCTCCTGATGGTCTCTGATGAATGGACTTGCCCTGGGTGTCCCGGAAACTCTGGCGATTCTGTCACCCAACAGGCCATACTTCTGAGGTGCTGATCGATCCTGCCCCACCCACCCTCACCCCTCCTCCCACTCCAGGAAGCCCAACCACAGATTGGCAGGTGTGTCTGTCAGGTTGTTAAAGATATGATGCTCATGAGCACAGCCTGCTCCTGAATTCATTAACCTACATTTGAAGGATAATTCAGGCACCGTTCGTCGGCCATATGTGCTTTGATTGCTGGATTCTTTCCCACTGTTGGGATTTAGAGCCAGGCGATGGATGGTTTAATAACACATGCAGATGGCCTCTGGTGTTTTTTTATTCTTACTACTAGTCTTATCCTCATCTCTTCTGGGAATACTGAACTTATGTTGCACTCTTAAGTTGGCGCACTTCATCTCTAATATACTGTAAATCCCTACAAATATGGTACCACTTATTCTAATGAAGCCGTGCTTCCAATTATACTGCATGTCTTACACTCCTCTGCAGTTCAGTTCCTACCCATTATGCTGTTATGTAATACGAGTAAAATGTAATTGCTAATCTGCTTGATGTGCATAACGTGTAAAGATAATAGTTTTGAGGAATGGGAACTCTTTTGTCACATTTCCTTCTACCTGAGCAGGCTGCAACCCTGTACAATCTCCTTGATTGTAAACATGACACCTGAGGACTATAGAGACTGTGTCAGCTAAAACACATATGGGCCTGATGGTAATACTTTAACAATGAAGTTTTATATGATCTTTGTCGCTGGATGATGTCATTTCTTTTGAAATTTATAAAAACACACAAAGAAAGATGCCGATCCATGGCTGTTGCATTCAAATTTGCCTACATTACATTATCTGGATAAATGCAGTGTCAGGGTATGTTGAGGGCTATTACCCACTGTTCTAAATGCTGTTGCAGAGATTGTTGCTGATGCAGACAGTGCAGTGTTGGGGCCTGATGTTGGCACATGGGCTGCAGAGTGTGCCAACTGTCTCACTCTCTTACCAGCCTCAAAGTGCATCATGGGTGTGTGAACGGCCAGTGCAGGGGTGGAGGGGAAGCTGCAAGCTGTGGCTGTCTGGACTCTGTCACGTCCAACATGTTACAAATTAACCCTGCACCCTCATCCCCTCCAACCCCAGCTGAGCAGGGCCATGGATTCCACTATACTTTGTCCTTCTGGGTTTGAATAAAACAGAAATATGTAAATAAAATGTACAAGTAGGTTAGCTGGCAAGAAAATAGGAAAAGCAAGTCATTGCAGTCAACAGTGTGAAAAATGCAACCAGCATAAAGCCAAAAGATAATTTAGCTATTTTCAGGGTCGTCACATCATCACAGTGCTTTTTTAAGACTCACTCCTGATTAATTGCTTTTCTGAGTTTGTCAGACACACTACCGAGTGTGCACACACTCTAACAAAGAGCTGAGCAGTGGCCAAAGATAAAATGTATATTTTTTCAGCGTTACAGAAACTCCAGATTTTTTCACATTTGTCAGACAAAAATAGTACAATACTAAAAATAGTTTTCTTTATTCTTTATTCTATGTTTGCAGCATCAACAACAACAATAACATAAAAGCAGATGTTGAAGGTTTAAGGTGTTGAATAGGTTTGTTGTGCTACTAGTTTTAGTTTGAATATTTTTTAAATAAACTTTGTATACAACGGTAGCCTGTGCCAAAGCACACGCTGCAAAACCACACTATTTCCACATCTCTGAGGTAAGAAAATCATGTTTCTTTGTTATTATTTTTTGTCTTGAGCAGATGCCATGACTCAGACTTGTTGTTGAGTAATGCAAACATCTCCAAGGAAACAGCCACAGATACTGTTGTAACTACAGAGGACTGGCATTTGAATGACAGTAGAGGAAGCACAATCTGAATTTTGTGATTTCCCTTTAAAAAAAATACTCCTTTCCTCAGACCTCATCCTCCATGATTGCTCTTAAAACAGAAGAAATGCAAAATGCTCTATCTAGAGTCTCTTATACCTTAAGTGCTGCACTGTAAAATGTACATGTGGAGTTCTAAATTTGAACTGAACTACACAGTATGACTCATCTGTTCACACATCAGCACTGGTGACATTTATTCATTCATTTTCTTAATCCTCGAGAGGGTTGTGCAGGTGCTGGAGCTGATCCAACAGGCAAAGGCAGGGTACACCTGGGATGTGTCACCATTACAACCATAACTGGTGACAGCATTTATAAAAATCAACATAGCCTACTTATTTTGGATAAAAATGAATCAACACTACACTTCCTGTTTCCAAATCATTCTGAATTGTTCCACTCCAATATATTATATGAGATATTATCGTCAGTCAGTCAGTCAGTCATTTTCTGATGAAGAAAAATTTAAATTCCTCTCTCCTCAAATACAAAACTCCTATAGCTATCTTGCATCTTCAATCTGCTGTCTCATACACCAAAGTTGTATAAAATAAGTGAGAGAATTGATGTTTTTGTTGATGGAGTGTGGTGCATTTAACCCTTTATTGGGCACTCATAAAAATACTCTGAAATTCAAAATTTCAACCTTAGTGTGTTATTGGAGGACATGACAACAATGCATTTTTTTTTTTGTTGACATTTTTCAAATTTTGTTATCATGTGGAAAATCAAAGTCAGTGAAGTTACCATATTTGGTTCCTTAACCATAAGTGGCAAAAAACAAAATGAAATAAAATCAATGATGTATATATAAAAACTACAACAAAAACCCATGTAAGGTGAAAAGAACATCACTTTAAGAACATGAGATCAGTGTAAGTGCTGATCCAGACACCTGTTCACATCCACATTATCCCTTTGAACATCATTCCTTACATTAGTACCATTACTTCATGGTACCTAACAAACCAGGTCCACTCACTGTTCATGCAGAGGTGGACCTTACAGACCCTGTAGACCACATTGGACCTGAGATTGTTGACTCACTGTCTTCACTGTAACTGTCACTGTCTTGTAATGTATGTGGAAATAACCAAAAATAGTCACTTGCTCAATAAAAGGTTTAAAGAGCACTTCAAACTATTAACTTCTCATTGGAAAGGGCTCTATAGTGGTATGTTAAAGTAGTAAAATATTCTAAATATAGCACACACTTATTCAGATATTATACACTACAAACAAAAAGTTAAGGATATTTTAATTTTGGAACTATTTTTTTCAGTTGGGATTCTTGCACAGCGCTTTTTACTTTTTTGTGTGTGAATTGAATTGAAACATATTTTTAATGACCAGACATAGTTTTATTTACAAATGGCAAAAATTACAAAAAAAAAGCAATATCCTTAACTTTTTGTTTGTAGTATATGTAAATTAACACTTTAAACCCAGTACAAAAATCCCAAACCAACCCTTTCAGACCCACCTATGTTTCTGCATAGGCATCATGCAGTTCTCTAACCTGAGCGACTCCTGTCACACACATCCAGACCCTCCCTCTTATCTTGAATCCCGCAGTGATTGGAAAGTCCATTCTGAGCTACTGTAGGAACATGGCAGTACATGGACTTCATGGAGGGGACTCGCTCCCTCTGCAGATACAGTATATATATGACTCCTTCTGGGGCAAAGAAACAGAACTATTATTATTTTCAGGTGATTATAGACTGATAAAAACATTATTAAGAGTATTATGTTAATTTATACACTAATGACAGCATAATTAATGTTATTAGATTCAATTTTGAAGTTAAATGCCTCTAAATGTTGCAACGCTGAACCCCTAATTTAGTCCATTCAGATTCTAGCAGTTAAAGTAACTGTCTCAGTTTGTAGTATAATGATTAAAATGCAAGTGACAAACTAATGCTATTACAGTAAATGCCGATGAATTGAAAATCACTGAATGCAGCAACACGTATCTGTATTAATGTCCGTGCACCACCGAAGATGGATTGGCTGGTGAAACAAAGGCATGTAAAATGTTCTACCCTATAATTTCAACGTGCCTCCTCCACCCCCAGCCCCCATGCATTTCATGTTCTCCCCTTCTCTCTCAGCCCCATTACTCCTCCTCTCTGCTCATTTACTTTCTCCTTTTCCTTCTTCCCTCCCCTTGCCTTCTGTTCTGTGTACTCCCTGATTCTTGGAGCCTCACCAATCCCTCGTGTTGTTTCACACCAGACTGTGTAGAAAAGGCTAAAAATATATGTGTTTGGTCCTAGTTGTCCCAAAAGGCAACTTTATAGAGAACAAAGGAGATAGCAGGGCAGCTCAAATAACTCATGAAGAGAGAGAGGATGCTGCTCTTGGGGCTCTGTTGCCCCATTGAAGAACATTATTACTGGATTATTGATTTATAGCACAGAATGGATGGAACATAAGTAGGGTTAAGCTCATTAATCCCTCTCTGCCTCTTTTATGAAAATGGACTTGTTATCAGTGATTATTCTAATGGATTGTTATGATCGAACACTCACACACCAGCTGCCTTAGCAAAAACAGACAAGATAGGGACAGCAGATGTTGAGAAAAGTGCAGTCAGTATGAAAGACGTAGGGTTGAGGCAAATAACAGAGGTATCTGCAAAAGTGAGTGCACCAAAATAAAAGCTCAAAACACAGACAGCGGAATTGCTGACATTCTGGTGACATTTGGTGCGTCAGTGGCATTTCGTAAGACATACGAGCAGGTAGCTCAGTTCACATTACTCCTATAGCATGAGATACGACTGCATACACGGTGAAAATAATCTGGCTGCCACACAGAAGCACTCATTATCATATCAAAAATTATTTTTTTTTGTTAATGCATGACAAAATGATCTTCATTATCAACTGTTTTGATATGGCTTTATCTCTTGAAGAAGCTCAACGAGTTTAATTTACAGTAATGAAAACTGTAAGACACCCTGACCTCAATCTTTGTCTTTCCGACTCTCTCTGCCTCCCTCTCTGTCTTTTTTCTCTCCTGGCTCTCTCTACATCCATCAGGGAGTGCTCCAATGGAGCGCAGCGGGCCTGACGATTGTCCTCATAAATTGTGTGTGTGTCGGGGTGCAGAGGGGCTAAGTGAGCAGTAAATAACAAAGGGTCCTGCCGCCATCCGCTCACCATCACCACGTTTCCGGCCACGCAAGATTACCCAGGATGCCCCTGGAGGAGTGTCTTCTTCCTCGGTGTGATGGATGGACAAGAAAAGGGTGGAACACGTCTCCACCATGCAGCATCTGACAGAGAAAAGGTGAGGTCCAGGAACCCTGCCGATTTAAATTGATGAGTGTCTTTATTTTGTTGTAAAAAAGAAAAAAAGAGGCTGTTTGTCTCACCATTTCTGTAATAACAGATCGCTCGGCAGATATCTTTAACTGCCTCCATTCTTCATTGTCAGTCCCTTTTCTCTCTATCCAACTCACTTTCTGCTGCTCTCTTATGCCCTTTTTGATTTTTCCACTCCAGCCTATTCTCTATCTCTCTATCGACTGAGCATTCATAACTGCCTCTGGTCACTCATTTCTATTCTGTCTCTATACCTTTCTGCATCCTACGCTGTTTTCCATTCTAGCTCCTTCGTGTGATGGTCCTCTTAACTTCTGTCACTGTAATGGTCAAAAAGACTATCAAAAACACCATCAAACCTGAGTGCCACTCACAGCTTTCTTCTTCACCACTCAGAGTACTGTGGATGAAACTTTTTTTCCAAATGTGATTGATGCGACTATTTCTCAGTTTCTATTTCTGTACATTTGTGCTCTCACCCATTATTGTGAAGCTATTATTTATTCCAAGTTATAACACGTTTTCCTGGTACATCTATTACTGTCACTTGACTTTGTCTGGCACCTGATCCTTGACTTTTTGCCTTCCCTTGCATTTTTCTTTGTATTTCTGCATGCTGTGCCTTTCACCTTGATACTCAATATCACTCCATCCATCCATCTTGGTCACCCTTTCCTCTCCCGCTCCCCTCTCTTTCCAATTTACCAGATTTACACCTAGCAAACTAAATCTAAATCCTCAATGACATCTGCTTTTGTTTTTTAAAATTTCCAATTTCCCTACTAATGCGGATTGTGACAGGTGTATTATACTTTCTGTGATTCTATTGCAGCTGCCTCATTTAGTCGAATGACAAGGGCTGGCAAGTGAAAAAGAAGTAAATGCTAGACTTAGAAATAGTTTGGGCTGATGATAAGAGATGCTCTAGGACAGGCTCAGTTTTCGCAGATGGAGGGGTTTTCTCTCCAAAAGCTGACAGCTGTAAGAAAGACGATGAATAGGTTAAAATGGGATGTTCAGCTTGTTTGCTGAGATATTCTTAACACAGCTTATGTAAGTGCTGAGTTATAGGTAGCCCCATTACATGGTGCTTTCCCTCTTTCTGTTTTTCAATGGATGAGAACATCATGTCAAACTGCATCCCGGAAACATTAAACTGTCAAATTTTGGCACCAAGTTTGATGGGATATTCTCAACAGAAAGAAGCTGTAGTTATCAAGGCATGTAGGCCAGTGAATGAGAAATATTTTCCTCTTTCCCACAGTTGCTTTGCTATATGATACTGTAGGAAGTCAAAATATGGAGAGATATTCCTTACTTCTGTGCCATTGAACAGGGATTACATATCTATAGCACTACATATTGCATATGGATCGATAAAGTATTTAATAGTTTGACGTGTAACCTTTTTAAGAATATTGATTTGTGCAGTGTTCCGCATGAGGGCTCAATTTGGAGTGTATTGACTTTGGTGTTGTTGTGATATGGTAAGCGAGGGCCTCGGGCTCCGGGCAGACGCTCTCAACGCCACAGTTATTGACCCTTTTGACCTTCCCCCTTCAAAGACAATATAGGCCTATCTATGTATGCAGTGATGTCATCTGAACTAGTAAATCTACTCAGATTAGGAACAGGAATGCTCAAAATGTTTCTGCTTTCAACCACTTGAACTTTGTTCCATTAAGAGCTGGATATCAAATATCAACACTTGAGTCCAGCTGAGTTGTGGCTTTAACTGTCAAGAACTATAGCCAAAGCCTCATAGCAGAGTGTATTACAACACTGCTGGCCAACACCCGCAGTCTTTGCATTGAGGAATACTCTATCAGCATTAATAAATCTTCTCAACATGTCATCTCCAGCAAAACAATTAGAATACATGCACTCACTGCAGCATTTAGGTGTTTGCTAACAGAGACTATGGTCAATAATGAGCTAAGTAAGCAGTAAAATACTGATGATAAGAACATTTACCCCTGAAAGCTCAGGCAGACATAAATATCAAGACAAACACCAAGTGCATAGGACTGCCTAGGTAGTTTACATTGTAGATATTTTCAGCCACTCTTAATAAATCAGCACTAACTAGTAGCCTTGGTATTGAGGACAAGCCCAATTAGCCCAAATAGCCTGACTTCAGCGTCACAGTAATATTAGATATGACCTATGCTATGCAGTGTAATGGTAACTGCACACATCTTCATTATATGGTTAGATTTTTTTCCCAAACAAACAGAAATCAAGCTGGAATAACTAATTACATGTCCAGCAGAAATGTGGCTAAATCAGCATTGCTTTGAATCCTCTATGGTCCCTTTAGGCTGATATTTACCTTTGTTTTATCTCAGGACTGGTCTTGCTGTATTCTTAGTTTGCTTTTTGTTGATTTGTTTTTGCTTCCCTGTGTTTGGTGATACGTTTTTTTCATTGCTGGTGGTTATTTCTTAGTTTCTCCCGAACTTGCACACTGAAGGTATTGAACTTGATTAAACAAGAGCATGCACAGGGGAGGGGGTGTTGCAGTACATGCACAAGCACTGACTGACACTGCATTACAGGACTCTTGCGGCTCTTATTTATAGGGTGTTTTAGTTCGTGCAAATGACATACATTAAGAGCAGAAATCTGTCTCAGAAACCCTTCTGTCTTATATACAGCTGACAGAATATAGACACTTTCAGCAGATATGACAATTATTTTTATTCATTTATTTATTTTTATGAAAGTTACCAAGTGAACCTTTAACAGCAAAGTGCCTTACTCCATTCTTGCCTCAGGAAACTTATTCTCTCTCCCCCGTTGTTTCCTGTCATATCACTATTGTCCTGTCTAATAATACACAAAGTCTATCTAAATTGTATGTCAATCAGTTGTTGAGGAAAAATGAATCTATCCTGACAGCACCCACTCAATACACCCAGAGTTTAAGACCTTGACTTTGGGTTGTGAATCCTGGAACAACTATACACAGAACAAAACCAACCCATACAAACTCTATTTACTATCAACCAACACACTGTTAAACATTATTATTATTATTATTATTATTATTATTATTATTATTATTATTATTATTGCTTTATGTAAACATTCAGTATTTATGTTTTTTATCATGTTTATTATATTGCATTATTACACTTAATTACCTCAACTTTTCTTACCTGGACGAATAAAGAGCCTCTTGACTTAAATGTAAAATATGACAAAAGTAGATGAATATAAAAAGCCACAAGAGATAGAAGGTCATCACTTCATTATTCACAAATGAGTCCATTCATGCTATTGTTTTTGTTTTTGTTTTTTTGTTTTTTAAATGTATCTCATTCCATTCAGGGTTGTAAGTCAAACTGTAACTCTTCAATGTTAAAGAAAGTGGGAAAAAAACTGATTCCATTCTCAGTCCTTTTTTTTTTTTTTTTTTATAAATGTACTCCAAAATGTAAGTGGTAGTCCTTGGCTGATGCCCTACCCTTCCACCGCATTTCTCCAAAAATGTGGAGTCGTGCAGTAGTTTTTGCATAATCCTACTAACTGACAGACAAATGCAAGTGATAAAAGTAAAATAGAAAACATTAAAGCAATGTGTCAGATATCACTGCAGAATATGCTGAGTAAATTTCATTATGTTTATATCATCTTTTAACATTTTCACATGAGGTTGTATGGTTTTAAATATTGGACACCTGACGTAAGATTGCAGTGCCCACTAAGGGGGCTATGTAGAGGTATATTTCTTTTTTTATTTCTGCCTGTACAACTGTGAGACCACATAACAATTATTTTTAAGATATGACCAGCTGGATTAGATATGATGTGTGGGCAATATCATATCTCTTTACTTTACCCTCTGCTCCTATCTCTCTCCCTGTCGGTCAGCCTTCATGTTCTCCTTGCGCCCTGCGACTGCTGACTTGGACACCAGTGCAGAGGTAAGCAGCCTCCCTTAGTTAGAGGTGACCCCCTGGACCCTATTAACATCATATATTTTGTATGTGGCCGAAACGCACTCCCTAAATGAACCCCCCTCCCAAGCCACCGTTGTTGTGCCCACCACTGGGTGAATTAGATTGCAGGCTTTTTAATATGGCTCTTAATGGTTTATAAATTGCACGTAATGATTCCTCCTTTCCTCTCTCTCGTGGTGCCTTTTATGGGACCTCAGCTTTCCGAGGGAGTGGGTGGGATTTAATATACGGTGGAGGAGGCAGAATGAGGAAGTAAAACTAGACCTGCACTGCTTTCTGCCTGCCCTTAACGCTTCCCCTGACTACAGAGAAGGGAGTCTTGGAAATAATGCTGGACACTGATAGTATCTAGCTGTAGCACATAACGGCTAGAACATGACGAAATGGTCACCAGAGAAGTGCAAATAATCAGGAGTTGTGTTTGTTGGAAGGTACAGAGTGTGATGAAAGGTGCGATTTGTGGGAAAGGCCAAACCTGAGGGAAAGGCAAAAATATGCACATTTCAACCAAGTGCAAGTCAAGCCCACAACATCAAAAGGAAGAAGGAAATGCACCCACAGAATATCCCCCCTGTGTAAATGTAAGTGTATTTTTACAACTTAGCAGTGCAGTCCAGACACTGCACCATTGTATTCCCGAAAGTAAGTCTGAATAAAGTCATCCAGTGGTACAAACTCATCTTTTTCTGTGTACCCTCTTCCACTGATGTACCCAGCAAACCTAAACTCCCTCCTGTATTGAATAGGATAGTGAAGTTACTCTGGTTCTGCTTTTTCACACCATTTCTTTGCAACTCAGTATTTTCCTGTTGCAGAGCTTGAAAGGTCA
The DNA here is from genome assembly GCF_902148855.1 of Sphaeramia orbicularis. NCBI lineage: Eukaryota > Metazoa > Chordata > Actinopteri > Kurtiformes > Apogonidae > Sphaeramia > Sphaeramia orbicularis. The sequence goes on along the minus strand of NC_043971.1, from coordinate 23,937,207 downwards.
CTCTGTTGGATTGCTGAACGCCAGCAGACTGATGACATATGCACCTAAAACTCGTGAGCTTGAGACCCAAAAACAGCAATGGCAGAAACACAGTAATTGCTCTGGATGTACACTTGGCTGTCAGCAGTTTGTAGGTTGCAATACTTCTAAATTAAAAAATATATAGCTTTTATTAAAATAGACAGCTCTGCCTAATTGTTAAATTCTTTTCAACACTTACTTTCTTTGCAAGCCAACATTGTGCCTCCTAAACTGTCTAGAGACTGGTAATTAGAGCAGTGTGGGAGGTTTTCAGTTCCTAATGCGGTACAATATGAACAACAGCCAGCATAAACCCAATGCCTTAGTTGATGGTTCGTTGGCACTTAGTGAAATTCCAATTAACTGACCCAAATGTCTGCAGGGAGTGTTTGTCTGAGAGTGCAATTATGTTTTCCATCTAGTGCTTGAAAGTCATCTATGTTGTAACCAGCAGCTGTAGCATCTTGAGTCCACGTGTTGTACAGGAAGGTCTGTAAAGCCATGCCTTGCCTCTTCACTCTGCCTCTGTGGAAGTGTAAAATGTGGCTCATTATGCATTGCTAACACTGGACAGCCAAATAGAGGGAGCAAGAGTGGAATCATTTATATTACGTGCAGCAAAGCCCTGGAGGTAGGGGCTCAGCTAGGCTCCCTTTTACAGTCATTGTCAAAGTGAGATGTAGTATTGTTAACAATGATTTCTGTACACATTAGAGTCTTTTAGGAAGCAAAGCACCACAGGTAGTGATGAAAAAAACCTGCAACCAAGCTCTTCCATCCAACTGAGAACAGGTGGGGAAACACTGCTGTGTAACTGCCCCTCGCTGTGCTTTAAAGAAGGGTTCAAACAATTTAGTTTGTCAAGGAGGGACTCTTGCCCTACTTTTGCTAGCTTTCTGTGAATCTTCAGCTATTCCCTCTGCTGCTTATAGACCTTTACTAAGAAGAGAACAACTCAAGGGACACAAATTTGTCTATATAAATAAACACCTCTGTGTTCAAACACCCGGTTGGATGTCTGATTAGGTATAAAAAACATGACTGGTGCTGCCTCTATAGACATAGCAGAAAAGTGCGAAACACAAAGAGACAGGAGGAAGGAGAAGGGAAAAGAGAAAGATAAAGCTGCTGCAAAACAGTGGTTGTTTCTTAAGGGCAAATAAGGTGTGGAAAGGTTAGGGGGAAAAGGGAAGACGTACACACATACAGATATACACACAGAAACATGAAGAACAGATAAGCAGTGGTGAAAGAAAATGCTGATCCATGATTCCTGTCTGGGAAGGCCAAAACAGAACATTGATTCTGCAAGATCCGCAAATGAAAAATCCATGGGGGTAAAGAGCTCCTCGGCCCTGCGGCAAAGACAGGGCACCAGCGGTCAGGCTCTCGTATCACAAATGATATGGCGCTTGGGCCTCTCACTGGGTGGCAGTGGGTAGATCTGGATCAGCTGGACACAGGCCAAAACCAATGTTACCAGCAGGAAGCTCTCTGCAAACAAAACAGAAAGGAGAACATTCAGTTTGTAATTGCAGAATAGAAACTGAAATGAGCTTTTCAGTGAAATGAGTGAAACCAGATTGATCACAGTGCAGGAAAGACTAAACTACTTTACAAAACCACAAAAAAAAGGTTTTCCATTTTCTATTTGTTTAGCCTGGCATTTTCATCTTTAATCCATAACTGTGGATCCAACCATTTTGCTCAATCAGTTGTAAAATGAAAACATAAAACATGGTCACTGCTTTTACCTGTGAAGAGCAGATAAGGAGGTCCTACGTCTCTTTCTGTGGTTTCATTTGAACTTCCTCTGTTAAACCAGGGGATAGGATTCAGACGGGGGGGAAGGGGTCTTTTTTGTCATTACCTCCCCCTGCCAGTACATGTACACAACACAGAAGCACTAATCTGGACTTCTGATATGTTAATCTCTCTGCTCCCACCACAATTCTTTTTGGATGGCAACCACACCTAAATTCAGAGAGGGAAGGCTAGAGGAAGTCATTAAGCATGCCCTGCAGGAGCCTGCCTGGGCCTGGGCTGGTTGAGATGGGACAGCAGTAGTACTTTGGGTGTGTATGCAGCGGGGGGAAAGAAAGGCTCTCTAGGGAGAGGTAGATGGGTTTAGTAACGGGCTCTACTGTAGTCCCTCCCTGGGGTAGCACCAGTCCCCAGCAGAGAGGATAGCAATCAGACAGGCAGGGTGTGGAGCAGGAAAAAAATTAGTAATGGTGGAAGTATATATTTGCTTGTGTGAGTGCATGTGGATTTGGGAGATTAAAGGTGACAGTCGTCGCTTTGCTCAGACCTGCTCACCTGCCACAATCTGTCAGTAACCAAAGCTGCTCAGTGAAGCGTACTGCATCTGTCATCAGAGAGTGTCTGTTATAGTATGCACATATTTTGTGCGTGCATGTCTTGCTCTTTCTGTCATCTTACTCGCATTTGTATTGATAGATAGATATATTTTCAAAAGAGGGAATCATTTATATGCAGCTATTAGAAGGACAATCCACCACCAGGAGAGCTGATTTTAAACATTAGTACCGCTGAGGCACTCATATAGCATTGTCATTTCAATCGATGCTGCGTTACGTGGCATTTCAAACCAAGAGATTAACATACTTTTGTGCTGTGAGTAATATGTGTGTTTGCACCAACATTTGCAGTCTCATTTATGCAGGAGACCCAGCAAATGATATTGTTTGCGATGCTCCTTTCTTCAAACTTCAAAACCTGCAGATTAACATAATTCAAAATATATCTATAGATGTATCTTGTGTGCTGTGGCAAGAGGTTGACAAAATGAAACTGAGAGACTGAGAGACAGCATTTCTCTGCCTGAAGCACCTTAACTGATCATATATGTCTCCTATCAAACGCTATGAGCTGTTTAATAGTTTGAATATAACCTCTTCATTTGTCACAGGCAATAATCACATTGTAACTCAGGTTTAATGGGTATGTGCAAAACCATAATGTGAAATCATACTGATTATTGTGTGTGCATGTGTGCGTGGATGCGTGGGTGGGTACGTTTCTGAGAGACACAGATCTCTGCACATCCTTTATTAAAGTTGAATATTATGACAACTCTGACAAAAACTGTTTTTTGACACATATTAAATACTGTATCTCATCTTTAAAGGTCCTTTGTGTTTTTTTTCCTGAAACAAAGATACAAATTCTGACAATTTCAACCTAAGAAAGAATGCAGGGAGGTTCTAAATTGCAGTCGTGAAAACCAAAGGAAATGAGCTGAAAGCCATGCAGTACATTCTAATGAGCTAAAAAGAGATGAGTGTTGCATTTATATGCCCACTGCATTCACATCCGTACCTCATAACTTTATTCGTTGTAAATAAATATGAGCAATCAGCTAAGAACGGCAATAAAAGGCCCATAAAGTGCTACAAACAGTGCAATGGGAGGAAATTGCATTTCTACACAGACAGAAAGATGGACAGACAGAAGCGGAGGCAGATAAAAATACAAAAGACAAGCGTTACTTTCTATTCCTTTGACCCTCATATCTAAAGAAGGTCAGGATGAAGCAAAAAGGTTGTGGTATTTAGTCCATTTGAAGACAACCCCAGTAACAAAGAACTAACAACAGGCAGCGGTAGTGGTCCTGAAAACAGAGAAAAAGGGGAGTCAGAGAGAGGTTAAAAAGAAGTGTTGTATCCTCAGCTCTCTCAGCCCTGCGGCGTGGGGTCACCTCAGAGACTGGAGACTGAATTACCCAGCAGCCCCGGCCGCTCGCAGGATCAGGCGGACAAGGGGAGAGGACGAGAGGAGTTAATGAAGGGAAGAGACAGTGCAGGTCCCCCGAGGGCCTTCAGGCACCTGCCCGGCAAGCTCCTACCACCAACCTGCTCTGATTGGCTAATTATCAACATGGATTTGGCCCACAGTCAAATCACTGATTGATTGGAGTGTTTTAAATCTGTCTGTGGTCTCTCTGTGTGTCTTTCCTTTTTGTCCTGCTCTCGGCGGAGAAACTCGTGGTCGCTAGAGTCCCGCTGTGGGGACTCACGCTGCACAGTGGCAGCATAGCAGGTGACCGGTCCTTCTGCACAATGTTGACACACGGCCTCAACTGTGGTGATTTCCTCTCTCAGCGGACATATAATTAATTTGTTAAGAGCTCAGAAGAAATTATTTGTATCAGCAAATAATTACTAATTACAGGCTAATAAATGACAGAACATTTTTCAAGTGGGAGCAAGGGAAGAAAGGCCGTGGTCTCACTCATATTGGGTCACCATAATTGCAGTAATAGATGCTATTTACCATTACCATGGAGGATGTAGAGGTGTGATTAAATAAGTGTTGCCATGTTCGCTTATATTCATTCATCAGCAATTAAGCAGCTCCTGGTCCTGTAGGAATCTCATACCTGACTCATTAGACTTTACATTAAGGCCAAGGGGAATAAGTGCAGTGCAGCTTAAGAGGGTTAGCATTTGTCAAGAATATTGTTCTCCTTTTTCAAATACATGTACATTCACTAGCATTAGTTGAGGCAATATTAAAATGAAACAGTTAATTTGTCTAGCAGTTAGTTACCAATGGTGTTCTTCATTTATTGTTTGTTGTATTGTATTGTATTGTTTATGAATGTGTTCTTAATACTACAGAATGCTCTTTTATTAAACCTCATTACATACAGGTAAATTAACAACTTTACCCAATATTTATTAATTAGTACCTTCATTTATGTATAAAATGTAATGAATGATAAATAAAACTAGTGTTGAAAATATGGCCCAATCCCCATTCACCCCTTGGCCCTACTCCTTACCCCTACCCCTTGAAACAGAGTTGCAAGGGGTAGGGGTTGAAATATTCTCCTTTGAAATGGGACAGCCCTTCAAGACCTGTTACATCATCAGCAGTCATCGATGCCGCTATAAAAAGATGCGGCATCTTTGTTTGCTAAAGAATTCACCATGCTGTCAGCAGCTATAACCATCTCTGTTACATTGGCATTGGGCATCTTTTTGCGGCTATCAACTGCAAACCACAGAAATGCAGACAATAACACATTGAAACAGCATTAAACAGTCTGTCAAATGAAGTTGTTTACGAAGAAAATACGTACATTTGTGTGTTTCTTTCATCACACTGTTGCACTTTTTTTTTTGCTGTGTTTACCTCCATTTTCCTGATGATTCAAACATAATTATGGGAGATTTCTCAAACCTCTCTGTTTGTAGTGTGGTCCTGAAAAATCTCCGTATCGAGGGCCAAACAGCCCTCCCCCTTAGCCCTTCCTCTCCGACTCATTGAGAATTGGGACAACCCTACCCCTTCATGTGAATGCAAAACGGAGGGGTAGGGGTAAGGGGTAAGGCCAAGGGGTGAATTGGGTTCAGCCTATAATTGTAAATGATTAAATGATGTGTAAATTGATGTTTTGTTAACATGAACATCATTAGTAAATACTGGACATTTTATTTGTTAATATTAAATAATGTGACCAGTCCACAAATTAACTCCTTGTGTAATGGATAGAGTTTCAGGTCATCAAGTTGCTATGGCAACACAGTAGTTTATGAATCTGATTATTATATTTTAGATTTTTTGGGTTAATTTTATTTTGCACATCATTATTGAAATATCTGATTTGTGGTAACTTAAGTTGTTTTGTTAAGTCAAATAAGTATTTTGCACTAAGTAAATTCGTCCTGGGCAAAGTTCATATATTGTCATGTGACCCTCAACATGGAAGCAAAGGACAACGCGGGAGGAGAGGACAGATCTGGCGGGTCCGAACAGAGAACACTATACCCCCGTCCCATTTTTCTGTTGGTTATCCAGGTGAACACGTTTTCACGGTGTACCATCGGACTATCTTCTGTGAAGAATGAACTTGCTGTGGGCATCAGTACGAAGCATGGACACATTTAATAACCAGCAGTTCTACCTTGGTTAACATGAGCACAATAACTATGATTACAAAAAAATTACTTAAATGTTATATTTATGTTTTGTTTCTTGCTTGTATAATGTGATGCACCCTTACTGTTTAATGCTAAGCTTCCCCTATTTTGTCATTTGCTAAAAATAAAGTTCTAACAATACAAGTAAAAGTTAACATCTTGTTCTGCCAAAAAGTTTAAATTCTCTCCTTTTGTGGGATTATTTCCTCTTGTCTGTACATATTCACTACATTACGATGTGGGAGTGCATAAGAAAAGCTTTCACTTTGTTTCCTTATTTTCCTCTAGTTCAAGCTGAGTGCATGAGACGAGGCATCACTTCACTGAAAGAACAGGAGATGAAGAAGCAGCAAAAACAGACCGAGCACATGTTACCTGTAAAAGTATGCAGGTTGGTGTGGCTCCCTTTTTATCCAAGAGCTGGATCAGTCAGAAATCATTCTCTGCTCTGGGAGGAACACTGTGGGTTGCATGCACTGAACGTTACAATGGGATGGAAACACTTTGCCTGTTGTACAGAACTCCAGCTGGGAGCTTTACAAATAAGTAGAACTTCGAGTCCCAACCTACATTAGAGAGAAAAACTGGTGAGATCGAAGAGAGCCGATTTAGCTCCATGGTTACTCCACACAACAGTTCAGGATGTCTCTCTCAATTTTGCTGCAGTGCATCCTGGGACAGGACATCTATAGCAGTCCCAGGAAGCCCCAGGGGAGGCTGGGGGATTAGTGCTGCCCTATCTCTTTAGAGCTGGGAATTAATTAAGTAATTATGAAAGCCAGGCAGGGGGATGAAATATGCATGAGCCCTGATTGGGACGTTTGTGATTGTGTAATCTAATTTCAACCGGTGGACCGTCTCTGTCACCCAGGTAGAACACACCCCATGCATGCACACACAGTATTAATGCTTCCAGAGTACACAAAGCATAACCCAAGATCACACTCACTGTTGGCACAATGAGTGTTTTGAGTATCTCATTATGTTAATTAAAATGAGGTAATCAGCATGGATTAATCACCATAGTAATGAGGATTGAACAGCAGATTATGTCTTCTTACCTAATCCATATAATTGTATTTGTAGAAGCATGAGATTAATATGCTAGCATCTAATTAATCATAAAAATTATTGATTAACTATATGTTTCACTTCACAAATCTTCTAGAATGTGAAGTGAAGTGAATTTCTGTTTTGCTTCTTTTTTTTTCCATTGTCTTTGTTGTTTTAGGTGTTTTAGTTTCCATAAGAGGGTTTCTATTTCTCTGCTGCTCTCCAGTGGTCTCTCTTTCTCTTTATTGATGGACCTGGAGCTGTGTTTGCAGCAAAGCGAACTCCCTGTTCTCCTGAAAAATATTTCCTGTGGAAGACTAAGAGTCGATACCAAACAAGACATTGGTAGCCACAAGATATACCACAAGAAGGACTGTCACATTCTCAATACACATGTGCAGTGCAGCCTTGCGATATAGGTCTAAAGAGTAACCACAAACGTACACACCATGCAAACACACACACACACACACACACACACACACACACACACACACACTGCACACAAAGCACAACAAGGCACAACAAGGCTCCCATTTCCTCTCAATCACCTGCAAGTCTATCGACCCAGGTACATCCTCCTTCCTTTCATTTATTTTGCTTTTTCTTGTATTGATTCGTGCATCACTGTATTTGGAAAGATGCCTCAAACAGAACTGGAATATCGTGTTCTTGGTTTGACCATTTGTGTCCTTCTGCATCCATCCAGTATTCTGCCTGGTTTTAATAGCCTGTGTAAGCTTTAAGCATTCAGTGTTAAAAAGCCGCCTTTAACATGCTTTAATTAAAGGAAGGAGAGATTCTTGATATAAATGTGACACTTACAACCTAAAAAGGGAGGTAAATGAGCAAGAGCTTCTGCTTTTTATGTCTCACTATATGCTCTAGTTCACTGGAGCACTGCAGTGGGAACCTCCAGTATTTAAACTGGTCCCCAGTGTTTGAACTCTGCTCAGAAAGCAGAACATAAAGCAGAGAGATGAGAGGATAGATACAGAGAGGAGAGCAGAGATGAAAGGCTGCGGCGTGCCCTCCAAAGGGAATGTAGGAGCCCAGAAGCACGCTTACTCACTGAGTTAGTTGTATGATTGTACCTTTGTCTCTTCTAGTCACAGAAAGAGCTGCTTTAAAGCCTGGAATGGGATCGAACAAGGGCCGTGAGTCTGTAGTTCACATCCTTATGTAACGTTAAACATCTTAAGACTGCTTTCTGTAGAAGTTGTTCTGTAAAGGACTTCAAAACAGATCTGCTTTTTGATGAACTAATACCAATCCTGATGTGATTCTTGAAAAAAACATTAGGCTGAAGGTGTGAGGAGCAGGTGTATCACTGGCACCATGTGGAAACCTTTACAACCCCTATCTGTCTACTATAAATAGGTGTGATACTTACTCATTAACTCCATCTCAGGTTTTGACCTCCACTCCACCTGCACCATATTTGATCACTTGTCAGCTGCATTTCTTCATAGTTACATTTTCTCACTTGTTGTGAAAAAATAATAAAACTGACACTGATCAAAAATCAATTGTGTGAAATAATATATTACATCCTTTTTGATACACTTCCTTTTTCTTCTTCTTTTCCTTCTCTTTAAGAGGTGGTTCATGTTTCAAGATTTTATTTAGATATCTATATGTTTATAAAATTTGCAGCCATCCGCACACTGTGGCATATAAATTTTGTTTAAAAGCATGAAAACTCTTTACTCAAGTTTCTTCCCAAGGATTGCACTCACTATCACAACAATCTGTGACCTTATTCCATGTGGTATGAGCTCTGCCTCCCTATTTGAGGCTTTTGTGGATTCAACCTCAGCTGAGTGCTTTGCATGGATTTGACTAGTAACCGCAGGCAGATTTGCATCTCCAGAAAAAAGGAAAAAAACACCTTAACTACCAGAGTGCAAGGTCACAGAAAAAGACATGGAGGTGAACTCATGAGTAGCCTCTTGTTACTCTGCTGAACTGCCAATACATTGATTATCCTCATTTACAGATTTACAAAGTAATATGTGCACTTATTATTCCTCCACTATTTTCATCAAAACTCTAAAATCATATGCATTCAAATTAATATGCTGAAACCTATATACAATAGGTTAGTGTAGGAAGAATATTTTTTTCCCACCCCTTTCTCTCTCTTTCTCACTTCAATTCTGCAGTCATGTCTGTCACCTCGCCGCCTCCCACAGCTCCCCTTCCCCCTTTCTAGCAATGGCTTCCACCTCCAGAAATGAGGTGATATTGGTATCATGTCCAGGTAAACAAAGCACCCCCACACCTGAGCTTTTTATAGGCTAATAAGATGACCGCTGGCTGGCTGTACTGTGAGGTCAACTTCTGTGTTATCCATCCTCTGTCTGCAGAAATCCAACCTATTATTATCAACTTGATTGGTTGTCTCGTCAGACCACTAATAATAGTGTCCATTCATCCTGCTTACATGAGGAATGTGGAGAATTTGTCACTCAGCTTGAGCCGAGGTGATATTTCCCATTTCTGTCAACATATTTTGCAGTCTTTTTTTTGTTTTGTTTTGTTTTTATGCAAGTGAGAGGCTCTACTTTTGTTTTGTTTTGTGTAGTTCCTCACCATCTATTCCAACATGTCAAACTATACTCAACTGTTTCATTCAAAATTCACAAAGGTGTTTGTTTAAATCCATTTTTTTGTGCCGTGAGGAACGTTTGTAGGCATACTGAACTTGTTTAAAGAGGTCATATTTTGCTAAACCCACTTTTACTAGTCTTTAGTACATTTATTTGTGTATTTGTGGAGCCAAATAGTTCAAAAAGTTTGAATTTCAACTCTCCAGGTGCTGCAAAGCTATCTTTATGTTCATTTTGGTAAAAATCAAGTGGATTTCTATAACCCGTTTTAATTCCTGCTTAATTTGTTACGTCTATAAGTAGTTATATCACAACATTTGCACATATAAGGTCAAGACTTCCAGCGAATATTTCTCAGAGTACGCCCTAATTGATTGTCAGCAGCAGCGGTTGTAGTCCATACTAAAAATATAGTCACGGAAAAAATTATTAGACCACCCCTTGTTTTCTTCAATTTCTTGTTCATTTTAATGCCTGGTGCAACTAAAGGTACATTTGTTTGGACAAATATAATGAAAACAACAAAAATAGCTCCATTTTCCATTATCCATTTTCCATGTTTTCTTGATAATAATCAAAATCACTTAAGTTCTTACATCAATAGCTATGGCATTGTACTGCCAAAAACTGTGCTTTTAGGCATTCCATGCTTTCTTTTCTGTCTGTTTTAGTCACATGATACACACAGGAGTTAGTACTTGATTGCATAACCATTGTTTTGATGACTTTTGATGGTCTAATAATTTTTTCCACGACTGTATATCCAAACTTCAAACTGATTACTTTGAATGTTCAGTTGTTGGTTGAACAGGACATAGCAGCACAGTCAACAACCTGGAGGGGGTGGGGTGTGCAGTGGCCCATTTGCATTTAAAGGGCCAGCACTCAAAACAACCTTTCTGGTGTCATTAGTCAGAAATAGGGTTGAAGATGGACCTGTGGAGTTTAATTAATGAAGAATTCAGACCCAAGCAAAATATCACTCCTTTAACTCTGGTAATTAAAATATATCTATATTACATTCTGGTTCCTCATTACCTATAAAGCATTTGACTCAAACTGTGAACGATCACACCTCTATAAATTGAGTGTTTCTTCTACAGCATGATCATTTGCAGGTACAAAAGTAACACATATCACATATATCACACAAAGACAGTAGTATTGTTTTAATGAAATGTTTGCTTCGGTCTCCACCCATTCTCAGAAGCAGAGAGAAGTGCAGTGGAGGCAACTCTTGTGTATTACTTCCATCCTGAGCTGTCAGCATTTCCCACCAGATCAAGGCTGTGATTAATAAAATGGGCCTCCTGGTTCTCTCCAGCCTATTCTCACCTTTTTCCTTTACACTGCCACTGTGTAGCACATGCTTGTCTCATAGTGTCTACACTTGTCAACATTTCTCTTTATTCTCATTTTCTTTTCTGGATATCACTGTTGCTCTCTTTCAGCCACCACTCCTGCATGAAGGGAGAGTTTCTGCCTTTTTCTCCTTTTCTGTCTTCCCTGTCTCCCTCCCTCTCCAGAGCTCATGGTAAATGATGCATGGTAGACTCACAGCCGCTGAGCAATCATTAGTAAGGTGGCACAGGTGAACAGGAGCGATGGATGATGAAGAGAGGGAGGGATGGAGCAAGGAACAGAGGACAGCAAAAGTCATGTTTACACCCTGAGGCGTTTCCCTATATCGTCGCAAAACTAGAAGTTGTTTGTGTAAAACGCTAGTCTTATGCCAGTGGTCATTAATCTAGACGCATAAACACACCCATCTGAAGACACACATAAATATACATACAGAAATTAAGCCATAACGTTGCGCTCACAGTTAAAACCCCTCAGTGTCCTAAAGTTCTATGTATCCATAAAAAACAGCAAGTCTAGACTGGACTAGCATTGTAAATGTGCTGAGCAGCCAATATTATGAAGTGTACATAATGTTTCCCTCATGGAATATCATAACTCAACAGTGCCCTGACGTCTTGATCATAAACAAAATTTTGACTTTACAGTTCACAACAGGACTAATAAACAGACATTACCTGACAAAGGCCCACGGTGAGTTGAAACTAAAAAATCCCCACAAATAAAAGTTCAGTGGAGGCATAATTCACAAACCGCAGTGTATTTGTTTCCACTCAAATCAATCAAATAATATTGTGTTCCATATGAAATAACAATAACACTGTGGTTGTTAAAAGAAAGTATTTGATCCTAGGTTCACTGCTGCTAGTCTGTCTACTTCCAGCAGATGTTATGTTTAATTAGTGTTCACACCCACTCTTCACTGCAGCTCTGAGTCTCACCAACTCACCACACTTCCATTTACACACACATCGGCTCCCCTCTGTTTCTAACAGTACTTAACCGTCAAAGGCCTAAACAGCCTCCGGCAAACAAAAACATCTACTGATCTATAACGTTTAATCAGTTTTAGACAGCTAATCCAATCAATACATTTAATAATTCAGGTAAAATGCAGTTTCTCAGCAGCATCAGATGTGTCTGTTTTGGATGTTCAGAAACTACGTAGTGAACATAGAAACACCAAAATCTTCTGCAATATTAATTCAACAAAACCATTGCAGTTTGCTAAATTGCAGTGGTTCCATACACTTGACTTTATGTTCAGATATACTTTGCTGGAAAAGTCACTTTCTCTTCAGCTTTCTCTGTTTTCATATAATTCATTAATTCATTATCCAAACTACTTAATCTTCAAGAGGGTTGTGTTGTTGCTAGAGCCTGTCCAAGCTACCATTAGGCAAAGGCAGGGTACAGCCTACATGTGTTTGATATAAAAACCTTTGAATTTATGAACAGCTACAATGGAAAAAACATTTAAAAAGCATAAAAAAGCATGTTTATTCTGAAAAATGCAAAATATAGAGGATAATATTACATAATAAACGTTGATAAAGCTCATTGGAAAGGTTAAATATAGAGAAAAATTCATTTAGAAGTCACCATAAAACATTTCTAGCTGTTTAAGGGTTAATACTTATAGTATTTCACACATTGTTTCCCTTTTTTGTGTCTCAACAACACGCTTGTGAAGTGCAAAATAACACACACAGTGAACGTCATCTATAAGTGGTGATATACTCCGGATTTTTGGATCCTAAAGATCCATGTGTCCCAGAGCTCATCAGTAACAGGGACTCTACTGATGTATATGAAAGTGATGCAGTTATCTTAAACTGGAGATATGAAACAGTTGAAACATCCTTGGGGACTCGTCTTTCTTGTCCAAGTATTCAGCACAGACAACCATCATGCATTGCTGCTTTTTCTCCTCCTGAATGTTTACTCATGATTCCTCTATATGACTGCCAGACGAAGTCAATCTGATCACGGCCATAAGAGAATAAGCTTCCTTTCTTTTCTGAATATCAACAAATAAAAAGGTTGGGATCTAATCAAAGTAATGCAGTAAAGCAGCATGATGCCTATGGTTAATGGGTTCTCTTCTTTTTATAACTTGAAAATGAGAGGAGAATACCTTTACTTTTTTAACATCTGCCTTTGTGTGTTGCAAATTGTAATTACAAATACTTTGTTTCTGTACTTAAGTAGAATTTCCAAATGCTCTGCACTTGCCACTCCATATATTTTCCAAACTGCGTGAAATTATCTTCAGTTTTATGTTCTGTCATTTCATGCCTTCCAAATATTAACTCATAAAGACCCAGTGGTACTTTTGTGGCAGTTTCCAGATGGATTTTTCCTCTCTATTTAATTTTTCTTAAATGATTTATCACCATTTATTGTAATATTATCCCCTTTATTTGAAGTATTTTCAGTGTAAATCCTGTAATTTCTTAGATTAATTCATTGATCATGTAGAAGTTCATAAAAGCTCAGACTAAATTCAAAGCTTATATAGCAAATCAGAAAAAATTAGGAAAAAGTTACATTTTTGGCAAAAACATAATTGACTAAACATAAAAACAAAATCTCCATCCACTGTCACTGATCCAACTCCATGTTTTTTTTTTACTGATGAATCAATGTTGTAGGAGATGACGGTGTTTCCACGGAGCCCCTGAACATCCGAATGGGTCACATCTGATGACCATGAAAAGATGACAAACTGCATTTTACACCAATTATTTACATGTATTGAACGGATCAGCAGGTATTAAACAGTTTAGATCAGTAGATAGTTTTGGTCAGTGGTGTGTGTTTGGGTCTTTATGGGTTAAAAATGAATTCAACCAATGTAAATGTGCCACTGACCAAAAAGACCATCTCTTTTTGTATCCATCACACATGACAAATATAACAAGAGGGAAACGTTCTTAGGCTCTTAAAATGTCAGCTCTGAACGAGAATTGAATCATGTAGGTATTAACCACTGGTGACAAGGAAATTCTGTTCTTTTCTGTGCCATTTATTCACTTATTCATTCCTCCGTGTCTGGGTATATATATAAAATGCCATTATACAGCACCTTGGCTGGCCTTTGAGTTTATTGTTTCTTTTTATTTCTGGATATTCCTATTTGAGAACCAAGCACAAGAGGTCTGGTGATCGCCTCCCCAGTGACGTATGAGATTGTCTCTGTTTTGTGGTAAACATGCATTCAAGTGTGTTAATGTAGATATTGTGCGCTCTCTGTCCAGTGTGTGGTCCCATTGGAGTAGAACAGGGCATCTGACCTGCGCCTGCCTCTCAGAACCAGGCCGCAACCTTTGTTATGTCTGTTTATTTGTTATGTACAAGCTATACATCTGTCTCTTTGTGATTTATGTGTGTGTCCTTCCCTCTCCTTTTTTGTTGTGTATAAATTACAAAAAAAGAAAAAAAAAAAAAAAAAAAAAACACAGTAAAGGTCATCATGAGTTGAGGTCTGCTGCGGACTGAAAACTGATGTGCAAATTGCTTATTATTCAGTAATCAGATCTTAGAGACACCTCCCAAATGAATTTTCTCTACATTTAGTTGTTTTTATCACCATTTATTAAAATATTATCCTTTGCATTTTTAAATGAATATCGGGTATTTTCCTATAGTTTACTGACCTTGTAGATGGTAATGAAAGCTCAGAGTAAATTTAAAGGTTATTATATCAAAACAGACAATACTGACAAAAAAGTGACTTATTCTGCAAAATATATCATTACTTGAACATAAAAACAAGTCTCCATAACCAGTACTGTTGAGATGTTTTTTACCAGTAAATCACTGTGTGAAGATGAGGCAATTTCCACATTCACTACAGAGCCTCTGAGCGTCCAAAAAGACATGTGATACCGCTGAAAAGCCGAGAAACAGCATTTTACATGAATTATTAAAATGTATTGATAGGATTAGTGATTCAACTGTAATTAAACATTCTAGATCAGTAGATGCTTTCACAGCAGTGGTTTAGATCTTTATGGGTTAAATGAAATTAATCAGTAGTTTGTTTTTTTACCAGAGTTTGTGCTGACATTGTTACATGTACTTCTGAAGAATGTCTGCACTTTTGCCATTTCTGAGATATTATTGAGAGATGTAAAAAAATATTTGGACTGATAAGTCTATAAAATAACAAACCTTTCTGTATATGAAAGTAATTGTGATTTGTTTGTCAAGGTACCATTTCTTTTCTGTGTTGATGTTAGATGTATTAAAATACAGATTCTTTCAATTCCAAATTTTCTGCCACCTTTAATTTTATTAACTTTTTTCCCTCCAGAAGCAGAGGGTGAGCAGAGTTTCTGGGGCAACAATCAGTGTAATTGTCCTAAGTCTGACACATGCAATCTGCTAAAAGCCCTGAAGCCCAAAGGCCCAGGTGTACCCAGGGATTACAATGGTGGAGGACAGGTGAAGTCAATGCACATTAACACACACACACACGCACGCACGCACACACACACACACACACACACACACACACACACACACACACACACCCCAATCATGTCATGGTCTAACAAGCATATGGACTTTTACACAGGTTTTCACATTGACACAATACGAACGCATGTAAAAACAAGCACAGAACTCCACCAAGGCAGATCAGTTGTCCAGTGTGCCCCCCCCCGATCACCACCAAAATTTAATCATTTGTTCTTTGGGCCAGTATCAACATTTCCTGAAATTTTCATCCAGATTTATCCCCAACTTCTTGAGTTATCTTGCTAACAAACAAACAAACAAACAAACACACAAAGCAAAGTGATCACAAAACCTCCTGGCGGAGGTAAAAAAAAAGACACTTCTTTTATTCCTTCTGCTACCAGGCTTTTTAATGCCAGTGACAGTGCTTAGTGTGAAGTATACACTGTTCATTTACATGTGCTGTTTGTTTGTTTTTTTAGGTTCTAAAATCTATTTGATCTATTTATTGTTACTGTTGCACTTTGTCGCTGATGGTGAAACTGCTGCACTTTACGGCTGGATCCTTCAGCTGCTGATGCTCTGTCCTTTACATTGACCGATCTCTGTGAAATGTGGAATGTGTGTCTAATGTCCTGTCCTTTTGCTGCGACCCATGTCTGCAAACTGAATTGCCCCTTGGGAATAAACAAAGTGTTCTGAATCTGAATCTGAATGAATACAGAGGAGTCAAAAGTACAGATATTTGAGTTTAACAAAGACTGGTTACAAAAATAATGATTTAACTTTCTATTAAAATAAAATGCATTGAAAATGTAAAAGTGAAAAGCAAATATTTGAAGGATACTTCTACAGGCTTTGTGCAAAGCGAAGTGAACTTCTTGTTATATTAATAAAATACAATGAATAATAAATTATTGTGAATATCGAAAGTCACTCCAAAGGTCAAGTCTGTTTTGCAACAGAACTCAAAAACATGATAACTTCTTTTCTCCAAGATCTAATCTATATTTCCATTTTTTTCTCTTTTTTTTCTCATAAAATGATTGTGACAATTTATTCTTGATAGATAAAGTGTAACTGTAAATGTAATCATTGCGTGTGTTCAGAGGTGGTTACTGATGTGTATAAACAGGAATAAAAAGAGGAATGTGTCTGAAAAATTATTCCAACTTTATGGGCAACAGTGTATTTGGATTAAAATAGGTCTTGATGTTGGGAAAAACGTGCAGTGATGCAGACGAAAAACTATCAATACTTTTTCTCAAATGAGCCAGTTAGGTCAGTAAGGAGAAGCAAGTACACAGTATTAAAGTGTATGGAGTAAAAGTAAAAAGTAGAAGTCGTCAGAAAAGTACTGTAAAATAATCTTTTACAAAACAAAACTATGATAATCCTTCACCTGTTGGTAGCTGGGGTGGACTCCAACACCCCCATGAACCCAAATAAATGAATGAATGAAATACAATAATAAAGTATTGTGCTTCCCTCCACCTCTGCATAAATATGAACACCAACAGAATGCATAATTAAGTATGATGAACTATTGTACGATGACCTGAAAGGAACTTTAATGCATCAAGGTAAATAAAATAGTTAAGATATGAGTCATTTTATTTACTTAGTATTCATATCTGTCCACATAAGTCCTAAGCAGCTGTTGAAGAAACATGTGGACTTAATTTTGAATTTATTTTTTTTCATTCTTTGAGAGGAATAACATACATATTTTGTTCTGTGTTACAGAGTGTGTTATGAAAACATAACTGCCTACATAATTTAAAAATAAACAGTTTTGTGTGATTTGATGACCTGAATCATGAAACACACGCTTGGAAACTGGCAGAGGACACACTCTGCATGAAGGACCTGTGATCATCCTCCAAGCCAGACTCTAATGATGGTATTATTCATTTTTGCACACATGATGTTTTGTTGGTCAGCAGAAAGCCTGCAGATTGGCTGCTTTCTTTTGCCTTATTCACTGCTACCAAATTCTATTAAACAACTTCTCCTCTGGTCTGCAAGAAATAATTAGTCTACTGGATAGGTCAACTTAATCATTCCTGAAAATAATATTCAATTATCTTCACAGCAACTTCTAGAGCATGTCTCCTATTTTTAGACCCCCTCTGTTTTACAGAGATAGGCAGTTTGATCCTTTTTATGTCAAGCCTGCAACACAAAGCAATGGAGAGCCAGTGGTGCCAAACAGTCCATGGCGGGTAACCTATTATACCTTAATAATAGCCCTAGCTTTCTCATTGTCTATTCTTCTGTATGGAACATCACATATAAGTTCCATCCCACTCGATTATGACTCTCCTTCCCTCCAGTTTTCCTCTCTAGTTTTCCATTGGGTGCCCTTGACTTATATCTTCAATTAGTTTTAGCAAAGGGCAGAACAAAATAATAACTTGTAGCGACTTCAACATGGTCATCATCTCAGTAATAATTAGGATACTTGTTAAAAAAAAGGAAGATGAAGCAAATGTCTAATTAGAACTAGCAAAGTGTTACCATTCTGCATGACCTCATCAGGGTAGAAGTGTCACCAAAGATAGTTTAATAAAAACTGTTGAACAAGCTCCTTGTCCCAAAGTGTACAACGAATATAGTGAGAAACACCCTTAAGTGACAATATCTATTAATGAACGGGGCTAATGCCATGTAAGTACGCTCTCACTGCACTCATTTTTGGCAAGCATGTTGTATCTGGTGCAAGAAAAGTAAAACAGTTTCAGAAACACAATCAAGACCTACAGCACGCACAGACATGTAAACAGAAAAAGGCATTTGCAGCTCCACGAGGCAAATCTGTCTCAAACAGAACCTGCAAACTCCATTCACGCATAACCTCTCTCGCTCTTACTGTCTGTGTCAGTGTCTCTCTCTCCGTCACTCTATTTCTACCTTGTTCTCTCTGGCTCTCTCACTGGCCATAATAAAGACTTAGGGAATAAATAAATAATCCATAGTGTCGTCTGTGCTCCAAGAAACAGCATAATTGTCATCAGAGTAGAGAGGCCCTGGGAGTCATCACTTGTCCAGACGGATTATGACCTTTGAAGTTGGATTTGAGTAAAGTAAAGCAATGCCACTCCGCTGACAGATACTGTCACATCTAAAAGAGGCCTTGCTTTATTCTCAGGAGCATGAATGTTTACACCAAAGCCTTCTTTCTGCCTCACTCTATACGTGGCCTTCACTCACCGTTACTCTCAAGGATCTTATGTTGCTTCTAAGCATATTACGCCCAAGTGTTAATCCAATCACAAAACTCAAGTCATACTAGAATAAACCTTCCTCATGCAGACCACTGACATGACTCAGCGAGATCTGGATTTTAGCCTCAGTATGGGTGCGATAGTGATGCAGACATTTTCGCTGAGATAAACTCGACAGATTAAGTGTCTGTGAGGTCTGCTCCATATATCTGAAGCCTCCACAGTAGCTCCAGTGCTGTTTTGCATAGATTCTCCTGGAGGAATCAATACCATTCTTTTACAACAGACTTCATTTGGTCTAAGTAAGTACAACCGAATCCCATATAGTTGGTGAGATGTGGTAACTGCCAAGGCCATGCTATAGATGAATATCATTTTTATTATCTTTGTACCATGCAGTGTTCCCTCGTGAACTACATTAAGAGAAGCCTTTCACTGTTTTTCTGAATATTGACACAGATTTGTTGCAGTATCCCAGATGAACCAGGTTTAATTTCCAATATGTTATATATGTTTGTTATATCCACCATATCAGTACTGTAGTCTGGCTAACACCACTGTTGTAACAAACAGGCCTAGTTCAGTGTGTCTCAAGGTTTCATTAGAAAAAAAAATATCTAATTTTAATTTATCAAAGCAGTTTTACACAACAAATGATCTGAAAATACCTGTAAAGTATGTTAAATATGTTGTAGTAATACAGTTGGGTGCTTCTACGAAACTGGTCCCTAAAACAGGACAAGGGAGCTAAAAATTCAAACCAGATTTAGACTAATGTTATGAAGCAAGTTTGGAAGCACTTTGGATCTCTTTTAAAAATAAGTACTTACTGAGATAAAAGAGAAACTATTTTTCAGATAAAACATGTTTTTATATTATTTTACATTATATTTAATACAAAAATCTGTATGTAACACAGTCAAAGGGTTAGTTATTCTCTCATAGGTACGTTTTGGGAATTGAACTAATTATACAAGGCAGAGTGCTTCACAAAAATGACTGCTGTTGCAAAATCATTTGCGGCTTATATGTGTTTAATTGGGCAGATTCTGCATGTAACTTAAGTGGACACGATGGGTTACATACAAAACCTGGAATAAGACTGTAAATTCAAGGAAAAACCTGCATGTCTGGATTAAAAAAAAAAAAAAAAAAAAAAACTTGGATCATCAAATTTAACACTGTCTTATATAAGACCATTTCAAGCCATGTTTTCCAGATAAAATGCACTGACACCAAGGTAGTTTTTCCTGTCCCAATTTTGGTCATATTTTTGGCCCAAACATTTGATAAAAAATGCATTCATTTTGGGATGGCTCAGAGCAAGAGTATAATTTTTTTTTGTATTTATCTGAGGTCATCATTAGGTACATCCTTGGGGGAAATATGTCTGAATTTCTCTTTTATTATTGGGTCTAAAAAGCTGGCAAAGTGGTAGGTGTCAGAATGTTCCCAGTTTCATAGAAGCACCCAATTGCGTAATAGCTAGTTTCTCTCAGTTGCAATACCAGTGCTGTAGCAACATTAATATTAATATATTATGAAAAACTCTGGAACTTGCTGCCTCCTGACTTGCGAGTCCTGTCCCTGTTCTAGTCCAGGTTAAAGGCACACCTGTTTAGACTGGCTTTTAACCCTTAGCACTGAGACACTATTAGGTGTTAAATCTGTGGTCTTTTTTTTATCACTGTGTGCTGGGTCTTATTGTTTAATGTATTTTTATAGTATTTGATTAAACTGTTGCTATCTTATAATTTAATCATGCTTTTAGATGTAAAGCACTTTGTTTTTTTTTATGTTGTTATAAGGTGCTGTATAAATAAACTTTGATTGATTAATTGGAAAATAATGCAACTGTAGTGTGACACACTATCTTATTGTCTAAATTATGCTAAAAATGAAACTATGGTATCATTTTTTTGTGCGAATTTCTGCTTAATTTGTCATCTATAATGTATCACATGTCGGTTTAAAGAGACTCCCATTCCTAGTGTTTGGGCCCATGGGACCTCATTTCAGGAAAAATGTAGCACAGTGGAGTCCAATGATGTCTATCTCCTACAGAATATCCACAGCTCCAACAAAAAGCATAAGACGGAGATACAGATGGATAAATAAAACTGCTGTGCCTGTGATGAAGGGAAACAGACGTTAGAAGTTAGTACGATGGGCATGTACCAGAGGGTGACAGACAAAAGAAGAGAGTCATCGGACAAACTCTAACATCATCCACATCTGATTCATCCAGTCATTATTTTAATTAGCAGGTGAGCTCTGACAACAGCAACAAAGAAAAAGTGGTCGCTGGTGTTGAACATCAATGACCCTCTTACCTCTGCAAAATCACAAACCATTGACCTAGATTTGATTCTACTTACCAACTGTTTAAGAGCATTAAGTACCAAACTAACCTCTTCATCATGTTGCCTGCAGTGTCCACTCTGCAAGGACTCAGACAATCAAAAAAAAAGGGGTAAAATTCTGTGATAATAACAATGATGAGGACCCCAGTAACATCTTGCCCTCATTGGAGACAAGCTCATTTATGAAAGGGTGCTCTCTTGTGGCCACCAGGAGTAAAATATGAGCCAGGGATGTGGATGCGGTAAAGATGGATTGACAGGAAATAATATGCTCTCATAAACCAAGACAAGAGCTGCTGGACTACTTTTATAGACTCAAGACAAGACAGGCTATTAATAGGAAGAGGAAAAGGAAAAAAAAAATAGGGGGGATTTCTCTGTTATTGCATTTAAAGTCACTATAGTTCAGATAGATAGATAGATAGATAGATAGATAGATAGATAGATAGATAGATAGATAGATAGATAGATAGATAGATAGATAGATAGATAGATAGATAGATGTAATTCTTGTTTCATTTTCATAAATCAAACTCACCTCTGCTGTGAACCCCTCATGCCTCCTGAATCCAGACCGGTGCTGTGCGCTCTAGGGTCCGGGTTTTCTGTCTCTCCCCTCCCATGTATTTCCTCCTCTCTTACCACTAGTTTACCTTCACTTGTTCAGTCTTCGCTGTGAGAGGAGGAGGAGGATGGTCTATGATTGGCCAGGCAGGGACTGGTAGTCGGGAGGTTGGCACTGTGTTCCGTGTCCATCCCCGTGTTCTTGTTTACACCTTGCGGACTGGAACGAGACAAGACACCCACAGGGACCCACAGAGTCCAGGAGTCCAGCCGAAAGAGTGGGCGGCAATCTGACTGCGTGTTCCCCTGCTACTTATTTTGTATGGGAACACATTAAGTTTTGTTTTGTTGAGAATCGGACTCTTCATCCAGAGCGATCATGCGTCAAACTTTTTGGTGACTTTTGCGCTTGTGGTTCGGAGTCAGGTTTTTATACAAGAGGATCTGGAAATGAAACTTGGAGTACTCCATACAGATTATTCCTTTATATTCACAGGGTGTGATAGCCGCGGACCACTTCAGCCTTAGATTACGGAAGAAAATTACATCCTCTCAGTCTCAGATGTTTTCCAGCTGCTTGATGGATGTGTTGTGAGTGTTGCAGCCTGTTTGCGTCAAGAGTCAACTATTTCCCCCCAAACCTCATTCAATAACAGTTACTGGACTCACTGGCATCCCCCTGTTTTCTGAGATTTTTTATTCAGTGGGGACTTTGCAGAAGAAGCTCTTGGTGTCTGAAAAACACCTTAAGTTACGCTGTCTGCACAACCCGGAACGTTTCTCAACGGCATAGCCGGAAAAGATGCTCTCTGTTCGCATGCAGCGCGACCAAGGTCTGGGTCCTGTGGTTCTTCTCCTCCTGGTTGGGGGGTTCGTCGTGTCTGCCACGGGTAAGAACTCAAACTAACTAACTTGACCCGTATGTCTTGCTGTCATTGTGGAATAACCAGTCGTACACATGAAACACATTTTAGCATTTACCAAACATTTTGTAATTTACTCATAAATGTAAGGCGCGCGCACGGACGCGCACAGAAGTGTCCGTGGGTTCTATTTGGATCATTTCACATAATAAGGGAATGTTCATACTTGATCGCCTCTTGTTACTAAAATGGTCTGAATCAAAGTTGCTGTAGAGTAGTTTGTAACTTGTGGTAGATGTAAGTGGAAAGAGACAGAGCAGTTTTTTTTTGTTTTGTTTTTTGTTTTTTTTGTTTTTTTATTCCGCCGTACAGTAGAGCCGAGCTCCCATTTCTACTTGGAGCGGAAAAATCAAACTCCCCCGGTACGAAGGGAGTAATTAAGGTTTTATTCGATGCCTTCTTGGCCTTCCAAATAGAAAAGCCAAAGCCTTGTGAAAAATAAGACAGCACTTACTGCTTAGGGGATTTTTTTTTTTCTAACTGTCAGATACAGAATTTAAATTTAGTGACATTTATTTTATGATTGCGTGTGCGTAATTTTAAGAAGCAATTATTAAAAGTTCACTACATTGATCGTAAACTTCTTATATTGTAATCTTTATTGTGTCAGGTAGTGTTACAACCCAGCAGGATTTGATGCAGGCAGGGCAGAGTCACACTTTTATCATGGGATTGTCCAGTGTTAATGCCATCAAAGACTGCAGCCAAGCTTTCATGGAGATGAAATCACTTGGCACACTGGGTAGATCATTGTAGGTGAGCTAATGGGACAGGACCTGAACACCAAGGTGACACTGGCCATCTCTAGTGTTAGATTAATGATTACCCTCAGTGTGGCCAAGTGGAAGGCAGGCCTGGACATTTCCTCCCTTCTCTGTGCCAGATCAGATTGAAATACAAGGCAGAAATCTGAGGGTTTAGTGGATTGTGGATTAAGCTCAGTTTACAGTAGGGAAAAAGAACAATGCAGACGACAATGAGCACACAATCTACAGAGACTTTGCTGAACGACCACTTCATGAAATGACTGTCTGGTGGAGAAGTCCATTTTTCTTAATGACATCGGTAATGTATTGGAGGACACTGACTGTCATCCAGGTCTGTGACCATTTCTTTGAATGCTAATAAGAAACCCTGCTGTACTTCCCAAGGTCCTCTTGTGTGTATTATTCCCTGAACAGGCGGAGCAGAAAAGCAGCTTACGTTTATTAAAATTGTGGACCGCTCTAAAATCCTTGCATGAGAAATGAGAAACGTTGATATAAACAGTTAGGGATTGAAGAGAGGTCCTGTTAGGGGAGCAGAGTTGGTAGGAGGGGACACCAAGGGACAATAGCTCAGTGTGCCCCAGTAAAGTTTCTGTCTGGGATAGAGGAAGGCAGAGATATATTTAGGGAATGTATGATGGGACAGACAGATTGCATTTATCTTCTCTCCCATTGTGTGTATACCTTTCCTCTGCCGCCTCCCCCTGATCCCCCCTGTCTCAGTCACTGCCTGTATTGTGGATGTGCTGAGCTCACATTTCTGCTATAGTGCTCCTCTTTCTGTGTTGACATACACATTAATTACCCAGACTGCTAGGAACACTTGTCTGGAGTAACTACCCTGCTGTCCATTGCCGCTTGCTGAGTGCGTATGCGTGTCATTATTAATGACTTCATCAGAATTAGAAAACCGACATACGGGAAGTGGTGTGATAGTCACAGTTTGCGACACATTAGGATCAAATGCAGACACCCAGGTGCCCAGGCCTCAGGGGGAAGGGCCAGGAGACCAGTCTGGTCTGGGAGGTCAAACCAGAAGGAGAGCAAAGCAGCGAGTAGGGGAAGGGCAGTCGAGTGTTTGGAGTTAGGGAGCGTAGCATGTCAGACACTCCCATAGGGGTCTAGATGAATGGTGACACTTTGTAGGCATGTTGTCTCATTTGTTTTAGTGGGTGAATCCTCTTAAATAAAAATGTAAATTTGTTAGTTTACTGAAATATTTGATTGCCTTCCTTTCTGGTTTCCTCACAAATATCTTGCAGTTTTATGAAGTTCAAGAAGAATTTTGAATGCATGAAAAGATAGGCATGTGACAACAAAACCAACCTCACACAAATACCAAAGTAGATTTGGCTTCAAAGATGCTCAACAGATTGAGATGTCACATTAAATTAAGTGTCTCAGAAACATGTAGTCATAACAAAAGTGCTGCCAGGCTTCTGCATCTGCAGAGATTTGGACAGGTGGTTGGGCACCGTGATAAATAAACAGCCTCTTCGGGCCAGGCCATGGGCCAGACTAGTTCCTTAGGCAAGTCCTGATGGTAGAGCGGGTCCTGATGGCAGACCAGACCCGGCCACATTCTGTCCTGGAGCAGTGCATTAGTTTTACGGTCGTGAGGCGGTAAGGGATGGGATCGCTGGCCAGCCACTGCCCTCTCTGCTGTATTATTCATATGTGCAAAGTGGTCTTTGTTAATATTTAAAATGTGCTTATGATGCTCAAATTCTTGACATCAGAGACAGCAAAGGAGAAAGAAGTGGGAGGAGAACAGCTGCTTGGCTCTCATTGGTGATACTGACCTGGATGGCTACAGGGGCTTGTGAAGGCTTTTAGGGTACCAATAGGCATTTATAGACTAGATAAAAGAGTGACAGTTCGAGCAAGTGTGCCAATTGCAGCCAGTGGCTGTTGCAATAAATGTGTGTGAACCAAACAAGAAAAGGGGTTACGCAGGGTAATGCTATCCATCTGAAAGTGAAGAGGGAAAAACAGAAAGAGGAGATGGAAGAGAAATGAATCCGTGAGAGACACGCAGAGATAGATTGATCTCAGGGCATGGCTTTTAAATATCCTTTATGAGAAAAGAGCAAAGAAGAAAACTCCATAGCAGTGGCATTCAAGCATCATTAAGCCTCTGGCACAGGCCAGAGAATGAGGCGTCAAGTGGGGCTGGGTGTGTGTGTGTGTGTGTGTGTGTGTTGGGGGGGTGGTAGGTGGAAAAAGAATGAGAGGACGGGAAACGATGTGCTGCAGGACCACGCTAAAGCTAGCAAAACAGCAGAAGAAACAGTGGTTAACGGAGAAGAATATCGTCAAGGAAGGAAGCGGAGGGTAGAAAGTGAAAAAGAGACACACAAATCCACTAGGGGGATGTTTTTATTAAGGCTCTTATCGACGGAGAGAGCTCACAGTATTAAGAGCAGACATGTTTAATGTTTTGCCAATACTGTGCATGTTAGACTAGACCATAAATCTGCCGCAAACAGCATAGGGCTCTTTAGGAGGACAAAACAGTGAGGTAAATGGAGGAGCGGGTTGACTATAAAGAATAAAGCAAGGAATTAGTAGCAGTAAGTTTAGAGCAGAGATTGGCAGACTTGATATAAATAAAGGTTGAAGCACATGTTGTTGTTTTCCACTTTAAATACAATATTTTCTCTGATTATTGACAGTTTAGGGAGCCTGTGTTTGAAAAGAACAAGAAGAGTGTCTGTAATCACCATCAAGTCAGGCTATTTAAATAATTCATGTAATGCTTTCTTGGATTCTAGTTGGAAATGTCTTCTTTATCTCACAACAGATGGTCTCTCCTACCTGTGTGCACAGTGAAAAATGATGGAATGTTTTATTTTAATCCAAACATGTAAAGCCATTGATATGTGAAATGAATGGATGACCAGACCACTTGCCAAGGTCATACTGTTTTTCAGCAGGTATGACAAAATACACTTTAACCACATCTATTCTGTCAATTACTTTTGGTGGAAATATTTGAGAGGTGTTTTTTAAGGGTTGTAAATAGTCTTTTACTTTAATAGAAACCTCAATAGATACTGAATATCAAAATGAAAAACAAAAAAGTAAATCTGAAATATAGATATCAAACTTACTCTCGGTGAGTGTTGGTGCAATTTTGGTGCTTATTTCCCCTCAGTAGTTCCAGTAATAATGCCTAGAGCCAACCTCTGGGTTAAGGTTAGTTTGTGAAACATTCTATCGCAGCTGATTCTGATGACTCTGTCTATTTCTAGATGGAACGTAGGTTTTAAAAATGCAGACAAATGGAGTTAAGTTGAGGCTGTGGTAAAAGAAGAGGGTGGAGGAGGGAAAGTTTTGGTGGCAGATGGGAGCTGAGCTGATGCTGGCCCGACAGGACTGAGTACCCCCTGCCCCTCTATCCTGCCCTGTGGGGGGAGATGGGTGGGGCAGACAGGGAAACAGGAAGAAAACCTCTGTGGGGTTCCATTGTGCTTTAGATGAATAGGAGACTCCAGAGAGCCTTTTCTGCCCCTTTGTGTGGGGTAAAGGGGGGCAGCAGGAGAACACACACACACTCAAACTTATTCACAACTTCACAACTATAACAAGACTTTATTCTGTTAAGATTTAAAAGTTTATTACCATTTCATAGCTACACAGGGAGAGACTTTTAACAGAGTGTTTTAGCTCTAAAATGTAGTATTTTTGCTATAATTAATATGGTTGGACATGCTCAGTGACATATGACATCGAAAGTAAAGCAGTCACCCACCCACATACACCCACACGTACACCCGCATATGCAAAAAGGCACCACATCCTCTGATGAAGAGGTAATATTTATGCGTATAAATGGTGAAAGACCTGCTGGGTCTCTTGGGAGGAGTGAGTGACTAAGTGCAGGAATTTTCATTTAAGATCTCAGCAGTACTCTGAGCATCGTGACCAATAGGATCAGGATTCACAACAGGGGGTCATGCCGGATCCTGAACAAACCCCCTTACCCTAAGATAGATGCATACACACACTTATACAAAAATGCACACACACAAGCATTTGGTAAAAGTGGTTGCACTAGGGTCCATAGATCAGAGGCGGTGTGAGCATTTGATTGGCTGTGCTGTGGTCCAGCACTCTGCGTGTGTCCTCATATAAAAAAGGAGGTTTTTTTTCAGGCCATGTAGATTCCCCTCATCTTCTTAGCAGCGGCTTTTTTGTCTTCAAAAGGCAGTTGAGCCAAGTCCACTCAGAGCTTAGACCACAGCCAATCTGTTAATGCTTATGTTTGTGTCTGTTTGTGTCTAAGTCGTCTGTGGGCTGCGCTAACTGGAGGAAAATTCGGCTTAAAGGAAATAATATACTTTTTGTGAGGAGAGAAAATGTGCTGCATTAAGGAAAGCAAGGAGTGAATGTTAAAGTTGGTGTTTTCTGATTTCTTTTCATAAATGTTGCATACATCGCTACTTTTTCCACATCCACATTAATAAATTGCCTTTGTCTGTCCCCATTTCCCCTTCCTCTTCCTTCAATCTCTTGATAGTCTCATCATGCGTATTTATAGCTTTATAGTCTCACATATACCAACCTCTGTCATCCATATCTCTTTCACTCCATCATTTTTTTTCCTCGCTATCTCACTGGTGGAGTTTGGGAATTGCTCTTTAGAAGGCACTGTGAAGAATCCCATTTCTCTGAGTGTAACGCTTATTAGGGTCCCATCTGCCCTCAGGGTACTTATGAATGTGGGGGGTGTTTGGGTTGTCGTGGGTAGGTAAAGAGGGGTGTGAGGAGAGCTTTGTCATGCCTCTGTGTAAGTGGATGTGGGTGCCACCGGGGGCCTGTGCGAGGTGGGAAGGGGCTCTTAAGACTGCAGAGCACACACTGAGCAGCTGGTGTGTCTAAAGTAGGGGAATGACACATAGACCTCCCCGGAGAGATGGGTGTATTGAGTGAACGTGTGCATATCTCCGACTGTGTGAGAGAACGGAAATGATCCTGCGTCCTTCTGTCTGCATGGCAGGCAGCTAGGCAACAGCAGGACTTTCAAACAACTTACATTTTTTTTCTCTCTAGTGCTTTAAATCAAGGCGAATGATGCTTGATGTGTGTGTTTTGGAGTGCGTATTGGGGGGGGGCTTGGAGGGGTTTGTGCAATTGGCTGCATGTCAACAGTGCAATGCTGTGTTATTCAATGTATTCTCAATGACTGTGATGGAGTTAAAGTACCACGTTTATCTCTGTAGCTCATTGTTATTGTTGGACTAGTCAGAGGCCACTTAATCAGAGGTCAACACAAGCTCAGGAAGGGCCATCACTGTAATGAAACTTTAGCAGGCAAGTTTAATCATCAGCGAAATTAGTAATTTAATTTAAAAAAAAAAAAGTTGTTATTTTTTTCCAGTTGCATTGCATAAACCTAAGCAGAAGAGCGTTTTACTGGTATTAATCACAGGAAACATTTCTGTTTGCCTTTCAGACTTTGTAAACAAAACCTGCACAGGGCCAATTTGAAATAAAAAGATTTAATATAAAAAGCTTATTAGTGAAATATACAAAGCATTTATTCAT
Organism: Sphaeramia orbicularis; assembly: GCF_902148855.1. Classification (NCBI taxonomy): domain Eukaryota; kingdom Metazoa; phylum Chordata; class Actinopteri; order Kurtiformes; family Apogonidae; genus Sphaeramia; species Sphaeramia orbicularis. Next base: position 23,908,353 of record NC_043971.1, on the reverse strand, counting down.
AATGACATCAAATGATTCAAGTTAAGAGCCTCAAAACAAACATTTGGCTCAGTCGGTGAATTTGGATTTTTGACTCGGATAGTCATGCCAACTTCACCAGCTGCGACATCTGTCTTTCTGTTATTAAAATCAGTCATATATACAGAACTGTGAAACTTTTGCACGCATCTCTGGTCTGTCATGCATGGTGTTTGGTTTCAGCTGGTATTGATAGCACTAGATAACCTGGAATTGCTATTAGTTTTCCAACTTGCAGGGATGTGATTTTATTTTGACAAGGTGAAGAGAGTTAGAGATGATGTCATTAAAAGAGCACCAGATAAATCCAAAACTGTGCGAAATTATGTAAAAACAGTGATACACTTTTCATACAGGTGAATAGAAATGATTATCATGATTATGCAAAATGACTGCTGTTATCTTGGATAACTGTGAGGTGCTTAGAGAGGTTGTCTCCTCTCCTCTCCTCTCCTCTCCTCTCCTCTCCTCTCCTCTCCTCTCCTCTCCTCTCCTCTCCTCTCCTCTCCTCTCCTCTCCTCTCCTCTCCTCTCCTCTCCTCTCCTCTCCTCTCCTCTCCTCTCCTCTCCTAAACATTGGTGTTGTAGTATCCATCCAACTTCATCCCAGCAACATATGCAGACTCTCACAAACATGCACAGCAGGGACAATAATCCCTCTTTCTGCTCATACACTCATGGATCACAACCATAGCATAGAGTAGAGTCAAAGAATCTGCCCTCATCCACCCTTTAAATCGTTCACCCGTCTTCAGGACTTAATTTCTTACTTCTCCTCCAAAGGCTTTTGGAGCCTCCAAACATACAGTAAAGACTCTTGCCTTAGATGCAGGTCTTAATCAAGAGCTGACAGGCTTCTGTTGGCTTGGTTTGTGTATTTCATGTGTGTGTGCACTTGTGTGCAATGGGCGCATGCTGATGGGAGGCCAGCCACATTACTTAGGTATTACTCCCTTTTCTGCATGGGTCACAGTAGGGTCACACTCCCAGTCTCAATCAGCAGACAGCCAGCACACACACCCATCTTTTTTTTACTCTGGCAGTGGCTTTGATTGCGCAGGAGGAGACCTAGTTTATCCTCCTGGTACATTCACAATGCCAGGTGTATGTGGCGTATAGGCTACTACAAAATGCCATCACTCGGCGAGGAGTTAAAAATGAACGCCGTGTGTGAAGTAGTGACTGAGGTTTTGGTCTAATATGGCAGATGTACCTGCATGTAATTAAGGTTAGATTTAAGTGTATTAACTCACGCGCATCAAGTGTGTCAGCGGGTGTGTGTTTCAAGCCTCTTACCTGCTGCTGACCAGATGGGCTCAACAGCTGACCTCACCCTCACCTCTCCCCACCACTCTGCTTAGATTAGCTGATGAGCTGAACTAAGGCACACAGGCATTAAAGTGGGCACACCAGCCCAGACCCCTCCTCTAAACAACATCCAATCGCACTCTTGTATAGCTCATGTACAGGACTTATTTTTCATGTAGCATATTTAGGATGACGATGTGGTGTTTTTGTGTGTGTGTACGTGATTGGGCAGAGCTTGTGGCCTGCTGTTTATAGGGATTATGAAAGCAGATGGACAGCCATGCTGACTGGTGAGGGTTCATTAACTCTGGGTGGCTGTGCTCTGACTCTGCCACTGCTGCTTCTCAGCTTCACTTGCCTCCAATTCTCTCAACAACAAGAGGTGATGTGTGTGTGATGGGTATTGATCGGGGATTGATGTGAGCTTGAAGTCTCTGCCTGATTAGTTTATTTGAAAGTGGTGCAGCGGCTGCCACGTTTTTGTTTGTTGTTTTGTGTTCAGTGACGTCACCGTGTCAGGCTAATACCCATTCTAAGTAGTACTAATGTATTCCCAGTTTCATTTATTGTCAAAGGAAGGATTTTATATATGGAAAGCATCAAAAGAAACATGTCTTGTGTCATTATATGGTACAAGGTGAAGACTTATGAGTTGGCATGATGCAATAACTTCAGTAGGGGACCATTTCCGTGGCATTTCAGCACTCAGCTGGGGGAGATGAATAGGTATAGTTATAGTGGGTCATTAAACACTGAGTGGTGTCTCTGTCTATAGCTTCAACCTTCACGCTGCAGCCAGCTCCAGCCTTCATCTGGCACAGCTTGATAAAAGAAACATGGATTGTGCAGGGAGAGACAGACATACCTGTGGAGAGACAGACAGCCAGACAGACGGACAGCAGATTCCCAGGCAGATGGGTCGTATGGAGCTCCTTGGAGGCCTCAGCACCATCACACAGACAGAAGTGTAGTCAATCACACACTGACGTCCAGACGGAGCAGGGTTATGACCAGGAGAGCAAAAACATCCACCAGTAAATTAAGAATAACACATACCCACTGATTTATCTGTGGATTTTTTTTTAGATTAACAAATTAGTTATGAATTGTGAATGTTATTTTGGAATAATATGAGTTAGAAGGGAGGTTCACACTAAAGTGTTAAGAGTGATATCTTTACACTTGATGCTGTAATAGAAATGAACTGCTAAAACACATATTTGAATTATCAAGTATATTGAGCTGTTTTATTTTTTGAAGCAAAAAAAAAAAGAATCACTACATTTCAATTAGTACATACTTCACTAGCAACACTAACAAGATTAGCGTTTTTATTAGACACCTTGTAAGACAATTATTTTCACCATGTATTTGCTAAATTGGAAACTAAAACTGTGAGTCTTTCTACAATAATAACTAGGATTGCTAATCATAAAGGTAGTCATGTAATTTATTGTTGACACAGAATTTATTTATTTTTTTGTTCTATGAAGAGATTCTGTGTAACTTTACAGTGACAAGTGTAATTCCAGGTTGGGATATTTGTCACAATCATACCTTTCTTTAACCTCGCTCTTCATTACATCTGCTAGAGGACATTATGCAATAAGTCTGTTGGCTTTTTACATTAAATTTGTCTTCAATTTTTTTATTACTTTTTCTAAGATAATGACAAAGGGTTAGACTGAATGATGGGACTGTGGGGGCCATGGCAGGTGGATGTGCTCTCGGAGGTGCCTTCCATATGTGCTATGCCACTTGCTTTGTAGTTGTCAAACAACAGATGTTACCAAAGTATACAACAGAACACAAAATAGGTTAAATTACCACATTAACACAGCTCCAGATGTAGTGAGAGATCAGTAACAGGTATCTTTCCAGTATGTTGGGCTCTGTACCATGTTGAGTGAATAGGCCTTGTACTGAAAATATTGAAGTTTTACAGTCGAACAACCCCAGATTGTAACTTCAATACTGCTGTTAAGCCATTTGTGATGAGGTGAGCTGGACTTTTATTAGATTTTGGCTTGGAGACTATGACTGGCAGAAGGAAATAGAACATCTTTGTGTGGAAGTCCACCCACGCCTCTGTCAGAGATGTGTGTGTGTATGCATGCCTGCATATGTGTGCATGGTCTGGTGAGTGCGTGTGTGTGTTAAGATGCTGTCGCTGACGGCGTCCCTCTTTATACCCTTCTGAGCGTGAGTTTGTGAGCGACAGTTATACAGTGGTGTGGAGTGTGTAAATCTCCTTCCCTCCAAAGCTCTCAGCAATGGACCTTACATTAGCACAACAATTTACACATCTGTCCTGAGGCTAAGAATGGGCAACTTTGAGAATAAAGAAAGCCTCAGTCAGAGTGTATCTGTAGAGAGGGAGAGAAATCAGGAGAGGGACAAGAGACTCTGTAAACAAGAGAAAGACGAGGTTTATTAAAACCCCAGCACCACTCACCATCCTTTTGTCCTTCTTTTCTCTGTGCTCCTCACCTCCTCTCCCCCTCCTGCAGTCACAGGAGCGATTACATGCCTCTGTCTCTCTTGTCTTTCATCTCTCTCTGTGAGGAGAAGAGGAATGAAGGTCTTCTGTGGCGTGTAATTACACAGAGACATCCTGGATGAGAGCGTCTGTCTCCACAAACAAAAAAGCAACCCCTCTCCCCCTAAATACCTCTTGATAGAGGGAGATCTAAAAGAGACATTTAACTGCCTTTGATCCACCACAGGGCCCTTGTCTTTACCTGCCACTTATGCCGACCTAATAAGTACCATCACAAGTCTATTTATTTCATTAGAAGCACTGACACTAACATATGCGTGGCTCAGCTCCAGCACCGTGGGAATGAAATACACAGCTCCTCCATTCATTTTATGTACAGAGTTATAATCGTGACACATTTAAAGGCCGGTGTTCCAATCTTACCCATGAGTCATATTGTTGAATGATTATGGAAGGGCGGATTTTTATGGGCTTACATTGGTATTGGCTCAACCTCTAATTGGCCCAACGCACATTTGCATTCTGGGAAGGTAATAATGGGGCTCTTTGGAGGCACTTTAAATGAGAAAGTCATTGCACTCTGACTTAATTCTGCTCATAGAAGTGCTGATGCCTCCAGATGGCTTTTTTACTGAGTGTGATATGGCCGTTTTGTGTGCATGATCATACACTTACACCAATACTTTGGGAATAGCTAAGTTGCTTGCAATGCCAGTGGTCTCTTGTTATCCATTTTTGCTTTATATTGTTTTTATTGCTTTTTATTTTATGCTCTCAGCAGAAGAGAAATGCAAATAAACCAGAGTAATAGGACATGCTTGCAGAAAAACAAAATAGGTGTCGACACTAATAGGTTGTTTGTCATGAATCTAATAAACAAATGTTGCACACCATTAGAGCCTTTATTTTTTCCCCCCTGTTCTTTCTGTATTTTGTAGTTTCATGTATAATTGTTGGTAAAATTCTGTATTGGAAGAACCAAAGGGAGGTCATACAGTGTGGTTTGAGGTCACTTAGGTCAAGCACCTCTCTGTTTTAGAGTCAGAGTTGGCCTGAATGTGTTTAACGTGTCTTTTTACTTGTGTAAATCCGCCCCTATTCAATGAGACTTAACTATTTCTCTGAACTCACTGGGAGATGAAGTGAACATTCTGGTGCAGCTCAAACAGACTTGGCGTCAGACAATAGATTGGGGTCTTCCATTGCACTTAGCTGAGGCTGCTGAATAGACTGTGAATAGACCTGGAGTGGTGCGGCACGCAGCTGCTGGACAATGGCCTGCTCAGCAGAAAGGCAGCCGATGACCTCGAGGTCTGCTCCGACCCTGTCCACTCTGATCCCTGAACCCACTCCACACACAGTCAGCACTGGGGCGGCCATAGTGTTGACCCTGCGATAACTTGAACAAATCAGCCAAATCAGAATTTTTGAGCTGTAAACATAAATGTACAAATGGCTTGAAACGTCTCATCATTTGACTGAAAAACTACAAACCATGGACATAAACTAAAGAGCTAAAAGTTTTGCAGTGTGTCACACTTAAATCAGTCACATTAAGTACTCATTATGCAACTCCTGCCTCACTTCTCACATTTTTCTGAATTTACTAGGTGTGGAGACTAGCTGAAAGTAGTGCATTTACATAAATTATTCAATCATTAAATCCGAAATTGGACCAAAAGTCACTAATGGTTTAAACTCGCCTGTTTAACTCAGTAATAGTGTATTTTAAACCAGAGTCCCAGATACAACAAATATCCCCAATCTCACAATTTGACTCTAAATCTTTAGGAATCCGTCCTTTGAACAGTCATAGGATGCTTTCCTGCCACTTTAATAATAGCTACTATCTGAGCCTCAGAAATACTCTCATTTCCCAAAATAAACATCATCATCATTTTTACACCCAAAACCATGCACAACTTTACACAAATCCCACAATCGGTAGAATAAAAACATCCTCACAACGTCAGAGCGTCTCTCCTCCCTGCATTTGATCACGAGCGGGCTCCCCTCCCCTTTTGTGTTTATTCTGGGGATTATTCTGACCTAATCTCTTTAGAGCATAATTCAGATTAGGTTTTGTGTTATTATTATTGCTATGTCCATCCCCTACTGTCCTGCTGGGATTTCCTGACTGCCGTTGTGCTCCTGGGTTTGGAAAATTGATTAAAACTGCTGACCACTGCCCTAGATAGCACAGGCTCTGAAAAGTGGATGAAAAAATAACACAAACACAATGATACAATGCAGTATTCTCTAAAAACATGTCGTTTTTAATAGAACTGTCAAAAAAACATGCACAAGTACCGTGCCAAGTGATGTATGAATCCATCTTTTCTGCATTCATCTTGCATTGATCTAGCATTAGAACAGCAGGGATATTGTTATATGCAAAAATGTTAAACATTATCTAGAAGATTTGAGTTCACCAAACAGTTACTGTGAGTTTTCTTTGAAGTTTAACAGCCATAAAGGGAACAAAAACTGAATTTTCTGCTAATTACCTAAAACAAAAGCCTGTTTGTGTGCAGTTAAAGCTGTGGCTCCATCTGTATTTGCGCAGCTATATTGGCATAAAAGTCGCTCAACAGTTTGATATTCAAACGCTATGTTTAGTATGAATTTTCAAGACAGGGTTTAAACACCAGCTGTCTTTTAAATCTTTCTGTAAGCTATGAAATCTGAACCGTACCCAAAATAGATTATAGTATATATTTGTATAAACCACAGCAGCAAGTCCAGAAAATTAAGACATTTTCATTTTTTCTCCCTACATTTGTTGCAGAGAATGTATGATCAGGTGTTTATTCAGGTGTTTTTTCTCCTTGTTTTCTTTTCATATATAAATGGAAGAGAAATACATTGATCTCATTTACACCTTACATTCTCACATCTATACTGATAACTACCTAGATAAGACTGAAAAATGAATTAGTGCATGTATTAATGCATTTTGATCAGAATGAAATTTGATGTAAAAGCAGTCTTGTCAATGTTGCAATCTAATTTCAGGGTAGTGCAAAATTATGCTGTGCATCTTATAAAGCATCTCCACCTTTTGCTTTAGTAAAAAAAAAAAGAACAAGCAATAACTAGAAAAGCACTTAGAGAGTGCAGACCTCCGCCAAGGCAGATTCATCTCTCATTTGTTCATTGTGCCAGTATCATCAAAATCCTTCCATAACTTTTTGAGTTATCTTGCTAACAGACAGACAAACAAACAAGAAATCTGTCACCCCCCCCCCCAATCACCACCAAAATTTAATCATTTGTTCCTCGTGCCAGTATCAACATATCTTGAAAATTTCATCAAAATCCTTCCATAACTTTTTGAGTTATCTTACTAACAGACAAACAAACAAGAAATCTGTCTTGCACACACACACACACACACACACACACACACACACGATCACCACTAAAATTGAATAATTGGCTCCTTGTGCCAGTATCAACATTTCCTGAAAATTTCATCCAAATCCATCCATAACTTTTTGAGCTATCTCGCTAACAGACAAACAAACAAACAAACCCAGATGAAAACATAACCTCCGCCGTTCTTTAGCGGAGGTAATTATTCGCTCACAGAATGCACAAAATTGCAATAACAAAATAGCTTATCAGTGTGTGAAACCTCACTATGGTTTACTTCTTCTTCTCCAAATCTTATCCTTGCTGTTTTGGTTTTCATCAACACCAGAGAAAAATGCCGTCTCAATAACTTTGCACCCATGGTAGAAAGGTGAATACATTTTTGCAGAGGTAAGCACCTACAGTCACCTTTCACAGACACAAAACATACACTACGTCCCACAGTCCCAGAAATACATGACCTGTTCTGAACTTCTTTCCAGCGCTCTCTTTTGGTCGCTTGTTTTGCTCAATTAAGATGAATTATAGAATTGCATCTGGGAGCAGGGACAAGAAGCGCTTATTGTGATGTTACCCTGAGGCACTTAGTCATTGAGTTGGGGAGAGAAGCAGGCGTGTGCTGTGGATATTTTGGTCCTTCTGACTGAAAACACTCAGGTCCTTAATGAACCGAACAATATACAAGTTTAGCCAAACATATGGTATGGAAGCATGTGGGAAAGAAGACGAGGGGGAGGCAAGAGGAGGACAATCTTGGGTTTATTGCTCATATGTGTAGGGGAGGAGATAAAGGAAGTGACACAGGGGAGGTGTGGGGGCTGTGTTTGTGCTTGCTGCTGGGGGTTGGAAGATAGACCAGGCTGCAGTGTACATTTCATTAGTCTGTTCTCCTCCAGAGGCCCAGGGTTGTGTCGCAGCTCCTTCTTTGGGCAGGAGAGCGCCAGATGATTAGATGAGCTGCACCTCAGTAAATGGATGCTATTGATCTCCACACCTTGTTATATGGAACACCTCAGAACATGATGAGTCTAAGACAAGATGGCATGATGAATCTCACACCGTCCAAAATTGCCTCGTCTGCTTGGCTAACTTTCTCTCTTTTTCATCTTCTTGCTCCTTAAATACACAGGTAGCTAGCTTCACTCCATCCTTTTGCTTTCCACTGTCTTCCATCCTGCTCTCTTTTTTTTTTTTTTTATTTGCCCCACTGATTGCTTTCAGTGTCTCCACAGCCATTAAGATGATTGGAGACTGTGTAATGTATATTAATGTGCTTGTACTTTTAGAGTCGTTTCGCCATGCATGCTATAATATTTCATGGGGAGAAAACATAGTAGTGAGCTTCAGTGTTGGGTAATTAAATTGAGATTGTGATATGTTGTTTTCTGCCCACGAATACGAAGTGATCATGGGTTCTGTAAATTATAGCAGGGCTATCTTTGAGAAGCCTATCACACATGGAGATTAGAGTTTGACGGTCACAAAACGGTGCCGCAGGCCAAAAGACCTACTTTATAAGCATGTATATTAAGCCACGCTTCTGTTATCTGTGTAGCACGAGGTCTTAGTGCAAAAGACCAATCACAGTGAAATAAAATGGAGCAGTAGAGTCTGGGATGAGGTTAAAACAAGGCTGTGACCTCTGACCTACAGAATACTAATTTGCAGTGCTAGCTACTTGTTGATGCATTATTATGGCACCCGAATGAGCAATGATAACAAAACCAAATATGATTCCTGAATGTTATTAACCAGCTTCAGTATGCGGTACAGTTGATAAAGCTGTGTTGTGTAGCATAAATTCTCCTTAATGCACGATTGTAGAGACGCTGCTCACATAGCTGCTCATTTTATTCACATCAATCATTTGTTGTTTGCTTTTTGGTCTGAGACTAGCATGTTAACTAGCCCCAGACTTCATTTGCTGCATCAAATGTTGTGCATATTACAAACTGAATAGAGTTGTGTACCTCAGATCGGTGCTGTAATCGTGGCCTATACATCCTTTATACTCACTGCACACACACATCAAAAGCTGGTTCTTTGTTGTCTCAGAAAATGGAAGCTGTGAAGTCAGTCATGCTGAATAAATTGTAAATTGTCAGAAAGATATAAACACCTTTATGTTTGCAGCCTGCCATTGTGCCTCACAAATGACCTAACTGACCGCAGCCATATGAGGGTCAAGCAGTTCTATTCTTGCCTTTTGCAGCTCTGTGTGGCTATTCAAAGCCATCTGTAAAATGGAGGGTAGCCAACAAATATTTCAGAAGGGAAAAGAAAAAGTTGGATATTGGGAACTTTTTAAGATTTGCCATGACCATCTGCTTAGAGTGTGTAACATGTAGTTACAGCGAGCAACGATGTTCCAAACTGCAACATGTGGATTTCCATCACCTCACCTTCCCTTACAGTGGTTTCTAAAATGCACAAAACACAAAAAGTCAGCTTTGGTATTCGTTATAATGGGCTCTTGGGTTAGGTGGACTATAACTGTTGTCCACGCTGAATCATACTAGGTGATGGTGATGCATCCATAGCATCTTATCATCTTTCCCCTGGTACCAAGGACAGCAAGTTCTGTCTGTGCTGCCATGGTAATGATACACAATGCTTATAGCAAAATACAAATTCTATACATTCATGTAACCAGAAGAATGTCCATTAACAGCTAAAAGAAACCAATTGTCGACCAATGAAACACAATCCAAACAAAAAGCATGTAAATGGGCAAATATTGAAAACAAGCTAACAGTCCGTGGCTATCAGTAGTGGCTTTTCCATTGGACAACACTTGTGCAACACTTTACCAATATTTACTAAATGTTGAAAAAACGGAAGTGTGTAATGTTGGTTTTTCCATTAAATCACACATGCGATGATTTGTTTATTTGTTATGGCGAGATGATAGGAGAAGTCATAAACATGGCGACGCACATAAATATCATTTTGATTTACAGATATATTCATTATTATCATATATTACCCCTCTATCCTGTACTAAATTACAAAATGATTGTTTCCTGGTGTGTCCACACATACCGCACCATGTTTCTTTTAAAACTCTTCTTCTTCACTTGTTGTAACATCTGTCAACATCTGTTTTTATTTTTTAATTCACGTGACTCCAGCTGCTGAAAAAGGTCTTTCCATTGCAGTTTTGTGCAATATACCAATTTCACTATGCCCACAAAACCACCTCTTGCCAGCACAAAAACTTTTCATGGGAAAAACAAGAATTTTGGCGAAATTGTCGTTTTCCATTAGGCAAATTTTTATGCGCAAGTTATATTTGCAGAATATGAGGGCCAATGGAAAAGTGACTACTAAAACTCACTGAACAAACTGAATAAGAGAACAAATAAAAGTCACATAATGAAGCCATGATTCCGAGTTTTGTCTTACTTTTGCTGTTTTCTGATCATAGCTTGGTCTTATATGAATGAAGCTTCTGCTAATCCATGGTTTTGTGTTACATTGAAATGATTTCCACTGGACACAAATGGGAGGCCTTCACAGGTTAATGATGGACACCACTTGCCATAAAGTCAAAAGTAAAAGGTCCATTCTGAGATGAAATGCAGCAGTGAAACTCTGCAAACTTCTAGGAGCGGTCCTGCCCATTCTGTAGATCGAGAACACATTCTAGATAGGTACTGTAGTGACACCACAACCATTTTTATTATCAGGTGATTATACATTAATGAAAATGTAAATACTATCCAATAAGATCCTCCTAAATTGCCTCAAATCCTACACAAAGAACCTTTACTGTGTTTTATTTATTACTTATGTATCAATACTTGCTTTGCTGAATTCAAAGACAGACTGACTACTTCCTCATTACATTCCACATATACCATTAGAACAGGTTTGTACATTTCTTGTCACTAGTGAATGGGCCACTGTTGTTCTCCATGTACTGCACTGCAGAAAGATTTCTGATTTGTTTTTGTGCTGTTTACGCACTGTAGTTTGTCACACAGATACTAAAACTGAAAAGATGCAGCCATTTACATTACATACTATTGTAATCTAAAAGCACTTTCTAAGTAAAAGAGAGTTCTCAGTTCAAAGGGAGAGAATGTAGCCACGCACAGTAATAAAGAAAGTGTGGATATGATACAGTGACATGAATCGCGAATTGCTGCCCATTCAGATCAATGACAGATGAAATGCAATTGAATCAGATTGTCAGGCCAGCGAAGATTCACACCTCTGGGGTTATTTTATCAAAGCTTCACATATTAACATATTTTCTTTACAGATTTTGAAAGAGAAGTGCAGGGGCTTGTGCTGAAAAGGCTCTAGGATCAAAAATCCACAGTACGTACGACTGAAGAAAGGAAACTGCTTGGCAGAAGATTATGTTTACCTGTATTTAGTTTTATAGTGTATAAAAGAGTTATTTCAGAGTGATTACATAAAGTTAATCTATGTGACGCACAATAATCCAGACGGCTGAAGTCGAGAGGGGCTTGTCAGTTGTGTGTGTTTTCAAACTCCCATATATCATCTATATGTCGGCTACAGATTGGCCCACAAATCCCACACAAAACAAAATCTAATCAAATCCTGCGGGCTTCCATATGCTGTATGTGTGCTCTGGTTAATGCTGTTTTTGTGTGCTTCCAGCCTACACTCAAACCGTTTGAGTCCATACCGGTCACACTTTATTATCTAACAGACTGCATTATCCATCATAGCAGTGAATTAAGCGGCTGACTTGCTTCCTTCTTGTCAGATTCTGGGTGTATACTGTACTTTTTTTTTTTACCCAGTTCTGTTTCTTTCTTTCTTTCTTTCTTTCTTTCTGTAAACTCATTTATTTAATGTCCAAGCACAGCTCTTTCTTTCTGGATTTTCCTTCTTTTGTAATCAATACAGGTTGTATGAATCCAGGTCATCTGGGCTCCTGTGTCATTACTGTCTCCAGTTCTTTCTCATCCTCTGTCGTCTATCAATCTTTGTCTCTGTCTTCCTCTCTCACTCTCTCTCTCTCTCTCTCTCCATCTTTGTCTGTTTCCTCTCTATTCCTGTCTCCTTTTTCCTGTTATGTCCTCACGTTCTGTCTTCTTCATTTCGCTCGCTCCCCCCTGAAAAATTACTTCGCCCATCTGGACACAGCACTGCTCGGCCGATGCGCTATTAGTCCTCGTGTGGCAGTGATTAAAAATAGATCAGAGTATGAAGTCAAAATTAGTCAAGACTTTTCTTCTTCTCCAGCCTCCTCTTTTTTTTTCTCCCCCCTCCTACACAGGACTCTGCTGAATAATGTTAGATATGTATATTACAGGGAAAGTGAAAAGTTAGCAAAAAAAAAATGTCCCAGCGCTTGATATTTGCGTCTTTCTATGCTCAGACTCTGTGAATGTGTGTTTGTCTGTGTGAAGAGTAGTCAGTGTTTGTCAGTGAGTATGTGTACCGCCTGCGGACCTCTTCGCTGGGTGCTGTCTCATGTCGAGCGGTGTGTTTGAGAGGCTTGTCGAGGTAAAGCTCCTGTCAGCGCCTGGCCGGAGGGAGTGTGCTGATGAAAGGCCTCTTCATCATCCTAATGGGATACACAAACCTCTTAACCAGCATTGCTGCCATGGTTTCAGCTGGGTGAAGCTGGAGAGAGAGAGGAAGCAAGAGCATTCAGCAGCTAGTCGGACCACACACACCACGATCCACGCAACATACACAAATGAGCAACACGGAAAAATGTAAACAAACAAAGCTGTGGGGAGTATAACGGAGGAGTCCTGACTCTGCACCGTCTGGGTTTGTGAGATGTTCAGTGGATCAGGTCTCTGGAGAACTAATGTCCTAATGTCCAGTAAAGCCATGGCCATGTGGTGCCTCTCAGCTGACACCGGCCAGAAAAAAAGGAAAGGAGCTAAAAGAGCAAGACTCATTCCCTACTTCCATCCCATATAATTCACCGCCTTCTTATCCATTTGATTTTGTTGGACGTGTGAAATTAAAATTTTAAAAAACCACCAGATATAGAAATACATCATCATCATTCATCTATTTCTGGCTTTTTCTGCTCGCAATATATCTCTGTCACTGTGCCTCTGCTCCACCATAACCCCCCCCCCCCCCCCCCCCCAAAAAAAAAAAAATTATTGATGGGACAAAAAAATGACACTTTTGTGAAAGTCGTATAACATCAGACGCTTAAATAGAGTCATAAAAGAGTCACTGGGATTGATGTTTCTCTATTAATTCTTTAAGCTTGTTGCCTTCGTCTCAGGTTTTAAATGCAGAGCGTGTCTTTTCAAAACAATAACAAAATACGTGGTTTGATTGTCATGAAGGTGCATTGGGTCATGGGAGTTTTCATTACTGCTGCCAATGGAAATGTATCTGGCATGACCTACAAATCATGTTTACAGATGAGATAAAATATTAAAGATTTATTCACATTACCTTCAGGGGCATGTTATGTGACTTCTTTTAATGAAATAGCCCCAAGTAAGGTTAGTAATGATGTGATGTCATTGGCATGTGATCAAATGAAGTCTGTAACTCTGAATACTCTAATAGACTTCTAATAATATAAACTAAAATGTACCATAGTGATTTTTGGGTATTTTTATATGGAAATGTTACACCAGGCAGGGGGTACTTGGACTAAGCCCAGGGGGTACTTGAAATTTTTTGGGAAAAATACATTAGATAAGTCATCATGTACTGAATACAAAACAAATAAGAATTAATGCTGAAATATAAAACACAATACATTCATATAATAGAATTAACACTCCTAGTTTTATTATCAGTCATCTTGTTTAAACTTTGGCAACATTTTAAGAACATTTATATTTTATATAATCCAAGATGAGTTTATTTGAGTAATTCAGTAATTTTTTTTTGTTGATGGAAGGTTCATTTATTAAATAATGACTAATTAATTTGTTTTTCTCATCAATGAAAAAGGACTGTTTTCAGTTTATATTTTGCACACAAATTTACTTATAAAGATTTGCTACTTTTAATATATTAAAGTTAAATATATGTTGTTTGTTTACAAGGTTTTGAAAATAAAAACAGACACCTTTGGCACTAAATGCTGAAGTGAGAATTGGGGGTACTTGACTAAAGTATTTTTCAGGGGGTATTCCACTGTAAAAAGTTTGAGAACCACTGTGTTAAATTATAGCTCTTTAACAAAAAAACAAAAAAAAAAACCTTCTATATGTCCTAACCTCAAAAGCGTTATAAAGGATTGGTTCTCCAGAACTTTGCTTGACCCGGTACAAGGGAAGAAGCAGGGTCAGGTTGTGGATCAGAGCGCCAAGCAGGACGTGACAGAAGAGAGAGAAAGGGAATGGAGTTGTAGACGAAGCTAGAGAGGCCGGGAAAAAGTCTTTCATCATTATCGTTCCAGTGTCTTCCACTTTGGCCTCACAGTGTCACCATCAGTCCGCTCTGGCCCCAGGCATCCGGCGGGTGACACTCTGTCCCTTCTTCCATCCATCTATTCTCCTTTTTCCAGCTTATACACACACATTCGTAAGCATATTTCCTCTCGCATTCGCAGCCGCTTAATATATAACTACGCTGAGGGGAGTTTCGTCATGCTCTCCTCATCATTGTTCTCCATCGCCGCCATTCATGCCAGTCCAGTCATACTGGTCCTGGCCTGAGGTTCTGGTACGTCCTCTTTCTCCATTCTATTCCATTCCGGCCCAGTCCACATCCTGTCCTCGGGTCAAGGACACATTTTCCCAGCTGCAGTGAGGAGTGGTGAAAAACTTTAAGAAACCACTGCCTCATGAATGATTGATGTGCAATTGCTGAGTCATCACACAAGGGAAGGAACCAATATTTTGACCTGAAACGTAACAAGATTTACATTTGAAGAGTAGAGCAGAGATGCACAAAAGGCTGTCCTGGTTGCAGATAACTTTGCAGTGATGCTACCAAAGTAATGCAGAATTGTCAGTGCGTACTGTTTCACAATCTGTTAGCAGTGGAGATAGCTAGATAGGAAAATGTTAGCCTGGCCCAATGTGATAGTCTGTGAGGTGCTTGTGTTGTAGTTATTGCTTTTATGTTTTGGTATTGCACTGAGATTACCTGGCAGTCAAACAGTGTGGTGTGTTTTGTTTTTTTTTCCCTGTCCTATCTTAAACTGCACATTTCCTTCTGAAGTTAACTCCCTCTCTGGTTTAGCTGTTTTTTTTTTATTGCTTAACTGTTGATGAGGAAAAACAAGAAGTATCACAATACTCATTAGAAAACAGTTAAACATACCCCTATTGGCAGAAATTTAAAGAATAAGGACATGAAAAGATAACAAATACACAAAGGATGTAGATTGAGTCACCTACATACATGGGTTTGATGAAAATCACTGGAAGCACTGGACCTAGCACTTTTTTTTTTTTTTTTTTTTTTTTTTTTTTACCGTCAGCCCTTCCTTTTTGCTGTTGGCCTGATTTGAGCGAGCGTGTCCGAGTTGAAGCAGGGAGGGAAATTTATTTTGAGACAAGCGTGGTGTGAAGGGATTGAAGGAAAAAGATCAAAAGGATAAAACAGCCATTAGCTTCTGCACTGGACTACTTTTGCTTACAAGACCCCGGCAGTCTGCGGGGTGAGGTGATTGAATCTCACCTCTATCTTCTTCCTCTCCATTTGTCCTGCTCTGCTATCGCCAAATCACCTCTCATCATCTATCTCCTACAACATGGATTTTCTGCCTATTACTGCCCTAATCTTTCTGTTAGGTCTACATCTCTGTCCTACTCTGTCTGTTTCTATCTTTACCTTTTCATTATTATTTCTGCTTTGTAACTGACTCATGCTTAAGGAGTACCTGTTGGAATACACAATTATCCAAAGCCTGCTTATTCATTTCACCCACATTTTGACATTATGTTTTTTTTGTCAGACCCCAGGTACATTCCTAATTTTTTTTTTTTTTTTTTTATCTGAAGCCATGTTTTTGCCCAATCTACATTTCTATACTACAGGGTGGGTGAAACGTAACCAGGCCAGTGTCGGAAATTCAAATGGGGTCGCCTGAAATTTCTAGTAATTGATTTAAAAAAAACTACGTACAAATAAAAAATGTATGGTGAGTTGAGAGAGACAATCACAATAATTAAAAGACATGACAAACTGAAGCTGAAACTGAAGCACTGTGGTACTGTTTATCTTTCAAATGTTCATTGTGGTCAGTTTAAGATACAGCAGCTCTTTCATAATTCATAGTTTGAGTTATTGTTTTTTCAGTATTAATTGTCAGCCTTGTAAATCCAAGCTGGACTGACTGTACATATCCTGACCAAGGAAAATAAAATTCTGACTTTGTGCAGTAATCTACACCTGGCTTTTCTGCCTCTGTCCATAATAATATACATTATATAGACTAAACGTCATAAAAATTAATGTTTATTTGCAACATAGTATAGCAAAGTATTACATGATTAAAAGCAAATGAATTTTAGCAAAAAAAAAAAAAAAAAAAAATCTCCATTTTTAAAGTCTGGGGTCACCAGAACTTAGTGATGTTAAAATGGGGTCATGTGCCAAAAAAGGTTGGGAACCACTGACACAGGCATTAAAAATTAGTAATAAAATCCATATTTCTTTTACAAATTTATTGAAACAAATGATATATGTTCTTTATTACATGGGAAAATGAAAGTAAATCATCATGAAATGGGAAATGGAAGATGTTGCTGATGGGTTTATATGTAGTGTGGGGCTTACATATTATACCCTGTAGAGTTTAGTCTCTATTTGTTTATGTTTATTTCTTGCACAATGGTTGTACAATGATGATACAACCAATATAAAGGTGCTATGACTAGTTATTCATTGTTATCTAATTTAATGTGATAGATAACCAATGAAGGAAATCTATTTGGTTATGAATTTGACGCTGAAAGTAAGGAAGGGGCAGGACTAGATAAGCCTTTGCTTCTTTCTGTCCCTTCTCAAACTGTGTTTGTGAGTTGATTCATATTTTCATTTATGTTAAATTTATTGTATTTTGTTACTTTTTCTGTGATCAATGACCACTGATAGGTGTATATGTAATTGAATTCTTGATTTTATTGTTTTGTTACCTCCGCCAAGGAGGTAATGTTTTTGTTGGCGTTGGTTTGTCTGCCTGCCTGCCTGTCTGTCTGTCTGTCCGTGTGCAAGATAACACAAAAAGTTATGGACAGATTTGGATGAAAATTTCAGGAAACATTGATACTAGCACAAGGAACGAATGATTAAATTTTGGTGGTGATCGGAGGGGCACTGATCTGCCTTGACGGAGGTCTGCGGTCTCCGAGTGCTTTTCTAGTTTAGTACTTTTTTATTTTTATTTCAAAATTTGAGACAAATAAACAAACAAATATTTCAACATTAGCACCGGTGACGTCAACCAGTTTCCTCAAACCTTCTGAAGGCCATCATCTGTCTTATCATTGAGAACCTCCTGAATCCGTGAATAACAAATAAGAAAGCCCCATTAGTTTTGTCTGTTCAAAAAATGTTTTCATCGTGACTTCAATGATACTAAAAATTCTATGATTTCTAATGCCTAGTTACTTTTCACCCACCCTGTATATTATGATATTTTTCATAATTTCTTTTGCCAAATTACCAAACCTCACAATCTATTATCCCTGTATACATACACTTACATGCACAGAGGCTACCCCACAGCATGTTGCTTGTTGTGTAGTGCACATCAAGGGATTTCTCTGATGCAAGGGGACGCAATGAAGGAGCAGAGTGACGCCAACCCTGCTGCTGTGTTTGTGCAGGGTGTGAGTGTGTATCTGTGCATGGGCATGTTTTTCCCCCCTCATATTCTTTGTTAGTACAGTATGTTGTCACCTCTGTCACTCTGGCTCGGTGAGTGGTTATTATCAGTATCACTGTGTCATGTGTTGTACACGTAGATGACATCGAAGCCCGCTCGTGTCTTGGTATATCCACTCTAACCCTCTGTTTATGCAAGTGTGTGAGAAGTCATGACCATGGCCCGTCGATCCACTGTCAATCCCCCTCATCTCCTCATCTGTTCATTAGCATGACAGAGGAGCTCTCCTGCCAAAGCAGTTAGTCACAAGAATCAGCCCCTGTCACAACACATTACGGCAGCAGGCATCTCTAATAGCACTGGCAATCGTGGCAACCATAGCCAATGCCCACAGTACGCACTCTTGCGCGCACACACCAATCAAGAGTAGCACTTGATCTGCACCCAGGGAGTGTTTCTGTGTCTCTCTCCATCTCTTTCTCCTTTGCTTTTTCCATCAACACATCCTCCCTTCTTCCTCCCTTCCTTCCTCCCTAGCATGGCACTTACAACTTACAGTGGTATCATTAATTTTCTTCTTTCCGCCATTAGCTACTGTAAGTTTTACCTGTACTTACCTTAGCACCTTCCCATTTTTTTTTTCGCTGTTTGCCTGAGATTCCACCAACTACTGCTATTTTTGCTTCTCCTCCTCTTCCTCTCTACCTCACTTGACAGGATAGAGACTTTTCTTTTTAATCCATTTCTATTCCTGATGTGATGTTTTAGTTTCTCTCACAGCTCTTTAAACCCCCAAAACTTCCCTCTCTCTTCATTATCACCTGCTCTAAGTGTCTGATGTGATTTATACAAGAAGTTTGATCCAGCTGTCTTCTTGTCTCAAGGGAGTTGGGTTGTCATATCAAATAATAAAAAAACACATATGTTTTGACGCCTTTTGCCTCCTCTTCTCACTATCATAGTTCATGTCTGTTGACTTAACACTGGATCACATGAAGAGACTACATCTCAGCGACATCATCTCCAAGCGATATGATTTTTTTAATTGCAGACAAATGACAAGAAGTGGCAAAAATACACACATTCTTTATTGACAGGTTTATAGATACTTAACTAATGTTCTGAAATGTGCCTATCATTTGAAGGACATTTCTGCCAACTGTGCCTACTCTAAATGAAAAAAAAACATATACTGGAAATAATGAACATCAACTTTATTATAATTAATTCCAAAATAAGTTTTCAATGTCAGTAACAGAGCTCAAAACATTGTCTCCCAGTGGATTCTGATGGATACACAAAGGGATCTTTTTTTATGTTTTACTTTCCTATCAATTTAGGTAGAAATTAGTACCGATGAATAATTCCCTTCAGATGCATTAAAGCTAAAGTACTGAGCCTGTTCTAAAGTGTAAAAACTACAGGTATGAGAAGTACTTAGGTTTGAAGTATTTGTCCTCTGTTACTTCCCTTCCCTGCAAATGAAAGGGAGCAGTGACTGAAGGGACTGAAACCGGTTGGTGTAACAATTTAAGGTGTTTGTGTGAATGATATGTAATTTGACTGTCTGTGTGTCTCCAGTCTTACTGGAATCCCTGACTTGGGTGGACTTACAGGTTTGTGTACGGGTGAGGTCATATTCACCACCACACCCTTACTTTGGCTGTGTGGTTGTGTGTCTGGATTGAGACAGAAAGTTTGGTGAAAGAGAGCCAAGATTTACCTGTAAAGTAAAAAATGTCGGTATGTTTTTTCTCAAGCAGAGGCCATTTAGACAAACTTTTCACCCCCACACGACACATATAAATACATGCCTGTAATGGTAGTATTCATTGTGTTTTCTGATTTGAAGGTGTCTGCCAATAATATATGTTTTTTAGTACTGCTTTCGGGAAATGTTTAGGTAGATACAGCAGTGATTACTGCATGTTTGTGATGTGCCGTCTTCTGTTTGTCGTCTCTAAATATGTGTATGCGTGTGCGTGCGAGAGTAGCAATCAGTTTGAGGAGCAATGAGAGGCGACAGAGTGACCTGGTGAGGGGATGGGGAGTGTTGCAGAAGTTAGGAGAGAGGTGAATCAGAGGAGAGGAGGAGGTGGGGTGAACTCAACTGCAGCCCCGCTGAGGCAGTACAGTGGGATGATGGGTGAGGGGAGGGAAGGGGGGGGGAGTAGAGTGGGTAATTACAGGGGCCCAGAAAGAGGAGGCCTGTAATCAGTCTGCCCTCAGGAAGGAATGCAGCTCATCTTCTTGTGTAATTACTGCCATTTAAATGGCCCCGGCTTCCAAACACTCATCCCACTGTACTGCTCACCTATTCTCTATGTACACACACAACAGTAAGACATCAGGGACAGAGGGGGACAGGATTTCAACAAAAGAATAAGTAAGTCACTAAGTAAAGTTCAACAGAGGAGTTAAAAGTGATGAGAACACAAGAAAACTTAACAATAAAAACAATTTGGCAATAAAAATGATGCAAAATAAACACCACTGAAAACCAGTAATAAGAGAGCCCTAAAAAACAGCATTCTATACATGTGGGTTTGTTGAGTTTTTTATAATTTGGTGCAGACTCAATTCACCTAATAGTGAGGGAACTCTTTAATGCTGGAACTAAAACAGCACAATCACAGTCCACCTTTGTTTCCAGCCTAAATTGTGGAACATATGTGAGTTGACAAGAGCTAAAAAATGACTGAGACTGACTGCAGCCTGGTTATGATGTGTG
Source organism: Sphaeramia orbicularis (assembly GCF_902148855.1). NCBI lineage: Eukaryota > Metazoa > Chordata > Actinopteri > Kurtiformes > Apogonidae > Sphaeramia > Sphaeramia orbicularis. Next base: position 23,887,666 of record NC_043971.1, on the reverse strand, counting down.
CACTATAGTTAAGGCCTGTGTAGACTGCAGTCCTCTAGAGGAGCCAGCTCCATGTGAATACCCGCCATGGCAACCAGCCACTCTGGGCAGATTTGCGCAATACTCATCAAGCAGCTGCGTAGTGGTGTAGCAGACAAGCAGTGGCGCCTTACACTCAACACGTACAGTTATGTCTGCACACACAAAACACACACAAGAGGAGGAAGAGTCTCATTCTGCCACAAGTTTGACCTCCAAGTAATAGTTGTGACATTGGTCTGTAATTTCAAGAGGATAATAGGAAAATAACATTGTCTCACCCACTCTGTCTCCCTCAGTCCTCACCCTTTCTCGTCATCTCTCTCCACCTCTGATAGTGATTGATAGTGCTGCTTGTGTGTTCTTGTGTTCCCATGCAGTAGGTGGTCATGAGGGCACACACAAACAGCACAGGGCCACTTTTTGATGGGCTATGATTAATGAGCTCCGTGGGGGGTGGCGCCCCCTAGCTGTGACAGCGCACACTTTCAGCCACAGTATAACTGCCCCCCTCTGTCTATTCAAATGCAGCAGGAGCAGCAGTGGGCTCATTGCTATAACATAAGCGCAAATCCTCTTAGTGCTCCCACTCCTGCAGTCACACTCACCCACACATTCAAAAACACAGTAACACAATCTCACTTGGAGTAGGCCGCCCCATGCATACACAGTGGGTAAATATAATATAATCCATAGTCTGTTACAAGCACACCCATCCTGCCTCTCACAGTTTGCACCACAAAATGCAATGCTATTTACTCTAAATCAGTGAAAACCACTAATGACATTGTATGTTTCTATTGATTTAGAGTTATGTAGTAACTATAAATGTGTGTATTTTTGTTTTCCACTTGGAATGCTCTCAAATGGGGCTGGTTAAATGATATTCAAACGCCAAGAGCTGATGAATAGAAAACAGCAGAAGGTGTCGTCCTGTAAATAAGGGTAGGTCACACTTAATTTACAGTCAGTGAGTTGTAGGGCAACACACCTTCAAGCAAAGTATGTGAGATGATACTATTTTAAACTACTGTAAATGCAAGCCTGTGCATTTGTTGTTTGCCTACATGTGTTTGTGTTTCTGTGTGTTACTATGTCTTGGGGCTTACTCTCTGTCCTCCCGTCACCCGGACATGCTGGACGGACATGCGAAGCATTTCTGTCACTCTGCATCTCCATCACCTGCTCAACCTTCCCCCTCTGCCAATCTGCTTCTCAGCTTTCTGTCACCTCCTTCTTTCCCTTCACACACAAAAAAAGACACACATCTACACCTATTCTATCCTTTCTCCTGCTTTATCTGATGCACTAGGATTCCACCATTCTCACTCACTAGCACACATGCATTACACAGTAAATTGCACTCATGCTCCTATCACCATAAAACATAGTAACTACATAGAAACAGTCACTCCACAGGTGTCTATATCAGTGTTTCTCAAACTGTGGGGTGGGGGGCACACAAAGGCTGGGGGGTGGGGCATGGGATCTCTCCTGGGTGTTTTTTTTTCTTCAGGTTAGAACATGTAGCAGGTGGAACTAATGTTTTAGCACTGGAGCACCCTGGACTCATTTTAGGGACGTACGACAAATAAATCCACTGCCATGGTAATCTGTCACTAGACTAAACTAAGATTTTAGGTTTGGAGAATGGACAAGGATATAACTGGAAAAGAAAAATGTGCAATGTTTCTGTTTGTTCACAGTTTGTACAGTTTGCACTTTAATGTTTGAGATATGCATGTGAACGGGCTCATAGCAGCCACTGATATTGTTAAAATGTTCATCTTTGTTACCAAAATTTGTGTGTTACTCTAAAAAAAAGTAACTTTATTGTCATAGTTGTAAGATGATTGTGCATTTCCTATTTTTATTTGGAAACATATTGTCACAGTGAGCAGTTTTGTTGAGGTTATTTGTATTGTTCAAGCAAAAATATAAGTTATTTTTAATTTGCACAACAACAACTATTGTTACTATATTGATGTTTCTTTCAATAAAAGTTATAATTGCACCACTGTTACAATGTTGTTGGGGTTGAGGGGGGCCTGGAGATTTTTCGTTCTCCAAAGGGGGGCCCAAGAGAAAAAGACTGAGAACCACTGGTCTATATTAACATGTTGGAACCAATAAGAGGTGTGACATTTCCACTCCTATAATGAGCCTTCAGCAAGATGTAGCTTACAACCTAAACATGCAAGAACATATATTTATCTGACTTGCATTTACAAGGTAATGCATATGTATGTGACGCTTAGTTGGCCTTTATGCAATCATTATTTAACCCTCAAAGACATAAACAGCCACTGGCAACCAAAAGCATCTACTGATCTAATATATTTGATAGCTTGTTCACCACTAGTTGTCTCAATACAGTTAAATAATTCAGGTAAAAGGCAGTTTCTCACTTTTTTCGCAGCATCAAATGTGTCTCGTTTGGACGTTCAGATGCTCCATAGTGAACATGGAAAGGCTGTCATTTCCCGCAACATTGATTCACCATTAAAACCCATGTAGGATGACAAATGGCTGTGGTTATAGACACTTGTTTTTATGGTCAGTGAGTGATATATTTTGCTGAGAGTCACTTTTCCCTCAGTTTTCTCTGCCTTGATATAATAGCATTTGAATTTACTTACTTTACATGGTCAGCAAATGAAATATAGGAAAGTACCTGAAAAATGCAGAGAATAGTATTATAGTAAATGATGATACATCACTTAGGAAAGGTTAAATGTAGAGAAACGTTCATGTGGAAGTTGCCACAAAATAGTTATAGGTCTTTAAAAGTTTTATGATGTACTTAAATAGTAGAAAAACTCTTACATGTCTTTTTCTTGTCATGACCAAAGCATAGACTCAATGAAGATCAATGACCAACTAGTAGTTATTACCTTTACTGAGGAGAGAAGAAATGTTGCACATAAAGGAATTTAAAGATTTATCAGCTTTCTTTTGAAATACTGTGAAGATTCTACATGTTATAATACAATCGTACAGCATCAAAAATGCTTGAAAGCATCTTTGTTCTAAATCAAGCAGGAGCTTTTCCTCGTTCTCTGGAGCTGTTGCTTCAGTGAACACACTCTTTGTATCACTTCGCTAAATGGCAGTGTTTTTCCTTTCATACAAGACTGTTGTTTTTTTTCAGTCAATCTGCAGGACTTTTCATTAAAATCAATATGAGTTATTTCTAGCTAGAGTTAAAGTTATTACTCTACTAGCAAGAGAAAGCTAAAGAAAGAATCATGGAGGACCTGAGGAGGAATATGTGTGTCTACATGTCTCAGAGATGAAGTCTGTTAGTTATAGAGTCAGCACGGTGAGTACAAAGAAACAGGCGGCAGAGCCATGTGGAGCCACCACAGGTACTCATCTAGGTGGTGGTATCAAAATACCCAAACAAGAACTTTCAAGGCCAACGTGTCGAAGGCTTTATTAGAGTTCATACGGAGTCAGATCCATGTCACTCAGGCAGGATGTCAAATTGTGCATCCTGCCTCCTGTTGCCTCACAGCTGAAATGATGAAATGAAAATAACAGTGTGTCTGTCGGTCACTGGTGAATTAACAACGTTTTCCTATTAAAAGATGACCAATTTTCCCCCCGTCTGTGCTCAGAAGGGCCGCTCTCGCTACAAGTGTGTGTGTGTACGTGTTCAGTCAGATGGGTGAACTGCATGACTCCTCACACTCCGTCTGCCTTTGTTGATGTGAGAAGTGATGCTGTGTCGCTCTAACCTACACTCATGATGCCTTGTGTCCAGCCTGATGCCAACACACACACACATGCACACACACATACATTCAAGTACACACACACAGTCCACCTCACACATTTAGTGATTTTCCATCAAGCCTTCCATCTAAATCGCCACACTTGCTTTTTCCAGTCCTCACGTCTCTTCACTTCATCTTTTCCCTCTGCACTGGTTTCAGCTCTTCTCCTGTAGTGAGTTGTTTTCAGGCTGATGAGGATGAGGTCAGTCTGAATATCAATCACTCAATGTAATTGTCCTTTAAGGAAGGCAAGGAGAGACAGTCTCCCTCCATCCATCTCTGTCTCTTTTGACCTGCCTTTGCGTATGTGTGTGTGCATGTGTGCGTGGATTGTGTGATTCTTCCTCGGGGCTTCCACACAAGAATGATGATAATGAGGTAGATTGGATGAGGATTATGGATATGGTCAACCCGTCAATCTTACATAATGGCTGCTGATCACTCTAGTTATTGGCCTTGTTTCATCTGTCACCAGCAGTGTTTTCATATTTGGATTTCTGTCCTCACAGCTGTCTGTCGTTTGTAGGCTCAGGGAGCTGAATCGTAGCTGTGGGCTATAGTTCTTTCTCTTCTTGTGTGTTTGCATTTTAGGCTGTAGGATGTCATTTGAAGTCGACTGGAGCTGCACATAGTGCTTTGAATATAGCAGGCAGGATAGAAAAAGAACTGGAGTCAAAGGAGGGCGAGAAGAAAAGCACTCCAATGTCAGGCACCAAACTGGAAAACGGAAGGGAAGGAAGATATGGTGTTACTTGTTTGTTTGTTTCCTCATAGGACGCCCATAGACACAACTTAGGGAATAAAAGAGGTTCCTGATCTTGCCAAACATAACCTGACCCCTTCTCTTTTGTATCGTCTCTTTGCTTTTTTTTGCCTCTTTAAAGTATTTATCGTCCTACACTTTATTCTTACTTGCTCTCTTTCTTCTGAATTCAGTGTTGGGATAGTGAGGGCACTGGAGGGGACAGTAATGACTAACTCTGTAAAGGTAATGATAAAGTACAGGCGCTTTAGTCTCCACTCTGGCTAGAGGCGCTCGGGCTAAGAAAATTACAGTCGTCCATATGTGTGTGAGAGAATGAGAGGAAGGAGAAAAGAGAGGGTGGAGAAAAGACAGAGGGCAGTTTCCCAGTCAGGCTGAGACAAAGACAGACATTGCTGTGATTCATTTTCCTTGCTAGTTATTATCACAGTCCAACACCGGCTCTCTGTATGTGATTGTGTGCTTTGTGTGCGCTCCATCTTTTCTCTCCTTTCCACTTGTCTAATAGTGTCTCTTGACCTGTCTTTGGCCAGCCTTCCTATCTCCCTATCTTCCCACCTTTGTCCAAATTTGCTTTCTCTCTTCTCTCATGCTGTCTTGCCTTCTAATGTGGCCTCGTTCCACTACTGTCACTCCTCAGGCTTTCTCCTCTATTCAAAGCAAAATTCTCTTCACACAACCTTCTTTTCTCTAAGTATCTCTATACACACTAGAACACAAAAATGCCAGCTTATATCAACACTATTACAAGAACCAGTAAAAACATTATGACCATGAGTCTATTTTAATGCAAAAAACTGCAGATAAGAGCTGTTTCTAGTTGTTTTCATGTCTGACTCATTTTGTTTGGTTAATTTCTCTATTAATTAATGACTTGTTTTGACTGGTGACCACTTCCAGAAATGTTTTCCTCAACTTTATTTGGTCCACAAGCCAAAAAATTTTCAAAGAAGTTTTCAGTCACGAAGGAGTAAACATGCCAGAAAATATAAAAATTTAAGAAACAAGATGGGAAACATTTGTTTGTTTGTCCTTAAAAAATTTACTCTGATGCTCAACAGATGCAGATGCTTTTGTGTGTCCGCAAAGTGGTGCAGCAGTGAAAGTAAAGTTCTAAATACATAAATATGCTTTTGTTAACCATACATGAAGAAACCTGTAGGCAGCATATATATCCACATTTTCAGGTACATTCTCATCTCACAAAGCAGCGATGGGCATATGTGAATCAAATTGTGACCCAAAGTTTTTTCCAACCTACATTTTTTAAGGCATGCACTTCAGGAGGCGTTAAAGAAAAAGTCTGTTTAAAAAACCTGAAACACCATTTGCATGTGGATGAGAAACACAAACAATGAGGAAAATGTTCATTTTTGCTGAATATCCATTCATTCCAATGTGAACAAAGTCTCGGTTAACAGTTGTAAAGTTCAACCACAGTAACCAAAGGAAGGCACGCTATTCAGTTACACTGTGTGACTTTTACATGAACAAGAATATATGAATAAGAGTGAGTGAAAACACACTGTATAAGCATAGGTTGTCATCTTGTTTGTGTGTGTGTGTGTGTTTCTGCCCTTGTGTGCACTGGAAAAGAATACCCAGAAGCCTGTGTTTGCTTCCTAGCTGTCTGCTGTCTGTCATTAGAGTAATAAAAGACATGCTGTGCTGCATGGCGAGGAGTTCTTGTTTTTAAGGCTCCTCCATTCCACACAAATTGCTGGCTGCTGAGCTCTGATGGATGTTTGTATGCTGGCCCAAAAACACAGGTTCCACTTTAAACCCCCAGCTCCATTATCCCAGAGAGACGAAGAGAGAGAGAAAAAGAAGCTGTCTGTCTGTCTTCCTTCTACCTCTGTCATCCAAAAGTGTTTTAATTAAACTGTGCCACTCGGCAGGCCCCAGAACACACACATTCTGCGCTCAGAGAGGTTTATCCAAATACACAAGGCTCTCCTCCCATTCTGTCTCCATGTGAACTGTCTATCTAGGTTTGTCTGTCTCTTCTGCCATTCTTCCTCTCCCTTCCTCTTCTTTCCCTCCGTGCTCTCTTTCATCGTGGCTAAGAATGACAGGCTGTGTTTTTCAGCCGATGTTTGAACACTGAGCGATCAATGCTGGACAAAGAGAAAGAGCGGGGGTGAGGGGTGGGGAGGGGCAACACAATTGGTTATTGACAGAGAATTCAAAGTCTGAAAGACTGTAGGCGACAGCTTAGTAAGAGGAGAGCAGAGGGATGTGAGGAGAGAGAGGAGGGGATTGTGAAAGAATGAAGATGAGTGTGATTCATGTTCATGCTTAAGAATCACTTTAAGTTTATTAACTTTGATTGTCGGTAGGCGACTGTAAGTTACTTTTTTATTAGCTGTGTTGCGCTACATCCTTAATGGAGTGCATGTAAGTGACATTTCATGTACACACCATTAAGCTCAACCTGGCAGCAGAAACAAGTGTATGTTAATTGGTGTTCTGTAAATCTCTGATACACTGTTGAAAGTCACAGTAAGTTTGGATGTCAGTTTTTGGGCTGTTGTTTTGCATCAGGTTCAAGTCACATGCTGGTAAGGTGTGGCTGTCAATTATTCTTTTGAAACTTTGAGGAAACGTGATTAATAATTATCCTGCGTGCTAACAGAAAGTAGGTGCTAACAGGATTTCACTCCCATTCATCTGTGAATGCATGAGAAGAATGACTTACCAAGTAAGACATCAGTCTTTATGGAACTTGGCCTGACTGAGTGAAAATCTGTAATCGTTTAGTTTTTCCTATATGTACCTTAACATTTAATGAAATTCAGTGTTTGATCTGTAAAGCAATGCTGCTAATGAAACAACACCTCCTGTTTTCAAATTAAAGACCCTCTAGAATTTTACTGGACAAAACTTTTATTGTGAAACATACTACAAAATACGATGAGGGGAAACTCAAGCACATTGTCCTCTCCTAACATTTCATGTTTGTTTATAGGTGGAAGTCTTAAAAAACAGGGAATGTGAAAGTGTAAGTTGATGACTGTTGCACTGTCTTGACATACAGTTCTTGTACACTCACATGGTTTGCATCCTCTCTTGATGCATTTTTCATTACAATAACTATAAGACATTCAGAGTAAGCAATTGCACTTTTCTTGCTCAGCAGTTGGGTGGATGTGGGGTGGAGGTTGCAGAGTACAGTTGTGATGGTTCAGTTCAGGGTCACAGTATTGTGGATGTCTGTAGTCCGTAAGTTCTTTGTAAATGATTCACTGGGGAAAGATGCAAGAGACAGACGAGAAACAAGCAGAGACAGATTGAGGATGACGGGTCCATCCTGGATGGCTGTTGAGCCTGGAGCAGCTGCTGCCCTTTCTGTCTGTCCTGTAGCCACAGAACCATCAGCCTTTGAGCCGTGGGCAGCCTCTTCATCCAGACCAGCCCCTCAACTCTATCTGAAGTTGGGCTTAAGAGATGGTGCTGCCCTTATACCTGCAGATGGCTTCCTCTTCCCCTGGAATACTACTGGCTTTGGTTTAAATACTTCCACAACTTGCTACCCTAGCCTCAATTTTCCTCTTAGTTTTTTCCTGATGTCTCAGAGCTGAATCTGTCTGGGGGAAGGAGGGGTGAGGAAGCACTCACTCTCCTAAAATAGAAGATGGTATCTTCCTAAGTAGTTTCTCTTGTTCCCTGGCTGTGGAATAACTGATCAGGCTGGGCTTGATACATTTTGAAAACCGAATGCTGCTGGTTTAGCTTCCATTGTATGAAAGCAGCTGCCTCATACCTCTTTCTTCAGTATGTATTAAGGAGATTTAAGAACTGTAGTGCTGTGAGACTGCTTTGTAGGAAAAGCACAATGCGTATGAGGTATTCCTGTGTAGAAGTCTGGCTCTGTGTGTGTTGTAGCAGGTTGTGCCTGTACTTTTCTGACTTCTGACTGGAACAGACCCTGTCAATTTCTTGCACTCTGCTCCATTCTTCCATTTAGCTCATATTGAATCTAAATTATATCTGTGAGACGAGCAAGGTTTTATATTGGAAATTCAGACCCATTAATAATTTATAAGAACCTGGATTAATTTAAGAGAAAGTCAGAAAATGATTCTAACAATCTGCTTGTTAATCTTTGACACATGTTCATTTACACTGCATTCACACCTTAAATCTGATTTTATTTGTTTCATTTGTCTTGAAACTGTCCTGATCTGCATGTGCATCGGTAGTATTTATTATGACCTTGCTTTGCTCTTAATATGTGTTTAACCCTTTTGTTCAGTCAATATGAGATTTATTGATTTATCGATATGATTTTCTGACGCTTTATGCCAGGTCAGATGGGGTCAGGGGGTAACACTAACTGTGTGACTTTACAGTTACTTTAACCTTTACAACCCATTTAGTTCAGTTTTTTGTGTGTCTTTAAAAGCTGTGCACATAGTTCCTGTATTTTTTTGTTGCATCTTAAGAAAAGAGAATGACAAATAAATATGTATGCTCATTTTAATCCTGCAAAAACAATAAAGCTTAAGGTGGTTGAAGACTCAACTCTATATGAGTCACATATGAATAAAAATCGCATTCAGCCTTTTGCCTGCATTTTGAAGTGACTTTTGTTTTATTTAAAACCTATAGGTATATCTGTATGCTTTATAGTAGCCTCAGAGTGTCACCTGAGGTAGGCTGTGAAGCTAGATGTAGCACCAAATGGTTACAATATATTTTTTACAATGGTTGTTATTTTTATATCTAAATGTGTTAAAGAATTCACAGTGATGAGCAGGATATTTATTCTAGCTATTATACATTTACAGCTCAGCTGATTTTTTTTTTCATGTTTTGTCCTTTTATGGGGTTTTTCTTATTTATTAGTGAAAGACATTGTGAGAAATCCTGTAAAATTCTGAAGTGGGCTTTAAGTTAGAAGATGTTAAAACTTGCTGCTTTATAGGCTGTATAGTATGTATTAAGGTACATGAAGCAGATAATTCTTCACGGGCCAGAGGCCACCTTTATAAGCTATTATTATAGTGATAAAGTTTTCAGTACATCTTAATTTATGGAAGTGCTGCTGTGGAAAAGCAGAAGTAGCCAATAACAGCAGCATTGATATACAGCCTGGGCTCTACCTGTCATTATTGACGTAACAAGTCAGAGTGAAGGGGTCAAAACACTGTCCTCCTGTGAGGAGAAGCTCTTGGCAGCATTGCCAGGAGGGATGTGTCACATCGAAAATGTCAAGGGATAATGTGCGATCAACAGGACCTGGCCGTGGAAGGTCAGCAGTTCTCCTCCCAACTGAGAGGCATGGACTATCCAGAGAGAGAGGGAGGACTGCATTGTCCAGATTACTGCAAATATAGTGGAAAGAAAATGTCACCGTGCCCATCTATTTACAGTGCAACTGTCACCACCTTCAATGTCTTCGTGTCTACAGTAACAGCGTTGCCTTAATGTATACAGAAAAAAATGTGCTGACAGTTTTGTTCACACATGCCCTGGAGCTAGATTGAGACACACAAGGCAAGCTATGACACACACATACCCATACACACACACTTCCTCCAGGTATTCGATAGCTTATTGATCCCCAAGGGAGAAACTTGTCATTTTGCTTCTTTCTTACTGCCTCAACATTGAGGTCAGAGAATAGGCCAGCCAGACCAGATTTCTGCTTCAGCTGCTTGAGTATGGCTCCAGTAAGACAGATGCTTTTCGACTCGAGCTTTAAAGACAGTTAACTTGATCCTAATTTTTTATCATGATACACAAAATCTCATTTCAGTGATTTGCAGAAATCCTGTCATTATGTTGTCCTTCTCCTGTTTCCAAACTTCACATGATAACTTCAAAGAGCATTTAATAATAGAGAAATGTATCCAGTAGAGCTGTGTAGTCTCTTACACGGCACCATATGGCAAATGGTGCTAATGTGGACTACAGATCTGTGATACAATGTGTCTGGCAACATTTTTCCAGTCCTATCATTCCCTGCCTTTATTGTCAATGTCTGCAAAAGATTCCTGGCAAATTACTGTCAAGGTCAGAATTTGTAAAAGGTCATGCTGGATTTTTTGAAGAAGTCTGTGTCTACTAGTAAATACTACATTTTTAAAGTGGGAGGGAAGATTGTTATTCAAGTGACTTATTATGGTTGTGATTAACCCATAAAGACCCAAAAATCCACTGGTGACCAAAATTATTTACTGATATAAAAAGTTTAATACCTGTTGATCCACTAATTCTATCAATATATGTAAGTAATTGGTATAAAATGCAGTTTGTCATCTTTTCATGGTCATCAGATATGACCCATTTGGATGTTCAGAGGCTCCATAGTGAACATGGAAACACCTTCATCTTCTACAACATTGATTCACCAGTAAAACCCATAGAGTTGGATCAATGACAGTGGATGGACACACTTGTATTTTAATGATCAGTTAATGATATATTTTACTGAAAAAGATACTTTTCTTACGTTTTCTCTGTTTTTGATATAGTAACCCTCAACTTTAATTTGAGCTTTTATGGACATCTACATGACCAGTATATTAAATATAGGAAAACACCGGATTTTCACTAAAGAATGCAAAATACTGAGCATAATATTAGAATAAATGGTAATAAATCACTTAAGAAAAGTAAAGCATTTAAAAAAAAAATGAAAACATTTGGGAAAAGCTACCAAAATAGCACTGGGTCTCTATGGGTTAAAACCACTGTGATATGATCATTTGGTAGGACCGCCATGTGTGATCATGTGTGTCTGTTGTTGTGTTTTAGAGAGCAGTGACTACAGTGAGACCGAGACCCTCCCTGATTCATATCCATCAGCGCCAGCGGAGCCTCTACCAGAATTCCTGCTTGAGCCGGAAGACGCTTTTATTGTGAAAAACCGGCCGGTCCAGTTACGCTGCCGAGCGTCACCAGCGACACAGATCTACTTCAAATGTAATGGAGAATGGGTCAATCAAAACGATCATATTACAAGAGAGAGCTTGGACCAGATCACAGGTAATAACTGCACCCACATACAAGAGGTGTACTGTAAACACAGCTCTACACGCATACACATAATTACCTCTTTCCCACCATGGCAGTTCCAGGGCCAGATCTGCACCAGTGCATAATCTCAAACCAGGAAAACTGGTTCCAGATCAGGATCTATAACCACTTATATTAGGGGTGAACAAGATGATGACTGCCATTTATTAAAAAAAAAAAAAAAAAGAAAACAAAGCAAAAGTAGTGTCTAGTCTTTGTAATCCAAAGACTAATTAAAACTACAGCTTCAGTGTGCGGACTCTATGAAGGAGACTACCTGTCTACCCTAACATAATGTAAAAACATGAAGTAGCCAAGGTAAGGCTCTTCTCAGCACAGTATGAGGTAACTATAAATATGACTTGGTAACTCTTGTTAATATAGGTGTGATTTCTTCTAATGTAATGTTATGGTTAATTCACTGTATTATCGCTGTAGGGCAATTCAGTCACTGCATTTTCCCCATCAAGATACACACACAGCACCCAGCATTAGCAGTTAGAACACATCAGCAGTGAGCTGCCACTGAAGGCACTCGGGGACCAAGTCCAGATCTTCATCAGTACCGTGGTCAAGGGCACTGACAGGAGAATTAACCTATATATACCTTTTTTTTAATAGTGGGGGAAACTAGAGGCCTACATTACAATGAGTATAGGTAATACTGTGATGAAATATTTGCTCTGCAGTGGCTGTAGCTGGCGGAAAGGCAATAGACAGCTCACAGGTTGAATCAACTCCAACCTGGCACTAGCAGTAGCTGTGTTAGTGGACAGGGTAAAGGTTAAATGCTGTCTTGTATTTCACAGGTATAAACATCATACTCAATTACAAACATCATTTCCAACTACATAATCCATTAGCTCCTATAGGGTTTTATGGGCATGTTAACTGCATTTGGCCTGCGTCCAATGCATTATTTATATGCGCTGTGAAAAATACGCCCCACTAATCCGTCTCTACCTCTCTCTGTCTTTCTCTCTGCACAGGTTTGGTGATTAGGGAGGTGGACATTTCAGTGTCAAGGACGCAGGTGGAGGAGTTGTTTGGGCTGGAGGACTACTGGTGTCAGTGTGTGGCATGGAGCTCAGCTGGCACCACTAAGAGCAACCGGGCCTACGTTCGCATTGCATGTAAATGCCTCTTTTTGTCTGTTTTATTTATTTATTTTTTTTAAAGCTGTGAAAACAGCACTTGTCAGGAGAGCAACACACTCATGGTCAGTTCAAATATACATCTGTGTTGCAGTGCTCAATGTCCAACATGAGCACACATATACAAAAACAGACAAACACACAAAAGGGGGAGAAAAATGAACAATAAAAGAAAATGCTTGATGAACAAATTAGTTTCTACTGCTGTACAGGTTATTGTTGGCCACACAAAGCCAAAATATGTACTGAGGGATGAAAAACTCATCTACAATTCCTTACAGTACATTGGATAGATTTTTTTAATTTAAGCCATGTCCACACGAAACATCTTTTCCTATCCGAACATTTTCTTTGTCGTTTTCAAAAAAGTAGAAAAATATAAAAATAAAATTCAAAAATATATTTCAGGAAATATCTGCATCCACATGAAATCACTGAAAACAACTAAAAACAATGTAGTACAAATGCCAGGCATGTATGTGGCGTTGTAATGCTCTCGCAAAAAAACAGAAAAGAAGACGTGGAGCATGCGCATAAAGCTTACTTGGTTCTACTGGGGCTGATCCAATATTTCCTCCTGGTTGCCCTTCTCCACAGTAGATCCAAGAGCATGTAGTGAATATTGTTAGCTATGGTTGTTTGTTGCTCGTTGTAATGAAAGAGTAGCAGAAGATTTTGTTTCAATATTTTCAATAAGCACAATAGCTGTTATAGCACAAGCACAACTCTGTAGTCCGCCATTGTTGTTGTTGTGAAGTGGCGTCTTGCTTCTGGGGTGAAAGGTTAGAGAGGTGGGGCTATGACATCATCATTTTAGAAAAGTTGCAGTTTGGTCATACAGATGAACATGCAAAACTGGAATTTTCATATTTATCAACTCTGGGACCCAGTTTCAAAAAGCTGCAGTTTCGTTGACTGAGAACGCTGGTTTTGTGTGGATGAAAGGCCTATCCGGTACAAAACTTTTGCAGATACGACCGAAGCCATCTTCGTATGGTCAGGTCCTTAACTTTTATTTAACCGGATAAAGTCCCATTGAAATCGAGATCTCTTTTACAAGGGTGACCTGGCCAAGAGGTCAGCAGCACACACCATACCATAATGAAAAACAAGTTAAAAGATCAGCGATAACAATAAACTAAAAATAAAACAACAGGCAACAAATTAGTAATAACACAAAGTAATGACAAAAGTTTGACATAACTTCTCATAAGGAAAAACTGATTGTAATGTATCCTATTATTTGATAACTTAAGGGGATGTACATCATGCAGGATTTGAAGAACAGATGCTGTTTACAGCTTATCTGGGTAAAAACACAATGATTTAGAATGGTCATTTCTGCCATATATAGAGTTAAATAGTTTTCAATATTGAAAAAAATACAGTTTTCTGAAATGTCCTGTGGCCCAAGATTACATAATTATGGATCTGTTGTTATTCCTCAATTTCTATTTCAACAGAACACCAGGTTTATGCGTGTGCCTGTGTAACAGAAGGAAGACGGAGACAGCAGAAGGGCAAATGTTTTCAGCTTTTTACTTGTCACATGTGTCAGCTTAAGTGCATATGCAAATTTGCATGCTGCAGCACTCCATCTTATTCCCCCTTGGTAATGTGTGTGCTCCAGGGTGATTGGCAGTTTCCGTGTTTACGAGAGTATGAATTTACCAAAAAGACAGGGTGACAGACACTTTTGGGGGCTTTGTTTGGTATGTGTGTTCATTTGCGTGTGTTTCCATAACAGCCACCATGACTGAGATAAACTTAGTGTCACTCTGCCGTCATCTGGAAGATCTTGACAAACTGCTGACTGCATCTGTGTTGTCCTCTGTAGATCTGAGGAAGAACTTCGAGCAGGAGCCACTGGGCCGAGAGGTGCGACTAGAGCAAGAAGTGCTGCTGCAGTGTCGCCCCCCAGAGGGCATGCCGGCTGCTGAGGTACCTCATACCTTTTTTCACCCCACTGTTATCACCCAGCAGTTGTTGGTCTTACATCTAAGCTGTTCTGCAATATCTGTACAGCATGCAACTTATTCCTTTCATAAAACCAAAGTAGAAGAATGTTCTATAAAAGATTCATTATTAATTAATTTTTATTTTATTTAAAACAATAAACATGGTGTTTCATTGGCTGTTTTTATAACTTACTTTAAAGTACATAGAGTACAGTTGTAAAAGCCTATGTTATGTGATCACAGGAGAGAAATCAAATGAAATTTTATATGTAAAATGCAAAATAATAACTCTAATCTTCATAATTCTTCACTCCTTTGTAAGGAGACAAAAATCAAGCAAAATTTTGATCAAAAGACACACAACATTGTTTGGTTCCAGAGCAAAACAAACATAAATCCAAGAATAAGAGTGTTTGATCACTACCACATGTAGGGTACAAGCTCCTTGTGATGGTTTAATACCCTGCAGGTTCACAGTGTTTACTGAGCGGACCTGTACGGGCCATGCTGGCACATGTTTACGCATATACACCTGCCTATTTGTAAAATGTCTTATTTTGAAATGTTATGTAGTGGAACTGCATAATTAGTAACAACTAATTGAAAGTACAAAGGTTTTAGTTTTTCTCTAAATCCTGGCTTTTGCACGTGTATGTGTCTCTGTAGGTGGACTGGTTGAAGAATGAAGATGTCATTGACCCATCACAGGACTCCAACTTCTTGATCACCATTGACCATGATCTAATAATCAAACAGGCCAGGCTGTCAGATACTGCTAACTACACCTGTGTGGCTCGTAATGTGGTGGCCAAAAGACGTAGCAGTACCGCTACTCTCATCGTTTATGGTAACACATTCGTACCTCCTCGTCTTCCACCCTCTCACCTCTCAAATGTTTTGTTGCTGTTACACTTTTTTCTATTTCTAATTAAACTTTTGGGATGATCTGTCTGTTTGTCAGTGAGTGGAGGTTGGTCTTCTTGGACTGAATGGTCCGACTGTAATGCTCGATGTGGGCAAGGCTGGCAGCGACGAACGCGCAGCTGCACTAATCCTGCACCACTCAATGGAGGAGCCTTCTGTGAGGGCCCACCCGTTCAGAGAGTGACCTGCACCACACTCTGCCCAGGTAGAAATGACGTACTCATCTCAATTATTTATAACATCTTCTGGTAAAGTAGTAATGTACTGGAAAATCAAGAAATTTCCCAAATGGGCCATTTCACAGGAAGCCCCAGAATTAACTTTTAAAACTGCACAGGATACTGTGCTTCAGCAGCAGTTCTTCTTCAAGGTTTAACTTGAGAGGAACCCGCATTGTTCACATCTTTTAAGCTTAAAATAACTTCAAATGACCACAAATTAATAGCATTTAGTCCTCGTCTTGTTTTTTCATTCAGAGAATATCTCATTTCCTTCATGGAAATTAATTTAATTAGGATCGCAGTGCTGTCTGATTTACTGATAAACGTAATTCTTGCACCTGTTGTTATTCTCTGTGAGTCAAGACCACATCACAATCCAAAGTAATTTTCCAAAAAATACACAGAATGTCCAACTTGCTGAACTGGAATGCCAAACAACTTTACTACTGATTATTATATTTATGTTTTAAAAGTTATTTTATAGCAACAAAAGAGCAAATCATGGAGAACAAAACAAAAATTCTTTTACTTGCACTTCTGCTTTGTTTTGCACAGTTCTTTGTAGTTTTTGTTCCATTTTCATGCCATTTTTGTTTCATTTAATTAGCTATCTTTACACTAATAGTTTTAGTTTTAGTCTACATTAACTCTTCCCTGAAGAGTTGTGAGCATTTAGCAGATGGTTAGTTTTGCAATGACTCACATCTCCATTTGCTCATTCCAGTGGACGGAGGCTGGACAGAGTGGGCAAAGTGGTCAGCCTGTGGGACAGAGTGCACCCACTGGCGCAGCCGTGAGTGTCAGGCTCCCCCACCCAGGAACGGAGGCAAGCACTGCAGCGGCAGCATGATGGAGAGCAAAAACTGCACCGAGGGCCTGTGTACACGCAGTGAGTGACTGGATCAATGTATTTGAACTGGGAGATGGTTAAATGTCACAGTGCGGTAAATATATGGCCTGTTCCTGCATTTCTTGGCCGAATGTATACATACATTAAATTCAATATGAAGCTATATTTAAACACTTTTTGATGAATTCTGTGCTATTTAGAGCAGTCTGACCAGGTACTCTAGGCAGAATTGAAATGTCATAGATAACAGAATATGAGATACAGAGTTAAAAGTACAATAAGTAATATAATTATTTAAATTACTTTGTCTAAGTACAATAAAGTCTTGTTTACACATTAATACATATTTCACTCAAAAATATAAAAGTATTTCCTTTTACCTGTTGGGTAGAAGTACACCCAGCCGTTATTGTTGTCATCCAGTTCATGCATGGCAGTTTTAATGAAAGTGTAATGCACATGCACCATTTTCACTGAAAACTCCAACTTAATTGTTGACACATCAACAATGGCTGTTGAATTTGAGAAAAATTCCACTCCGGAGGCCATATTCAAAAGTTTCCGTTCTAGATAATCTAAAACAAGATTTCTGTGTAAACAGGAGGCCAGAATGTAAACAAAACCTCTGCATTTCTTTGTGTAAATGAGGCCTAACTTATTATATGTAACTCCATTTCTTTTAAAGTATGTCTTAAGATGGACAATAAAAAAAGTCATTAAAAATATATAGAAACCAGTATTGTACAGTAATAGTAGAGAACTTTTCTATCAATGAAACCAGAAGTCTGTAGTGGTGAAAGGTAATGACACGTTCATCTTTGTGTGGTTGGCTGTTTTATACTCTGCATAAACTGATCACTGCAAAAGACCATTGTAATAACTAACATATAAACATGTTGATTAATAACATTAATTTGATCACATCCAGTAGTTTCTCATTACATGTCACAGAATCATTTAATTATAACACTGTCACATGTCATTAGTTACTCTTTGACTAACTAACTAGTGAACAACCATCTGTTAACTGCAGTATTTATAATTTGTGCAATAAGGTGGTCTTTGCGGTACTCACAGTGGTCAGTTGGCAAACCTCATGTCTGCTAGATCAGGTGCATGCTAAATTGATGAAAGTGATTTATTTGGGTTATGATTCCTCTGCTCACAGTTCAAAGTTTTCTAAGGTGTATTGCATTTCAAAGCTACATTCTACATAACAGTATTCCCAAGGTGTTTTGCCATAGCAGCAGCATGATGAGGGTGTGAATGAAGTGGAAAGAAACATGAAAGGTAAAACTGCTAAATCTCAGACAGATGTTTCATGAGGGAACAGTTTGGTTCACAAAGAGAGAAAGGCAAGTGATCCACATCTAAAAAGCACAGATGGAGAGAGGAAGAAAGAGAGACGGAGCAAGAGCAGGCTAAAAGAGCACATGGAGTGGGAAGCGAGCATAACACAGCCAAGTCGAAAAATTAGCACAGGGAAGAGCATATGAGAGTGAGTCAGACTCACACTGACACCCAATGTGCAGCCCGTGATGATCTGGGAGGAATCCAGCTGACAGCGCATTAGAATCTTAGAGACTCGCATTCACAAAGGCAGTGAAATATATTTAAGTACACATTTAAAACACATAGACGAGATAAAAACCAAGAGGGCAGAGCGCACGGACAAACATCATGAATACATGTACCACTGGGGATGATATGCATACTCTGTCAAGCCGATACTGCACTTCAACTCTTTTAGAATCACACACTCATTCTGATGTAAACAGGCATCAATGGAGTAACTGCATTAGACAAATAGACTGTCTGATTTGGCTGTACAGTGTGTAGCGTGCTCAGGAGGCCATCACAAGAACATGTGCTCAAGTGGTTTTGACAGAGGGGGAAGATGAGAAGCACTGTACTGAAAAAGTCTCTAAATGTGTCACTTGGCAAATTAAAGGTTTCTGGATGATTTAGTCATTTTCTTAGCATGTTAATTTGCTTATTCTTTGGTCACATTTGTGTTCTCTGGCAATCAAAAAAAGGGAAGCTATGCCTAATGTCTTATTTATTGTTAATCCCACTGAGGGCCCACTAATACCCCAGTCATAAATGTGCAATGCTTTGAGACACCACAAACCACCATCTTAGCTCCCATCTAAGGTAGATTTTATTTGCTGATGAATGTACAGTGATTAGTCTGGGAGAGCATTTGGTGTTTTGATGATGCTTGAGAGACTCGGAGTAAGTAGTACAATACTAAAAGATATTTTCGAGACTCATCAAATAATTCACTGGTGATCCATATGGCCGTTTTTTGTTTGTTTGTTTTTTTAAAAGAATGTGTCCATTGGGAGAAGTTTTATTCAAAGGGCAAAGAAATGACAACTCACGTACCTTGTAAAATGTAGAAAAAGATGAAAACATGGTTATTCAATCTACAGTGTCTGTCCTTTTGTATCACATCAGTATGTTTTATTTTGAAAACTCTCTTTAATTCTTTCATGCAAATGTTCATATTCTCCTTCAAAGTCATTTTATGTATATATTATAAATATATGTATGTATGCATCAATAATATGGAATTGAGACATTAAATAACCAGATATATACAAGTGCTGAACTAACTGACTAACACATCCATTTTTCATTACCACTCATCCTCAAACATATGGGATGGAGGTTGTTTTTTTAACATAAAAAATGTTTTCTTCTTTTCAGTTAGCTTTATTTGTTTGCATTTTTGTTTTCATATTGATGAGCAATTGTTTACCTCCTCATTTCTGCTTTGAATGATGTTATCTTTCATTTGCATAAAGTCTAGTCCATCCATTTTAAGTTGTTTTCTTTCTTCGTCTTCTCTTGTTTTTCTCTTGTTCAAACAGATAAAAAGATTTCTATTGAACATGCAAGCCATCGTAAGTTCACCCTTCATGACTTCACTGATTGCTCAGTCATGTTCCACTTCATGCTGTTTGTGTTTATGTACTATAATACCTATGTGTATGTGTGTTTATATGTGCGGGTCAGGAGTCTTAACCTCTGTGTTAGCACATGGAGCTCAATGCTGTCTTTACACTCGTTGTTGTCAGCTCATTTCAACTTCAATGAAGACTCCTCTTTCCCTCTTGTCCAGTCTGACTGTTGTTATCTTGTCTTGCTTTGTTCATAGACTCTATACTCTTTAAGCTGGCACGTGGTTTATTACATATTCATGTAACACTTTCCTGCAAGTGTAGATTTTTTAAAAATCACATCAAAGAGATTAATAAATAGTGCGAAAGAAATTCCTGACTCTGGGTTGAAATGGCAAAAAGCTGCGATCTCTATTAATAGAGGGGCGAAGATGATGTGCCCCTAAGTTGAGGCTCTTTGATCCATAGGCTATGAGGTAACAGTGGAGCGAGCTTGGATGGAAAAAAAAAAAAACAACTTGATTTCTGTCAGACCTTCAGTTAATCTGTGATATAGTTTGCATTTGAAGTGATGGTAATTCCTCCAGCTCAATGTGACGTGGGCTCAGAGGAAAGCAGCCACGGTAATGCACCTAATTCGCTATTGTTCCGTTTCTGGTAATAAGTGCAGACGGCTGTCGGATTCGGTTCCATCGCGCCACGTGAGCATGGAGGCTCTCCTCTGCCAGCCTGTCTGCCTCCGGCTTTCCTCTCCTGCACCCTTTCTTCTACTCTCGCTGCTTCTCTGCAGTGACTGTGGTTTCCTCCAACTTCTTCACCACTTTCTCCTGCTCTTTTAACATGTGCCTTCTCCTGAAGCACTGCTATCCTTATCTCCTCTCTCCTCACCACTTATAATCCCTCTGTCCTCTCAACAAATCAAACCCTTATCTAACTCCTTCCTATCCCTTTTGCCAAATTGCCTCTCCTCTTGCTCCCTCCTCCTCTGTTTATCCAGCCTGTCGACTACTTCCTTTTTCCTCCTCTTTGTTTCACGCCAACCCTGCTCCTCGTCTTCCTTTTTTTTTTTTCTGCTGTGGTGTGACTGGCTCACGTGTCTGACTTGGGTTTGACTCCACTAGTTTTGGAAATCAGGATTTGGTTGGATGATGAGGGAACACTAACCAGTCACAAAAAGACAAGGAGCTTATCAGGGAGTGGAACAATCTAAAACTGACCTCTTCATTTATGAACTTAAAAGATGTAGCTAAGGGTGGGCAATTTGACAAGATCTGATGGTGAACTTTTGAACTATTAATCACCTCCTGTTAAATGTACTTACAGGTTTCTTGAGGATTTAACGGTGTGGCTTTTTGTTGTTTCTGTTAAAAATCTTTGTAGAACATTTTTGCAGTATTTAGCCAGAGAAGCAGAAAAACAAATATAATCACAACTGTAGACATAAACGCTAAGTTCACATTTTTCTTTCCCACTAGATTGAGGTTAATTGCTAGTTAATTTGCCACAGTTAATGTTACATAATGAAGGGAAAACATATTTGCACGTCTCCTAACAGCATAAAAGATTTCTAATTGCTTAAGAAAAGCATCTGTGAAGCTTGTGAAAAACAGACTTGCTGCACAATGGGCATCTACATCCAACAGCTCACTCAGAGCTATTCGTCGCTGTTTGAGTTTGTCACGCTCTTATTTCTTCTTGGTAGCAAAATATCACATTATACAAACTCCTGCAAGTTAAGTGCTGACAGACATTATAAATGGATTTCAGTACAGTTGCTGCCAATCAGCATTAACACTACTTAAATACAGCAACACACAATACAGTACTCACTAGTCTTAGGACTGTTTAGGGCTATTTATTTAAGACTAGAACCACCAACAGGTAAAATTTACCTGTTATTCTACTGTAGTGCATTGCTTTGTTTATTTTTAGTGAAGTATTGAAGCCTTTCAGTTTTTGTCTTTTGCTAATATTATATTATGTCTCACCTCTATTATTCTTTTTTTTTCTTTTTTCGAGCTTTTACAGAATACGTGCAAGTTCAAAAATTCCAAAATCATTCATTTATACTTGAAAAGGAATGGGAAGAAGAAAAACTTATTTAATCCCACCCCCATTTCTCATCATCAAATAACTTAACATAATAACATTATGTCCTTAGACTTCAAGACAGAACAATGAACATAATAGGCCTATACCAAATTAGAATAAACTCGTTCGAACAGTATTTACATTATATAACCAAAATGTATTATTGTATTATTAGATATAATTCATATATATTCAGATTAAACCATAAAGACCCAAACAACCACCAGTGACCAAAAGCATCTACTGATCTAAGATGCTGAATAATTGTTGATCCACTAATCCTATCTATACATGTAAATAATTAGTTTAAAATACAGTTTGTCATCTTTTCATGGTCATCAGATATGACCCATTTGGATGTTCAGAGGCTCTGTAGTGAACGTGGAAATAATGGCATCTTCTACAACATTGATTCACCAGTGAAACCCATGGAGTTTGATAAATGACAGCAGATGGAAACACTAGTTTGGTGTTCAGTTATTGATATCTTTGCAGAAAAAGACACTTTTTCTTCAGTTTTCTCTGTTTCTGATTTAATAACCCTCTACTTTAATCTGAGTTTTTATGAACATTTACATAAGTGAATTAAATATAGGGAATACCTGATTTTCACCAAAAAACATAAACAGACAGAGGATAATATTATAATAACTGGAGATAAATCACTTAAGAAAGGTTAAATCTAGAGAAAAAATCACAAAAGTAGCACGTGGTCTTTATGGGTTAAACATATTTCCATTCAGAAACATACCCTCCACTGGATAAAATTCACCCCAATATACAATATACAGTCGTGGAAAAAATTATTAGACCATCAAAAATCATCCCAAACAATGGTTATGCAATCAAGTACTAACTCCTGTGTGTATCAAGTGACTAAAACAAACAGAAAAGAAAACATGGAGTGCCTAAAAGGACTGTTTTTGCCAAAACAATGCCATAGATATTGATGTAAAAACTGAAGGGATTTTGGTTATTATCAAGAAAACATGGAAACTGACTAGATATCAGCTCTGAAATTAAACTCTTATGAACTATTTTTGTTGCTATCATTATATTTCTCCAAACAAATGCACCTTCAGTTGTATCAGGCGTTAAATTAAAAAAAAATAAATAAATTGTTGTGTATTAATGTTGGCTGTTTTATGTTTTGTTTCTGTCACCTGCCTAGGGACTGCAGATGAAAAGTAGTTATTATTACTAATTCTGGCATATTTACGTGGGTGTATTTTTTTAAACAACAATATTCATAAATGTGCATGGTCCCTATTAAATAAAACATTAAATAAAATAAGAAAAAATAAATAAAATGAACAAGAAATTGCAGAAAACAAGGGTGGTCTAATGATTTTTTCAGCAACTGTATATACCACATGACAAACCACATACCACATGACAAGTCATTTATATCAGTTTAAACTAGATAAGACAGAAAGTTCTATAAACTCTGTGCAGATATTTGCTTCTACTGAACATTTTCACTATTATTTCAGACTGATTTGTACTAAAGTCCATGCAAAGACATTACTGTTGATAAAGATACTGATTAAAATATCAAACCACAACACAGGGACTGATTAAGAAACTTTTCATTTTTGTGGATTAGAAATGGTGCACAGGTAAATGGAACCTGTTTGATGGTTTTAGGGATAGATTGACTTATGACAGTTCTAGTGTTAATGATGCAATCTGTGGGATTTCACTGCAATTAAGAATATGCATGATTGGCCATGATTGTCTGATTGCCCACCCTTATGTGTAGCTTAAACTGGTAGCAAATAATTAACCGCAACAGATGTGCAGAAATTCAGATGACATCTTCTAAATCATATTTTCCCCTTCCGTCTTTGCCTTCCGTTTCTACACATACAGTCTGTGTTTCTCTATGATGTCTTCACCGTCTGTCTCTGTCTTTCAGCGTTGGCCCCTGGTATGGGTGTAGCTGTCTATGCTGGTCTAATGGGGGCCCTGCTGCTGTGCGTGATACTGGTACTGTGCGTGGGAGTGCTGGCATACCGTCGCAGATGCCGCCATCTCCACGGAGACATCACAGATTCTTCATCTGCTCTTACTGCTGCCTTCCACCCCGGCAACTACAAACCTCCAAGACAAGGTGCGTTGACACACGAGTCGCACAAATGTACACATCCTGACACACACATACACCATATAGAATATTCACACTTTTTTTTTCTGTCTTTCTTTTCTTGTAACTTTTCATGTGTTACTCCTTTTCATACAAGGATGTCCTCTCATTAATTTTATTATCATGGTGTCACTTATATTTCATATACAGTAAATTAATTCTTTTTATACCATTATCTCTTCTCCTCTTCTCCATTCTTTGCTGTACAACATTTTTTACATTTAAGCATTTGTCATGGTGCCCGTTCTCTTGTTCTTGGCATCAAATATTAATTAGCAACATTAATCAATTTCACTCGTGTCACTTTCAGCACTCTCAGCCCTGCCTGTATTATTTTTGGTGATGAAAGTGCTCTTCTCGTCTCCTGTGTTCACAGATAACCCTCATCCACTGCATCCCTCAGCTCCTCCAGATCTGACAGCCACAGCAGGAGCTTTCCGTGGGCCTCTGTTTTCCCTGCAGCAGGGAGTCAATGACAGCCCCCACAAAATCCCAATGACAACGTCACCACTGCTGGACCCTCTACCCAGCCTCAAAATCAAGGTGTATAACTCGTCTACCCTTTCCTCCCTGGAGCTTCCTGCTGACATGGGCTCAGGTGACGGGGAGATCCTCAGCCTAAAGTCAGTGGGTACCGTGGGCAGAGACAGAGATCACCACAGTCACACTCTGTCCAGAGAGCCAGGCCTGAGTACCAGCGCCACCCTCGGCAATCTGGGAGGGCGCCTCACCATCCCCAACACTGGTAAAAACAAACCCTACCATCTTATTAAAGAAAGACCACTATTATAAAGGTTTTATAAATGAATGTAAATTAGGCTATTGAGCGAGGTTAAGGGCGTCACGGAGGGACAGCCCACTACTTTTTGATTCATAACTTTTGAATCAGACAAGTTTAAGACAAATATTACACATAATAAAAATGTCTGAATGCCATCTTAAACATAGTCGAAGGGCAAAATTAATTTCAAATATTTTAAATGACAAATATCAAAAACTACTACATCACGGATGGACAAAAAATTAATGTCTATTTTTTGCAAGAATTACAAAGTTCTCAAAAGTGACGTTCCTATGACATTTTCATCCTAAAATGTATTCAGTGTATACCTTAAGCCCTCTATTTTACAACCTAATAACTGGTTAGAGGAAAACAATATTTGATCATACCTAAATAGCAAGAGTTTTGTCAAATGGCAGCGTCATAGATGGACAGCAAAGTAAATATCAAATTAGAATTTTTTTATTTCAATATCAATATCATATACATTTTTTACAATATTCACACCATACAAATATTAACATTATATTCAAATGTGTTTTGCATAGATATATGAATTTATTAATTTTAAACACTGTGTATTTAGAATATGACATAAATAATATAGTAGTCAAATATCAATTATTTGGAATAAATGTAGTTTATTTGTGAGAGTTTATAAAATGAACCCAGAATAACGGCATAAAACTTTGTCACTTTCCAAACATTCACACTCATAAAACTTCTCAAAATTGTTTTTCACAAATTTTTTTCTCATTTCGAAATACATTTTCCTGAAAATATAAGTAATGACCTACGCAAAAATATACGTTTGGTGTAGATTATTGTAATTAAATTTTTTTGACCAAACGTTAATCTTCCCTTGACTTCGCCCTATTAAGTAGGTTGTGAGTACTTTATTTGTTGTTAGTAGCTTGTTAGAATGACAATACGACACTCATATGTTGTTTACCAATCACAGGATACTATAGAAATGAGTCTTTAAAACCAGAGGTGATATTAAACTCACTTTTGGTCTTTTTTTTAGATAAAACACCCTAGTCAGGTCAATTTTCCACCAAAATCCTCAATTAAATATCTCCCCCATGCGTTTTGAAGGTTTTACTTGTCTTTTATTTATTTATTTATTTATTTATTTATTTTTTCACTTAAATTTTTATTGAAATTTTATAAACACATAGTCACCAAAAACAACAAAAAACAAACAAACAAACCTTGCTTCAGAAGCAACACTACATTCACATTATTCAGTCCTTCCACCGTTCCGGGTTCTGGAAGGTTTAACTTCTCTTAAAAAAAACAGTTTCTACAGGGGGCATTTGTCGTCTAGTCACTAATCGATCTTTCCAGTCTTGATATATTGAGAAGTCAGGAAAGAGGTTTTTGTGGAAGAGGTGAGAGCATGAAGGCCAAGTACAAATTGGAAAGTTAGTGGTAGTGAATCCGTGAAACCATGTTTTTTGTGGTCCAAAATCTGAAAAGTGATATTCATTTGTGAAGACTATCTTATTGAATAAAACATGTACTGTGTCATATTTAGTTTTCTAGAGTTTATTTTTTGCATGTGCAGTTTTTTTTCCCACATATACTATTTTTTATATAAAACAGCTTTAACTTTATTTAGAATTTAATCATCACTATAACAATTAAACACTAAGCAACTAGTGACATCTGAGATGAAAATACAGCTAAAGCTTGACATATCTAAATCTGAATGTATGAAGTGTATGTATATTAAAACAAAATTGTATAGAATGAGTTATGAAGTGCTTACTAATGAACCTCATCATGAGCATTTTTTAAAACAGTTGTACTATTGGTCTACAGTGGCGTATAGACTAGTATCCAGCCAATGGAGTTGGGTCAAATACCAATAAGTTATGTGGTTTGTTCCATAGGTGTGAGTCTACTGGTCCCCCCTGGCACCATCCCCCAGGGCAAGTTCTATGAGATGTACCTCATTATCAACAAGTGGGATAAAACCACGTGAGTGTCCATCATTTCCTTCCTGTATTTGAGTCATCTCCTTGAAAACCACAAGAGAGAACAGACCTTATTCTCACCTCAATCAGAAATGTTCCCATGCCAGGCTCACCCACTGTGAACCACTGGAAGTCTATTTATAAAGTTCTAACACTTTTTCTGAGGATAGGAAATTGATCAACTTGTCTCAACTTTCATATTACATGGAGATGATTAATTTTCTCGCCAATATACCAACTTTTGATACCTGCATATTCCAAACAGAATCCCGGCACGGTTTTCTCTTTTAAATTATGATGTTTTAGCTAATGTTGTAAACACTGTGTGCTCCCCTGTTTATGTGTGACATTTATAGGCTACCGTCTGAGGGCAGTCAGACTGTCCTTAGTCCTGTGGTGAGCTGTGGTCCATCTGGTATGCTGCTGAACCGTCCTGTGGTCCTTACATTGCCGCACTGTGCCCAGTTAGACACACCTACACCTGACTGGACTCTCACACTCAAGACACAGACCCACCAGGGGGCTTGGGAGGTGCGACAGCGTCCGGAGTTTTATCAAATAATTGATTTCCTGGTGGGTGATTTGACCAGTTGACCTTTGCTGTTCTTTTTGCTTCAGGAGGTGCTGACAGTAGGCGAGGAGACTTTGTCATCTCCGTGCTATCTGCAGCTGGAGGAGGAGAGCTGTCATGTTCTCATGGAGCAGCTGGGGACTTATGGATTAGTGGGCCAGTCCTGCCCTCCACAACCTGCATGCAAGCGCCTGCAGCTGGCACTGTTTGCCCCCCGAGCCCCCTGCCTCTCACTGGACTACAGCCTTCGTATTTACTGTATCCATGACACTCCACATGCACTCAAGGTACTGCTTCACTGTATATCTGTAATTCTACAAATGTCCATATCTGCATATTTTATTATTTGGTTTTTCAATGTTTTGCCCATCTTTTTATTGCTTTTCTGTTTTGTTATCTTTCTTTACATTTTCACGTCTTTAAAATCTGAGTCAATTTAAGCCAGAAAGTGTTGTTTAGTTCTTTTACTCACATTTTTTCACCAGGCAAGACTTTTTTAATACAGAAATGAATCTGAAGTGTCAACTTTGGCTGTAAACTTCAACAATAATAGAATAATGTGGGAGTCTGAGTGTATAATAATATGTAGCATTTGTCAGGTATAAACAGAATTTAATGTCTGCATCTCCTTTCCACTCAACAAATGAGCGAAAGACCAGCAGTGATAGAGGAAACTAGAAGAGAGGGAAAGGCATTAGTGAGAAACAGCGAAATAAAATGTTATTTTTTGATTATTTCACAGTGATTCTAAAGTACAAATAAATATGCCCACATCTTCACTTTCAAAGCCTCTGAGTGAATGCAGGGGAAGTCCTCGATACATTCTGTCCACTGTGATCTCTATAGCTGTATGTTTCTGTAATTCAGCCCTGCGCTTGGCACACTGAACAGCATTAAGCTACAAGAAAATCAGAGAAAGGAGAGAAAGCCAATGTAACTGGAGTCAGTTCCAGTTTTATAAACTTACAACACCCTTTGTTCCACTGTTATTGGCTGGGGGCTACACACTAGGCAGGGGTCCGCACCCAGAAACAACATGAATGTAAGAAAATACACACAGACGGCAGTGTCAGTGTAGGTAAAGAAACTGAGCCATGGTGGTGTGGATCATGAATTATGACTAAGAGCATTTTCAATATCAAATTATCTCATATATCTCATGTGTGCATCTTATACATAAAGTTGGAATAAAATATTTTTACTTTTTCTCATGAAATGTTTGTGACAATGTGATTTATTGTTGTTAGATAAAGCGTAACTGGGACTCTGTATGTAATCATTGTACCTGGTCAAAGGTGATTACTGATGTATATAAAGAGGAATAAAAAAAGGAATGTGAAAACAAAGTTATTCCCACTTTAAGGGCAACAGTGTATTATGCCTTGAAACCGAGACACTGTAAATTTCAACTATTTTTCCAGCTTAAATTCTGGTTGCAGACATTGACACATCCTATCTCACTACAAACACTGACTACAAATAGTGTAAACAAACCACCTACTAAGAACCAAATCAGTGCCCCATGCTGAGAAAGCTGGACTTAATCACATTAAATATGTTCCTTCTCTTGATCCCATTTGTATTAAATCTTCACAGACGAGCTGGCATAGGAGACATGAGTGATCATGTGCAGTTTATGGCATCATATTACATGATTTCTGGCTGCAGAAGTCCAAACAGCTTTCAAAGTATTAGCGCTCACACATTTTGTTTTGGATATGGCATCCTTAGAGACTGCACAATAACTTCTGAATGTACAATTTTGAAACGTGTTCTGATTTTTTTACTTATAAATCCATAATAAAATCATTCATATTGATGTTGTTGTGTAGGAGGTGCTGGATTTGGAGAGGAGTCTGGGTGGAGTTTTGCTGGAGGATCCCAAGCCATTACTCTTCAAAGACAGCTACCACAACCTCCGGCTGTCCATCCACGACATTCCCCACACTCACTGGAGAAGCAAACTACTGGCTAAGTACCAGGTAAGACATTCGCAAGCTGCCAAACCAGACAGCATTGCCCACTGATGTGTACATGAATAGTATAGACGAAAGCAGCCTCTGCTTACACTTTTAAAACATTACAGAGACCTGAAGTGTCGCCCCTTCCAGTTGTACCCCCTGGGATCTTACTTTGGAAAGAAACTGTCAATGGCAAAAGATGAAGAAGTAATCTTTTTATCACGTTTTAATTATTCCAGCAGTTGCACATACAGTGTTTTCAGTTTAAAAAAATAATTGTACAAGTCAAGAAAGTCGTAAGTTTTGTAAAAGTGTTGAACTATCAGACTATGAAATTATGTAAAAGTTAAGTCTCCACTCCTGAAAGTTGTGGAGGTGAAGGTTATCTTGTCTCTCTCCACAGCTTCTTCTGAATCAGTGAAGATGTGTCTGCAGGTTCGACATGACCAGACTTGTAGTGATTTTAGCCTTGTTTTTTTAGCCTTCTTTGGCCTCTCCCTTGGGGAAGGCCTTCTTCTCTCAACTCTCATGATTTTTTTGGGGCAGCCATGGCCTAGATGGCTGGAGAGCTGGCTTGTGACAGATGGGTCACCGGTTTGGTTCCCTGGACTGGTGGAGAGTTGTTGATATGGTGATGTGCCCTTGAGCCAGGCACTTAACCCCCCCCCCCCCCCCCCCCCCCATTTGCTCCCTGGGTGCCTGACATGGCGAGCCCACCACTCCTAGCACACAGTGTGTGTGTGATGCATGATCTAGTGATGGGCTGAAGGCAAATTTTGGATGTGCGGTGCATGTTTACGTGTGTGACAAACTACTGCTGACAAAATAAAGATTCGATTCTATTTTTAGCACTTTTGTCTTCTCGCTCTGGTTTAAGATTTGGTGAAATGTGCCGAGTAAACAGTCATTTTAGTATCAGTGACATGTATTACACATGTGATGATAGATGCAGTTCATTTAGCTGTTTAACACAAAACACAGAGGTCCAAAGTGCTTAACTGTCATTGTCATACAACAACAAAACAGCATGGCATCTCCAGAAATGTAGCTAAAACTGACCCTTTACCAACTAGCAATAAGGAATAAATGGTCCATATATCTAAAGTTTTATATATATATATATATATATATATGTATATATATATATATATATATATGTATATATATATATATATATATATATATATATATATGTATATATATGTATATATATATATATATATATATATGTGTGTGTGTATATATATATATATATATATATATATATATATATATATATATATATATATATATATATATATATATATATATATATATATATATATATGACTTTAGCTGTTACAATCAGGTCCCATGGGGCACACTTCAAGAAGATGCAGAACATATGGACACATTAAAAGCACTTCAGATGAACAAAACAAAACTGTCGGTAAATAAAATAAAAAGTGAGAATTTGACACAGTCAAATATTTTGACCTGAACTCCCTATGGCTGCAACTGGAACAGAGCACAAATAAACAGCGCCTTGAGTAATGCAGATAAAACGTATTGATAGACTGGTAGCATTGGTTACTCTAAGCAAAAACAAATATTCAAAACTTTCCTAAAGTTTGCTGTAGAATGCTTCTTTTTCCATAAAATACAGAGCAAACTCACACTATTCGCTGGTGTTGTTAACATCCAACTTGTGCTGCATTCTCCTGGCAGCAGCATCCAAATTGCAGTCTGAACTTACTGTGAATAAACAAACAGAAAATCTGATACTGGTCCTTATTTATGGACAATGCACTTAGAAATAAATTGTATTCTGACACACACAGACCCAGTTGCTGGAAACAGACAATAACAAAATGAAGCGTACCATGCACTCCTTGAATGCGAACTGGGCTCTAGAGTCAAATTGTGCTACTGTGGATAAAGCGAGTTTATTTGCAATGTTTATATGCTTTTCCACCTTTCCTTTTTAAACGTTTTCACAGGAGATTCCATTCTATCACATTTGGAGTGGCAGTCAGAGACCTCTGCACTGCACCTTCAGCCTGGAGAGAGGCAGCCTGGCCGTGTCGCAGCTCACCTGTAAGATCTGTGTCCGACAGGTGGAAGGGGAGGGACAGATATTTCAGCTACACACGGATATCCAGGAGGTAATACCAATCTTAGCTCATGGATTAATTTACTCATATCCTCTGCTGCTGCCATTTAAATAAACATCTGTTAAATATGTCATGTGCGACTTACTCATATGTCCATTATTTTGTTGCAATGTGAAGCTGTATTTTATGATCAGAGTAGTGTTCAGTAACTTGTAGCTGATAATTTTATTTAAATTATTATTTAGTTATTTATTTAATTTATTATTTAAATTCACACCGTGATATAAGTGAGGGGACTGTACTTTTTTATTTAAATTATAAACATATATGCAGCAAATAAGGAGCAGTTTGTTATGGATGTGCACTAGAGCAGCTACTTATTGATGAAAATAACCCAAAACTAAAGTTAATTTGGTGAAGAGTGTGATCAATGTTGGCTGAGTGAGGGATGAAAAGGTACTAACGCAGCCGAAGCCAATCAAACAATGAACAAGCTTAATGGAGAGGGAAATTGACAAAAAAAAGCAAGGTCTTATGCACTTCAGAATGTCAGAGCATGTACAAGGGTGCTAATAAGCTCCGCCTACCAGGTCCTGCAGGGTAATGGCTGTTTCTCGATCTCAAAGATCCTTCCGTGGTTGCCACATTTCCTTCTCATCAATATACTCATGAATCAAACTACTGGTTCAGTAACACATTGGCTCACATGAAAGTAGGATTTTAAAGAAATACATTATGAAGGCAATAATAAAGGTGAAGTAAGCATGTATGTGATATTTATAAATACAAGAAAAAAACATTTCATTTAATTTTCATGTACGAGTTACAATATCTGTCTTTTTTATGATGTTTGCTCTGAATGTTCCATTTACTTATTTAGAAACACAATGAATTGCCTTTGTGTATAAATCACTCTATATAATGTAAATAAACCTGTCTCGTCTTACCTAATAAGACCCGATCACCTGATGATTATATTTAAATATATTTTACATTGGTGAAGCAATCAGCTCCTCATTCTTTTAAGATTTATTTGCAGTTGTGGTTGGGTTTTTTCATTTAGTGTCATTTTTTTTTTAGAACTTGTGGAGAATATTGTGGGTAGGTAAACAGTACTGAGGACACTGAGGATCCTCACATGCGTCCCTCAGGTCCTTGGGAGGATCCTGGACATTGGAACAGTCCTTAGAGGAAATCTGATGACATAGCTTGATGTAAATGAAACCTTGAAGGATCCTTGTGATAGAGTCGGGGCCTGGGTGTTATGCACTCTTAGGAGACTGGCCAGGTGTCCCCAAGGGTCTGAATAAGCTCTGCCCACCAGGACCTGCAAGACAGTAAAGACAGACGGGAAAAACACACATAAAGCAAACCCTGTTAGAGAAGGAGAGCCATTGCAGCATGAATAATCGATTAGTCATTCATAACAGTGAGCATAGTCAGCTTCTATTTTTTTAAAGTTGACTCATTCATATTTGGGGTGGGTGAGGTTTATGTTTTACTTCATCGTGACAAAACTAATGTTTATTCCACTAATTATTTTAAAAATTAATTGGTATATTTAATCCTTGGTTGGTCTTTTTTTTTTATTATTATCTTGATTTGGGTGGAAGGCATGTGTTAATGGTAACATTACCAATAATCAACTCATCGGCTGATTGATTATTCAACTTGAAATAGTAATTCAAATGCTCATCCCTTTCACTTTTTGGGTAGTTCTTTGGCTGAAGTTCTTATTTTGCAGCTCTCTGTTACTCTTTTATATCTAACAGGTGCTGATCACTGAAAAGTGTAGCTCTTACAGCAAGACTCCTCTCTCCTTGATCCTCTCTCCTTGAGCTGCATCTTAGGAATTGAGACTTTAAGATGGCACACTGAGATCAATTTCCAGCTCGAAAACAAACAGAGGACAAAGGAGAGAAGACATGCGGAGGCCCGAACTACCGTAGAGAATCAGCTTCTATCCAGACCTGGGCTTTTGTGGTCAGAATGCCAAAAAAGAAACAAACATTTGACTGCTTTTCTTTTTCTGTATCATTCCAGACTCTACCTCCACACTCACCCCTCCCCTCAGGAGGCACCTGCCTGCCTTCTTCTCAAGTGGGACCTTATGCCTTTCGCTTGCCTGACTCTATCCGCCAGAAGATCTGTGCCAGTCTGGATGCACCCAGCGCCCGTGGTTGTGACTGGAGATTACTAGCACGAAGCCTAGGATTTGACAGGTCAGATCTACCTCTCATGTTTATGTGTGACAGTCAGCTTGGTCACGCTTTAGTGGGAGACGCCATTCATTCTTAGGTACCTTGTCTAGTCATACCACTGAAATGTGAAAGGTGGTATGTAGACGTTCACTGCCTGGATTGTTTTGAAAGTCAGATGTATAAGTTTTTGATTTAAAGTATGAGGTTAATGTCGGATTTTACCTCAAAGTCATCAGAAAGTTAAAAAAAACTTCTGAAAGAGCCATGCGCAGAATAATATTTTGATATAAGGTTCAGAAGTACACATACTTTGGTACTGCACTCTTTAGGTATCCATACATGTATATCAATATTTTTTTCTGACCACTTTTACTCTTATTCCCTATATTTTCCACAGATATCTGTACTTTCTACTCCATGCATTTTCAAAAGAGACCTGTTACTTTTGTACTTTAGTGCATTTGAAGGGATCTGTTGATTTTATTAATTTAGCACCAGTAACACATAGAAAACATCATACCTCTGTGTGTACGTTGGTGCATAGATAGATAGATAGATAGATAGATAGATAGATAGATAGATAGATAGATAGATAGATAGATAGATAGATAGATAGATAGATAGATAGATAGATAGATAGATAGATAGATAGATAGATAGATAGATTTATATTCCTATTTCTGACACTGAGTATTGATTTATTTTAATTAATTATTTTTTTATGTTTTCGTAGTTAGAATAGTTCAGTAGTCTTCACATTACTTTTCATTTCACTTTTTGTAGAAACAGTCATTAGAAATGTCCTTCCAGAAACTACTTTCATACACTGGATACATTTCAAAGTCCTGTAAATTTTCACTTTCAATTGAGTGTTCAAGTTATATCACCACCTCTGCTTTTGCCAGAGTCTTTTTTTTTTTACACAAGTATCTGTACTTTTTCCACTTCTGAGGTTTAAAATTATTATTCAGTTCTACACCTTCTACCCTGATAAAACACTTTTCAGAAGATATAACCTAGCAATTTCATCTGGCTAATTAATTACCCTTATATAATGAAATTTGGTGGTAAGCTACTATTTAAATATATGATAAGCATGAATTTGGACTTGGAATGAATAATGTCACTGATACAATATATAATTTCTTCTTTCAACTTGCCTTTCTTTCTTGCTTTTTTTCAGGTACTTGAACTACTTTGCAACAAAGCCCAGCCCCACAGGTGTTCTACTGGACTTATGGGAAGCTTGTCACCAAGGTGATGCAGACCTGGTCTCTCTGGCGACTGCGCTGGAAGAGATGGGCAAAAGTGAGGTGCTAGTTGTCATGACAACAGATGGGGACTGTTGATTGGTCAAGGAACAAGAGAGCAAGCAAGACATTTTTTTCACCACCGTGATGAAAATATGGATATGAACCTGCCTATGAATATGCACACAAGAACACAAATCATAAGCCCACAGAGCATTTTAGTTTGTTCACTTGTACTGTATTACCTCTGCCTCATCTCCATTTTCACTGGCCCCTGATCGGCTGCTGTAGCTGCATATCCACTATAACCCATTCCCATGTGGGCCGTTCTATGATAACTGCTAAAATGATTCAGCTTGAGTCCTCCAAAGTAATGTTGCCTCTGCAACATGTGACAGTAATCTAAGATATGAAATAAAAGGCATCAAATAGGTGTAAACTCATCTGTTACATGTGGCATTGACTGCCTTCTTTAAAGTTTTCAAATGCTCACATTGTTGTGTGTAAATAACAGTGGCTTGAGACAAATAATGTAATCAGCACATAAAAAACACAAAAACAAACACACAACGTACTGATGTTTCAGTAGCAGCATGGAAGTGCATGATTATACCATCTTATCTCCTGGCAGGGGCTTTACATTCTGACACCAATTCCTCAAAATCTCCGTTGTCGCTCTGTGTGTGCAGTGAATGACAGGCAGCACCAACCTGTCTGCAACCTCCTCAGGCTCCACACACACAAATAAAGTGGTCATTAATTGGCTTTGAATTAGACAGGCTAGGATTTCGTCTTCAGCTGCTTCGACTGCTAACAAATTGTATGAGGACCCAACCCTCAAGGTTTGAGGGCTTCTTTTTGCTTAAAAAAAGCTGCCTCTTCTTTGTAGTGGGAGGGTGGATTTTGAAGTTTGTTTCAGAATTGGCGGATAACTAGACAGACTGCCTCTTTATATTGTACCAACAAATGCCTCAAAGCCTTGGCATATCATTTTGACTAACAGGGGTGTTCTCTTTCATCTCTATTCGCATTCCTCTATCGCTCTGCCACACTCCTCCGATCTCTTGAGAAAAAACTGCAGGAGAGCTTTTTGGTCATCCCTTAAAAGTTTCCTTTGGGGAACGCTCTTTAAGTTATTATCCATATTTGTGGATTTTTGTTTCCATTTTCGCTGTTACGATCATGTAGACTCATTTTATCATTTGTGCTTGTTTAGGCTACTGAGCTGCTTTTATGGTTTTTATTTTTGTAGATCAGGCCAAATGGGAGAGGTAGATGAACAGTGGATATTTCAGTTGTGGATAACAAAACCATGTTTATTTGTTATTCTCAGTGTCAAATATCTATTCAAAATGTAAAATATAATCTGTAAAACATGATGAGGTGGTACAATGTCCAAGCGAATATACTGTACACTGTATTTCATTGGCATTTTTGCTTTGTTGTAACTGAGTGCACTCTCTGCTCTTCAGTGATGAATTTTGCAGAATAGATTTGCCTTGCCTTGAGTCAACCAGGCAGCAAGGGACCATGAAATTTACCTCAGATGACTGCATTATGTTTCAGACAACTCTCTGTCCATCTGTCTGTCTGTCTCCCAATTTGATAACTACATTGTTAACCTTTTTACTAATGCCACCTGCTTTGTGGTCAGGGACCTCAAGCTGTTTGCATTATCACTCTTTTGCTGTCTGTTATGATTAGACAGGAAATGAAATGTCTGACACTCAATCACTGCTTTAGATTTTATTTTTAATGCTGTCTTTTTTCCCTCAAAGCAAAAAAAAAAGTGTTCATATCTTTAAAAAACCACAATACCAAAACACAGGCAGTATCCCTCCTCTTCAGCAGTGAGTCACATCACTGTTCTGTGTGAATGAACTAAAGATTTTAGAGAGAGAATGTATGTGTGTGAGTGTGTGTCTGACAGTGAGTGTGTGTGGGCAGGTGAGTGTGCACGTACAGTACAGTATGGGCACATACTTAAGATCTGTCATTTCTCTTTGTAAGTGCTATGCAAGTACAAAAGAAAAGCAAAGCATTTGGCTTCTTTTGTTTCCAGGAAGAGTAATTCTATTTTTTCAGAGCATTGACAGGGTTTTTATTTTATACCCTAAAGTGGTTCAAGAATGGTTATAGTTTTTTGATCATAGTATGTGTGGAAATTTTCCACCTGGATCAGAAGAACTGGATCGTCAACCAAGGAAGCTACTACTGAAAAAGCACATGTGGGGGACAAACAAAGTGTGACGCAGATGTTATTATATATGTTATGATTAACATCATGAACACGTGCCCTGCAGTTCTCTGCCAATGAGGAATTATCTGAACATGACATGGATCCCTGAATACCGCAGGACTATTATCTTTCCTCAAATCTTGTTACAGAGACTGGATAGCTTAGTCTACAGTGTTTATTTGTCCAGATTTCTTGAGTATGTGTTGGATCTTTGGCCATAGCTATGGATAATTTTTGCTGGGACTTGTTCCCATCAGAGAGGAAATGTATCCTTTGTTCAAGAAGTCAGACACTTTTACAAAAAGCAAAAAAAAAACAACAAAAAATCTAAACAAAGTGGATTCAGTGACATTATTTTATCTCTGTAAAATACCAATTGTAAATAAATGTCCAGCCTTCTTACCTGTAACTAAATATAATTTTTATGCAATAAATTATATTTCTTAGTTTAACAAAAGAGTTTTTGCGTGTTTTGTTGTTTGTCAATGCAGCTTTGTCTTTGCAAAATGAAACAATGTCACAACAGTTTCCATAAATCCAGACAAAAATCGCTGTTAAATGGCATGTGCGTTTTTATCAATTACACCCCATTTTCATTGAAAATGCAGAGCTACTCAACCTGTGCCTGTTCCCTCACACCTCATTGGAAAATTCCCTTTAGGTCCATTTAGCTTTGAAAGCTTTTAACTGTCAGACTGTCTGGCTTTGAGATTAACAAGGTCTTAGAGAGACAACTAGTGGCCTTTAAGGATTGGCTGTGTGTTTAGATTGAGTATTCAGTCACTTCACTTTTTTATGAGTTCTCTGTGTATCCGATTGGGTTTTTAGAAAGAAGACAAGTATCCCAGTGATTAATGTAAATCGAGTGTGTGCTGCAGTGTGTCTTAATGGAAGGCAATAATTTGCACCTGTTTCATTAGATGTTCTGCTAATTGAGGACTGATATGCCACCCTTCAGTGCATGAGTTAATTAAACATTTTAGAATGCATAAAACTGACTGCAGTTTCAACCCATCCACTCACCTCTACATGTTTTGGTTCCTTTTTATTGTATAAAGTGGGTGCAGGGCTGATGTTACTTTGAATCATGTATGAGTTTTTATGCTGCTTTTATGAAAACATGTTCACCAAATCCATACATTCTTCATGATAAATTGAGGAAAATGCATGTATTCATAAAATGATTCACAACATCTATTATTTATAATATGTTGATTTACCACAAGACAGATGTATTTCATTAAAAGTTAAGGGGAGGGGAAAATCTGCTGTATGTTATTACCGTGTTTGCACATTTAGCTCTGCTGTTGCCAAGTGAACAGGAGTTAAACAGACGTGAGCTGGAGAGGCTTTACCCAGTCACGTCATGAAGAACTCCTGCAGCGTGTTAATTGCAGTAAAAGAGAATAATAAGAGGATGTTTGACCCCAAAGAAGATCTGCATACTGAAAGAAGACCTGCTACTTCTACTGTAACTGGCCTTAATATTCCTGAGTTTCAGTAAATGAGTGCTACATGTAGATGACTGTCCTATGGTGTCCTCTGCTGGTGAGTATAATGGACAACATGCATTTCTGACAAAATAGTGTAACATGAACATGTCGACTCTTTTTGTAAAAGAAATATGTTAATACGTACCAACCATCAGTTTGTTAGAGATCATAAATACTGGACTGGGTTTCAGTGGAAAAAGGTCATGTGGTCTGATGAGTCCATCTTGACCCTGTTTTAGAGAGACAGATGCATCAGTGTGAGAAAAGAGGTGGATTACCCATCATGACAAGTGTCTACAGTACAAGGCTATGGGGGCAGTTTGATGATCTGGGGTTGTTTCAGTTGGTCATGTCTAGGTTCAACAGCATTATGTGAAGTCAACTGACAACCTCATACTGAATGACCAAATTAATGGATTTTTTTTCTTTGCCAATGACAGTGGCATATTCCATGACGACAATGCCAGGTTCATTACGCTAAAACTGTGAAACAGTGGTTCAGCAGCATGGCACCATTTTCACACATGGCTGGTAACACCACAGAGTCCAGACCTGAGGCCCACTGAGAATCTTTTGGATGTTTTGGAGAAGACTTCATGCAGTGGTCTGATTGTCTCATGATCAATACAAGAGCTTGGAGAAAAATTAATGCAACTGTGGGTGGACAGAAATGCTGTGACATTGCATGAGCTTTGCACAGAATTAACAACTGTGAATGTGTACTGTAACCAAAGCTGAAGGGGATCCAACCAAATATTTATGTCTTTGATTTGATTTTATTATTTTTGGACTGGTCAGTGAACATTCTTTGTTGTTACATGCAAGTAATTATTCATTTTTATCCATCATGATGCAAAACTATACATAAAATTGTTTTTATTGAATTTTTCAACATTTACAAAAAACACACCGAAGTACATACCCACCCCTTGCACACCCACCACAGGCAATAGAAAATAAACTAGTCAGTATTTTAAAATGGGAACTTAATGGTGCAAAGTCATTTTCTGAAAAATAAAGATTATATATATATAATTTTTTTTTTTTTTTAGTTAAGTAAAGAGTCATTTACATTTATTCACATCCCAGGAGGACTGTACCTAAGTTGTTCCACCTTTAGATGCGCTAGTGAATCGATCAGCCAACGTCTGGGAGAAGGAGGAAGTGTGTTTTTCCACTTCAGCAGAATAAACCTCTGTGCGAGTACTGTGGCAAAGGCCACAACTGTGGCATGAGCAGCTGAAACATACATCATAATGGAAAACTATGATGTGAATTTTTTTTTTTTTTTCTAATTCACTGAATTAGTATTATTTTTATTTTTTAAAAATTGAGATGAAATGCAGTAACATTGACTTTTTATGTAATGAGTGAACACAAAATAACAAACAACAGGAGGATGACACATAAAACAAATTTAAACAAAAAAAAAAAGTAAATTTTGATTGGTTTTGTGTTAATATTAAACTTGTTCGATTAAAAGAGGTATTATTATGGAAATGACTTTTTTTCCATTAAATCATTAAACAATTGCCTTGATTGGAAACATGCATAATGCAACAGATACATTTTTGTTTTTTATGGAATTTATTTTTTATGGTTCTTTTTTAGTAAAGCTGTGAAACTCTTGTCCACTGCAGAGGACAAAAATGCACTGCTGTGTTTGAGGAGACTACAGTACAATTACATAGAACAACGGTATGTGACTATTGCGTACGTAAACGTGTGGCTTTTATTTTGAAGGGTCACGCCGGAAGTCCCTGTGTTGACGCCGGTGGTGGAGTTTTAACGTTGAACAGCTGACCAGAAAACAAGTCTGCTGTGAAATGAATTTTATTGGCGGTGTTGTGCTTCACCAGTGGACAGAGGCAGCAGCGAGTGAGTCTACAGCACTGAGGTATGTTATACTTTGCATACTTGTAATCATGTTAAGTAAATAAGCGAAATAAATAACTTAG
Source organism: Sphaeramia orbicularis (assembly GCF_902148855.1). NCBI lineage: Eukaryota > Metazoa > Chordata > Actinopteri > Kurtiformes > Apogonidae > Sphaeramia > Sphaeramia orbicularis. The sequence goes on along the minus strand of NC_043971.1, from coordinate 23,847,304 downwards.
CCGGCTAATATAACATTGTAGCTAGCCTCTTTTGCTAATTTGTTTTAACAAACACAACAAATATATGTGTTGTGCCTGTGTTTGCCTGAAGACTAACTACAACAGTGAAAAGCTGAGCCATTTTGCTTTCAGTTACGCAAAAACAACATAGCGGACACAAGAGGCATAACTCCTTGAGTGGAAGTCTGTCAGAGAAGTTCGTAGTCCGAGTCCGTGTAATTGCTTTGTCCTGGTTAAGCATCATGTGAACCACGGTTCCTCATTAGTAACACACGATGCTTTAGGATGCAATGTCAGCTTAGTACTGCTATGCCAATCTTCCTTTAGCCTCCTTAAATAGTTAAAGTAATAACCTCATATTGTGGAAGGAAGTGGTACTAGTGGCATCCATATCTATTTTGGTCAGAAACATCCAGACACCAGCCACATGACTATTATCAAACGTGTATTTTCAACATGTGAAATTGTTGCTGACAATATTGAAACTGCAGAGATTGCTTAGTGTCAGTGTGATAGCGGAACACACATTCTGTGTGAAAATGCTGATATGCTCTAATTGATGAGCCAGAAGAATTCCACTGACAGTGTAAATTGCGGAGCTGTGACGCCAGTCTTTTACATCTTTAAGCCAAGAATCAATTTTATTCAGTGTTGTAATTATATAAAGAATAAGGACTATGTTTCATTTGTCATGGTGAATGTTGTAAACATGAGAACAATGAGTGCAATTTGTTCTCCTTTTCTCTTAAACCATCTTGCACATTTATTTAAACAATAAAACATTCTACTGCCAAATAAGGAAAAGATAACAAAACAATTAAACCTCGTTTCACTGCAGCATCAAAGACTTTAATTTTCATGTCTCCACAGAATTATCTCTAGACTATGGCTTTAATACAAACACAACCTGCTTTCCACCCATAACAACCACCAGTAAAAGTAAGTCTTAGTTAAGTTCCCTCATTTTGTAGCCTAATGTTTTCATATTATGACCTTTTTTTTGTAACCATCTGTTTTCTTCTTCTTTTTCACAGCTTTCTGTAAAACAATATATTCCCTCAACTTCTTCTTCCCCTTGCATTTCCTATTATCCCCGCATCTCTTTGTGACTATCCTTTATTCTGACCATGAAAATGGACAACACAGAGCCAGTGCAGCCAAGTCTAAACTCCTCCTATCTTCCAACTGCTCTTGGCAACCATGACATTTCTGAGGATGAGGCTAGCGATGACCAGAGTCCCTCTGCATCCCTCCTGCCAAAGCATTCATCAGTACCTCTGGCTGTGCGCTACAGCCCAGAAGACAATTATTGTTTGGTGTATATGATCTTCTTTTTGATGGGAATTGGCTCTTTGTTGCCCTGGAATTTCTTTATAACAGCCAAACACTACTGGCTGTACAAACTGAGTAACAACACACATCACAGTGGACATGAAGAGGAACGTTCAGACCTCAGTGTGAGTGGGGGGGGGGGGTACTATAGAACTGCCCTTTGTGTGGTGCGTGAGTGTGTACACAGGAAGGAACAGAGCATTAGTGCAATTGTGCATGCATCTTAAGAAACTTTACCAATCCTGTGACAGATGTGAGGACTGAATGTCCTGTACATATCACAGTAATTTACTCCAACAATCCACAATCATATCAAGCCATTAAAAAGGTTGGTCAGTATTGCTCATTACACTTAAAGGAAGAGAAAGGACAAGAAAGATGGAGCAATAAGACAGTCAGTGCATAGTTTCAAAGCAGATCTGCTAAATATAGAGATTCATGTATAATTAAAATGTACACAAATGTCAGACTTAATCTTTGCAGTTTAGTTTACTTTAAATCTAACTCACCAGTTAGTATTTAACCCAGATAAGGCTTGATTTATCATAAAAGGTTAACCAGTGTCCAGTTGTTGAAATAAAATGAACCACTAGTGCATTCCTTGTTGCAATGAAAGACCTGTGTAATTTTATGAAAATAAACGTGGAAAGAACAGTTTTTATTTTTCCCCTCCTCCTTTCACTTCCTTTTTATGTGACTGTATGGCACATGAGTCACAGCATGAATGCATAAATGTGTACCTTACATTCCAGTGAAACCTTGAACAGTAGTGTTTTGTTTTTTCTGTCTTTTCAGGACTACTTTGAGAGTTATCTGGCTATTGCTTCCACTGTGCCATCTGTTCTCTGTCTGATTCTCAACTATGTCCTTGTCAACAGGTTAGCTCCTCTTACAAACACAGCCTCTTTTGTTGGTGAATCCCTCACTGTGGCTGCCATGATGTTTTTAATGAAATGTCTTACTCTGAATGTGACATTTGTTCTATCTAGCGCCTTATAAGTTAAAGTAATATGATTTTCTATGTGACCTTAAGTGCTGTTGGCCTGTTTCCGTTCCATCTGGACTTTGATCAGTCTGTATTGGTCAGAGAAAACAGGGCACTAACCCTGTCAACCATAAACACAGGTGTTTTCTGTTAATCAAGAGCAGATTTTTAAATAGCTTATAATTGTGCTAATCATTATCATATCATCATTATATAGCAGATTTTCTACACCTTCATGGCCTCACATTCACCCATTCATGCACACACTCATATACCAGTGGGCGGCTGCTGCCATGCCCTACTGGGAGCAATTTAGGGTTCAGTGTCTTGCCCAAAGACACTTCGACATGTGGACAGTTGGAACCAGGATTCAAACCGCCAACCCTTCAGTTATTGGACAACGCACTCTACCAACTGAGCCACAGCTGCCCAATAAATAAACAATAAACACACTAGAGCCTGCGTAAAATATAATGAATAAGAAAAATCTTTTCATTTGTGTACATTTACACTCTGAAAGTCTTTATTTAATTTATTAAGTAGGAATAGTCTTGTCGTTTTACAGGGACAGTGCAAATTTTCTTCATTTCATCTTGACATCCAGCAATGTATGTTTGTCATCTGAAGGGGACAAGTGCTTCACAGCTTTCTTAAAAAAAAAAAAAAAAAAAAAAAAAAGAATAATAATAATAAAATGCTGTCCAGTGCAAAGGACATGTCATAAAAAATGTGTCTTAAAAAACTTACATTATGCTGTTTCCAATTAAGACAATTCATCAAATGTATAAAAGCCAAATCTTTTACTTTCCTTGGTCTCAAAAGGGTATTACACATTATATCTGTTTCAATTGCATGCTTCTATTGAATCTTTAATGAACTTCTTTTTAATCTCACACTCGATGCTGTGTGTCCCCAGGTTGTCCTCTAATGTGAGGATCCTGTCGTCTCTCACCGTGATCCTCCTGGTGTTTGTAGTGACCACGGTGCTGGTCAAAGTGGACATGTCAGACTGTAGGCTGGGGTTCTTTATCAGTACGCTGGTCAGTGTAGCTGTCGTCAGCGGTGCCTCCAACCTGTTCTCCGGCAGCGTGTTTGGAATCAGCGGACATTTTCCCATGAGGATCTCTCAGGCCCTTATATCTGGTACTTTCCTCATTCATCTCAGAAATGTCGATTTACAACAAGGAACACTTTTTAGCATTTACTCATTTATATTCAGTATGTTGCACAGTGACGGTGCTACAGGTGGATGTGAGAAGTGTAAATGTGTGTGCAAAAGCTAATATTGTTTTCTGTCTCAGGTCAGGCCATGGGAGGCACGCTGAGTGCAGTGGCATCAATAGTAGATTTGGCAGCAGCTAAAGATGTTACAGACAGTGCTTTGGCCTATTTCCTGACTGCAGACATCTTCATCCTGCTCTGCATCATCGCTTATCTACTGTTACCCAAACTGGAATATTCACGGTTAGTAATTATTTTTTGTTTGTTTGGCTTATTACATAATATGTAACTGGCACAATCTGCACATTGCGAACATTTCAGTTCTCCCACAGTGTCATTCTTAATGCTACCACAAGATGGCATCAATGCAGTGCTTTTTTTTTTTTCTCAACATTCTTTTTATTGGAATCCAGGTTAAAAAAATAAAAATTAAAAAAATGACAATCATACAAGAAAAAACAATACTTGTGGATTTTCCACATAGCGTATATACAATTCCCACCCCACCCCCTCACCCTACAACGTCCCGGGTAATACATCCCGATCTGAGATTAAATAAATAGACAAATAAAAGCAATAATATTAGTAGGTATGACACTCATCAGATACAAATAATTAAACAAAAAGAAAATGAGAGTGGAGTTGGTCAACAAGCCAGATTTGACTACAAATGAGGATAGTTAGTAGTTAGTAATTTATTTGTCCATTTGACAGAACATAATATATACATACATACAGTTTGGATTTTTATATTAAACATGAGCGAAAGGCATAGGCTAAAGCAACATCTTATTTATGCCTCCCCTATTTACAAGAAGGAAATTTACAGAAACAAAATAACAAGATGGCACAGTTTTAAACAATAATTTAACTAAAACAAATAATCTAAGCAAAACCTTAGAGTTATACTGATAATTGGCTTACTTTTTCCTAATATTTTATATTACTTGAATACCTTAGTTTTAAACATCCTTTTAAATGTAGTGGCTAATGTCCATGTTTTTCATTTTTTATCAAAGTTATTCCATAAATTAACTCCAATTACAGATATGCATAGGTTGTGTTGGGCTTCATAATGACACGTGTTGTTCCTCATGATCTAGCTTAATACTCTAGTTCACGAGTTGTCAAGGAGGGTTTTTAGTGGTTGATAAAGGACATTACTGGGTTCCAGGTAGAGTAGAAGAAGTTTTTGGACCCCTTGAACAATGCAGTCCTTTTAATGGAAGAATCACTACAAATGTTTTAAAGGCTCATTTATGCTCTACGTTAAAGACAGACAAATATGGGCAGAGCATTCTGTCCGTAGTCTCCGTACATTCCTGTACATAATTCTGTCCGTTTTTCGGGAGCATGTAGATGCGAACCTAGATGGAGAACACGGAGCAGTACCACCAGGAACCATGGAGGCAGTGCTGAGATTTGAAGATAATACTTTCCATAAATAGTGGAACATTTCAAAGAGTGACTGTGTGGGTTAGTGAAAAACTACCAACATATTTATGACGACTACCCTTCTGATTATCAACATTAGTGTCCACATTAGTAAAACTTCCTCTGTCATCGCCATGTTTGTTATGACTGACTTTCTTCTTCCCAAAAACTCTTCGTGGTATTTGGCCAGTATGTTATTAAGAGCAGTGCTCTCTGGTGGATTGATTGAGAAACGCTCATTCCAATGCACTGGACACACAGAAGAATGATGGCAGTGACACATGATGTTAGAAACGGACATACCTATTTATGTACGTAAAGTGAGAATAGATGAGCTTTAAACCTGTCTGCACTTCTTAAATTACACATGTGACTTTTCAGCTGATGTCAGAATTAGTTTTAGACAGATCAGCATGTAAAAATACTCCTGTTTTCTTCTGTTTATCTAATGCATTCATCACATTGTAACTAATGCAAAAGCAGTAAAGTAGGTTTGAATGAAGAAAGCATTATTACAGACAAACAGCAAAAAGGAAAAGAAGACCTGGGTACAGACTGAAACAGCTGCAATAAAATGGCAGGATTAGATCCAGGTCAGGATGGAGCCTTGTGCTAAAAAGTACAAAGCACTCAGAGAAGGCAGACCTCTGCCAAGGCAGTTAAATTTCCTTAAAACAATATACAGTATACCATCCCTCATCCTGATTATACAAATTTAACCAAACTTTTGCTAAGATTTTATTTTGCATTCTGGAAGACAACTGTCTAAAGTGTGACAGAAATAACTCCTATCCATATATGTATTATATGTTTTATAAAATCAAGGTCAAACTTTTTGTGACTCTACATCCTGACATGTATTTGGTGAATTACAGCTTGATCAAATGAGATGTGATTTCCTTGAAATGTAACCCCTGACAAAAGATTTTTTGGGGGAAACATATTTTTGGAATTTTGGGAATTTATCCTGGCTTTGATCTTTGACGCAGAATGTCCCAAACTTAATGGGCTCTATGCACAGCCCCACTACTTCCTGAACTTAAGGCAGCTCCTTTATTTCCTGTCTTTCATTATTGGGCACACTGATTAATCCAGGTATGTCTGCTACTTCTTGTTGTGACTACTGTGGTCAGACACACCTGGATTAATCAGTGTGCCCAGTAATGAAAGACAGGAAATAAAGGAGCTACCTGAAGTTCAGGAAATAGTGGGGCTGTGCATAGAGCCCATTATCTGCTGTCACTATCATCAGAAGTCACACACACACACACACACACACACACACACACACACACACACACACACACACACACACACACACACACACACACACACACACACAAAATCAGGATGACTAACAGACAAACACTTGTAAAAACATAATCTCTTGGTGAATGTAAAAATACATTAATCTAGTGTCTCACTATTGGATGTCTCAACCCCAAAAGCCATTTATGCTTACCAACATTCTATAATATTGAGGTACTCGTTCTAATGTCTATTGTGTTCCTTTTGTCTCCTCTTTAGACATTACATGCTGGCTGCCACATGCACCAGTCCAGGAATGATAAGTGAAGGGGAAGCAGCTTCAGGCGCAAGAAGCAAAGTGTCTGTCCCGCCCCTGCAGCCTATTCTCAGGAAAACATGGGTCCTGGGCCTAAGCGTCTTCTATGTCTTCTGCATCTCTATTATGGTGTTCCCTGCTGTATCCTCGGGGATCCAATCTGTCAGTAAGGACAGTGGCAGCCCATGGACTACCACATACTTTGTGCCCCTCACCAGTTTCCTTCTGTACAATGTTGCAGACTTCTGTGGCAGACAGGCCACAGCCTGGCTGCAGGTCCCTGGACCCACCAGCCGAGTTCTGCCAGCACTGGTGCTGTGTCGCTCTGCCATCGTTCCGCTACTAATGTTCTGCAACTACCAGCCAAGGGACCACCTCCACACTGTGTTGTTCACACATGATGTGTATCCCATTGTGTTTAACTGCCTGCTCGGCCTCTCTAATGGCTACCTTGGCACTCTGCCGATGATTTATGGCCCAAAGGTGGTACCAAGAGAGCTGGCAGAGGCTACAGGAGTGGTCATGTCCTTCTTCCTCACGCTGGGACTGGCTGTTGGATCTGCTTTCTCTGTGCTTATTGTGCACTGCATCTAAACATGCTGTGCAATAACTCAATCATACAGTGGTATAGTTGAGCTATACAGTGGGCTGTAACTGAAAGATTGTAGGTACACATCCAGCAGATGAATACCAGGACTTTAAAACACTGTATGTTAACATGTACTGGTCAAATCATGTGTCTGTCTCAGGGGGGAGGTGCACATAAACTTCACACTAGTACATTTGATAAAGACGCCTTAACTCCTCTGTTCTGTCTTACCTCTTATTCATGTGCATCATGTTTACACTAATGTGGCTCATGACGAGAGCCAAGAGTTGTGACTACTGTGGCTGGGTGTTTAGCTTCCGGATACATTCTTTTTTTGATACTTGTTTGGAATAAAGTGGACCTTTGTGCCAAATTAGTTCAGTCTGTTATGGATACTTCACTGAACAACTATCAGAATTTACCCGTTTCATTTAACATGTGAAAGATGGTACTGGTACCAGATAAATAATACTTTGACTGGATGTAAGAAGTAAACATACTGAGTACAGCAAGAAAAAGGACCAACTTTTCATTTGTTAATCAGTTTTAGTGTAACACAGACATTAACAGTTATCAGCTTAGACTTCTGTCGTCTTAATTGTGTAATAATCACATCTTAGGGATACTGATTTTTCTAGTACTGCAATTGATGGCTGTAAATCTGTGCCACCTCCTATAACTAGAGAAAATCTAGAACGTTTTAAATCAGGCACTGCACTTCACGAAACAAAAATGGAGACCAACCCTAGACCATCATGTCTGTAGGGTGGATAAATATCTCTCAATGTTTAAAATGTGTAATGACTTAAGACATCACTAACTGCTGAAGCTGCACAAGTATATTGGTACACTAAGAGAATCTGACACACTGTAAACAGAATTGCACTCATTTTGCAGCAAATGAACAGAAAACAGTACATTTGGATCACTTTAATTGTTAAAAATTTACAACTGACAGTTGGCTTCAGGTAAAAGGTTGACAACTGAGTTAAAGATGCTTTCCACATGTTAGAAAGACTGATTTACAAACAGTTGGAAGAGTGCAAACAATGACAGATGAGGTCATCTTACTACCTTTACATCAGCGCCTTAAAAAACAAGAACACAAGAAAACATTTTCCGTCTACAAAATATCAATTTAAGCATCAGGCATACTTCCAAATGTAATGCCAATCATTCGAAACACTGAGTAGTTCTGTGTGTCAGTTTCACCACAGAGAGGGTTTCTCATACAGGTGGGGTGGGGGTCTGGGAACATATCACAACAGTAACATCTGGTGGTCTGTTAATAGTATACATATGAAACTGAAATCTGCATTCCCGCACACTCATACACGTCAGATCAAGCGAGCAATATTGGAAAGTCAACTCAAATGATGCAAATCTGAAAAACCACAGTGGAATTTTGTATCCTCTGCCCAAAGTGAAGCATCAACAGGCGCAATTCACTGCTCCCCTACCCCACCCACCCCAAAAAACTAATGTCCAGTCCCTTTCCACCATGACGTCATTCAAAATAAAGTTAATTTAAACATGAATTGCAGTCATTTAAGTCTATGAGAAAACAAGACAAATAAAATTAAAAGTGGGAAGCAGCACTACAGTAATTTATCTTTCAGTTCCCTACAGGTCAGTTGGTGCTGATCTCGTCATCTATACCCACACATGACGTTTGCAGTGAGACACAGCCTGAAAGAGAGAAACAAATGATTAGTCAGGTGTAAATAAACCTGAAAACAAAATCTGTAGACCTAAGAGGATAACGGGTCATAAGGCAGTGTACTAAAGAGGACATATCTGTTGTGCACCATTGATTTCTACAGTTCAATACGTCTATAACAGATACCTAGTGTATGGGTTAGGTGTTTAATAGTTATCAAAAACTGAAACTACAAGTGAATAAATGGATTTTGTAAAAAAAAAAAAAAAAAGGAATACAATAAAATATCCAATGCAAGACAAACAAACAAAATTTAATTGCAGGTATAATGGGCTTTTTTTCCCCGTTTTACCTAAATGTTGATGGGTTCAAATTGCTTTGTGCAGTATGGGACCTTGAATAGATGATGTTTTGTAAGTCATATTTCACATCATACATTCTACATTTTTTTAGCAGCAGTAAAAACAAGGGTTCCGCCATAACTAAAAAAAAAAATTAATTAAAAAAAACCAAAAAACTAACACCTCAAAATAGAGATTTCAGTAAAATGACTTATGCATTTGTAAAGCCGTCTATCAAAAATCAAATGAAGAATTGATGAAAAATGTGTGTAATCAGTGTTCATTGTATTTGTAACATTAGGACTCACATTGCACAGAGTTGCTGTCTCCATGTTCTTGCACCAGAATGCAGGACCCCAGCTGCACTGCTCTGTTCCCAGCAGCTTCTTCACAGCTTCAGGACATGCTCCTACTTTCTGTTACATACACACAGAAGACTGTCATTCAGAGCCTGATATCACCTTTTCATATTTTAGCCATAAATGAGTATTGTGATAAAGTGCTGGGTAAAGTAATGTTTCCTGAAAACAACAAATGTAAAAGATATTCTAATTTAGTAATCTCTTATTTACCATGCACACAAAGTCTGGGTCCAGCATCTGGAGCAGTAGCTGGACAAGCACTGGCTCATACTGTTCCACGAGGCTGTCACACTGTAGACACACAAGTTAAAACGAACCAGTCAGATACATATGTGTCAAATCAGCAGAATGCAAGACAGTCGCAGGAAGATAACTCACCTCAGATCGATATGAGTCTGGCAGGAAGCTGCAGACTTTCCTCACAGCCTCCTCAATGTCTGCCTCAGTGGCGTTCTGCTCCAGAATGCCATCGATGTATCTGACGGCGGCCTTGCACACCTCACAGTAACCACCAGCCTTGAAACGAGTCTGGTCTAGTGCAGCTACGCAGCATTGGAAAACAAATCAGTGTTGTCCAAATACTAAACTCCACCACAATAACAAAACAGGTACAGATGTGCAATATACACCTCCTGCAGCCTTTGCATGCCCTTGCATAAATCTAATTACATTTGCATACATCTATAGCACCTTTTTAAATATAGTAGTGCTCACTTTTTCCATTATTAACAATACTTTGGAACTTTTTTTTTTTACCATTTGCACTTCAGATTGGATTCCATTTTGTCCCTGTGCAATGATAAAGTTCCGTATACTTCAAGCTAGTTCATAATTTTAAGATTTTTTTTGTTTGTTTGTTTTTTTTTTTTTAAATCTGGGGTAAACTTACTTTGGGGGGAAAAAAATTCCAACAAGCCTCCCATTTCTTCTGTAATGATGTTGCTCATATGTTGAATGTTTTGCACATGATGACTATAATATCTCCTGTGTTCATTTAAGGGAAATTTTTCACTCGGAGAGCTGTGAAGAATGCAGACTTACCAACATACATGCGGCTGCGTTCGTTGCAGAGTGCCAAAACAGTGCAGACAGTCTTAGGATCAGCCTGTTGCACAAGCAGCTCGATGATTGCCTGACCATAAGTCTCAATGAGGTCCTTGCACTCGTCGCTCATACTCTGGGGCAGATAAGTGCACACCTTCTCCACAGCATGGATCACCTCCTCCTGAGACAGGACATGGGTGAGTCAGAGGAGAGTCAAATTACCCCCTTACATAGCATTTCAGCAACAGCTTTGTCTGCCTTTTTTCCGCCAAATTTAGATACATCTAATCCAAAAAAAAAAAAAAAACCCCAAAAAAACCAACCACAACAGAACTCACCTCTGTTGTGTGATCCTCCAACATATCCTCCAGCTGTTTCATCACATACTGACAGATGGTGCATGTTGGGGAGTCACGTGCACGCACCATAGGCTGAAACACAGACACAAAGTCTTATGTCCACATATGTAAAATACTTCATTAATACAGTATCTTCTAAAAAAATTCAGCATATTAAGATTTAAGTGGATCCAACTGCAGAAATGGAATATAATACATATTATAATTGCATTTTTCTTGAGGTTTAGTCACCTGAAAATTGAGGGGTTGCATATATAATCAGCTGTTTTATCTACAAAGGGAGAGGGGCCCCTCCACTGAGTCTACAATGTTATCACAGTGGCTCAGAGCAGAATTTTTTCTCTTTCTTTGCCCAATCACCTATGGTGTTTGAGTGGAGGTTATAGTCTCTAATCACAAAGTTGGAGTGAGCAAACCAGACACTGGCTCCAACAAGCGCCATTTGCATTTTTTTTCCTCTACTACAGGGGAGGATGAGGGGAGATGGGAGTATTCACTACATCTTCCACAGTGAACCTTAAATATAATACATTTCGCAATTAGATTTATGATCAGGTTTACCTTTGCAGACTTGGCAGGTGTATCCTCGATCTTTGTGGCAGGGAAAAGCCTGGCAGCAGGTACCACCTTGGCAGCAGGTACCATCTTAGCTGCAGGTACAGTCTTAGCAGCCTGCAGATTCAGCATGGGCATGGACTTCTTCATAGCAGCACAGAAGCCAGAACGGATACAGATATCCTTGGGTTGCTGAGTAAAGAGAAAGACACCAAGTTCACACCAAAACACACACACAGCCAAAGTTGCCAATACCTGCAACACTGCATGCTGTTAGCAACAACTGAGAGTCTGAGCTGTGTACCACTCCACAGCATTATCACCCATGCATAGTGCAGCCATTTCTATGTTAAAGTCTAGCTTACATTAACACACAATCATAACATCTGCAGCTCCAACTCTGAAACATTGCACATCATTAACCACAGCGTTAAAAAAACAACCAAAACAGCCATTTACAAAAGCATTTTTTTAAATGGTGATAGCTACTTTCATTAACTTAAGTGTAACTATGTGACTCATTGTGCTGATGAAGTCACATCACAAGATCCAAGCAATGCGTGAGTGTAAACAATAGTGAAATCTGAGCCCTTTTGCTGTAGTGCATCAACAGTTATTCAAGTGAAAAAGAACCAAAACAGTGTTCGGGTTAAGTACAGGAACCTTGCTGGGATTAGATCATTTACATGCTTATCTACTAGGGCTGCAACAGTAGATTGGAGTGATGATAATCATCTCTATATATAACATTAAGTCAGATTTTCACTGTATTTCACCATTGTTCATTGCAACGATCCACAAAGGAATCAAAACAAAAAGGGGTTTTTTTGGTTTAACTGAAACCAACCAACTGATTCTTAAAAAAGGAGTGAAAGAAATTCCATTTAGGAAGTGAAATAAGAAACCTATACATCTCCCATTTGAACAAAAAATGTTAGATGGGAAAATGTGTTAAAAAGCAATTCCTCTTTAAACATAAATCAACTGAACTTAGTTAGAAGCACGGAAACAGGTAGGATTGTCCTGCTGGTTTTCTTTGCAATACCTTAGATAAGCCAAAATACATGGCATGATCAATTTTTGTACCATGGTGTACTGCTGCAACCCTAGTATTTACAGTGAGTTGAGTAGCTCTGGGAGTGGACAGAACAGGAAGCAAGAACTAAGGGTTAAGAGGCTACAGGCCGAACAAAGAGAGACCTACCTCTTCCTGGGAGCAGCACATAAAACCCAGGGCAGAAGAAAACAGAGCAGGACAACATGAATGGAGTGGAGAAAAGTAAAGGAGGAACAAGCAAAAAAGACACCAGAAATGGAAAAAAAAAATAAAGTGAGCGATTTTAAGATGAGAATAACTTGACGTCAGCAGGCCAGTTGGTGCTGCACGGCTGAATATGAGCTTAGCGTCACCACAACACATACATTATAATTAGTTTTACTGGCAGAGTAATAAGCCCACTGAGTATTAGATAATAAAGGCCATTCATATTATGACGTGGCTTCCATACACAAACGATGGTTTTTCTGGACATTTCCGAAGCCACACAAAAAGTATGAGAAGACTCACCATGGACATGAGCTGCTGGAAGACCAAAAGGCCATACTGGCTGACATACTGCTTACACTGCAATGACGAAAACTACAATCAATATCAAGCCAAATATCCAGTCTATGTGTAAAAAAAAAAAAAAAAAAAAAAAAAAAAACATATTTGAGAAATGTGGTTACTACATAATTTGTGTGGGACTCTCACCATGTCAGCAATGCCTGGTCCCAACTGGTCACATTGGTTCTCAATATTCTGAATCAAAGTGTTGATGTATGAGCTATTTTCTCTGGCCTCTTTCTGAGCATCAGTCAGGAACTTGATGCAGTCGTCACACACAAGATCATTTTCCTAAAGGCAACAAAAGATCCAATTTTAGACAACATACATAAATTACAACATTCAGCAGGGACCACACTGTAGTGTATATGGTTGCAGTTCACCTGCTTTGGGGTCTCCTGTTTGGGCTCCTCCTTCTTGGGGCTCTCCTGAGGATAGAGGAGCTGGGGGACATTAAGGATGAAGGGGGCCATTGGCTGGGCAAGATCAACCTTTGGGATTTCATTGGACAGGAGCTGCTCCCGATCCTGAATCTGAGCCAGGGCTGCTTGCTCAGAGCTGCACAGTCCCATGGCTCCACAGACCACAGAGGGATCCTCCTGAAACATACAATCAGTTATTTCAATAATTTGGTCCCACCTGGGAGCTGATTTATTTACCCCAAAAGGCCTTAAATACATGTTAGCTGCAAGTACATTTACATAACAAGAAGACAAAGGTAATCCTATAATCCAGTATACATGTAGATTGTTTTCAGAGTGCTGAGGATTTCACTGCTCATTACATAATACTTTAAATAAGAAGAGGGGGGCAGTCAAATAACTATTTAACTTCAACACAACATTTAGACAAAGCAGATTTATTTGCATGATCTGTAAAATCTGTCACTTCAGCAGGTGACAGGATCTGAACTAGAAAACAACCCCAAATGCCTCTAGTCACAGGGTTTATTACACAATGACTGCTCTGTTCTCATTTAGACATGGACTCACTTCCCCATCAATAGCCCTTATTCAGCTAGATGCACTTTGCACAGCCACTTGTTTTCCTTCTCTTTCACAGCAAAGGCAGATTGGTGATTTACTTCAAAGCTTGTCGGAGCTTAATATGTCAGTTTATTGTTCTGCTTCATCTAACTTTATTAATAAAGGTCCGAACTTGTGTCCACTTTTTTTTCCCCATTTACCTTACAGTGGCAATATTCAAAGACTAACTTTACTCTAAATGAATGTTTACTTTAAACCTGATCCTGACAGACATACACACTCACCAGCTCCCCAGTAATGATTCCCATAAGGATGGGGTAGTAGTCATCTACAATCTCTTTGCACTCTGCAGTCAAACCTTTATCAGGGATGAGCTGGCAGGCTTTCTCCAGGTATCCAAGAACCTCAGACTACAGTTACCAAAAACAAAACAAAAAATAGTCAAATTCCAAAGAGTACTTAGGGTCATTTGTTTGGAAAGCTATAAACTTATTCTGAAAGTAAAAGGAGAGAAGATGTTTACGTTGTACCTCAGTGGCATTGTCCTTCAGAATTTGTTCCACCACAATTAAGATCTCTTTACACAGATCACATGGCACCGTTTTCTGAAACAACAGACATAGGTGTGTAAATGCCAATAATATACACTTTAAAAACGTAAATGTGGTGGCAAAGTAGAAATACAAAAATACCATCTCACCATCTGAGGTTTGTTCCATACATTCTGCTGGCAGTGAGTCACTGCTCCACACAGAGATGCTGTCTTTACATTCTGACACCAGTAGGGGGGGCCACGAGCACACTGCTCTGTGCCAAGCAGAGGGGTGGCAACAGCTGCAAAGAACAAATAGGTCAGGTAAGACATAAACATCAATCATATGCCTGAATAGGTTATACTTTAACAACATGCAGGAACTTTCTTCAGAGCACTTAGAGTTCACCGTTTTTTAAAATCTAAACAAGGCAGACGTCTTCAGAACTAACTTAGATTGTTGACTACTCGTGAGCATGGATCAAGAAATATTTTAATCAGACCAGTTTTTCTAGTAAGGCTCATTAGACCCATTGAGGAAGTAAATTTCTGGATCTATCACAACTTCTGATCAACCAGCCTTTCAGTGGTAGTGAGGAGAGCACTTCTGCAGCTTAACTTTTTCTAAAGCATAAGGAGGAAGTTAAGAATATACCTTTAATATGACATGCCAACAGGCTTGTTTAATAGCATCTTCATGCAGAGCAGAAGACAAAAAGGGTAATTTAAGTCTTGCCATCTAATTTTGACAATGGAAAACCTGCAGCACTGTATTCCAATTATGACAAAAATGTACCACCTCTGAATGTCTGACACAGCATGTATAAAAATATGACACTATAGTGCTAAAATACAGCATGGTTCACCAAAAACATGGCCAATTTCTACAACTGTTTGTTTCTACAGCTGTCACTCATAGAAGTGGTCAGTCTGCTTTAACTAAGGAACATACTTTGGAGTTTGTTTCAGTGAGATAAAGTCATTTGTAAGTCAGTTTGGTCAATGTCCATTATCAACACATAATGGATCTAAATGCAATTGATTAAATCCTGAGACCAGTAAAAAGCCTGAACTACGTCACCTTGTGAGAACAGTGAGTAAATCTAACTTTTTGTGACTACATTTAAGAGGGGGAAAAAAAATCATGTTTAGTAAAGCTGTAGAAGGCATGTTAGACTGTCAATACCTTTTAGAAAAGATGTCAAAACCAAGCAAAGGGGAAATAAATTCTTTGAATATTAATAGTTAGAGAAGTGGGAGCAGGTGGTTGAAACAGCATAATTTGTCTAATCATACCAGTTCCTCCTTTTCATTCAAGTGGAAATAGCGATGTGGGAAAGCACCTAACTGCAACATGATTTCTGTTTGCAACTTAATATTCAAAAAAGTCTGGAAAAAAAACAACAACATACTTACAATTTGTATATACTGATATCTTTAAAAAGGGAATAAAATGTAACTTGGAAAGAAAAGAAAAAATTGTTCACACTTAGTACAACAAGAATCTATCAGAGGGCAAGAGTTGTCAGCATTTAGTGAGTGGTTTTGCAGATAACAGCCTCAACAAGAAATAAGATTATGGAACTCTGACAAACATTTTTCACCCAGATACAGATGTGCTGTAGCTCCAGTTCAATATTCATACCAATGGGGTTACAGTATGCTCCATGCCACTCCCACTCTCTCAGTCACATGAGCCGTGAGACAGAATAACAAGCTGTTCTCAACAAGACTGTACCAACTAAATAGGATATCCCTACACAGGACTCCAGCAATGTTGTAAATGCAATGTTGTTTACAGCCAACAAGGCCATGTACAGTTCCAAAAAACATCTGTTTCTATTGGCTTTATGCAGTCATTCACAATAATGCAACAGGTCATACAGGAAGTCAGCAAAAACGACTGACACACGTCTATATTTAACTCATTTTCTGGTGACCCCCCCCCCAAAAAAAAAAAACAAACAAACAAATATTATAGTCACAAAATGAGACTTCAAGTGTGATCACATCAAACTTGTCAACATCTCAGATGTTCTGCATCAGTCTAAAGAAATACAATATGTCTGGCACCATTATTGAAGTGTCCACAAGGGCACATGGAGGAATGTGAAAAGTACACAAAGTTCTTGACACAAACTTACTTTTAACCTGGTGTAAGACATAAGATAAGCATTACATACACAACAAAAAATGTTATGACTTGTTGAAAAGAATAATCCCAGCAGGCTACAAGAAATCACAGCTTTTGTTCTGATACGGAGTAAAGCAATGGCATTCATTTCATGACCCCACAGAGGCCAAATGCGGTTAATGGTTTTACAAGCTGAAAAGGGAACTAGGGAATGTTTTTTACAGAGATATCCTGGTATTGTCGCAGGGAGCAGATATGAAAATAACTAGGCCACCAGTGGTAAAAGTATACATGATAAGAAAAGAAAGTAGCAAAAAGAGCAGAGGAACAAAAACCAAAACGCCTCTGCAAAAATGACTCCTATAGGGGGAAAAAATGAAATGAAAGTTCAAGGATGAGGAAGCAGATTTAGAGTTCCTCATGAAACCAAACCATAGGTAAAGAAAGCACAGGACCCCGTTTTTAGCCCCACGGACTGTTAAAGAACAGACCGTTTGAACTCATAACAATAAGTAACTCAATGTAACATGGAGGACTGGCTAACTAGCTTATATTTCTGCCCAACGCAATGATTCAAGATGTCTAAAATATCAAAAACAGTTAAATAACGTCTTTATTAAAGAAGATATCCAATCTAATGTTTTGCCAAGGACTGAAATGTTTTAAGTTAGCATTAGCATTAGCTAGCTATTAGCCGCGTCGTTAGCTAACAAACACAAACGGTCACTAATAACGTCTTTCATCAAAGGAAACAAAGTCAGTACTCTCTTTGTGTCTTAGCGCTAACAGATATGTCACTCAAATGCATATAGTGTTCCAGACAGTAATTTTTATTTGGAAAAAGTGTGTAAACGCAGTTGAATCAAACTGATTGATTTGTTGACGTTTGTGAAAGCTAAATGAATTGCTTCCGCGTTTTTATGTCGAAACGCACTTGAGTAGTTACACAATAGTCTTTTCTGTAATGGGACGCCTGTTTAATCTGTATCAACGACTTTGTATAAAGGATGTTAACTGTGGCTTGTCATTACCTGACGAGACGAAAAGCAGAGTTAGAAGCAGCATGACTCCGCTGGTTTCGGGGCCGTGTGTATGTCTCCCGGTGGTGGATGAAGTAGGTGAACTGGTAAACACTGCAATGCAGCCGACTCCTGTTTGATGCCTTTATGGTGTCTCACTGTCAGCTGACTCCACCAGCAGACATGTGACTGTGCCTTGCTCAACACTCTCTGGTGATCGGCTGACAAAGGTGCCTTCAAACTCTGATCTTTTCACCGGTTTTGGAAAGATACAGTCCTAATCCGTTTCAGTGTACATTTTACTTCCATACATATATGTGTTAAAGTGACTTCCATATTATTATTATTTTTTAATCATCTTTTTATTAGGACACATTTTCAGTGTACATATCCTCTCAGAACAGGTATAGTTGGTTTCCAAAAACCAACTAACAACAAACAAAACCAAAACTAAGAAAAAAAAAAAACAAAAAACAAAAGGGGGAAAGTAGCCCCCACACGTACCCACATTGGTCCACATTTACTAATTACGAGTGTTATAGCTATTCTGTTATGTTTTCTATAGATGTTTTTTCAAAGTAAGAGAGGAAAGGCTTCCATGTAATGTAAAATTTCTCAGCTGATCCTCTGAGATTTGATCTTTTGCAGTTTCAAGAAAGACATTAAGTCTGTTATCGACTTCTACATTTTTTAATATGTAAATCATATTGAATTTTAATTCTATATTTATATATATTTCTTATTTTTTCTCTCAAATTTCATTTTTCACCCTTTTGTAGTTTTTCTTTACCTGTCTTTTTCTCTGCACTTGTTTGTTGTATGTTGCTGCTGTTAACTGGGAAATTTCCCCATGATGGGAAAAATAAAGTCTTATTTTCAAGACATCCAAGAAATTGACTTATAGGTTGTAACTTCACCCAAAAACTAGAAAGTCCTGTGCTTCCATTTAAAAGATTTTACGGAAAATTAAATGGTTTAAATGACCCATTATGTACAAATTTTCCTAACAAATGTATATATATTTCTGTGCTGTATGGGATATCTTTTCCTTTTATTATGACTTAATCCTTTTTTACTGATGGCACAGTGTATATATACAATAGTAAGAAAAAATATGTGAACAAATGGGTCATAAACTGTGATCTGATTTGCATCAAAATTAGGCACAGTTTTCCTATCCTATTACCAAACATACTTTTTCCAGCAGCACTATTAATATTAAATAGCTGTGTTCAATAACTACATGTAATATTAGCTTTAAAAAACATTGTCTGTCTGTACTTGTGACAGATGCAGATAAACTCACATTTTACGGCCAATTCATATAAAAAAAAACTAGGAATTTCTAAGGGTTTACATACTTTTACTTACTTCTGTATATTCACCTATAGATCTTAAATTGAACTGATTGGTCAGTACTGTTAAACACAGTAAATATTTTATAGGTCAGCAGTTATTTGTGTGTTTGGAAGTACTAGGTTAGTAAAGTGAGTAAAAAGAAAACTATTTCTAAGATAAAACCTAACACAGTGTACTATTCTAATCACCATTCCTGAGGTTTACTAAAAAACAAAAGCAATATTGAACTCTTCCAATGATGCTGGTGGATTATTGAGCCAAATGAGGACAACATACCCAAGTGTGAACTTTTGTGACACTGTTGTGACTGTTATATGAAGGGGTTTTCAAAGGACACTAATCAAACCAATATGAGGTTACACTTAAAGGTGATTTACATAAATCACATTTGCATTAAAATACAAATTGGTAAGAACTTAAAAAAAAAAAAAAAAAGAGAACAGAGAAACTGCTGCTACATTATTAGCTATTGTGCAGAGCAACATGTCCAAAACAGTTTCAAAAAACAGAGGCAAACATCAGCCAATTTAGAAAAGTTTAGTTTATTATTACATAACATAAAATGTAGGAAAGAAAAATCTGGAACAGGTCAAAGAGGGAAGTTTTGTACAGTTTATCTTCTGTATATGAGCCACAGTCACCTGTAAAACAAAAAGAACCGTTGTTAG
The DNA here is from genome assembly GCF_902148855.1 of Sphaeramia orbicularis. Lineage (NCBI taxonomy): Eukaryota > Metazoa > Chordata > Actinopteri > Kurtiformes > Apogonidae > Sphaeramia > Sphaeramia orbicularis. Next base: position 23,827,554 of record NC_043971.1, on the reverse strand, counting down.
ATCATTAAATAGGAGCAGTCAGAAGAACATTATCTCCATAAACAGAAAGTAGGAAATACAAATGAAAAACATAGTTCAGGAAGTTGTGGTAAAGTTGGACTAACAACATTTTGTAGTGGGTCAGATACATTTAACAATGATTTCCATTACTGGTTCAACTGCCAGTTAGTACTTCAGTTAATCCATGATTAAAATAAATAAATTAATAGATATTTTTCTTAAAAAGTGAGAAAAATAATCTGCTCTAATTTTATATGGAAAGTCATGTCATCAGAGAGCTGTTTTTCCACCAGCAAAAGGGCCAAAAAAAAAAAACCTAAAGAAATTTGATGAAGTCACATTTAAGAGGGAAAAAAGGGACAGAAAATTGTACAAATCCTCACATTTCAAGAGCAACTCAACTCAATTTTGTTTGAAAAGCCAATCAACTAAATATTTGCTCATAATTACTTTAGTGCTTGTTGCAGCTTCTACTTCCAAATGCTCTCTGGTGGACAAACTATGTAATAAACACACTTCAATACATTACAAACATTTATACCTACTTTTTTTTTTTTTTTTTTTTTTTCAAAACTTAACAATAAGAGAAAAATGAAGAAAATAAGGAACCTTGTCATGTCAGCTCATGTACTCTCTGTTATGACCTCTATATATGTTACAGTCTTATAAAACTGACACTAAAGTCATGAGGCGTTCACCTCTGAAGAGTCACAGAACAATTTAACAAGATATGTTTGTTGTTAGGTTTTTAACTTTGTACCATTTTGTAAATTCATTGTAAATTAAGGCTACTCAAGGGGACAGTTATTCAAATTCTTTCTAGTGAAATATTATTCTACCTACACAATTTTTTAGTGTCTTGGAATTTCTTCACCAATGTGCCAGTTCATGCAAAAGCTGCTCACAGAAGAAACAGGTGAGAAATAGGTCAGTCAGTCCATTTATGTAAGCAATTTAGTTATAAACCTGTTCCCTGAGGTAATTATAAGCACTGTTAAGATTCTGTACATTTCTGTGACTCAATTCTTCTCAAGCTACATTTGTTCACATGCAGAAGTTTAAAAAAGCCACAGTATGTAGGCTACCATTATACTTTTTTTTTTTTTTTTTACAGATTAGTTCTGGGGTTTTTTGTTATTGCAAAGTAAGTAACCTTTACTATATGACAAACAATGAATACAGAAAATAATAATTGTATTAATAGTATTTTAATATTATTTATTTTCCATGTAAACTATTTTAAGTGGAGCAGTAGAAGTCAAATCTCTACATTCATTTGGTTACATTTGTGTAAAAACATATACTTTCATAGAAACAAGACATAAAGTATGCATGTCTTATTTCTTATTCAAGTTAAAGTACTCTATAACTGGTAAATAACAGGAAACTCCTCAGTCTTCACTTTTGCAAACTTGCCAAATAAAACCTCACAAATGTGATGACTTGTTTGCTTCTCTGAGTTAGGCATTTTCTTCTTATCTGTAGTTACTTATTTACCTGACCAGAGTAGAGGCATCAGTTAAATGTCATATGTCATGACCGACAATTCACCTGCCAAAATTAACCACTGACTGGTAAACCAGAGGGATGAATCAAAAAACTACTTCAAAACCATAGATGCACTTACATCAAAGGACATTTGAAACCAATACTCTGCAGCATTTTCTTTTTAAGCAAAAGAATGGCACATGGAAAAAAACTCCAACACAAGTAGACATGAGCAGAAGCACATATGTCTTATCAGCAAAGTGTAAAATAAGAAAAGTAAAAAGCACTTATTGTGTTAGTTCTGCTGTTGAATGAACTTTACTACTGCTGAGTAATCTGTGCGTCATATGTTTCAGCATTTTTTCTGGGTTTTTTGGTTTCTGGCTTTAGTTCTGTAGTTGTGGTGTTGGTATCATGTGGTCATAGAATGATGTGATCCTTGCCATGAAAAAACTGATGATACTTCACTAAAAACTGTGAACCATGTTTTCACTAGGTTTCCAGAAGACTTGAGTTTTGAGGTCATTTTCACTGGAAAAAATATACAGGGTGTCCCATAAGTCTCCATACATAGGAGACATAATACATATGGTTCTAACATGTATTTCTTTATATTTCTTCTTTATAGTTCTTCAGCAGTGGAGGACACGCATTGAAATGTGTTCCTGACAAAATGGCAGTCATATAGTGCATATTATATAAATAAAAATGGTTTATGTCAAGAAATGTTTATTTTTCCTATGTATGGAGACTTATGGGACACCCTGTACATTGTAACACTATTATGGACCATGATTACTACACATACAAACATTTGGAAAAGCTACAGGAGATAATAATAATAATAATAATAATAATAATAATAATAATAATAATGTTACTGTCCTGTGAGAACCATAAACTATATCTAAAATCCAAGCTGTCATGAGATCAGCCATATTTTTATCTTTGTGACAATGCATTTTTCACACAATCTAAGAGGGTTTTGAATAGTTTCCTCTCTAAACTCACATAGGAACATCTAATCTTTCAATTTAAAACAAACATTCAAAATCCATACATTTGGTAATGCATAGTTTTCATTGGGCATAAAGGGAACAAAAATTGTAAAGAGTAAATTAGCTACAATATCTTCTTCTGAGGTGTGGATTAGAAGTTTAAAGCTGTATAAAATGGACAGTCACAAAATCCCTGGTGTACTTCAGTAAAAGCCACTTTTCCTTACATGTAGTCACTGTTGGGGCCCACAGCATCTGTGACTGGAAACCTGAGAGTCGTTCTTCAGCACAGTGGGCCTCACTACGTCCACATCGCGGTGCAGGTGATCCAATAAACCTGTGAGGATGTTGGGGGCTGCGTAGAAATCGATGAGAAAGTAAGCCCCTCGGGTATGCCTCTGGTTGTGTTTGGTTATCTTATAGGGTAGCAGTCTCTCTCCCAGGTTCTCCAGGTCCCTGACCACAGCGCCCCGCTCCATCAAAGTCTCCACTGTCCGGCGGAGGGCGGCCGCTGTCTCCGGTCGCTGCATCATCTTCAGGATCAGCGACAGCTCGTATCGAGGCATGGTTTCAGCAAGGAAATGCAAGATTTACACTGTTAATTCAGCTGGCAAAGGCACTATGTCATTGGAAGATTACTGTGTTCTCAGACAACCATGTTATGACACGAGGGACGGAAAAGGTCTTTGGTGATGACGTATAATTCATGCGGCCGTGTGTGAAGGAAGAGGCGCACCTTAAGAAATGTTATGGCATGTTGCGTACAGTCTTAACCAAAATATGACGTATTTAATGTTTCAAATCAAAAATTTAAATGTTAAATATTTCTATTTTAATTATTTTTAGGTTTGATGTGCATTTTTATGTACATTGTCGAACATCGTTCGTATATCTATCCGTTCAACTCGTATACATTTTTATTATTTGTAAAAAAAAAAAGAAAAAAAAAAGTAATGGGATGCAATAACGTTCTGAGAAGTTTAATGCTGCTGTAGGTGTTTGAGTGGCAATGAAATATGTAATAATATACATGTATCAATTTGCGCATGCGCGGCCGCCCACAATTGCCGCACATCTTCGTTCACTTCCTGTCCCTTCAGAACGTGTGTGTTGAAGATGGCGTCGGAAAATTCGGTGCCAAGCGATCTTTACAAATGTGTGTATTCATTTTTATTAGAAAACAAGTTCACCAAGGCGGCTCAGCAGTTTATCAAACAGACTAAAGTGGTAAGTTTTTCAAGGTGTGACTGACAGTCTGCTGAGCGCTGTCTTCTTGTGTTTGTCGTGTGTAGTAGTTTAGAGGGGCTGCACGAGGAGCCTTAAATCTACAGGCTCGTACCGGTGGACTGTTGAGGTTAGCACGTGGAGGGAAACACGCGAGAGCCATGTAGAGTATCAGCGGCCACTTAGTCACCCTAAACTTATTCTTATGTATACACAGAAGTCACGGTGTGCATCTTTATGTTACCCTATTTTATTGTATTTTTAACTTTTACCAACTTTCCAAACGCCACTGCTGTAAGTGAAACTTTCATTTGCTTCTCCACAGAATCCTCAAGATCAGAATGAAGAAAGCCTTGTTGACATTTTCAACTTCTGGGTGAAGTAAGTTTGTAATTGTGTTTTTCCTCTTTATTTTATCAAATGCTTGAAGTCAGTATCACACAGACTGCTATCTTTTATACGCAGTAGGCGAGCTGCTCTGCTTTAAAATGTTACATAATCTATCTGATGCTCTGGTTGTGGAGAAGACAGGTCATCTTTATGATTTAACAAATCTTACTGCTCTTCTGCCCAGGTCTCCTGAAGCCAGAAAGCGTAAAGCAGCTCTTCAAGCTGAAGGTACCAACGGTCCTGTAGCCAAGAAAGCAAAAACCAGTACAGAGAGTTCCAGCGAAGAGTCGAGCAGTGAGGATGAGAAAGCTGCAGCAAAACCAACTAATGCATCCCCTGCAGGTAATAAAAGTACTTAGATTATATCAGAGTAATGTGCCCGTTATCCTCACCTTAAACATTATTGCTATTTTTTCATGCATATTTGTTCTTGCAGCCAAGGTGACGCCTGCTAAAAAACCAGCTGCTAAAGCTGCATCCAGTAGCAGTGACTCCAGTGATTCAGAGGAGGAGGAGAAGAAGGCACCTGCAAAGGTAGGAGAAAATATCTGTGTTGTCAGTTATTGTTGGGCAAGTAATGAAAACAACTAAACCTCAGAAACTGAAAGTCGTGGAATTTAATTTTGTTGTCTTTAAAGAAATTTGAAATAAGTAAAAAGAAACAAAGAGTACATAGCCTGTTATATTTAGACATGGATACTGAAAAATAATTTTTAAAAATGAGGATGTTGTGTTTAATTCTTTAGGAGTACAGCTCAACTGCTGCTCCTCTGTAGTGTGCACAACCCTAACAAACAGTTCAATAAGTTAGTAAATGTATACATAATAAAGTATAGGCATGCTGATACATAAATAATTAAAGCAAGGGGTAAGCAAAATGACCAACATGTTCACGTCATAATGATGGTTTACCAACATCACAGTATAGTAATTCTGGATAGATTCAATCTCTATTTCTGTGTTAATAGTAAGTGGTGTTGCACACCATGGCTACTATTGAAGAACACGAGAAGCATTAAGAAACTTCAAGGATTTGTGCAGTTGTTGACATTAAAATCGGGTCAGCTGTTGTTGGCAAGTGATCAGTTAACGGCACAAAAGATCCCAAGACAAACTTCACATGAGTAAATGAGCATGATCTACTCCTCCACAAACAACACAATGACAGCACAATCACTTTAGAAACTATGAAATGTAGCTACTGGTAAAGATTAGACAATACTATCGTCAAATAATACGTAGTCATTCCACGAGACTGTATGTGGAGAACAGTGTAGCAAGTTGGAAAAGTTTTACCACATCTAGGGGCCTAGAAGTATTTCCATTCAAGCCTTATTTTTCATTGTTGACACAATTTTTTAATATACATTTTTTTATTGATTATTCTCAAGTTAATTTTTTCCAAGTTTGAAAGTCAATAATCAATCCTTGTGGAACAGTCACTGTAACAGGGCAATGTAAAAACAGCCCATTGCTGAATGTTTGATGTGAATATATCAAGTAGGCCATGAAAAGTGTTCCAATGTATTGTTAATGTAATACTTGATTAAAACAATTCTGTTTATGTAAATAATGGCAGAATTTGAGATCTTAAATTTGAGGAGCACTGTGAGAATCTAGGACTACCCCACTGCTGCATGGAATATGATCTCAAACGTATGCTGCTGTTAATATGTAGTTTCTGCTTGTAGGTACCTGTGAAGCCTGCTGCTGCAGGTGGTGCAAGAAAGAAAGACACTAGCTCTAGCAGTGAGGAATCTGATTCTGAGGATGAGCAGCCTGCCAAAGTCCCTGCACCAAGTGAGTGTTGACTAGATGGCTTTCAATATGCAATCTGTCATAAATTGCAAACCAGAAATTAAAAAAAAAGTTATGTGTGGAACCTCATCTATCTTAACTAATGCTGTATTACAGAACCCAAAACTGGAGCAGCCACAGCACCCAAAACAGCTGCTCCTGCTAAAGGGGCTGCTAAGAAAAAGGAGAGTAGCAGCGAAGATAGCTCTTCTGATTCTGATGAAGAACCAGCCAAGGTATGGCTTGTGAGACTACATTTAAGTAATACCTAAAAATAGTTTCTTATTAGTAGTTTTAATTAATAGTTTATTGTTGTTGTTGTTGTTGTTATGGAGGTTGGAATAATGTAGAGCTGTCTGAAATGGATATTGTAGTATGTGAAATGTATGCAGCTTACTGTCAATCATTCATTTCATCTGTTTTCAAAGGCTCCAGTTAAACCTGCTCCAGTAAAGGCTGCTGCTGCTGCTGAATCAAGCAGTGATGAGTCTTCATCTGAAGATGAAGCTCCACCCAGCAAAAAACCCAAAGGAGGTGTGTTCTAAACTTTTACTTAAGGGTAAATTTGAAAGAGAATGTCCAAAACATCTAGCACGATTAGTCAAAAGTAATTAACAAGGAGCAGTAACATTATGTACTATTTTCACCAGACATATTCCAGTGCCCATCTCACTATGAAGGCACGGTGTGGTGTTAAAGTAATTCATAGGTAAATGTGGAGAGCACTTACATTATTGGGATATTTGTGGACCCTGTGGCGCACAAGTGCACGTACCATAATAGAAGACTTTGCCTTCATTTCAACCTATGTTTTTCATTTATTTATTTGTATCTGTCAGCCTGCCCTATTTTTGAAGTGTTTCTATCAGTTTGATAGCTTTTTTGATGTAAATATGAGGTGTAACTTGAGACAAATCTTTGTCTTGCAGGAGAATACTCTGCAGTCCCACCTCCTGCTGTCCAAAAAGCACCGGCTGCAACGACTTCTAAGAAGGCTAAGGAAAGCGAGTCCTCAGACAGCAGTGATGACAGCAGTGATGAGGAAGAACAGAAGAAAGTACCTGGTAAGAAATGTTTTCTCTTATTTTAAGCTGTTGCTGGGTTTTGTTGTTTTTTGTTTTTTTAAAGTAGACTAACATTTTCTGAATCCTTCCAGCAAAACCTGCTCCAGTAAAGACACCGACTGCCAAGCCTACCGGACCAAAACCCGCAGCAAAGAAGCAGGACTCCAGCTCTGACAGTTCAGGTAATAATCAAGATTCCACATAGTCATTTTTCTTATTTTGATCCTGTCTCCATGTGTACGTCATTCATTACATGTCTCTTATCAGATTCCAGCTCAGAAGAAGATGAACCTAAAAAACCTGCAGCTAAAGCAGCTCCAGTCAAAGCTGTTGCCGCCAAAGCAGCTCCTGCAAAGAAGCAAGACTCTGACTCTGATTCATCAAGTTCAGAGGAAGAAGAGGTGAAGAAACCTGCAGTAAAGGCAACTCCTGCTAAGGCTGCTCCAGCTAAAGCTGCTGCAGCTAAAAAAGATTCGTCAGATGAGGATTCCAGCTCAGATGAGGAAGATGATGCAGCAGCAAAGAAGCCCACAGTTAAAACAGCCCCTGCTAAGACTCCACCTGCAAAGACTGCCCCTACTAAAAAGGATGAATCCTCCAGCTCAGGTAAGAAGAAATTAGATATGACCACACAGGTTCAGCATTTCTAAAAATTCTTGAATTACTTCGATTTGCTCAATCTGTTCTCCACCGTATAAAAGTCCACTTTTGCAAACAATGTAAAATGTATAGCTGTTTTAACTTCAGCTTTATTATTCCCTGACAGGGTATAGTGTCAGTATGTCCAGCTTGTTTTCCCAGAGCATAACTGGAAAAACGTTGGCTGTTTTCACTAAACCTGTAACCATGTGAAGTGATTCCTTTTGGTATTTTGGCATCCATCATGTCCGTATGCCATCATTTGGTTTCAGCTGACATAGCAGTTAATATTTCTATACATGTTTTTAACTAATTCAAGGTGTTGTGTGTTTTTTGTTGGTTTTTTTGGGGGGTGGGGGGGTTGTCTTTTAAGCATATTGACTTCTCTGTCAATTAACTTAAATGAACATCTGTAGACCAGGACATTATCTGATGGCTCTTGTTGATATGAATTTTTACTTGATTTTTAGTTTGTTTCAAATTGATATTTTTCATTCCAGATTCAGATAGCAGTTCTGAAGATGAGGCCCCAGCAAAACCTGCAGCTACACCGAAAGCTGTGGCTCCACCACAGCCAGCTGCCGCCTCCAAATCCTCGACCAAGGAAGCAGAGAGCAGCTCCACCTCAGACGATGATTCCTCTGAGGAGGAGGAACCAGTCAAATCCAAGCCGGCTGCAGCTACCCCTAAGCCTGCAGCTGTTGTCACCAAGCCTCCTGCAGCAGCAGAGAGCAGCTCAGACTCTGACTCCTCTGAAGAGGAGGAAGAACCAGCCAAGTCGAAGCCAGCAGCAACAAAACCACCCACTCCGGCTTCAAAGCCCGCTACTCCTGCAGCAAAGCCTGCAGCAGAGAGCAGCTCAGAGGAGGACTCATCTTCTGAAGATGAAGAACCTGCTAAAGCTAAGCCAGCAGCAGCTAAACCATCCACCCCAGCATCAAAGCCTGCTACTCCTGCAGCAAAGGCTGCTGCAGCAGAAAGCAGCTCAGAGGAAGACTCTTCTTCTGAAGATGAACAACTACCTGCTAAAGCTAAGCCAGCAGCAGCAGTTAAACCATCCACCCCAGCGTCAAAGCCCGCTACTCCTGCAGGAAAAGCTGCTGCAGCAGAAAGCAGCTCAGAGGACTCATCGTCTGAAGATGAAGAACCTGCTAAAGCTAAGCCAGCAGCAGCAAAACCATCCACCCCAGCAGCAAAGCCTGCTACTCCTGCAGCAAAAGCTGCTGCAGCAGAAAGCAGCTCAGAGGAGGACTCATCTTCTGAAGATGAAGAACCTGCTAAAGGCAAGCCAGCAGCAGCAAAACCATCCACCCCAGCAGCAAAGCCCGCTACTCCTGCAGCAAAGGCTGCTGCAGCAGAAAGCAGCTCAGAGGAAGACTCCTCCTCTGAAGACGAAGAACCTGCTAAAGCTAAGCCAGCAGCAGCAAAACCATCCACCCCAGCAGCAAAGCCTGCTACTCCTGCAGCAAAAGCTGCTGCAGCAGAAAGCAGCTCAGAGGAGGACTCTTCTTCTGAAGATGAAGAACCACCTGCTAAAGCTAAGCCAGCAGCAGCAGCAACAAAACCATCCACCCCAGCGGCAAAGCCCGCTACTCTTGCAGCAAAGGCTGCTGCAGCAGAAAGCAGCTCAGAGGAAGACTCCTCCTCTGAAGACGAAGAACCTGCTAAAGCTAAGCCCACTACACCTGCTGCAAAGCCAGTTACCCCAGCAACTAAGCCAGCTACAGCCACTGTAAAGTCTGCTAAAGCAGAAAGCAGCTCTGACTCTGATAGTGACAGCTCAGATTCTGATTCAGAGGCAGCAAAACCTGCTATCCAAAAACAAGTTGCTGCAACAGCCAAGAAACCTGCTCCTTCTACTCCTGTCACCAAGGCTCCTGTAAAATCCGGTGGAGATGCATCTGAGAGCTCAAGTGATGATGACTCCAGCGATGAGGAGGCGGCGGCAAAGAAAAAGGAAGCAGTGCCGAAGCCCTCAGCCACAAAACCTGCTTCAACTCCAGCAAAGAAGGCAGAGAGCAGCTCTGATTCATCAGACAGCTCTGATTCTGAAACAGAGAAGAAGTCCTCTGCAAATTCTGCAGCCACCAATGGAAAAGCAGTAACTCCCAAAACACCCACCTCAGCAGCCAAGGCTCCAGCGAAGCAGGCAGAGTCTTCATCTAGTGATAGCAGCTCTGAAGAGGAGGAGGCACCTGGTACTAGTACTGTCAAACCTGCTGCAACAGCCAAAACACCCCCTGCAACTAAAACTAAAGAGAGCAGCAGCTCTTCAGACAGTTCATCAGATGAAGAAGAAGCACCACCTAAAGCTGCCACCACACCCACTACCCCCACAACAAATGGTAAACCGAAAACAAATATTTATGAAAAATACACAATTCTCGTCCTTGATATTAACACAAGTCACTTAATCTGAACTCATGCAGGTACCAATGGCAAGAGAAAAAGAGATGAGTCATCAGAAAGTGAAGAAGATGAAGAAGAAACAGAGGTCAAGACTCCAAAAAATAAGAAAGCAGCAACTACACCACAAACATTTCCTAAAGCCAATAAAAAAGTAAGACCTTAGATGCAACAACCTGATCTGAGATGCTAGTTACTGTTGGTTTTGCAAACAGTTTGAAATATGTCTGCTGCAACTGATTTTATGAAAAATCCAATGTTTCTGTCTTTTAGTCCTCCAACGTACCTTTCCGTAGAATACGAGAAGAGGAAGTTGCAGTGGATCCCCGTTTAGCAGACAACTCTTTTGATGCAAAGGTAAGTGGCAACTGTGTCACACATTGTAACCTTCAAACATTTGATCAAACACTGTCATTGAGAATTACTTCACTCATAGTCTGAGCCTACTGCATATTTTTGCAGTGGGTGGAAAACAGTAAACTTAACTCTTTAAGTGCCAGACAGTTAAGGGGCTAATAAGCCTTAAAAGTGCCACAGAATTTGGCCGTTTTTCAGTATTTCGCGTTGTTTTTATAATATTGGAAGAATCCTGCAGGAAACCGCTCTGTAACATCCGACCGATTGCTGATTAGATCCAAAACGCACCGGACGCAGCCGATTCATTATTGATCGTAATTTGCATAATTTATAATAATAATAATAATAATAATCTTTATTTACATAGCACTTTTCATACATTAAAAACTGTAGCACAAAGTGCTTTACATATCAGTTTAAAAATCAGTACCGCCCCCCACCCCCACCCACACCCACCCACTCACCCGCACACACACACACACACACATATACATGCAAACCCACAAGCTCACACATACTTAAGAAGACTGACTGAGCACGGGTAGACCAGAACAAAAATGTACAAGTAAAAGTAAAACATCAATTTAGGAGGCGCTGTCTCAGGGAGCCATCCGCACCAGGAGGCAGCCGCCGACCCCGGCGACCAGGCACCAGCAACACAGCCCTGCATCCCAACTAGTGGGAGAGGGCCAACTGGGACCCCCACCCACCAGAAAGGAGCGGACCCCAGTGAGAGAAGGCGCCACAGCCCCCGGAGTCGACAGCCGCCCCCCGGCATGGAGGGCTCCCTCTGATGAAACACCGGAGAATAAGAAACATTAAAAAGATATAAAAATATTATTCGGTCGCGTGACCTCAAATTCCCGTCTGCTTGGTCTCAAAAGGGAGACACAGAAAGAACGTCATCGAAATGTGAGAAAGAAATGGGGGTGGATGGTTTGTTTGTACACAAATGTGGCGTGTTCTCCAAAGCCGATCTGATCGGCCCGTGGCACTTTACAGGTTGTTTTCGTAAAGCTGATTTAATCGGCCCATGGCACTGAAAGTGTTAATACTGATATTTGAGGTTATTTTTTAATGGAGTGTTTCTGTTCAGGATGATTCTGAAATGGGAAGTGGAATATTTAGCCATTTCTACCAATAAAATGCAGATTTTTATAACTTTTAATGTATATTTGCTTTTCCAGCAAGGATCAAATGGGGACTGGGGCCAAAAGGCTAATGATGTTCTAAGGTTCACAAAAGGGAAGTCGTTTCGCCATGAAAAGACAAAGAAGAAGAGGGGAAGCTACAGGGGAGGAGCCATCTCCACATCAGTAAATTCTATTAAATTTGACAGTGACTGAGGAACATCTTCCACCTGAACAGGACTGTACAGTGTGAACTATCGTGTAGCTCCTTTGACCATCAGCAGCCCACTTACAGAATGATGTGACCAGAGCTGAGCAGGAACGTACATGGTGGTACCTGCCCTCGGATTGTAAGGAGACAGTTTCTTTGATTTCTAATCTGTTGCTTTTAGATCAGCAAATGCTGTCGTTACAATCTGTAAAGTTAGGCAGGAGATTCTCCCTAATTCATTAAAATCCATGTAACAGTACCATTTATAGCCACTAGGTGGCTGCAGGCCACCAGTTATTGGTTTATACAGTGTAATGTGAATGTTGGGCCCCTTTTTTGGTTGTTTTGATTTTGTTAACCTGTTTTCGAGCTTATGTCTACAGGTCTGACATGGTTTAATTTTTCACGTAGGAATTGTAAAATCCATCCTGGCAGGATTTTCAGTGCAAGATAAGATTCATGTTGATTTTTTTTAATGGTGCACTTGGATGCTGTGTTTCTGGGTTGTATGTCATTTTCTTTAAATGTGGAAAGGGTCTGCACTCTGTTTTTTCTCTTTACATCTCATCAGAGCATTTAGCAAGTAGAACTAAGTTTTATACTGTATTTATTTGAAGGTTAAATTCCATTAAAACCTGTAGGACCTCAGATGTTATATTAACCATCTGGCTTTGTTTCTTGGTGTTTGTATGTGCATGACCCCTTCCATGCTGTTCTCTGACCAGTGGATTTATTTCAACAACTTGAGCCATATTTCATTAATCTAAATTTTCTGTAGGAACTTTAGGGTACCACTCCTTTTGTATAGCTGAGTCTTATATCTAATTAAAAAGTTAACACATTAAACAACAGTGTGGTTACAGTGATTTTGAAAACTTTTTCTTCTGCAGTGACTGAAGCAGAGTCAAATTCTCCTACAACCGTCTACTCACATGACATCAGATCAATACACAGAGTATGGATAGATCCAAACTGCTTAAGGAGCAAAGTACAAAAAGGGAGTTCTATGAATTCAAGCTTTAAGAAGTTAATGCATGTTCACGTTGCCAACTGAGTGGATGAGGAACGAAACCCATGAATCAGTAATATGAGAATATGAGTGATCATACTTATTACATTCAGTCGAAGACCACTTAAAACTATAGATGAAATATCTAAAGCAAACACTTATGGCTGTCTGCACTTTCACTGTAACATAAATAATTGTACTTGCTCTGCAAATACAGATGAACACACTGGGCTCTTCATGTTCAGCTTAGTTTTTCCACTTTGACAGTAAACTTAAATATATTAACTCCTCAATGATCCATATGAAGTGAAATAAAGAAATCAAATGTTATACATAAATTTAACTGCTAAAGCATTCACACTATCCATGTTGGTAAAGTGTTGCTCTAAGGGCATTTCTACACACACGAAATAATCCAAACAATTTGTGTAATTCAACTTGAGTTTCTAAGAGAATCCACTAGATGGCAGCCACGTTGTTGCGCTGGACTGTAGTTGTAGTGAAAAACCAAACAGTGTATTGTTTTGGCTGTCCAACTCATTTTAGTTCGGGGGCCACCTTGAGCCCAACATGATCTCAAAAAGGCCAGACCATCAGAATAATAACATTTAAAAAATTTTGAATTACATTATGAAAATGTTTACATCTATAATGTTACCTTAAAAATCTGAATAACACGGATAACCTGAAAAGACTTGAAGAAAAATAAATGCAATTTTAACAATATTAGGCCTCGGCTTCTGATTTACACATGTGCATTCAAAGTTATAGATCACAGCGGGTCTATAAATACACAAAATATTTAGTAACAGGCAGAATATTGATAAAATTGCTCTTTTTTCTCTTAAGGCATTTCTTGTTTGTTTGTATTTGTTCAGGTTATTCACATTTTTTGTGAAAGGATAATTTGTTAAGGTAAACATTTTCATGTAATTTGACTTTTATACTAAAAGAGAAAAATTTGTCGTCATTATTTAGAGCTTATTCTGATAGTATTTTACTTTGTTCTGGATGTGACTTCAAATAAAATGACTTTGACATCGTACATTGTTAATATCAGTGTAATTTTTGCATTTCACAAATTCACGACACAGGCTGGAGTAGACCCTTTGGCGGGCTAGTTTTGGCTCATGGGCGGCAGGTTTGACACCTGTGATGTAGACAGGTCCTTCCATCCTACCTGTTCCTGTGTTACTGTTGAGGGTAGAAGACTGTTTGGCCCAGTGTGTTCTCAGTTTTCACACTGATCCGGTGTGTCCCAGTACGTCTGCTAACTGCACTCACCAGCAGCTACATCTATAGTTGTGTTGCTGAATATCTGTGAATATAGAAATATACTAATAAATTCTTGGTGAAATATGGATGACCTGTCTGGAATGTTGAAAATGAACAAATCAGATGCCCCTCACAATATGAAAAAAAAAACAAAAAGTTAAATATTTCATGTGACTAGGTAATTGGCCTTGATCAGGTAGACATTCTCATGAGGCCTCATTAAACTTAAAAAACATTTATTTTAGTGCTTTGTCACTCAGCTCCCTCTCAAATCTAACTAAATATTTGTCTTGGGATGTTTAATCCTGGCTGTACAGATGGTGGAAATGTGAACGTGCTGTATTTTAGCAGCTCCTGTCACTCCCTTCACTTTGAAAAACAGACAGGGAGTTTTTCATTGTTGGGAATGAAGTGGGCTGGGTGGTTGTTGAGACAGAACAGGAGATTAGTGGAATGAATTTGTTTTTTACCGACTCTTGTGAGCGTCTTTGCACAGCCCCTGGTGATTCCTACGCACACTGGAAGAACCGTACATAAACTGGCTGAACGTCTCTGTATACAAATAGTAAAATGTTGTGTACACATAAAGGAGTGTTGATTCAGGAGGGAGGTCTGCAGAGGAAGGGCTTCCACTGAAGGATGGCACCAGGAGGGGAACCACTGAGCCTTAGTGCAGGAATCACAGAGCAGAGAAATGTGACAGAGTGGGTCTGGTTGGGCTTTACATGGCTGAGTTGTCAGGTTGAGGGGTGGGGGTGAGGGGTGAGGGGAGGGGGGTTGCACCACATTCACAGAGCTGTTACTGGAGACACCGTGGCCCACAGCAGCGTTTATTAAACAGCTTCTGAAGGAACTTGACTCAAATTTGAGTCAATTAAGAAAATACTAGTTATTCACTTGTTCCACATCCTCAGCTCTTTGACTTTTTATGTTTTTACAAAAACTTTTAATTAGCTGCAGATCAAAACTACTTCTCATGTGTATGTTGGGTTCATTTTATTCTCATTTTGACCTTGTTCAGGAGTCTCAAACATACGGCCTGCAGGCAAAAACCAGCCCACCAACAGTTCCAATCTGGTCCATGGGATGAATTAGCGAAGTACAAAAGCTACACTGAAGACGTTAACGGTCAGGGGCCACGTACAGGGGTACTGGGTCACACATGTAAAATAATAGCATAATAATAACCCCAAATTCCAAACTCTAAAAGGTTTAGATTATGCCTGTTACTAAATGTTTTGTGCCTCTGCAGATTCACTGTGATCTGTAATACAGATAGTCGCGGAAAAAATTATTAGACCGTCAAAAGCCATCAAAAACAATAGTTGTGCAATCAAGTACTAACTCCTGTGTGTATCATGTGACTAAAACAGACAGAAAAGAAAACATGGAATACCTAAAAGCACAGTTTTTGTCAGTACAATGCCATAGCTATTGATGTAAGAACTGAAGTGATTTTGGTTATTATCAAGAAAACCATGGAAAATGACTAGATATCAGCTCTGAAATTAAACTCTTATGAGCTATTTTTGTTGTTTTCATTATATTTGTCCAAACAAATGTACCTTTAGTTGTACCAGGCATTAAAATGAACGAGAAATTGTAGAAAACAAGGGGTGGTGGTCAGTGTCATAACATTTTCCATGACTGTATATAAATAAGTTGAGGCATAATATTGTTAAATTTACTTATTTTCTCTTAGAAATTTCAAGTAGTTCAGGTTATTCATATTTTTTTGTGAAAGGATAGTTAATCAATATGAACATTTTCATAGTTTAATATTCCTATTTTGCACTAAAATGAAGAAAATAATTTGGAGTTATCATTATTTATAAGCTATTATGCTATTATTTTCTGGTTCTGGGCTGTATGTGGCCCCTGAACTACAATGAGTTTACTTAGTTTGTGTTCAGAGCTTCCAGTTGTTTTGTTTTTAGTAAAGGCCCAACTCATTCTTTATGGTTCACGTGGAGGCTTTTTGTGTCTTTTGCTTCATATTGTTTACTTTAAATAGTGACAATCTGCGCTCATCTTTTAATTCAAGAGAACATTTTGTTAATTTGCTATGGCTCTTCGACATTTCTGCATTTATCGGTTTTGTCTAACTTTTAATTGGATTTCAGTGGCACAAAATTGCAGAGCACCTCAGTGTCAGAGATACTGTGATTTAACTCTGCATAAACTCAGCAATTAATTTGGCTATTTAGAAAAAAAAAAGCCAAGAGATAAAATTAAAAACCAAACAAAAGTTGCAGCCATAAGTCAGGGTGTGCACAGGAAACAAGCACTTACATTTCAACTGAAAAAAATAATCAGATGTTTTGATAAATAATATTCGTATTCAACTATTGCAGGTAAATATATCAAATGCAAAACAAATTATACCTACAACTTAACATTATATAATCCATTAATGTAGGTCTATAAGTATGTGGACAGTGAGCGTATATGGTAACGTTGCTTCTGTAAACCACCACAGTAGATTTGACATAAAGTAACAAGACGTGGTTGAAGTGTGGACTTCAGCTTTAATTAATGGATTAAAAAATATCTAAATAATTTGACAGCTGACTAACAAGCACCTTCCTGGACAAGTTATTCGATGACAAATGAACCAGATAAATGTTGAATTTGCATTTGGTAGCTGTTCACTGGAATTCTTAATGTAAGGTCCAGAGAGGTGTCAACACAAGTGAAGGAGGCTGGAAAAACCAAACAAATCTATCAGAGAGGGAGGAATTTAAGAGTGGCAAAATCAACAATTTGGTACATTCTTAAAAAGAAAGAATCCACTGATGAGCTCGACAACACCAAAAGGTCTGAAAGAACATGGAGCACAAGGTTGCAGAATTCATCTGTTAAAGAAAAATGCTTTTATAACATTGTCATTATTGAAGTCTACCATCAAAAGACATATTCCTGAACATACACAGAGGATGAACAAGGTGCAAACCACTGGTAACACTCAACAACAGGAAGGACACATTAGAATGATCCAGAAAGTATCTAAAAAAAACCTAGTTCTGGAAAGAGATCCTCTTCACCACAGGTGTCAAACATGCAGCCCGGGGGCCAAATCTGGCCCGCTAATAACATAATAACCTAGAAATACTGACTCCGAATGTTCTTCTTGGTTTAATGTGAAAAAAATATGATGTTATGCCTGTAAATAATAACTCCAATTTCTTCTCTTTGATTTATTGCAAAGAACATTAAACTCTGATATCCTTTAATAATAAAACGTCAATAACTTGAACAAATATGAAGAACCTGAAATGTCTAAAAATAATTGCAATTTTAACAATATTCTGCCTGTTTTGTGTCTTGGTAGATCTGATCTGTAATGCATATGTATAAATCATAAGTTGAGGCATAATATTGATTACATTTTTCGTATTATTTCTTCTTATTTTTCTTCAGAAATTTCATTTTTTTCATTTATTCACATCTTTTTTGTTTGGACAGTTTGTAAAATGTAAATGATTTCATAAGTTAATGTTATTTTTTTGCATATGAAAAATTTGGAGTTGTCATTATTTATAGGCTATTATGCTTTTATTTTACTGGTCCAGCCCATTGGAGGTCAAATTGGGCTGAATGTGGCCCCTGAACTAAAATGAGTTTGACACCCCTGCTCTAGACAGATGACACCACAATGAACTTACCAGAATAATGGTTACAGAGTCTGAAGGAGAGGAGCAGCTCATGATCCAAAACAGACCACGTCATGTGACCAGTGCGGTGGAGGCAGGGATAGGACAAAGACATGTATGATAGAAGGAACAGGATGACCTCTGAAGGATTCAGGCCTGTCCTCTGTGCTCTGATTCAGTCAAAGGCTGCAAAACTGGCAGGATGACACTTCATACAGCAGATGGATAATGACCCAAAACATTCCACAAAAGCAACCCAAGAGCTTTTGGGATGGGATGTTCTTCAGCGTCCAAGTCACACACCTGATCCAAACCCATTAGAGCAGCTTTACAGTTACTGAAGACTCAACTGAGGGCAGAATGACCCACAAACAAGAAGCAACTGATGGCAACTGTGGTAAAGACTTTTTCATCCAAATATTACAAACAATCCCCCCCACCCCACCTCCCCGAAGGGAAGGCAAGAGGTATTGTTTTTGGTTAGGTGTGTTTGTTTGTTAACACTTTAGCAGAAAAACTATTGGTTGAATTCATATCAAATTGGGTTTATAGATTGACAGTGACCCACAATAGATGTCATTACATTTTGGGAAACATAAGTTTCAAGTTTTTATGAATTTTTAAAATCTTTTTTTCCCCATTTACTCATAATGGGCGAAATTTCAAATGTCTGTACAAACATCAATTTTGGTTCAACGTACTTCAGACTTAGCACATATATACAGGGTGGGGAAGCAAAATTTACAATGAACATTTGGTTGTTTTTTCTCAGCAGGCACTTGTCAATTGTTTTGAAACCAAACATATATTGATGTCATAATCATACCTAACACTGTTATCCATACCTTTTCAGAAACTTTTGCCCATATGAGTAATCAGGAAAGCAAACGTCAAAGAGTGTGTGATTTGCTGAATGCACTCGTCACACCAAAGGAGATTTCAAAAATAGTTGGAGTGTCCATAAAGACTTTTTATAATGTAAAGAAGAGAATGACTATGAGCAAAACTATTACGAGAAAGTCTGGAAGATACTATTAAAGAAGAATGGGAGAAGTTGTCACACGAATATTTGAGGAACACTTGCGCAAGTTTCAGGAAGCGTGTGAAGGCAGTTATTGAGAAAGAAGGAGGACACATAGAATAAAAACATTTTCTATTATGTCAATTTTCTTGTGGCAAATAAATTCTCATGACTTTCAATAAACTAATTGGTCATACACTGTCTTTCAATCCCTGCCTCAAAATATTGTAAATTTTGCTTCCCCACCCTGTAGAGGCAGTTGATATGCTGACATAACCACATGCATAGACATGATGACATCAGCTGGATCGATGCTAAAATAAGCAACAATACTTGCGGGGGGCGGGGTTTGTTGTGCCTAACACCACTTTTTTATAACAGTTTTAGTTTGTCAAAAAAATCTTGAGCCTTTAAAAACAGAGTTAAATAGAGAGAAAATAGAATTACTACCTTTAAAATAGGTGTAATTGCTAAATTGGCCACACTTCAATCACACGTTGCCTGTTGTTTCATGTCAGATCCTATGTGATGGTTTCCAGAGGCAAAAGTACAACGTTTGTATCAGTTTAACTACACATGAACCTGACTGTATATCGAAGCGAGATAACTTTTCTAGTTCCAAACATGCTGAATTAAGATTCTTGATCCTTTTAGATGAAAAAAAAGACTAATTTCAACATCATAGGACCCTTTTTAATGTCTTGAAATTCCTTTTTCTAGCCCAAGTAGTATCCTAATGTGGTTCTATACAATGGTAGGTTTACATGGTTATTTGAGTGAGTTAAGAGTTAAAGCACATTTTGTCAACAAGTGTAAGTGTAAAGTAAAACAGGTTGAGTAGTAGGTTTACTGCTGTCATTAGATATGACATTTACCCACGTTAATAAGATGGATTTTTAATTAGTTGAAATGTTGCATCAAATGTGAGACTTAATGGCTTAAAAGGCCTAACGTTTAAAGTTATTATTAAATATTAAATGTAAGTTTAATGCTGCTAAGAGACTGGAAATTGACTGAGCTGATCTCTCTGAGTGCTTTTAAATCCAAACTCAAAGTGTTAGAGAATAACTCAATGACTTGCACGTGTTTTACATAGGCTGACTGATCCTGTAAGTTACTGTATGTTTTAACTGTATGATGTAACTGTATGTTGTAACTCTGTGTTGTGCTGCCTCTTGACCAGGACTGCCTTGGAAAAGAGGTTCTTAATCTCAATGGGATTTTTTTCCTGGTTAAATAAAGGTTAAATAAATAAAAAAGAGCTTTTTAGACGTTTTAAGGACCATATATTTATGTTAAAGATAGAGCTGGCAGGTGAAGAAAACTTGTTGGTATTAATAATATGTGTTTAAAGCAGTTAAGAATAATGTGACGTTCTATGCGGTTGCAAAGACAGACTTAAGGCCTGGAAAGAACCCAGATGAGGAATACTGATGAGAGGCCCTTCAACCTAATCTCCTGCCTGGCAATCTCTCTTGAGTACCACTTCCGTCTGTCTGTCAGCCACTGCGATGTGTGCATGTGCAAGCGAACGAACGAGCTGGCGTGTTTCAGGCCAATGCAGCACAGAGTGTGTTGGGAAAGCTGCAGGACAATCTTTTAATGGGCAGCAAAGGCCGAGGACTATTCATCCTGTCCATTTCAATTAGACAAAACTGCTGACTGCTCGTGTACGCACATTACCATCTTCTCCCTCATCTGGCATGCGCTCAAAGCCACTGCAGACAATCAGCCATGCGTTTTGCCTTAAATGCTGGAATCAATTTCATTACACATGACAAATTACAGCCGTGACGCCCCCACAAAGACTGGAAGTGAGGAAATAACAGGACAACTGGAATTTCAAGTTACACAGAAAACAATCAGATTTACATTATGAAAAACATCTTTAATAGAGCTTCTTTTTTTTTTTCTTTTTTTTTTTACATCCATCTTATATAAAGTGTTTCAATGAGCATTTATAAACAGAATACACATTTCAGAGGAAGACAGGCATCATTGATTATTTATGGGCCAAAATCAGAGGAGTAAAGATGCAGGTAAAGATACTGGATTGAATGAAATAAGATTATATACTCTGTCTCAAAGACAAAACCAAAAACTGCTATTACCAAAGTGTATAACAGACATGCAGCAGCGTTTATACTTTTGAGGGTGAAAATATATTCCACCTGATGTGTTGCCTTTTCAGTAAATGGTGTTAAACATATGAAAGTGCTGTATTTAGCGTTTGACAAAAGGCCCCACAGTGACCTGCTGAGACTGCCATTCCCTGTAGATGATGGCAAAAATAAATATACTGGTAAACTTTGTATATTATTTAAATATACAACAGATGCCTTAAGCAGGCAGGCTAGGAAAGCCTTTCAGAACACACTGCGCTGCGTCAGCATGCTTTCGTCACTAGATTGATAGTTTGAGCTACATCGACATGCGGGTGGTGATGCCCTTCAGAGCTGTATCTTAATGAGCTCTTTGCTTTAATCGCCTAATTAAATTCTGTTGAAGGAGAATGTTTTTGATACTACTTGTGATGTTGCTTTTCTCACATACTGTCTGACGCTCACACGCTGCCACCTGTCTCTGTTATGTCTTTGGTGTGGCGAAGTCCCAGGCGGTGTCCTGGGCACATTTCCACATGGCGCGCACCAGCCGAGTGAAGCCCATGTCCTTTGGTTTCTCCAGCCCACGCATCAGCCGCTGCTTCATAATGGCGATGAATTCCTTATTACTGAGTTCTCCGTTCCCTGAGGATAACGGACGGCAGGAGGGGAAGAGAAGAGAGGAGGGATGACGGACGGACAGAGAGCAGAGATGATGAAATAAGGAGAGAAGAGGAAGTAAGAGGAAAAGATGATTTCCATTTAAAGATGATTTCCTCATGTTACTTTATATAAAAACATCTGTGGAGGAGAGCTTTGATGAGGTTGCCAGTTACTTACCATCACAATCGAACAGAGCGAACACCACGTCACACACATGATCCGACAGCTCCACCTTGGCCACGGTGCGAGCCACCTGCTTCATTGTCGCTGGGAAACAAAGGCAGACGGGGTGTCTGTTTAATACTTTCTAAGGCCTTTTGTTTAACCAAATGTCAAACTAGATTTGGATAAATAATCTATTGTTTCAGATAAATAGTCTGTGTAGAGGGATAAAGAATGATGCATTTTTAGAACATGAAAGAGCAACTGTGTTAAGTTTTCTGACACTTTTTCTAAAGCTAAGATTTAATTTTCAAATGTATAAATGAATTATGTTATTACAAAGGCCACAAACTGACAAGATCACAACCTTGGCCATCACCATAACTGATTAGATTTACTGTAATAAGTCATTTTAAATAGATGAGTGGAAATGACAGCCAAAGCCACTGAAAAAAAAAGACATCATTATTTGCTAACAACAGCACCAAAAAAATTTGCTTGAGCATGCAGTCCTGCTATAAAAAATATGCAGAAACATATGCTTAGTCATGTTTGTTTTCCTGTTTAATTAGCTGTCACATTTATGAGTCTACATCGCTAATAGTTTAAGACTAGATTTTGGCCAAAGAGTCTTTTTATTTAAGAATTGCAGGTAATTAAAAAAGTGAGTATGATATCCAATGTGCAGTTCTGTTCAGACTTAGGTTTTATGTAGGAATATGATGATTAGAGATGAGTTGTGGTCGTCTACGTTGAGCCAACTGTGCAAGTATCAAGTAAAAAGCCATAGTTAGTGGTCGGTTTATAGCTTTGTAACATCAGAAATGTGAAGGTTTCACATATTCAACTTTTTTGTAATAGAACTTCATAATAAGTCTTATGATTAAATGAAATCAGCATCAGCACAACACTAAAACTATCATATCACTCCACTGTCTGCTTGTTTATTAGCAGTGGCACAAAAATATGGGCTAACATTCTTCTTCTAGATGTATGGAAGCCACACAGGGCCAAAACTAAAGCTAATACTGTTTACTTTAATATTATCTGTGAATGTTCCTCAAATTCATTGTTAGTGCAGTATCTCAGTAAGAGAAATAATGTTCTGTAAAAATATGCATAATACAAGAAAATGACACTTGTAATCCAATATTTATAAAACAGGATTTAAGACATTTAAAGACGCTTTATGGATGTGTGCAAGACAACCTGGTAAGAGCAAGTTTCAAATGAGAGTAACCAAGGTGTGAATGGACATGTGTGAGTTAATCTGCTGTAGATCGATAGCAGAGAGACTACCCAATATAGACACAAAAAAAAAAAAAGAGGGAAGAAGGAACTGTGATGAGGAGGAGGAGGAGGAGGAGGTGTAAGCACAGGAGTGAACAGCATCCAGCTGAGATATGAGACTGGCTGAGGAATGACAAGGAGGAAAAAGCCAGGAAAGGATGGAGGTGTTAGGAGTGGGAGTGGGAAATCAAGGGAGACGTAGTGAAGCAGAAAGCCTCAGGGTCATTTCACAAAAACAATAATAATAAAATGATAAAAAAAAAATGAAATCTCCTTGGTCTCCAACAGAGAAATGATTGATTGTTGGACTTCAAAAGCACAAAAGTGAAGGAGGAGGGAACAAAGCTGCATTAGGAACAGAAGAATAACACCTGACAACATTTTCATGCAAAAAACAACTCAGAAAAAAAGAGCTGAACCCCTCCACCTCCAATCTCATTAATGCCTTTCCTTTCTACCTTTCAGATGGGTAATTTGCAGTTCGAGATAATACGCCCACATGTGAGAAACTACGGTAAAAGGGTGCAAGATCATCAGATTTTGGAGAAAAAATGAAAAAGATGAAACAAGAAAATAAAAGACAAACAAAAGTGCAAGAGAGGGGAGGATAACAAGGGCTTCTTTAAGCTTAAGGAGTGGGAAGAACTTCACTTCTCCCACAATACCGGGGTGGAATTTACAGTCATGCCTAGTAGCCCTCCTAAAACCCACAGTAGCTTGATATTTTTAATAACCCTCTTTACCACGCTCTACTCACAGACTCACAAACATACAGACACACACATGCAGTTTGTTACTGTTTTGGCATGCAGCTAAACTCATACACTGGCTGTAAACACTTGAAGGTAGGCCCTGCACTCCCTCAAAGCACCAGCTGTTTCATCAGTGATTCAGAACTAATGGATGTGCAGACAGAAACATATGGCAACCTATTGAGTGGCTGCCTCGTTGCAATAAATTTAGGCAACATTGACTCATCAAACAATTGCCATTTCATGGAAACCAGAGCTTTCTGCTGCTTCTTGAATAAAATTGACTTTCATTGTTAGAATGTGAAAGATGAATGGATTCCGCAGTAATGAATATGTTGATGAAGAAAAGGGTGAAGAGTGGTTTAATGGCTGATTTGGCACTTTGTAATTGGTCCATTGTAGATTCAGGGTCAAGCACAGTCAGCGCCCCATCTGATGTGTAATATCTTGATGAAAGCTCAGTTCAGACCTAGGATTCACGAAGAGATGAGCTGAAAATCTGCTCCTACTTACCATGGGTCGGTCTTCTGCATTTTGAAAACCTGCCAGGTTACGTCAATATAAATGGATGAGATGGTGTATTGCTTCTGTAGCAGTGAATCACTTGACTTCGGTTCTAACTGCAGGCTTTTGGTTTTTGTGCATTTGGACTGAATTTGTAGTGTGTTCAAATATGAATAAGGACTGATGGTGAGTTACTTGTTACAGTTGTAATGTTGGTACCTGATTTCCTGCTCATCGTCTCTTGAACTACATCCTACATATTCATGGCTGTAGATATATGTGTAAATTTTCTCTATACAATTTACACAGCCTTGCCAAAAAGAGTCTCACTCTAATATTTCATCGAACTGTATTAAGCTTTGTTTATGTCACACATTTGCTGTGACGCATTGGTTCAAGAAACTTATGAAATGTCAGAACACTTACTTCTATCCTTCTTTGAAGGTGCAATGTTGGTGAACCTATATCTGACCAACTGAAGTGACCCCACATCATAACACTGCCCCCGCAGGCTTGTACTGTAGGCACTAGGCATGATGGGTAATCATTTTATCTCCTCCTCTTCTCAGACTGACGCGATCATCATTCTGGAAC
The DNA here is from genome assembly GCF_902148855.1 of Sphaeramia orbicularis. NCBI lineage: Eukaryota > Metazoa > Chordata > Actinopteri > Kurtiformes > Apogonidae > Sphaeramia > Sphaeramia orbicularis. The sequence continues at coordinate 23,802,825 of NC_043971.1, read as the reverse complement.
AGGGTCAATCTGGACCCATCTGACCACATGACGTTTTTCCATTGAAACACAGTCCAATCCTTATGCTCTCTAACTGCTGCTTGTTTTAAGAAACGAGAAGCTGCTCACAGTTCAGTTAGGGTTAAATAATTTGATTCTTATTAACATATTAATCACTGAAGTAATTATCCAATGGAAGGCTCTTACTCTAATCTGCTTAGTTGAATCCAGGAGGAGACTTTTTTTGGCCAGGTTGTGTATATGCAAACAACACCCACTTTTCCCATTTTTCTTTGAAACATTCATTTTGACTTCAATTGATAGAGAATGAAGAAATGAGGGGGAACAGGGAAGAGAGAGTAAGGGAATTACTTGCAGCAATGGGCCTGAGAATGAAAATGGAATCAAACCCTGGCCACTGACCTACACAGGGGACACACTACCAGGTGAACCACAAGGAATCCCCTTCCCTTGGCGATGTTTTTCTCCTAGACTATTAAGTCCACTGACACAATCTTGTGATTTGCAATATTGGGCAAGACCACAAAAGACGACTTACAGGAAAGACACCAAATATTTCTTTTACATATATCCTAAATTTCTTGTATTGAACAAAAAGTCTGATGAATTTAAAATAAAGAAAGCAATGTTGTTCCTTTTAACTGTGGGAGGAAGCTGGAGTACCCAGAGTATCCTGTAGAGTCTGCAGAATATCTATGTACAGTAAAGTGTCCTGTGTCCTCCAATTGACCAAAGACACGCACCTTAATAGTGAAATTGTTCAGTCAGGCTGAACAAGATCTATCCCTCAGTCTCCCCGATGTGTGACAAGTGTAAATCGTTGGAAGGTACCTTGTCTCATTCTTTTTAGTTCTGTTCCTCACTGACAGATTTCTGGTCTAAAATATTTGACTGGTTCTCCAGGGCCTATAAAAGGCCTCTTTAGCCTGAACCAGGACTTGCTATTTTTGACTGTTCTCAGACTGTCGGGAATATACCTGCAACACTACAGCGTCCACTGGAACTTGGAATGAGAATTGCCAAGAGGCTGATATTAAAAGAATGGAAGTCTCCAAATCCTCCTTCTTTTCAAATGTGGGTCAATGATATGTTGACATTGATACAGACGTAATTGAGGACATGTTCTGTGAACACTTTTTCAGGTGCTTGGACTTTGTTTCTTGCACACTTGGAGGACATTAGATTGGACTAAGGATTATATCTGTATACCAGTGACTGTCCTCTGCCCCTCCTTGTTTAAGTAAGGACCGCCTAGTTAATTAATTAGGTATTGTACATATCTGAGCCCTTGTTCTTGTGTTTTTACATAACTGAAAACTGCAAAATAAAATATTATTAAAAAAAACAGTGTAACTGGTCAAAATCAAAATCATTCATGAATGTGAGAGTTAATATTTGTCATCTGTGAATGTCAGGCCTGCAATGAACTGGCAACACGTCTGGGATATACCCTGCCTTCACCCCCTGGTAGCTGGGATAGGCTCTTGCATTCCTGTGACCCTCTAAAAGACTAACAAGCTTGGAAAATGAATGAATCATGGAATGAATTTTGTCCCTTTTCCTTCTGGTGTATATGCAATCCATTGTTTTACATTAGTATTTAGATGAAAAAATGCTTGACAGAATAATCCTAGATTTTGTATCTTTTTTTGAAATTCCCTGTTTGCAGCATGTACTCCTTGAGCTACAGCCAATAAAAACAAAAACATACACTATATAAAGACCGTGTTCAAAAAACAACCACTGCTGAACTGACAAGTTGAGTTCCAGGCGATGCAATCAGCCAACTTGATTTGAGCTGAGACGAGCCAGTTCACACCGCTGCAACTTTTCCCTGTGGCGCTCTAAAACATCTCGGCATGAATCTTTGGTTAGGATTGAGCTTTAGAACACTTCGAGGAACTTTTGTCACAAACTCCCAGCTGGAACATAGCCTCCTGGTGGTAGGGAGTGAAAATTGTGGGGAACCATGTGATGAGGGGTCAGCTTTAGTCCAACACCCTTCTCTTTCTCCAACTGATGATGCTGGCATGTGTCATAGGGCATCAGTAGTCTGCACTGCCAAGTAGGAAATGATGTGTCATGTATTTAAGCTTGCAATTCTATGATTGAAGGATGTGCTTCCCCGCAGGCCTGCAGGATAAGGCACTGGAAACAAATGTGAAAAATGGCCGGGCTAAGATTGGGAACAAAGCCAGACGAAAGAGATGGGTGGGTGTGGGAGGCTGCGGCTAACTGACTGTGGAGTGTTAACAGCTCTGGGAGACAGCATGAAAGTGACAACAGTAAGGTCTAAAGGAGAGCAATTAGGAGAACATAGAGAAAATGTCAGAAGAAAAGGGCAAATGTGAGTGTACCTTTATCTATGGAGGCTCCTGCCATGTGGTAGAAACTCAGGGCTGTGTCCACATCATTCACATTCTTTAGGAAAGTAAAGAAATTCTCCACCTCCTCAAATGTGATGCCCTATACAAGATGAAAAAACAGGAGTCTGGATGAAAAACTTGTGACAAATTAGGAACAAATCATTCCTGCAGTTGTACCTGGGCAATTACAACACAGCAATCCTCTGAAAAATCAACCAAATATTGTCATGACAAGAAATAATACAACTGCAAAATGCCTTTTGGGGAGCAGCTCAACAGTGTGACACAAATGAGGAAGTGGGCAGAAGCACTCGACATACATGGATGAACAGCGCGACACGAGTGGACCGAGAAACAGACGGTCTAAGACACACACACGTGAAAATACACACATATACACATGTACAGTCACACAGCTCCCATAATGCTGATGAGCTCATTTGGAGGAAAAAAAGCGAGCAGCTGGTTTTAGACGGTAATTAACAATTTTTCACTCATGTTACAGGTTATGCCAACTCTGAATGACTGAGAACAGGCTGGTAAAATCTGTAAACAGTAAAAGAGGAACTGAAATAGAAAAAGTTGCTTGTTGCAGTCTTATTCCTTAAAGGGATGCCGTTATGGCTTCACCCTGGCTCATTTCTCATGCCTCAGAGGAACATCACATCAACTTCACCATTTTCTGTTTCCTCTGCTAATCGCTGCATTTAACTATCAAACTTGACTTCTCAAACCTCTGACTGATATGTTGTACTTTAAAATATACCAACACACCACTATTTGATGCTTCCTATCCTAAAATGAAGTGGGACGATACCTCTGGGGATACAGTATGCATGAGTGCTCCTTTAGTGAAATGACTGATAGGGCTTGTTACAGTTCAGCAGAACCAACATGAAACCAAAGCTGATGCAAAACATAAGAGACAGGAAAAGACTTGGAAAAGGATATGCATATTCTGAGTTTAGTTTTGAGCCCTTAGCATTTAAAATATTTCTACATTTTTCCCCTTCTGGTCTTTCCCTATGGAGCCATTTGACTTTGACCAGCAATGTTACAGTGTTTGGAGAAACGATGGATGGGTCAAAAAGTTGTTTTTATCACAGGCCTTGCAAAGTCATGCTGATATTTTGTTTGACAAAATTACCTAATTAGGCAGTTTTTGATTGATAGAGCAAACGAAGAGGACAAGCCTGAACAAACATGAGCTAAAAGACAGAGGCAGTGCACCGCAGAGAAATTAAACAGAAGGAGAAATCAAAGGGAGATAGTTTTCTAACTTACATCTGCAACACACTGCCAACCTCTGCTGTGTGAAGGTCAAAGAACCGCTTGATTTGTTTTATTTTGGTGTCATGTTTAATGATTAGAACAGCACAGCTTGCATAAGAGGCACAGCTCTAGCTTTGGTGTTGTAGTGTGTCGTCTACGGTTTTTACATCAAAGTTATTTTTCACTTGTGAGTTAAATGGACAGTGAAAATATCTGTTGATAGGGTTATTGACACCAATCTAGTAACACTGTACTGTAAGTAAAATTATTTTAGTTATAATTTTAGTGTCTAGGCTATATCTGCATAAGTCACAAATATAAAAAAGGTGTAGTATTTCTTTTAGAATCAAACACATCCGCCTCTTTCTCTCTAACTTAAATAGGAAACACATTTATTATGAAATTAAATGACACTGGTAACCATTATCAAAGGACAGCTAACTAAAAAGTAGGTTCTGGCAGCAACAGCTATGCAGCAGCAACATTGACAGAGTGGATCAAGATGCAGCAATGCAGAAAGGCCTTACACACAGGTAAGGTAACACGTCCCAGGTGTTAAGCCAATCTGCTGAGCACTGGATGCTCTATATATATTCACCACAAGAGAGAGTGGGTGTCATTCATGTGTGTTATCCTCTCTCTGTGATGTATTACCTCTCATTGCATCTTACAAACACAACATCCAAGAACAATCTCCTCTCCTCTCAAGTGTCTGTTGCATGTTCTTCCTTATTACTTAAAACACACACACCACAACACACAGCATCATATATAACCACTGGACACCAATCACTTATCTCACATGAAAAAAAGTCTCACACATATGTTTACCTGTGCATCCTTAAACATCTTCTTCAAACCCTTCTGCATCAGCTTGAGTTTACGAGACTGGACGCCACTATAGGCGAGCAGCATGCCCCCAAACTGTCGCTCAGCGATTCTTCCATCCACAGGATCATTTCTCTCAAACTGTAGAAGACGGAGAGAGAGACACTCATGAAGGGTGAGTGCTATGCAGAGGGACAAACAAATTAATAGGAAGGGAGGGCATGGGAAGATGGGAAACAGTAAATACTGGTGTCAGGCTTCAAGTTGAATCATGCTTGGAGCTGGCATTGGTGACATAAAATCTGTATGTGCATGTTTTTTTACAATGTTCCACTGAAGCGTGGCTTAACAGCAGCGGGCCTTGGCTGTGTCAGGTCAATCCAGTCGATTTATATCCAAGGCTGTTTGACAGCAATACAGCTCACTCTCTCCTTTCAATCTGGATTTACCAACCTCTCAAAATGTTAATTTGTTGTGCTTTTGAGATACAGCTCATAACTGAGCCAAAATAATCCTGGAGTGAATATTTAAAGTGACTTGACCTGTCAAGCAGCAAGGAGGAACATTTCTAAGGTAAAGTCACATGGTCTGGACAGTGAAGTTCTCCTGCACATCAGCTTTGCCAAAAAACTGCCCTGACCTATTTGTTTTTATTGTCTTTTAGCCAAAAACATTATCTTACAACTAGAAAAAATGGTGAAATGTAAGTGTATTGTGCTTATTACAAGCAACACAAACTCATGCTATTGATAATTTTCTGTGCTTCTAGATAGGCTTAATATTCATAGATTGAGAGGTGAGAAGTGGTCTCACTCTGAAAATAAAATAACACTCTTAATTTAACATTAATTTTCTAATGAAAAACATGCTTGTCACAATTTTAGAAAAAACTTTTCTTGAAATTAAAAAAATGGTTTCAAATTTAATTGTTTGCTCAACCAGAAAAAAAAAAAAATCACTGCTGTGTTTGCTACTTTAAGGGTAACTGTGACTGATAATAACAATAGCAAGTGTGTGATACTGTATAATATAATCCCATGATACCATGCTATTTTCTGCAACATTTATTGTGCTGTGAAAATCTCATATCGCTCCAATACTCGTACCATTGTAGGCTGTAGTTCTCTGACATTTCTATATGTATGGAAAGAGTGTTCTACTGTGTCTCTCTCTACACTCTCTATATATTACATTCTGAAAACAAGATTGCAATCCTAACTTTACTAGGTATTATGAGTTACAAAATGGAGACTAAGATACAATATGTGAGGTGAGAAGTTTGACACTTGGCAAAAAAAGTCTAGAGTTGGTGAAATATGGCCCCAGGTGAGCTGCAGCCTCTGCAATTAAAGAGCAAGAAGAGAGGGCAGGACAGAGTGAGAGACCTATAAAGGAATAGGATTACTCATGTTAGAACAGGGCCAGCCTTGTCTGTGGCTTTGTGATTTCACTCTCCGCATTGTGGTATCATTACAACCTGACAGAGTGCTTTCTCTGTGGCAGATGCTCACAGTCTAGTCTATTCTTGGAGGTTAAGATGACAGCGACCATTATCACTCTGTGTATCACTTGGGCACCACACATGCTAATTAACAGAGTAAAAATATGCTCAAAAACACTGATCTGTTGCTCTTACTGCAGAGAGCGGGGACTGGGGCAGCTCGTGTCACACAGCTTTGAGTGAGTGACAGTGAGCGGTGCAGACAGACAATGCACACAATGTATCTGTCATCCTCAGCGGTTGTTTTCCTTTGGAAAGTGCGAAACACTAACCTGTCATAACTTCTTATCTCTCCCCTGGCACCACAAGGGTTTTTGGGGATTACTTGTGCTTTTTCTCAAGGACTGACTGAACAGGAATCATAACATCTACTTCGTCTGAGATAGAAAGACTGACAATTTAACATTACAAGATAGCTATAAATGAAGTCTGTACACAAGGGATTACAACAATGTGGAGTGGAAGAGGGCAAGGGAAGGTCATTTACAGTAAACAATAGAGGTGTGACTCTTCACTGGCCTTATTATTTGATTCAATTAAACAATTCCTAATGCATCTCCAAGGTATTGCAACTTAAATTTTTTTATGACAACACACACCTGCATTTTAATCATTTGATGCAAGCACTTTGGAAAATTTGAACAGTTTATTGGAGATGAAAGACAACATCTAAAAAAACAATCTGTAATCTAGTCTACAAAATAAACACCTGCATATGTTCATTAATGGTATCAGTGTGAGCCACCTCACTACATAAACGTGTGTGCATTACAAAATAACAAAATAAATCCTTCTACCATGCCTGAAAAGTATGTGTGAATATTCACTGGTCCATGTCTGCATCACAATCTACCCCTGAATTGAGTTTTTTTTTTACATTCATACAAAGTAAATAAAGTGGTTTAAATGTTTAATGTTATAATTATCCTTCAAACTAACATAAAATATCTATGATTAAATATCTACATCGAAAAGTAATCAGGAGTTACTCTTCATTTTATTTTTGACCTACAATAAATTTTTTCATTGGTTTGATTGGAATCATGCTCACAAAGAATTGAAATAAAATATATATGGAAGTACTTATAAATAAATAATATTACCTTAACCCATAAAGACCCAAACATCCACCATTGAACAAAACCATCTACTGATCTAAAATGTCTAATCCCTGTTGATCCACTAATCCGATCAATCCATGCAAATAATTGGTGTAAAATGCAGTTTGTCATCTTTTCATGGTCATCAGATATGACCCATTTGGACGTTCAGGGGCTCCGTAGTGAACGTGGAAACACCATCATCTTCTACAACATTGATTCATCAGTAAAACCCATGGAGTTGGATCAATGACAGTGGATGAACACACGTTGTTTATGTTGAGATACTGGTATCTTATTTACTGAAGAAGTCACTTTTTCATCACTTTTCTCTGTTTTTGATATAATAACCCTCAACTTTAATCTGAGCTTTTTTAAACATCTACATGATCAGTTAATACAGGAAAATACATAATTTTCACAAAAAAAAAGCAAAATATAGATGATAATATTATAACAAATGGTGATAAATCATGTTAGAAAGGTTAAATAGAGAGAAAAATGTATTTTGGAACTGTCATAAAAGTAGCACTGGGTCTTTATGGGTTAATCTTGTACGTTAATTGGGGTTGTGATTAAACATCTGCATAGGTTGACATACAATGAACCCTATAGACTGAATATGTTCCATACTAAATTCTGGCTTTCCTTTTCCATTACCTCCAGCTTAAGCACATCATGCTGCAGCTTCCTTTGAAACTCCAGGAAGGCGCCAATGGTGAGTTTCCCTTTAAGGTCCTCTCCAAAGAAGTAGGTGGTGAGAGCAGAGCTACAGCCGGCAGTTTTCAGGGTGTTTCCTGTGGTGGAGCGATCACGATGTCGCATTCCCATACTTGTCTGGGACCGAATAATGCTCTGAACCTGCAGTGTACAGGAGTCCCCGAATCAAGTAGGTGAACAAGTTTAAGCATCATTATACAATGTAAAATAACAGCTGGGACATACTGTACATGCACTGCTTATGTAATTGTCTGAGAATGCCTAAGTTCTGGTCATGTACAGTACGACCTAAAGAGATCAGTACAGTTTTACACACAGGATTTGTAAAGATTGTGGTCAGTTTCTATTAGTGCTGCCACCTAAAAACTGCATCTTGGACATAAGACGATCCAAGTTGCTGGACAAACTTAGCTAGAAAATGCAGATTCATGAAAATCCTTGACTGTAATTCAATAATATACAATTTAGGGATTTGCCAAGGGAGAGGCTCAGTGCCAAGTTGAAGGGAAATAACAGTTTTATGGATGTATAGCAGCTTCTGATGGATTACTGATAAAGATCTAAGCAATAAGATCCAAAGAGGGAAGGGTAACTTAGATGTGAAGACTTTGGGATAACTTTATTGTAGACAACAATAAACAAGCAATAATCAGTATGAACATATCTGAAGTAGGATATAAAATAATAATGAGATTAAAAAATATTGTTAATGACTGCTGATTTTTTGGAGTGCAAAAAATGCATGACAATTATGCAACAATTATGCTTTGAGACACCTGTCTATCATAAAAACCAAAATGATGAGATTTAAGGGTAGTAGATTTGTTTTTTTCTCGAGCTTTGTCCTTGTACTTCTTGTTTTTTCGGTCTAACCTGCTCAAACTCCTCCAGGTCCACCTCTCCATCGCCGTTCAGGTCAAACATCTTGAAAGCAATCTCAAAGTTTCTCTGGGGAGCTGGACACAATGAGACAGTGACACACACACACAAACACACACAAAAACACATTCTGAAATCAATATAACACAGTATGAAAACAACATGTCACTGGATTAAGTCAGAAAACACCTTAAGAGTTCAATACTGGCTAAAAGTGCAGCATCTTCAGTCTTCATGCTCTTTTTTTGGCCAATAGCCATCAGAATAAACAAAAATCGCTAATCGATCAACCAACAGGAGAACTGCTAGGACAAAGCCTGCACAACATTTCACTGACATTTGCATTTGTTTCTGCAGTTTGTATAATTTAATGCACATATTTTTTGTGAGTAGCAACTTAAGAACAGAACCTTTACAACCAAAGAAAAAAATACTGTCACAATACACTTGGCTTTATACATCGTCTTGTATTCTTCTGATTTAATTTCTTATGGGGAGATTTTTAATATTCGATCTCACTTGTACCACTTTGCAGTTGGAACTAATGTCTTCATCCATTAAGTAAAATATGTCTCTTTTGTACTATTTTTGTGGCCATATTAAATGGATTGAACCCAAGCATAAAACATCCTGCCCTGTCTGCTTAAAAATGATTCGTCCTTGAGAAACTCCCCAGAGACTTTCTCCATATGAACGGATTATAATAAATGGTAGCGCTAAGCTGGGGATAAAAGTTTACTAGCCATGGGAGAGGAAAGAGTTGGATGTATATTTTCATTACTTAAACTCTGACACATTAAGGAAAGAAGCATTCATATGGCATCCATTCCCTGAATCGTCCTCCAACCCTAGATTCATTAATACAGGCTGATTCCGTGAGGAAAAAAATAGCTTTAAAGTGGCTGTGTGTTGATGCACACAGATTAGCAATAGTAATGGAAATAATTGGACAGACCGGCAGTAACATGGCCTGGTTTGGCTTTGTAACACAGCTATTAATATTTTAAAGGAAAACTTCACTTGAGTTTTCATCCTATATGTGTTGGAATGCAGTAGATTGGTTCAAAAGACCTGATGCCACATTGGGACATATTTTGCTTTTTAAATAGAATTACACATTTTAATACATTTCCCTGTGGTCTACATAAACTGTAAATGCTATGCTTGGGTCTGAATTCTTCATTAATTCAACTCCACAGATCCATCTTCAATCCTATTTCTGAGTAATGACACCAGAAAGGTTGTTTTGAGCACTGGCCCGTTAAATGCAAATGAGCCACTTCACACCCCACCCGCTCCAGCTTGTTGACCATGCTGCTCTGTCCTGTTTCTCTGCACTCTGACAAATGTTCGTCGGAAGTCTTGACCTTGTGCAAATGTTGTGACGTAACTAGTTATAGACGCAATAGATTAAGTGGGAATTAAAACGGGTTGTAGAAATCCATTCGATTTGGTTATTTATTTTTTTATTTTTTTGTTCTCTCTCTATTTTCTGTTGGCTCAGTTGTTAATTTTGTATATCACAGATTTGTTACTGTTTGTACTTGATTCATTTTCTACGGCACAGAGACTTTGTTATAATGTTCTTTTTCCTGCTGTTGCCCCTTCTCGGAGGGCCTTGGGGTTGGTTTGGGCATGGGGGGAAATGTATAATGTATGCACTGTATTCCACTTCTTTGTATGTACTGTTACATTGCTCAAACAAAAAAAAAGGATAACTTTGCAGCGCCTGGAGGGTTCAAATTCAAACTTTTTAAACTATTAGGGTCCCCAAATATACAAATGAATGTACCAAAGACTAATAAAAGTGGGTTTAGCAAAATATGACCCCTTTAAATTAATGATAGCTCTCTTTGTTTACGGGCGTCTTTCAACAAACAGTCAGACACAATACAACAAAATCACTAAATGATATTGATACTGATAATGACACAACACACAGGAATTATTGCAAGTTGTTTAAAAAACAGCTTGTATACTTTGCATAGTCAGTAGTGGTAACATAAAATGCATAATTTAACTCCACAACAGCTTCTAGCTGAGACAAGGACAGTTATCTATGTTAAACTAATAGTTGTTAATGAGGGCTAATGTTTTTTTTTTCTTCAGGAAAGGGTCACATGACAGGGGTGCCATAAATCAGAGTATGGATACATAGTTACTAATAAGACACAATCAAGTACTGAATGTGAATATCTGCATTATCATTTCCTAAAATATCTTTCTGTCCACATTACAATAAAACTAGTGTGTCCAAAATAAACAGGGACATAAAATGGCACATTAGTGTGGATGCAAAACGTAAATATGTTGTTTTTGTGTGAATGTAGTCTGGGTCGCAGGGGTAAAGTGCACAGTTCAACAATGTACTTACTGGACAGCACAGTGGTGAGGAAGATGTAGTCGGAGAAGGAGATAAGGCCACATTCTCCCAGTGTGTAAAATATGCTGTCCTCATCTGCAAACTTCTCTCTCTCCTGCGCTATTTTCTGCTCATCAAGGCCCGAAAAAAAGGAAAACAATACATCTTACATAACGTACACACACTGTACTCTCACACTAACACAGTCACATCATATATAATGAGTGTTTACAGTCCAGACATTCAAGCACAGTAACCATCATGCAAGTGCTGCATACACATGAAGCCATACAGGTGAGGGTAGTAGTGACGAACAGTTGTGGTCAGTTCTTTTCAATCTATTACCCACTAAAGGTTGTACTCACAGCGTGACACTGACATAAAGAGAGGGAAACATCACGAGAGACTGTAGCACAAACACACACACTATTGATTAACCATATCTGAAATGCAAACATCATCGAAACAGAGTCACTTCAGTTTTTCTTCCACACACACAAACACAGTTAACTGACGATTTTCTGTTAGCATGTGTATATTCACAGCATTGCATGAAATAGTGACTTAATTACATGCACACTATACAGTCAGTAATAGAGACAAGGAGACAGCGCCCCAGTAGAAGGACACTCCATTAAACAGAGTAGACAGATGGATAGAGCATGCCTTTGGGTGGGGGGCTGGGCCACACTGAGCCCATGTGAAGTTACCTCCGTCTGTAAGAGGTCCATTTCAGAGGAAGAGGAAGGAGGACAAACAACTGTTAGAGAAAAGCATGGCCTCTGCTGCCTTTAGCAGGGCCTTAAATGACAAAGACACACAAGTGCATTCATTTTGTGACACACAGCTCACACCCACACTCAAGAAAAAATTTCATCAAAACAAAACTATAGGGAGACACCACTAAAATTAGGGATTCAATGATGTTTTTTGGTCAGTCAAGCCGATAAAAACTCAAACTGATAAGGCTGTGCCATACCAATCATTTCTAGTTTCTGCCTTTTCAAAGTACTGTAACTAGGGCATCGTGTTTGCTGCTGTAATTGTCTTCATAATAGCAAACTGAAGTTTATGACCGCGCTCAACTGGCAAAAAAACATGTGAATGCTAAAATCCAGCGGCATCTCCCTAATTTAAAGTGACAGAATTCTTTCCAGCTCTTCCCCAAAAACCGACTCCCTTCTCATGGGATACATTAAATGACAATTTTATGCACCTAACAATTTGTACAAAATTTATCACTATGCAAATATGGATCCATGTTGACACTAAAATGCTACAAATATAGAAAATAGTGGATTCTACTGTAACATTTATTATTGATGACATTTACACTTACAGTAGGAGAAGGGAGTGGAATAAAGAGGGGGATGTGTGAGAGACAAAGTTATTTTTGGAGTAGTGCTACTGGTAGAGAAAAAAGAGGGAGAGAACAAAATATCAAGTTGTGGTGTCTCAAGAATAGAAGACTTCTGTGTTAAAAGTGGCAAAAAAAAAATATTAGAGAGAGACTGGTATGCTTGTTTAGAAAGGGATAAAGAAGAAAAAAAAGAGTCATGAGTGAAAAGAGGTTGGTATTAGCCTGAATTGGAAGACTGACACAGGGAGACAGCTATGGGGACCCTCAGTGAGCCATGTCAGTTCACAAAACATGAAAAGACACGTAAAGTGTGTATTTAAATGGGTACACACCAATACTCATACCTACACAGATGCCCACACACCGACATGAACACACTGGGCCTCATTATAATGACCAGAACAGAGGCACAGAGCACATTAGGCATAATAACTCACTCTTTACAGTGTCCCAAGTCAAGGACAAAAACAGCCCCACAGAATGACTTAATAATATGAAAAGAAACTCAGGCCGCATAGTGGAATTAATAAGTATAGCCTTAAGGAATGAAAAGAAAGAAGTGAAAGAACAGAGTTTCTTCTTTTAGGAACCCTACAACCACAAACTCTCACTGCTGAGCTTTCACTCTTGCTCTCTCACACTTTGTCAATATACTATCTTACCGTACCTCCACGAAATGTAAAAGGCAACGTTCTTCATTCTCGAAGTTAGAAAAAAAAAAACAAAACAAACAAACAAACAATGAGACAGTTATTACTACAACAAAACTAAAAATCTACATGATTCACGCTAAGAATTGTGCCAGGCTGTATTCTGGTACAGTGGTATTTTGATTTGCAAGCTCAAAGTGACATTACTAGCCTGTTTTCTCAAAGGGACAGTACTTGTAAAGCTAAGCTAATGGGAGGAAGGAAGAATAATGAATCTCTGAAAGAAAACAACAATGCAATAAAAATAATTCAGACTAGGAATTGAAGCAGGTACATTCATGATTTGCTCCTTGAACCTGTCAATTACAGATCTCTACAGATGTTAAAATACTTCATTAGATAACTTGCTGGAAATGCAAATTATCACGATGATTTTTACATCAAGACCAACTAAACAACTGAACTCAAAGATACAACTAGTAAATACAATAGATAATGGTAAAAAAAAATTAGTTTCTGATAATGGGTTCCCACTGAAGAGTAAAAATAGTAATAAAGAACTGGGTCAAGTTGGGAAGCAGCTCCAAATTATTCTATCATATGTATCTGAGCTCATCAGTTCCATGTTTTTCAGACAGACACCAATCTATTTTATGGCTGAAAACATGGAACAAGGATCTCTATGTCTGGCAGCTCCACAATAAAATAAATAATAAAATAAAATAGCAAAATAAATAAAATAAAATAGTATAAAATAAATAGTAATAAATAAAATTAAAATAAAATAGATAAAATAGTATGTCATAGTGTGAACTATAGGCACAGTTTTATACAATTATGCTGATGATGTTGAATCTACTCTGAATATGCTCATAACAGAAGTGGATGAAATCATGCAAACTTGTGCATTTCTTTTTGCTAAAAATTTGGTTGAAATGTGCAATATATTTGGTTGGAAACCTGACTAATAACTGAAAATTTGCAACCAGAAGTCGTGATGGAGAAGAAAAAGTAAAAGTGATTCAATTTCACAAAGACAGATGATGGTGCTAGCCACTATATCTGTAAAATTACCGTTTCAATTGAAGGTAGAAACCTGAGAATTTTACTGAAATATCTTTCTACCAAGGAGAGGCTCAGATTCAAGGGATATCATATTTCTGACATTCAGTCCCAAATGAAAAGCATGTCTGTCCTTCGATGCAGGAGATGGATGAAGAATCAATTAGGGAATCAGTAAAGAATCAATGATAAGCAGAATTGATAATAGCACTGATGTCAATGAAATCAAACCCCATCCTTACACAACACTGAACGATTTTGCTTATTCTGTGTCTCATCAATCTTTATTCACCAAATTAAGACATTTTTCCTTTCAAGCACTGTGGCAATCCCTCAAAGGGCTTCTACTACAGCCAATGTGGTATTTAACGCTCTTCAAAGAATCTCCTAAAGCACTGATTTTAAAACTTAATTGGTGCTGCATTTAAGTCAATTATCAGCTAACACCTCCTCTGTCGACATGCGTATCTATGGATCACTGTCATCTGTCTATGTATGAACATTTCTTATTAAAAGTCAGCCTCAGGCCTGTTCATATGTTCATTCATTTCTGCATGTGTCAGCTACACCATGCTTACATGACAGAATGAACAAGCCAACTATTCTGTGAAGTGAGGCAGAAACACAGTGCTGACAGAGCTGCTGGCTGGACAGCGTTGGGCAGTCACTCTGTATGCAGGGTTGTCATATGTACACATGGATGGGGTTAAGGGTTTGGCTGGGGCTAATCTCTCAAGTCTTTCTCTATGGAATTCACCTTCAGGAGCCTTGAACAAATTTGTGCCAGTCCAAGCTCAAAGCGTCTACAAAATCAGGCTAATACAAGTCAGGGCTGGCTTACGGCACACATTAAAACTGTTCAATTTGGAAATTAATTAGAAGCACATCACTGAAAGCAAAATTATAAAAATCTAGAAGGCTTTTAAGTTTTGGGAGATTACTAATTGCAAAATATTAATAAAAATCTGATACTAGCAATATGTTCTGCCACTTTTATTTAGCATTTCTGTCGATTATAAAAGCTTTAATATCCTACTTCCATCTGTGTGTTGTTTTAAGCTTTCAAACGATTATACACTATAAAACAAATAACATTACTTACTTAAAATAACACATTCAGGATTGTTTTTCTGATGAGTTCAATTAGCTGTGGCACAGCTGTGGTGATGGGAGCACATGCATTTCTGTAATGTTCTTTGTCATCACAAAAGGAAACAAGACACACTGCTTCTAAAGACAAAATGTATAAACTGTACTATTCTGCACTATACTATACTAAAACATTCATATTCTAAAACTTCCACAATCCCCTCACATGTATTTTTTGGCACTAGAAATATGCATCTTGTCTTCTAGAGCATTATTTGCTATAAACACTGTACACAGAGTTCTTCTCTCAGACTAAAAATTTAGTTTAAAGGGTGATGGTAGCACAGACTTGGCCCCCTTTAATGCCACTGCCACAGGCTGCAGCAGTTTGTTATCGATTAGATCTGTGACCCTGTCCAACACTGCAGCTGCTGACACCCCCCTTTAACAGGAGAGGAGACATGGTGATAAGTACAAGAGGTTTGAGCTACAGTACTGTATATGTACATGTTATTTCTGTTCAGGCTTTTAAACATTAATGCTCACATTTAAGACACAGTGAAGTTGACAAGGTGTCAAAGTCTCGTATCCTGTTATTTGTGCAGTATCCTCTGAACACCAGAGCAAAGGAATGAATTTATAGGTCTAGGCTGAGACCTGCCATTGAAGATGAACAGCTCAAGCTGCAAAGCGAGAACGTCTGCCCCCACTCCCTTTGTCTGTGCATTTGTGTGTTGAGAGTGTGTGTGCCTGAGTGATGTCTGTCCCCGAGCGGCCTCTCATCTTTTGTACAGGTGAGTCTTGAGAGAACTCTGCGTACTGGAGCACTACACCAGTGGGGATATACTGATTAAAATAAAGAGAAATGTGTACAACGTGACAGACGGACAGTACCAGGTGAGTGAGAGAGAGGAGGAGGAAGGTAGTGACATAAATGCATTAAAAATGAATCAGTACTTCTATGTCCTTTGTGCCCCTTTGTCTGATGGGGTAGCTCTAGGGTTACTGTCACTTTTGCAGGTACAATTGAAGAAGTGACTTTTATGAAAAAGGAAATTGAGAATGACCTGCTTGAGGCTAAAGCAAAGTCAGGTCTGAGGGTGACATTTCTGAAGGATGCCTGTAAGCTCTCACTGTGTTTAGGTTCTCTTGACCCGTGCTGCCACACACAAGGACACTGTCCATCCAGACCTAAAGAAAAATGACATATTTTATGATTCTGAGACCATGATTCTGGCTATGACCGCCATACATTTATAACATCAAAACATGGCTGACTCCAGACAGCACAATAGCAAATTAGTGCTGGACAATATTTTCTCTCAGAATTGTTACTGTGA